>NC_092373.1:42824162-43439162 GCF_030028105.1 Mobula birostris | reverse complement strand
ACAAGCCGAATAGTTCTTTAACTTTAAAAAGACAGGAAACCATGTTGCAGCTGTATATAACTATGGTTAAGCTGCACTCGGGAGTAAGCTGTGCAACTCTGCTCACCCCATTGTAAAGAATGTGGAGGCTATGCAAAGGGTGTAAAGAGTTTACATGATGCCGCCTGGATAAGAGGATATAAGCTATAGGGAGATAATGGACAAACTTGGGTTATTTTCTCTGGAGAGTTAGAGGCTGAGTGGAGACCTGATGGCAGTCTATAATATTATGAAAGGAACAGATCGGGTAGACAATCAGAATATTTTCCCCAAGGACAGAAGTACCAAGCACTAGAAGACATGCATTTAAGATGAGAGAGACAAAGTTCAAAGGAAATATGTGGGGCAAGTTTTTTTAAAATCAGAGAGTAGCAGGCACCCAGGGAGAATGGTGAAAGCAGACAGTACAGTGGCATTTAAGAAGCTGTCGTACATATGAATATAGTCATAGTCATACTTTATTGATCCCAGCGGAAATTGGTTTTCGTTACAATTGCACCATAGATAATAAATAGTAATAGAACCATAAATAGTTAAATAGTAATATGTAAATTATGCCAGTAAATTATGAAATAAGTCCAGGACCAGCCTATTGTCTCAGGGTGTCTGACCCTCCAAGGGAGGAGTTGTAAAGTTTGATGGCCACAGGCAGGAATGACTTCCTATGATGCTCTGTGCCGCATCTCGGTGGAATGAGTCTCTGGCTGAATGTACTCCTGTGCCCAACCAGTACATTATGTAGTGGATGGGAGACATTGACCAAGATGGCATGCAATTTGGACAGCATCCTCTTTTCAGACACCACCGTCAGAGAGTCCAGTTCCATCCCCACAACACCACTGGCCTTACGAATGAGTTTGTTGATTCTGTTGGCGTCTGCTACCCTCAGCCTGCTGCCCCAGCACACAACAGCAATGGCATTCCTTCAGTTTGAAGATCAGAAGTAGAGATGCTCACTGATGATTGCACAACCTTCAGCACCATTCATGACTCCTCATGTAATGAAGTCGTCCAAATCCAAATGCAGCAAGACTTGGACAATATGATAGTTCACAAGTAACATTCACACCACAGAAGTTCTAGATAATGAATGTAACTAACAAGAGAAAATACAGCTATCACCTCCTGATGTTCAATGGCATTACCATCACTAAATATGCCAGTATCAATATCCTGACCATATGCCCAATGTGGGTACAAGAACAGGTGAGAAGTTAGGAATATTATGGTGAGTAACTCCCTGACATTTTCCACCATTGACAAGGCTCAGCAGGAGTCTGATGGAAGACTCTCCACTTGCCTGGATAAGTGCAGTTTCAACAACTTATGAAGCTTGATGCCATGGAGGACTGAGCCGGCTGTAACTATTTATTCACCCCACACTGATACACAGTAGCATCTGTGCGTGCCATCTGCAGGATAGACTGGAATGTCTTACCAAGACTTCGTAAACATCATCTTCCAAACCTAGATTTCTATCAGCTGGTAGAAGAAGGGCAGCAGAAGCATGGAGCACTATCACCTAGAAATTGTCCTCTATCCTGACTTGGAAAAAAAAAACCACTCCTTCCAGGGTCCTACTCTATCAGCATTGTAGACATACCCACATGCGAAGTAGGGCAGCAGTTCAAGAAGGCAGCCCACCTTCTCAAGAGTAATTAGGGATGGACTAACTAACTCAGCCCAAATCCTTTGAATGAATAAGAAATAACTGGTTAGTTCAAATTGCTCAGTTCAACATAGCAATACAAGTGTCCCCCGCTTTTCGAATGTTTGCTTTACGAAACCTCACTGTTACGAAAGACCTACATTAGTACCCTGTTTTCGCTTTCAGAAGGTGTTTTCACTGTTATGAAAAAAAAGCAGTGCATGATTAAAAAATCAGCGTGCGATAAAAGGCAGCCGCTCTCCCCGGATTTGGAACTGCATTCTCGCCGTCATTGCTTAAACACATGCCTGTGAGCAGTCGTTTGCAAGATGAGTTCTATGGTATCAGAAAAGCCTAAAAGAGCTCATAAGGGTGTTACACTTAGCATAAAACTAGACATAATTAAGGGTTTCGATCGTGGTAGATGAAGTAAAGACAAAGTGAATTTGGCTTGTGGAAGCTGACGAACATGATGTTGAAGAGGTTTTGGCATCCCATGACCAAGATCTGATAGATGAAGAGCTGATGCAACTGGAAGAAAAAAGGATAACAATCGAAACCGAATGAGTAATGATAAAGTACGACTTTAATTTTGAAAGGGTATGTCGGTTTAGGGGATATTTGCAGGATGGTTTGAGTCCTTACAAAGAACTGTGTGATAGAAAAATGCGCGGGGCTCAGCAGTCAAGCAAGCCTTCCACATCAGCCACAGCAGACAACGAACCTCGACCTTCGACATTGAGGCGGGCAGTCATAGGAGAAGATGACCTGCCTGCCCTGGTGGAAACAGATGATGACGTGATGACACCCCAGTGTCCCACCACCCCAACCCCCAGGCCACGGACAGATATCGATTTACGGAGAATGCAACGGTAGCCGGGAGGCATACAGCACATCTTTAAGAAAAAAGACGAAATAAACATGCTAATTAATTAGGTACCGCCAACATGTAATTGTCGGCCCAGATCAGAGACGATGCAATCGGAAATCGGCACTGATCTGGGCAGACAATTACATGCCGGGCGGCACCTAATTAATTAGCATGTTTATTTCCGCTTTTTTCTTAAAGACGTGCTGCGTGCCTCCCAGCTACTGCTGCACCCCTGCATGCTTCGCGGCAACGTATCGTTCGGCGGCCTGGAAGGTGGGGGCCACTGCACCACCCAAACTCCGACTCAGCCTAACACACCATCATCAGTGTGCTCGGCGCTGCCCCAATTCCGGTAAGTGATACTACACTGTACATACATTATTTCTACTTTAAATAGGCTGTGTATTTTTACGTGTTATTTGGTATGATTTGGCAGCTTCATAGCTTAAAGATTACTGGAGAGCGCTTGCGCTGCGTTTTTGCCAACAGCGCTTGCGTGAGATTTTCTGCCAACGGCGCATGCGTGAGATTTTCGCTACAGAGAACAGTGCAGTAATGATTGTGGAAAAGTATTTCTACTTTATATAGGCTGTGTATTTATCATATCATTCCTGCTTTTACTATACGTTACTGTTGTTTTAGGTTTTATGTGTTATTTGGCATGATTTGGTACGTTATTTTTGGGTCTGCGAACGCTCACAAAATTTTCCCATATAAATAAATGGTAATTGCTTCTTCGCTTTACAACATTTCGGCTTACGAACCGTTTCATAGGAACGCTTTACCTTCGGATGGCGGGGGAAACCTGTATATATAAATAAGTACATGACTGGTCTGAAGCATAGTTATGTATCAATTGGGCACAAAAAAGTAAATTTGATTTCAGAGAAGCACAAGGAAATATATACTCAGTGGCCACTCTGTTAGGTACTGTAGTAGAACTTGGAGTGCTCTTCTACTGCTGTAGCCCATCCACTTCAAGGTTTGACATAGTACAAGGGGTGATTGATAAGTTCGTGGCTTAAGGTAAAAGGAATCAATTTTAGAAAACCTAGCACATTTATTTTTCAACATAGTCCCCTCCTACATTTACACACTCAGTCCAGCGGTCGTGGAGCATATGGATCCCTTCTTTGTAGAAGTTAGCGTCTTGGACCTCCAGAAGGTGGTCCACAGCAGGGGTGATTGATAAGTTTGTGGCCTAAGGTAGAAGGAGATGAGTTATACAGCTCTCGTTACATGCACGTGCGGTTCAACTTTTTGAGTGATTACGCAGAAAGTTTGAAGTTAATAACTCATCTTCTTCTACCTTAGGTCACAAACTTATCAATCGCCCCTGCTGTGGACCACTTTCTGGAGGTCCAAGATGCCAACTTCTACAAAGAAGGGATTCGTATGCTCCACGACCGCTGGACTAAATGTGTAAATGTAGGAGGGGACTATGTTGAAAAATAAATATGCTAGGTTTTCTAAAATTGGCTCCTTCTACCTTAGGCCACGAACTTATCAATCACCCCTCATATGTGTTCAAAGATGCTCTTCTGCACACCACTGTTGAAACGCATGATTGAGTGACTGTCGCCTTCATGGCAGATTGAACCAACCTGGTCACCTGGCCTCTCTCAAGGTGCTTTTGCCCACAGAACTGCTACTCACTGGATGATTTTTGTTTATTGCATCATACTCTATAAACTCTAGAGACTGTTATGCGTGAAAATCCCAAGAGATCAGCAGTTTCTGAGATACTCAAACCACTCCGTCTAGCACCAACATTCATTCCACAGTCAAAGTCACTGAGATCACACTTCTTCCCCATTCTGATGTTCAGTCTAAACACCAACTGGACTCTTGACCATATCTCTGCATGTTTTCATGAATTGAGTTGCTGCCACATGATTGGCTGACGAGATATCTGCATTGTTAAGTGTACAGGCGTACCTAATAAAGTGCCTAGTGAGTGTATATTCTGCTCCTAATTTAAAGATGCTGAATACAAATTGATCAAATTCTTCTAAGCATTAAATGCCTCGGTTTCCTTAATTACAGTGCAATATATTTTTGGCAAAGAGAAACATCTTTGAATTTTAGTAGATAGGTCATTTAAAAATACATTGTCATTGGAAAGTAGATTTCAGAGAATGCTTAGATTGCAATTTGCTTATCAAATTCCTTTTTGGGTACCACCAAATTGTTCAGAGATGTAATAAAAATAACTGCAATGGACAAAAAAATGGACCTTTGATACCTACAATATAGATTATATAAACAAATAAATGGAAATATTGACAAAGTACAGATTAATGTTTAATATCAGATTTTGACTTTTTTTTCCATGTTCTCAAGTGTTTTTGAAAGGAAATTCATAATGTGCTGCTCTTTTATGCTGGCCTGAATTGGCTGATAAAAACTGTATTTCTGTGGTACAAAGGAAATCTACAATGAACAGTTTCCCACACCAACTTGTCTGAAAAATATTAATGAATCACATTGCTCTGAACCATAATCCTGAACTTTACATTTCCATATAGGATAGCTTTGAAATGCTTTTTAAAATTCTATACTAATAATTTTGCTCTTCTAATCCTAATAAGATAAAACATTCGAAGTACACAATTATACTGAGGAACTGTGTTCAAAGCATTACTAAATTTGTTTGACAGCACCACCGAAAACTGCAAAATCAGCCCTCCTGGTTAAACAAGAATAGCAAGTGCCATAAATCTCATCATCGTTTGCAATGTATTGTTAGTCCTTCACTATTTCACAGGAAAATCCCAGAACTCCTTTGCTACTTTCACCACAAAGACTCCACTGAGTCCAGACTAGTGCTAGTTAGGGATGGGTATTAAATACCAGCCAGTAGCATCCACATCGGACTTGCAGGTGAGTAGCCCCAAGTTCAAATCCATTCACTCTTTCCATCAGTGCCAGTTGAGAGTCAGGCTAGCAACTCAGCCTCATAAAAAACAGACAAAAATGCCAAAGAAACAGCAAGTTTGCCGCCCAGTGCAACACATGGCATGGGGAGGAACTAACTAGCTGATCTTAATGGAAGAAAAAAAAACCATCTCAAGTATTTGTTTAGGCATTATTGTTCAATCATTTTTAAAAAAAGGAATACCATTTCAAAACACTTGCATTATATGAGGAAATGTTATTCTTCCATATGCCCTCTGAAAAATAAAATACGCTCACCTGGTCCAAGCGTAAAGCACCGCTGTCAAACCTTTGCTTACGAAGCTGTTTAGCAATGTTATGAAGATTGATGACTGCAGCCTTTACTTCAGCAATACTATGATCAGGTGAAATGGGTGGCAGTTCATCAGGGGTTAATATCTTTTCGGGATCCTCGATAATGCTTTGTGCATGGTTATAACTCAGCTTTACGCAGGAACAAATAATGGTTCGCCCATACCACTGACTCAGTATCTGCAAAATATAAATTAGAGAAAGATTTTTAAAGGAAACAATTACTATTTATTCAGTTCCACATCACATCTTCCATAAATTGAATGGCAAATGAAAAGCATGCATATTGTTCCGTCCTCTAGACGTGTAGTTCATTTGTATGAACATTACTTCCTATACATAAGCTGTTTTTTATATCACTTCCTGCGTGGATTAGTTTTGATTCGATTTGAAGTATGGTGGAAGACACATCTCCTTCTACTCTTTATTTGCTCTTGAAACAGCAGTATCTGTGAGTCTTGAGTTCTTGGTAATATTGTTAAACACTCAGTAGATAGATTTGAAGTAAGTATTATGTTTACCTTTGTGCCATGAGATTACTCTTAGTTACACTGCGTAGTTATGAAGTGCTGCGTATGTGCACTATCTTGTTTAACTCTGGTTGTGAGAATAATCGATAGTATTAGTATATTTAGGCATGCTGCGATTCTGCATTGAATTTAATACATATTTTACTTAACCCTCTGCAATTTCATAAGTAAAGCAATCTCAAGAAAAACACTGAAGAAAGCTTTCATCTCAGGTGATTTTTTTGATTTTGATTTAAACAAGTTGTTTAACTCACTTTGTATTTGTGTACAGTGCACAGTGAGGGCAATAGAGTGAAAAGATAACTCGTCTTCAAAGGCGTTGCTCACAGGCCAATAAGCTGCTTTTTAAGTGTTTCAAATTTTGCGCTTCAACAGCATACGAAGCAAAAAGACTGAAGCTATCATCCACTGTACTGAGTACAACAGTGATCAGTGTGAATCAGCACTTCATTCCTCAGGGGTCAGTATTGGGATCGCTGCTTTTCAAACTGCTTGTCAATGATTTAGATACTGGAAATGATGGCTTTGTGGCAAGGTTTGCGGATGATACGAAGATAGGTGGGGGGTAGGTAGTCCTGAGGAGGCAGTGCAATCGTAGCAGGATAGACAAATTGGAAGACCGGGCAAAAAAAGTAGCAGATAGAGTACTGTTGGAAAATATATGACAAATGTATTTTTGGTAAACGGAATAAAAGTGTAGACTATTATCTAAATGGGGAGAAAATGGAAACATCAGAGGTGCAAAGAGACTTAAATCCTTATACAAGACTCCCAGGAGATTAATTCACAGGTTGAATCTGTGGTAAAGAAGGCAAATGTAATTTTGGCATTTATTTCAAGAGGAATAGTATATAAAAACAGGGAGATGATGCTGAAGCTTTATAAGACACTAGTCAGGCTGCACTTGGAGTACTGTCAACAGTTCTGGGACCTTTATCTCAGAAAGGATGTACTGTCATTGGAGAAAGTCCAAAGGAGGTTCACAAGGATGATTTCGGGAATGAAGGGGTTAACATATGAGGAGCATTTGGCAACTCTGTGCCTGTACTCACTGGAATTTAGAAGAATGCCGGGGGGGGGGGGGTGGATCTTGTTGAAACCTACCAAATGTTGAAAGGATTAGATAAGGTGGATGTGGACAGGATGTTCCTATAGTAGAGATATCCAGAACTGGAGGGCACAGCCTCAAAATTGAGAGACGACCTTTGCAAATAGAAGGAGGATTTTTTTTAGCAAAGGAGTGCTGAATCTGTGGAATGCTCTGCCATAGGCTGTGGTGGAGGCCAAGTCCATGGGTATATTCAAAGCGAAAGTTGATAGATTCCTGATTGGTCAGGCCATCAAGGGATATGCTGAGTGGGCGGGTGTATGGGGTTGAATGGGATCCGGGATCAGTCATGATGAAATGGCAGAGCAGGCTCAATGGGTGGAATGGTCTAATTCTGCTCCTATGTCTTATGGTCTTATTCAGGTCCAGCATCTTGGGCTTCTACTCGTGCCAGCACACCAACAGCAGACCACAGCAGGGCAGGAACCCACCTGAGCATCCATCAGACATTGCTACTTCTTCATGCACAGAGGTAGGCAGGAAAGGCTCCAAGGCAAATCCAGCTCTAAAATATGTCTAGTCAACAACTACTCAATAGGACATCATCCAGAGCAAAAAATAAAGGTATATGTGATTATTAGATGACCAGAGAAATGTGTCATTGGCAAAAATCAACATACTTTGCCATACAGAGTACTCAAAGTTCAGATTTCCCATACACTCTAAAGACATGTTCTGGAATGTCAGAAGTTGCTGGAAGAAAAGCCATTGAATTTGTCATGGAGTTAATAGGACTGGAGGTCCGCTTATCCTTGTCAACTCTCATTGAATGTGACTACACTCCCAAAAACAGGGATAAGATTTCAACTCCTCAGGCTGCAAGCGATCATTCACATCTTAAGGCCATTGCTGACAAGATTCCAGCACGTGACTTTTCTGCTGCAATTCTCCTGTCACTTGGCATTGATACCATCCGTGCACTTAAGTCACGTGAATAGTGCAATGGTTGACGCAATGGACCTTATGCCCATTGACAGAACTTCAGTTGTGTCATTGTGGGTGAAGTCTGACTTGATGGTGCTCATCAACCCACTGTAAGCACATTTAAGACTAATGTCCTGGAGAACAGGCACCCAAGCCATTTCAGGCCCTGTGAGAGTAGAATCTGCATGAAAGAAAAGATTGTAGGTACGCAAGCCAAGCACCCTGACACATTTACCTCCACTCAACTAGATTTAGGCAAGCAGGTCTCCTGTCACTCGGAAGATGATTACAAGCTGGCAGCTTAACAGGACAGTTATCGAGGGAGAGAAAGTTTTCAGGACTGAACCCTTAACTGGCCCAGTATTTCTTGCTAATCCTCAATGGGAACATAGTTAGCAGGAAACTGGTGATTAGCCGACTCTGAGGCAGATGTAGAAATACGTCAAGTGTCGACCAACATCACTCATTTATCACTGTTCCAACTTGGCAGTGCATGCTTTGAACATTTTTCAAGCTGGAAGTCGCTTACCAGAGCAATTGCCTGGCTCTTACATATTGCTCATTCCTTTACAGGAGTAGCCAAAGACAGCCTTTGTAGTGGTTGGCACATTTGTAAGCAACGTTTCAGTGCAGAACAACTGAATCAACAATGGTTAGACTCCTTGTTGCTCAAAGACAGGTTTAAGAAGAGAAAGTGTCATGCATCACAAAGCAGGAATCAAAACAAAAACAAAGTTCCCTTAGTAAACTCTGGCCCTTTCTTGTCTCTGAGGAGCAATGTAAGTTGGAGGTCGTATTAGGACAACTCACTTCAGAAGTAACTCACACAATCATCATTCTGGGTGAGCATCATGTCACCTCTGCTCATTAGACACTACCACAAGCAAGTATGTTATCAAGTTCATCGTTTTCAAGCAGAGATCGGTTAAAGACCAGAGTAAGACAGCTTTCAAGATCAGTCACTGAGACTGTCTTTCTTTTGATGAAGATTTAGTGAGGTGATCATTGACTCTTAGTTTAAGTAATTAAGGTTGACATTTTATGGATGTCAGGTGGGACATGTTCTGGCCTCCAGAGACGCAGTTCATTTCTATGAACACCATTTCTTATACATAAGCTATTTTTATATATCATTTCTTGTGTGGATTAGTTTTGATTTGATTTTAAGTATGGTGGAAGACACATCTCCATCTACTCTTTATTTGCTCTTGAAACAGCAGTACCTGTGAGTCTTAAGTTTTTACTAATGTTGGTAAACACTTGGAAGATATATATTGAAGGAAGTATTATATTTAAGTTTATTGTTGTGCGATGAGTTTACTCTTGTTTACACCGCATTGCATATTTGTATTATGTTGGTTAACACCTGTTCTGAGAATAATCAACAGTATGAGTATACTCAGGTGCGCAGTGGATCTGTATTAAATTTAATGCTTATTTACTTAACTCTCTACAGTTTCACAAGTAAAGAGAACTCACTAAAAATGGTGAAGAAAGCTTCTGTCCCCAGGTGATTTTTGAGAAGTTGTTTAACTCATTGCATAGTTGTGTATATACGCACAGTAAAGACAGTAGATATATTGCAAAATATATCCAAATCTCGTTATCACTTTTCATTGCTGATACTAGGATAACAAAACCAAGTCCTTTCATCTGCTGTTTGAGACCAAGTACGCAACTTGTTTACTCACACCTATTCTCTCTGCTGTAGCACCACAACAGATTACTCAAGAATCAAAGATCAACTTTTTATGCCATATACATGTAATAGGAATTTGTGTCTTGGTCAGGGTGTGATACGCAACAAAAATAAACAGCATTCAACAATTATAAAGAATTGCATAAAGAATAAAGTTAGAGGTTAAGTACAGATACAGAATAAAATGTGTATAAAAACAGAAATACCAGAGTGTAAAAAGCATTATAAAAAATGGTCTACGTGTTTACAGTGCAGTGCAGTGACAGGAATAATAGACAGAGGAGGGTTGGTGGGGTGGGGGTGGGCTAACTAGAATGAATGATCAGATTAACTGACTGGGGGAAGAAACTTTTAAGATGACATGAAGTTTTTTTATTTTAATAGCTCTATAGCACTTTCCAGAAGGGAACTTTTGGAAAAGACAGTATGTAGGATAGGTAATGTCTGCAATGATCTTTCCTGCCTGCTTCTTCTTCTTGGATACATACAAGTCCTGAAGTGATGGTAGACTGCAGCCAATGACCATTTCTTCTCACCTGACAGTTTGCTGTACCTTTTATATATTGTGAGAGGATGCTGCACCAAACTAGACAGTAATAGCTGATGTGAGAATTCTCTCTATGATGGTAGTGTATTATTGCAACAGTAAGTTCCAGGAAAGATGGGATTTTACCAACTGCTGAAAGTAGTATATCCTTTGCTAAGCCTTTTTGTTAATGGAGATATGGTTCTCCCACGAGGTCCTACAAAATAATGATGCCCAGGAAATTGAATGTTGGAACGGTGCTAATTGTAGAACTGTTAATGATGAGTGGGAAGAGGATTCAGATCGTTCTCAGACTGATAAATAACTCCTTCAATTCAAAGAAACGGAATTGCTTTGGAAACCAATCATGTTTTGCTTTTTAATTGCATATGTCATTTCGTATTTCAATTTGACTCAGGTAAGCTCCCCCACCATCTGTACAAGTATAGAGATAACTGCACCAATGCCACTTCAGCCGAACTCGGAAATTTCATTGCCTTAGCTGCCAATTTGGACTCTGCCATTTTAAGGTCACACAATTATTTTGATTCCATGCCTGCCCTTCGAATGATTTGCAATGCTTCTAATTCAGCTTCTGCACAGTTAACCTATCATTGGACATTCTTATTTTTCATCTTCAAACCATCCCCTCGTATCACTATAATAAATGATGTCAGCTATACTGACAAGATCCTGATCAAATTATCATAACCCCTTTACTGAACCTCATACAGCTATTTTCACTCTTACAAAAACCAAATGAACTCTTCAGGGAATACTGCATAAAACTTTCTCTGTTCAGAATGGAGCAAGTTCAAACCAGAAATTGATATGTGTTGCTTAATGAAGCAGATTTACCAAACTAACTAAAAACACACTTACATACACAGTGTCCCACAAGCAAAGAATTATTAGATTACAAGTATTCACAGGTTCCAGTATTTTCTTTAACTGCTCCCCAAGTTTCCAACAACTAGGATTGCACTTGCTACAATACAACAAACATCACAGCTGAACATACAAGCTTCAACTATCTTGGGGAAATCACTGATATCAAAGGTTTTGCATGCCTATAATAACAAGGAAAGCAAAAGGAGTTCAGTTCAATAAGATTGGAAAGAAAACTTCCACCTTATGCCAACATAAAGACAAAAATATCGAGGTATATATTGAAAGGACAATCTCCATGACATTCTAAAGGCAAATCTAATATTCAGGTTATTGCAAATGTCCTAACTTTAATTTGAAGTTTTTGAAAATAGAACAGACTAAAGTGATATCTACCCAATTTATAAGTTAGGAAAACTCAACATGACGACATGGCAATCATGAATACAACCAATATGTAGACCAATGTATACAGTTTTCCAAAATATATTAAAAATCTTGAATCTTAACTGGTGTCATGTCTTTTACCATCATAAATACTACTGTTATAATAGCAGCCTAACACAACATTTTAATTAACCACCAGAGGGTGGTGCAATACCTTTTCTCCATAAATCAAATAAAACAATTAGACCCTGCTAGATCCTGAACTCTGGAATCCACTCTCTAAACCAGCCTCCCTACCTATCACACATCTGATGATACTCACTCTTATTAACTACTTGATCATCAGCCTAATCCTATCTTACATAGACAGGTTAACACTTTTGTTTCAAAATGCTGTTGTACAGTACCCAGTGATTTTGTTTAATTACATTAGAGGTTATATTTAAATGCAAACTGTAATTGTTAAGCAGGTTTTATAATGTCAAGTTCAAGTTTATTGTCATTCAACAATACACATGATACATGTATACTGCCAAATGAGAGATAGCTCACACACATAAAACAAGAAATAATATTACCAGAAATAACTTTACAAATAATAAAGGTGTACGTACAAGTAAACAGTATAATGCTACTAGCACTTCATATGGGTGGTGGCAGGGAGTTCAGTAGTCTTATAGCCTCATTATCTCCTGTGACAAAAACTAAAGATACTGAATTACAGCAAAGAAAGCAGCAATGCTTTCTTCTGAATGAATTTATAGTTGTTAAATTTATAAGGATGCATTGAACTAGTACAATAAATCAGAGAACTCAACCGCCTGAATGGCTTAGATAACTGAGTGGAATTTAAGTAAAAGTCACGGCCAAAGTGAAAACTTTGTTCATGATTTATACATGGCTTTCAATAATAAATGTTTAAATTCCAACAATAAAATGGATGCATTCATCTGGGAGTGATGAGATGTGAATATTCTATTTTATCAATGATATGACATAAGGAGTTTTTTTAGTCCACCGATATTCTAGTTTAGGTGAAAATGATCAAATCAAAGGGTGGAACTGCTGAATAATAGGAAATTGCGCTTAGCATCCGGCTTAGTCTGGGTGATTTATTTGCCAAATTTTTGATAAGCTGCTGTGAGTGCACATATGCACATCTACACAGTGCTGACAAAAGGAAACGTTGACAAGGAAAACATGGATCACAAGTCTCCTTTGTTGGTGCAAATTTATAGTAATGGATAAGAAAGTGACATTTAGTGAGTGAATACACATACAGAAAACTAAACTGGACACATCCTATGGCCAATTAAGTATTCTTCTATGAACCTCCATAACCTGTTCCATGTATTTTCACTTTTCCTACTGTACTATTCTAATGCAAAGTCTCTTCAACATATGCTGATGTATCGATGTAGTTATAAAGAAAGCAAGACAGTGGCTATACCTTATTAGGAGTTTGAAGAGATTTGGCATGTCAACAAATACACTCAAAAACTTCTATAGTTGTACTGTGGAGAGTATTCTGATAAATTGCATCACTGTCTGGTATGGAGGGACTACTGTACAGGACCGAAGGAAGCTGCAAAAGGTTGTAAATCTAGTCAGCTCCATCTTGGGTACTAGCCTACAAAGTACCCAGGGCATCTTCAGGGAGCAGTGTCTCAGAAAGGTAGCATCCATTATTAAGGACCTCCAGCACCCAGGGCATGTCCTTTTCTCACTGTTACCATCAGGTAGGAGATACAGAAGCCTGAAGGCACACACTCAGCAATTCAGGAATAGCTTCTTCCCCTCTGCCATCCAATTACTAAATGGACATTAAACTTTGTTCACTACCTCACTTTTTTAAATATACTGTATTTGTTTTTGTACATTTTTAAAAAATCTATTCAATATACGTAATTGATTTACTTGTTTATTATTACTATATTTTTTTTCCTCTTTGCTAGATTATGTATTGCATTGAATTGCTGCTGCTAAATTAACAAATTTCACGTCACATGCCGGTGATAATAAACCTGGTTCTGATTCTTTAAAGAAATTTTCCTTTCAATTTTCTCTGTCTTGAAAAACCAAGTCAAGTTAAGTCACTTTTATTATCATTTCAACCATAACTGCTGGTACAGTACACAGTAAAAATGAAATGACGTTCCTCCAGAACCATGGTGCTACCTGAAACAACACAAAACTACACTAGACTACCTGAAACAACACACAACTACAGTACATTAGACTTCAGACCTACACAGGACTACATAAAGTGTACAAGATAAAGTGATCATAGAAGCAATTATCCAGATAATCACTGACAAACAAATGAAGAAGATTCCCAAAGTAATTTATGAATGCCATGCACTAAAAACTCACCAGCATCACAAGGTATGTGATACATTAGTGGTTGATGTAAAAAGGAAGGTAATGCAAAGGTGGAGAACATGCTTATCAGTTAACGATAATCAGATGTGTTCAACAATGGACTGGCCTATTGATTGTACAGTATCAAAACAAGACACATGCAGCCTCAATGTTGTGTTTTTGTCTTTTATAAACCAAATAATAAGCTCCTTCTGATGCAGCTGGCAATCAACAATGATCAAATTCATCTAGAAACACTGGCAGTGACAAAGTGTGTTATCACCAATTTTTTCAACTTAAGAAATGAAGTGAATCAGATTCTGAACAGCATGAAACTATCAGTTTTAGATAATAATTATAACAAAATTGATATTTTAGACAGCATTAGATATATGGAACCAGAGATCGGGAAGAAAATCACGCAATTTTTATATCTTACAATATCTCCTGCCTCCTGAGAACAAAGTAGGAAAACAGAGGTGCTGTACAGAGTTAGTACATATATGGTCAGTGGCCAGATTCTATACAAGCAATCCATGAAAGCTGAGGTCAAGAAACAAGAAACAATGTAGTTTGTTTCCAGAGTTATGCAATCAAAAGAAAAGCAATTATTCAGATAACATTTGGAGTATTGTGAGCAGTTTTGAGCCCCATATCTAAGAAAGGATGCACACTGGTGAAAGTCCAGAGGTGGTTTACAATAATGATCCTCGGAATGAAAGGGTTAACATTACTACCTCGCTAGCATTGATTTCCAACGGTCTGTAATCCACTCTCACCTCTGGTGAGAGCTTATCTGGGAGTGAACCATTACAGCATTCATGATGTTAGGTTTTGCTTTGTAGGAAGTAATGGCCTGCAAAACCTGCCACAGCTGACGTGCAACCAATTCTGTTTCTAACCTCAATTGGAATTGCTTGCTAGCTCTTAAAATAGTCTTCTGTAGGTCGTACCTGGACTTTTTGTATAGTTCTGGATCACGGGTCTTAAGTGCCACAGATCCGGCCCTCAGCAGACTACAAATCTCCTGATTCACCCTTGGCTCTTGGTTTGGGTGCGTGCAGAATGTTCTCGAAGGCACACACTCATCCACCCAGACCTTGATAAAGTCAGTGACAACTGCAGCATATTTATTCACACTTGAAGATGAATCCTTGAACCGTTGTCCAGTCCACTGCCTCAAAGCAGCCTTGTAAGCGCTCCTTGCCTCCCTTGACCCTACCTTCTTGGTCTTCACCAGTGGCACTGCAGTCTTTAGTTTCTGACCATACACTGGGATTAGAAGTACAGCTAGATGATTAGACTTTCCAAAGCATGGGCAGTACCTGCCTGGCCTTGTCCTGAGGTGAAATATACACCACCACCAGGATGATGGCAAAAAAAACTCCCTCGGCAGATAAAATGGATGACACTTGACTGCTTGATGTTCCAGGTCAGGTGAGTAGGCCCAAGTCAGAACTACCACGTTTGTGGCATCATGAGTTAATCAGAAAGCATGCTCCACTTCCTCTTCCAAAAGACTGAGCTGTCCATTTTTTGTGAAGAATGGTGAAGCCATCGAGATGCAGCGCTGTATCTGAAATGACAGGGGATAGTCATTTTTCCGTGAAGCGAAGTACACAGCAGTGTCTAATGTCCCTCTGGTACAGCAATCTTGCTCTGAGGTCTTCATTTTTATTTTCCATACATTGTACATTCACCAACAATATAGTTGGAAGTGGAAATCGAAGGCCTCTGTGCTTCAGTCGTACCTGTAGACCAGCGCGGCATTGCTGCTTCCATTTTCTTAAAGGAGAACTGCATTTATGGCCTGATTCTGCCATCAGAGGTTCATCAATTTTGATAACGACAAATATTTTAAATGTCTTAAAACAATACTGCTTACTGAAGTACTTTAGCCAGAGGGTGGTGAATCCGTGGAATTTATGGAATCTGTGGAGGCCATGTCATTGGACATACTTAAAGCGGTGCTTGATAGGTTTATGATTAGTAAGGGAATCAGAGGTTACAGGGAAAAGGCAGGAAAATGAGGTTGAGAAGGAAAATAAATCAGCTATGATCAAATGGCAGAGCAGACTCGATGGGCCAAACAGACTAATTCTATTCCAATGTCTTATGCCATTAAGTTAACTAGAGCAGCTGAACTGCTGGTGTACCAACTAAGAAATGAGATTTATTGAGGGTGAACCAACTAAGAAATGAGATTTTGCTGCAGATACTTGTCCATCTCTGATAAACAAGCAAAAGTTTTAGCTGAGAAAGATGACTTAACAATGAGACAGGTCATGAAATTAAACAGTTAATCACATAAAATAAAAATGAGCTTTAATCACAGGTTTAATCACATTGTTATGAGCAACAGAATATCAATACCTTTGGAAGTCCAATTACAAAGCTGTGCCTGTATCACCACAAAAGATTTCATTTTAAATATTCATTATGTATGAACCCCTACGTAAATTTGCCTTATTAAATGTAACATCGCCCAGTGCCACATCCTTGGGTCTCTGCTTTTCTCTAATTCAGTTCTCTTGTGCACCTCTAAGTTTTTTTGCCCTGTCACTGGTGATGCATGTCTACAGTCAAATAGCTTAGTTACACAATGCTAAGCCTATATTGTAAGAATTGCTTATTTTTAAAATGAGAGACTGCTACAGAACAATGACAAACTAAGAAGAATATGTAGCTGTGTAGGTGGTCAAAACTGACTGGAGTCCATAGATGCCCATGCACTCCACTTGTTAGTGACTGAGTTAGGCAGAGAGAAACACGAATGATGCAATAGTCATGAGACAACAGCATATTAGATCTATGTCCAAGCACATATACAGATGGAAATATAAAATTACATTCACAGTTGTCAGTGCCAGGGAAATTGTTAAACTTGGTGTCATCCTGCCCCTGTGGTCAGTAAATTCAACTGAGATCCAAAATTCTAATTAGAGAAACCAAGTCTAATCCAACCTAGGGGGAAAAAACATCAAGCCTTTGGCTGCCCTTTTCTCCCTCTCCTCTCTTCCCTACAAGTCTCATTATCCTCTGCTAAAGGCTAGCTCGAAGATCAAGGCAATAGTCTTCAGCAGGGCCAGGCAGTAAAGCACAGAGGAGAAAGGGTAATTAGGAATGAATGAAGTCCAAAGCAAAAGTAATGAGCCAGCTGCATCACATTGGAAGTTCTAGTGACCAGTTATTTTCAAAATAGTTTAATTTATTGACACAAACTTTTTTAGCAGTTAATTATCAGACCTACCATACTATGTACATCAGTCACTGAAAGCAAGCATGCAAGTACAGCAGGCAGTGAAGAAAGCTAATGGCATGCTGGCCTTCATAACAAGGGGAATTGAGTATAAGAGCAAAGAGGTCCTTCTGCAGCTATACAGGGCCCTGGTGAGACCACACCTGGAGTACTGTGTGCAGTTTTGGTCTCCAAATTTGAGGAAGGACATTCTTGCTATTGAAGGAGTGCAGCGTAGGTTCACAAGGTTAATTCCCGGGATGGCGGGACTGTCATATGTCGAAAGATTGGAGCAACTGGGCTTGTATGCTCTGGAATTTAGAAGGCTGAGAGGGGATCTTATTGAAATATATAAGATTATTAAGGGATTGGACATACTGGAGGCAGGAAGCATGTTCCCGCTGATGGGTGAGTCCAGAACCAGAGGCCACAGTTTAAGAATAAGGGGTAGGCCATTTAGGACGGAGTTGAGGAAAAACTTTTTCACTCAGAGAGTGGTGGATGTATGGAATACTCTGCCCCAGAAGGCAGTAGAGGCCAAGTCTCTGGATGCTTTCAAGAAAGAGATGGATAGAGCTCTTAAAGATGTGGAATCAAAGGTTATGGGGATAAGGCAAGAACTGGATACTGATTGTGGATGATCAGCCATGATCACAGTGAATGGCAGTGCTGGCTCGAAGGGCCGAATGGCCTATTCCTACACCTATTGTCTATTGTCTATTCTACTCCATAGTGGACAACTATATCCAGTTCTAGCCTCTTTAGATGATATTGAGCTTTTGGGAAAGGAGAAGGATGTGCACCAGTTTATTATAAATTATTAAGGTGGTCTAGAAAGGCTAAAAGCTTCTATATTTGAAAAGCTTTGCTATGGGACTGATGTAATTTTGTTTTATATGATGATGGGAATGTATTGCATTTATATTGGCAATTTAAGCAAGATTCCTAATGAATACTTTGCAGTTATCTTCAAAGAAGGGAGGAGGAAATCACACTACCACTATAGTTTAGATGGTAATTTGAAAAATAGTAGATGGAATGAACACATAAGATAGAGATTACTAAGACAGTTAGCGTCTTTGAAAGTCGATAAATTGCCTGACCCAGATGGAACATAACCAAGACCTTTAAAAAATTCAATGCAGAAAATTGGTGATCAACATTTTCACTTCTTCCAGATGCTTGGAGAACTGGTAATGTTGTAGCACTGTTGAAAAAGCAAGATTGGTATATAAAAATAATTACAGTCCACTAACTATAAAATTAGTGCAGTGCAAATTACTGGATTCATTTCTGAGGGAAAGTAATAACCTCCATTCAGAAAGGCACAAATTAAACAAGCATAGTCAGCATGGATCTGTTAAGGGAATATTGTGATTGAATTTGTTTGAGAAGGTAATAAGTTTATTACAAATGGAATTTAATCCAGAGTTGTCAAGAATTGCACTGGAAACCAAAACAAGAGCATACTATATGTGGATACAAGAAGTGCTATAAACAGAGGGACAAGTCCAAGACCATATATACTTAAAGGTCACATGAGTGGTTAATGAGACATACGAAATCGTTTCCTTTATTGGAAAAAAGAAGAGATGTTGACAGCAGAGGTCATGCTAGAACAAACTTATTTGGGCCAAAGCCGGATTATTAGATCCAGCTCTGGTTGAGACTTCGTACAAAAGATGTGATTGCATTAAATAAGGGATTTACACAGCTGTTGCCAGGGCTAGAAAAAGGTTGCTATTGAATAATTTGGGATTAATTGTATTAGAGGCTAGGATACTTGACTGAGGAGTATCAAATAATATGGGGACTAAGTGGAGCAAAGCAGCAGGTGCTAGGATTACGGACTTAAAGTTACTGGTAGAAGAATTAGAGGGGAGATGGGCTAAGTTATTTTCACCCATAGAGTGGTAAGATTCTGGAACTCATTGCTTGAAAGCTTGCTCCTAGCAGAAATTCTAATGACATTAAACGTACTTGGATACGTACTTAAAGAGCTTTAACCTGAAGGACCAGATAACAAGCGCTGGAAGGCAAAATGAGGCAGCACGGCTCTTTATCAGTTGGCATGGACATAATACACCAATTGGCCTCCTCCTGAGTCATAAATGTTACACGATTCATTTGCTTCGATAATTAACTTAGTGAGTAGCTGGGGTAATGAATTTCTGTTGTGTTTTAATGTCGAATTTTTTTCAAACTTGAAAATGGTAGTTTCTTTGAGAAAAACCCCAGGCACATGCAGTGAACACAAATTCATTGATATACCCCTATTCTGCGGATAAATAATGCATTATCAATGACAGGTGATGCACAGGATTAATTTTAATCGGTTAGGAAGGCCTGGATCTTTAACCTGGGTTTGCACTTCTCCCAACAGTTGCATAGTTTTGACAGGCATGTATACCTATACAAGGTATCATATTTATTTAGTACAGGTCAACCTTCACTTATCCGACTACCTGTAATCCAGTTCCTTCGATAATTTGGCACTGATTATGCTAAATGTGATCCTTCTGTAATTTGGCATTTTCACTAATCCAGCACTCCTCAGGTCCCAATGATGTCGGATTAGTGAAGGTCGACCTGTATATACCAGCGGGACCTTATGGTCTTTTCCTTTCGATATTATTTTCTGCAACTTGACAGTTCGCATCTTTGTATGATCCTCTAATACACAGATATAGTATTGTAAAGGAGACAGCAAATATATGCCACTTTAAAAGAGGAACTGACTAATTACAAGTATATTGTTAAAGAGAATATGGTTCATGCCAAAATGAATGTTATAATTTTTCCTCATTTTTAAAGAATTGACTGAAAAACGATGCTGTATTTCTTGTTTGACTTATTATGAATGTCATCATTAGAAAATATGGAGCTGGCCTTGCCTACCCATGGATAATAAAGCTGCTATACCAGTAACACAATCAATTACTCAGCAGGCGATAAAACATGCACTGACACATTTTATCCTTTTTCTAGCTTCACAGGATATGAGAAAGGTTTTCTTTCAGCTCCTCAAAGACTCCTTCTCAGTTGGGAAACAGATTATCAGTCCATGTAAATTAGCATTGCAGACTCAGTCATGAACCACAATGTTTATTAACTGTTTCCTTTCATTTTAATGAAGAATTTAAATGACTTCAACAAATATTTGAAAACATAAAAAGCAACGGTGTCTCTAACTAAAATATGACAAACATCTAATTTATTTCACTATCAGGTCAATTTTAAGGATTTTCCTACATTTTGCAATTTGATTACAGTTACAATGTAGCTCTAAGGAAATAACAGGGGAATGAAAATGATGGTATTGTTTTGAGAGTAGTATAAAGTGAATGGGCCAAGTGACCTCCTTCCATATCATAGGAAAACAATAGCAAAAATATGAAATAATTATCAATGTGCTTTGGTAAGCTACCTTTGCTGAGGAATCTTAAGCCACCCTGAGGCAGCAAAATTCAATGATACATGCAAGAAAGGCAAGACTGGGATATGATCAAAAGTTCTGGAATTTCAAGAATAGATCAAGATAGCGCTATTTTGCTGACAAACACACAACAAACATGCTGAGAATCTGATTTGCAAACTCCTATAAGTCAGGAGACAGGTAGCTGGGTGACAGTCAGGAGAGGGAAAGGGCCATTCCCATCAATAATAAGTATACCGTTTTGGGTACTGTTGGTGAGGATGAGCTACCAGAGACAAGTTGCAGTGATCACATCTCTGGCACCAAGACTGGACCCTCAGCTCATAAGGGAAGGAGGGAAAAGAGGAGAGCAGTAATTTTAGGGGATTCGATAGTTAGGGGGACAGATAAGAGGTTTTGTGGGAGAGATCAAGAATCCTGGATGGTCTGTTGGCTCCCTGGTGCCAAGGTCCGCGATATCTCGGATCGAGTTCTCAGTATTCTCAAGAGGGAAGGTGAGCAGCCGGAGGTCATGGTCCATGTAGGGACCAATGACGTGGATAGGAAGCAGGAGGAGGCCCTGCAAAAAGAGTTTAGGGAGTTAGGTGCAAAGTTGAAGGACAGGACCTCCAAGGTTGCAATATCAGGATTGTTACCTATGCCACGTGCTAGTGAGGCTAGAGATAGGAAGATAATTCTGCTAAGTACATAGCTAAGGAGTTGGTGCAGGAGGGAGGGCTTCATGTTTCTGGACAATTGGGCCTTGTTCCAGGGAAGGTGGGACCTGTTCCAACGGGACAGTTTGCACCTGAACTGGGGGGGCGGACAAACATTCTTGTGAGAAGGTTTGTTAGTGCTGCTCCGGGGGGGGGGGGGGGCGCGGGGGGTTTAAACTAGATTTGCAGGGGGAGGGGAACCAGAGTGTTAGAGCACATAGTGAGGTGGAGGAGGATAAAGGTCATGCAAGAATTGCAAGTATACTGTATGGAGTAAAGCCGGATCTAACATATAAAGAGGCTTCGAGGAAAAAGAAGCAGAATAAAAGGTGTAAAGGTAGTAAGGTAGAAGAGCTAAAGTGCATGTACTTCAACGCAAGAAGCATCAGGAACAAAGGTGATGAACTGAGAGCTTGGATACGTACATGGAATTATTATGTAGTGGCCATTACAGAAACTTGGCTGGCACCAGGGCAGAGAAAATCCCTTACTCACTCTTCCTTCAGTTAGTCCTGACGAAGGGTCTCGGCCTGAAACGTCGACTGCACCTCTTCCTAGAGATGCTGCCTGGCCTGCTGCGTTCACCAGCAACTTTTATGTGTGTTGCTTGAATTTCCAGCATCTGCAGAGTTCCTGTTGTTGGCACCAGGGCAGAAATGGATTCTCAATATTCCTGGATTTCAGTGCTTTAAAAGGGATAGAGAGGGAGGAAAAGGGGAAGAGGGGTGGCATTACGGTCAGGGATACTATTACAGCTACAGAAAGGGTGGGTAATGCAGCAGGATCCTCTTTTGAGTCAGTATGGGTGGACGTCAGGAACAGGAAGGGAGCAGTTACTCTTACTGGGAGTATTCTATAGGCCCCCTGGTAGCAGCAGAGATACTGAGGAGCAGGTTGGGAAGGTGATTTTGGAAAGGTGCAAAAATAGCAGGGTTGTTATCATGGGTGACTTTAACTTCCCTAATATTGATTGGCACCCGATTAATTCCAATGGTTTAAACGGGGCAGAGTTTGTTAAGTACGTCCAACACGGATTCCCGTCACAGTATGTTGACGGGTCGACTAGGGGGAATGCCATACTAGATCTAGTATTAGGTAATGAACTGGGTCAGGTCACAGATCTCTCAGTGGGTGAGCATCTGGGGGACAGTGACCACCGCTCCCTGGCCTTTAGCATTATCATGGAAAAGGATAGAATCAGAGAGGACAGGAAAATTTTTAATTGGGGGAAGGCAATTTATGAGGCTATAAGGCTAGAACTTGCAGGCATGAATTGGGATGATGTTTTTGCAGGGAAATGTACTATGCACATGTGGTCGATGTTTAGGGATCTCTTCCAGGATGTTAGGGATAAATTTGTCCCAGTGAGGAAGATAAAGGTAGGGTGAAGGAACCATGGGTGACAAGTGAGGTGGAAAATCTAGTCAGATGGAAGAAGGCAGCATACATGAGGAACACACACAAAATGCTGGTGGAATGCAGCAGGCCAGGTAGCATCTATAGGAAGAGGTACAGTCGACGTTTCAGGCCGATACCCTTCGTCAGCATACATGAGGTTTAGGAAGCAAGGATCAGATGGGTCTATTCACGAATATAGGGTAGCAAGAAAGGAGCTTAAGAAGGGGCTGAGAAGAGCAAGAAGGGGGCATGAGAAGGCCTTGGCGAGTAGGGTAAAGGAAAACCCCAAGACATTCTTCAATTATGTGAAGAACAAAAGGCTGACATGAGTGAAGGTAGGACCAATTAAAAATAAAAGTGGGAAGATGTGCCTGGAGGCTGTGGAAGTGAGCAAGGTCCTCACTGAATACTTCTCTTTGGTATTCACCAGTGAGAGGGAACTTGATGATGGTGAGGACAATATGAGAGAGGTTGATGTTCTGGAGCATGTTGATATTAAGGGAGAAGAGGTGTTGGAGTTGTTAAAATACATTAAGACGGACAAGTCCCCGGGGCCTGACGGAATATTCCCCCGGCTGCTCCACGAGTCAAGGGAAGAGATTGCTGAGCCTCTGGCTAGGATCCTTATGTCCTCATTGTCCACGGGAACGGTACCGGAGGATTGGAGGGAGGCGAATGTTGTCCCCTTGTTCAAAAAAGGTAGTAGGGATAGTCCGGGTAATTATAGACCAGTGAGCCTTACGTCTGTGGTGGGAAAGCTGTTGGAAAAGATTCTTAGAGATAAGATCTATGGGCATTTAGAGAATCATGGTCTGATCAGGGACAGTCAGCATGGCTTTGTGAAGGGCAGATCGTGTCTAACAAGCCTGATAAGAGTTCTTTGAGAAGTTGACCAGGCATATAGATGAGGGTAGTGCAGTGGATGTGATCTACATGGATTTTAGTAAGGCATTTGACAAGATTCCACACAGTTGGCTTATTCAGAAAGTCAGATGGCGTGGGATCCAGGAAAGTTTGGCCAGGTGGATTCAGAACTGGCTTGCCTGCAGAAAGCAGAGGGTCGTGGTGGAGGGAGTACATTCGGATTGGAGGGTTGTGACTAGTGGTGTCCCACACGAATCGGTTCTAGAACCTCTACTTTTTTTTTCTTTTTCAATATTTTTATTAATTTTCTGCATAGAAGAATACAGAGTTTAAGAAAAAAGAAATATATCAAATATATTATACTGAATCGCACATACAAACTCCTTGCTCTATATTCATACAAATTGATT
The DNA here is from genome assembly GCF_030028105.1 of Mobula birostris. Lineage (NCBI taxonomy): Eukaryota > Metazoa > Chordata > Chondrichthyes > Myliobatiformes > Myliobatidae > Mobula > Mobula birostris. The sequence continues at coordinate 43,414,891 of NC_092373.1, read as the reverse complement.
AATTCATAATATTGAAATATAGTAAATTTATTATATGGAAAATAACCCTAACTCACTACCAAGACCGAAGCTGATTAGTGAAGAAGAAAAAAGAAGTATATTATTAGCCATCATCTGTGCTTTAACGGCAAATCAAAGGTTTTGAAAATAGTTCAAAAAAGGTCCCCACAAAGTTTGAAAGTCTTGACTGGATTCAAAAATTGAACACCGAATCTTCTCTAAATTTAAACATGACATCACATCACGCAGCCATTTAACATGAGTGGGCGGAACTGCATCTTTCCATTTAAGCAAAAACGGCCTCCTAGCCATAACAGAAATAAAAGCCAAAATATGCAAATCAGATTTCTCCAAAATATCCTTTCCTCCAACAATACCAAATAAAGCAGTCAAAGGATTAGGCTTAAATTTACTTTAAAAAGTACCGAGAAGGTTTGAAATACTTCTTTCCAATATTTTTCAAGACTCAGACATGTCCAAAACATATGAATGAAAAAAGCTTCTCCATTATTGCATTTATCACAATCAGGAGATATATCCAAATAAAAGTGAGACAACTTATCCTTGGTCATATGGGCCCTATGGACCGTTTTAAATTGTAGGGGAGAGCGGTGAGCACATAACGATAAAATATTAACCAATTTAAAAATTTCATTCCAAGTTTCCTCAGAAATTGAAGTCTGTAAGTCTTGTTCCCAAAGATTTTTAATTTTATCTAAAGGAACACTTCTCATTCCCAGCAACATATTATAAATATTAGGTATAGATCTATTATAAAAAGGTTTCAAATTAAAAATTACATCTGGTAGATTTTTATCAGGACTTTTAGGAAATGTACATATTTGAGACTGTAAAAAGCCTCTTATTTGTAGGTATCGAAAAAAGTGAGCTATATTTAGCTGACGGTTGCTCAAACGAAAGGAGACTTTCCTCCACAAACAAGTCCTGGAAGCATTTAATACCCAATCTATCCCATTCTTTAAAAGCTACATCTATCATAGAAGATTTAAAAAACTAATTAGAAAAAATGGGACTTGAAAGAGAAAATCTCAAGAAGCCAAAGTATTTTCGGAATTGTACCCACATTCTCATTGTATGTTTAACTACCAAATTGTCAGTTAACTTACTCAGGGATAAAGGACGTGAGGGTCCAAGAGGAGAAATAATAGCAAATTTATTAACAGTTAGCTTCTAAAGAAACCCACATCGGACAATCCTTACGATTAATGTAATATAACCAAAATGTAAGATTACGTATATTAACCGCCCAATAATAAAACCTAAAGTTTGGTAAAGCTAGGCCTCCATTCTTTTTAGCTTTCTGAAGATGAATTTTGCTTAGTCTAGGACGCTTATTTTTCCATATATAGGATGATATAATAGAATCAAGAGAATCAAAAAAAGATTTAGGGATAAAAACAGGCAATGCCTTAAAAAGATATATAAATTTAGGTAAAATATTCATTTTAATAGAATTAATTCGACCAATCAATGATAACGAGAGGCAACCAATTTGATAGTGTCCTTTTTACATAATTTAATAGGGTAAGAAAATTTTCTTTAAATAAGTACTTACAATTTTTAGTAATTGTTGTACCTAAGTAAGTTGGTTTCTCACAATTTTAAACATAAGGTTAGAATTAGTTGATATCCAATTATTCAAAGGAAAAAGTTCACTCTTATGTAAATTCAGTTTATAGCCTGAGAGCTGGCTAAAACAGGAGAGTAACGAAGACCTCTACTTTTCGTGATTTTTATTAACGACCTGGATGTGGGGGTAGAAGGGTGGGTTGGCAAGTTTGCAGACAACACAAAGGTTAGTGGTTTTGTGGATAGTGTAGAGGATTGTCAAAGATTGCAGAGAGACATTGATAGGATGCAGAAGTGGGCTGAGAAGTGGCAGATGGAGTGCAACCTGGAAAAGTGTGAGCTGGTACACTTTGGAAGGACAAACTCCAAGGCAGAGTACAAAGTAAATGGCAGGATACTTGGTAGTGTGGAGGAGCAGAGGGATCTGGGGGTACATGCCTCACAGGTAGATAGGGTAGTTAAGAAGGCTTATGGGATGTTAGCTTTCATAAATCGAGGAATAGGGTTTAAGAGTCACGAGGTAATGATGCAGCCCTATAAAACTCTGGTTAGGCCACACTTGGAGTACTGTGTCCAGTTCTGGTCACCTCACTATAGGAAGAATGTGGAAGCATTGGAAAGGGTACAGAGGAGATTGACCAGGATGCTGCCTGGTTTAGAGAGTATGCATTATGATCACAGATAAGGGAGCTAGGGCTTTACTCTCTGGAGAGAAAGAGGATGAGAGGAGACATGATAGAGGTATACACAATATTAAGAGGAATAGATAGAGTGGATAGCCAGCACCTCTTCCCCAGGGCACCATTGCTCAATACAAGAGGACATGGCTTTAAGGTAAGGGGTGGGAAGTTCAAGGGGGATATAAGAGGAAGGTTTCTTACTCAGAGAATGGTTGGTGCGTGGAATGCACTGCCTGGGTCAGTGGTGGAGGCAGATATATTAATGAAATTTAAGAGACTACTAGACAGGTATATGGAGGAATTTAAGGTGTGGGGTTATATGGGAGGCAGGGTTTAAGGGTCAGCACAACATTGTGGGCCGAAGGGGCTGTACTGTGCTGTATTATCCTATGTTCAATGTTCAAACCAAATCAGTACAAAACAGGATATATAAACCTTAAATATACAGACTTAATAGGTTATTTACAAACTGAAAGAGAACCTATTTAATAATAAGGGTGGTCATTCAGCATTAGAAAAAAAAGATAAAGATTAACTTAAACTAGAATTAGTTACTACACAATTAGTGGCAGGCACAGGAAGAGGAGGTGATGTGAGCGACAGTATACTCAGGTGAATTATTTTGTGCAGTTAATTCTTGCAAAAATTGAGCCATTTCTTTGAATACTTAAATGAAATGAGAAATTCTTCCATTCAAGATGGTGCTGAGCTGCGATGTCCGTCAAGGTCGTGATTCAGTCTTAGTTGTTTACTAAGTTTGTACGGATAGCTTTGTAGACAGCACAGGGAGTCAGGGGTCAGATTAAGGTTTAGGGACAGAGATATGAGAGAGTTAGAGATTAGGGGTAGGAGCCTGTGGCTGTAGTTCAGGTCAGAGTGCTCCACAGTCAAAGGCCAGCGATCTTCAAGGACATACTGTATGTCAGGTCAGCAGGGACTGCTGATGAAGAACAGCAATCTCCATGGACAATGGCAGAGGCTGGTAGGCCCCTTGGATGAGGGTTGGTGACCTATCCATGTCATTAGGTCCCTAGATAGGAGGTCCATGCAAGCAGGAGGCACGAGGTTGGTGAGTTGGTGACCTCCCAGTTGGTGAGTTCAGAAGCCGAAGCCCAATATTCAAAGCCCTTGAGTCACTTGTGCAGAAGTCGGAGGCCCGATGTCTGCGAGTCCACTGGGAGAATCAGAGGCCCAATGTCTGGCAGTCTGAGAGTCCGCTGGAGATTGGTGGCCTGGAGGTGGGGTCATATCGGTGTGTATGAGTAGATGGGAAGAAAAGGCCTAGTAGGAGGGAAGAAAAGGCCTAGTTTTGTTGCTATTTCTTGTGTTGTTCTGCTGAACATTGTGGGCATGCTATGTTGGTGCCGGAATGTGAGATGACCCTGTGATCTGCCCCTAGCACATACCTGAGGTTGACACTTGTGATCGCCCCCAGCACATTCTTAGGGCTGTGTTGGCTGTTAACACAAATGACACATTTCCCTGTATGTTCTGATGTATATGTGATAAATAAATGAATCTGAGAAATAAAATTAGTACCTAAAGAAGATGAGAAAATGGCCATTTCTATTAGTGTACAGTATATCTGAATCACAGTTGTTGCACCTGTGATCATTTTGCTATTACCATTCAACTACATGAGCAACAGCAGAGATCAGCTGCACGATGTTTCAGTGCCATCACTTGAGCTGAACTTACTGGATTCCAAGAAACACTTGAGTGACATCTTGAAACCTATGAACAAAACCTGTAGGATAATATTTTTTATGGAAAAACATATTGCTTTGTTTAGGCATGTAAGTGGGAAAAAATGCTTCCTGCCATAAAATAGTGTTCAAAATTCCATTTATGCTTTGGAATTACTGCAACCGCAAAATATCCAGAGGTAAGCTATTTTGGCGAAGGGAGTTATCAGGGGAAAACTCTGATTGCATCGTGTTCATTAAAATACAAGACCATCAAATCATAAGACATAGGAGCAAATTAGGCCATTCAGCCCATTAAGTCTACTCCGACATTACACCATGGCTCATTTATCATCCTTCTTAACCCCATTTAAGTCAGAGTCATAGAACACTACACACAGAAACAGGTCCTTTGGCCCATCTAGTTCTTGCCAAACCATTAATCTGCCGAGTCCCATCGACCTGCACCCAGATCATAGCCCTCCACACCCCTCTCACCTGCGTACTTATCCAAACTTATCTTAAATGTTAATAACAAGCCTGTATCTGCCACTTCCACCCACAGCTTGTTCTACACTCTCAATACTGTCTGAGATAAGAAGCTCCACTTCAGATTCCTCTCAAACTTTTCAACCTTTCATCCTTATCCAATGGCTACTAGTTCTAGTCTCACCCACCCTCAGAGGAAAAAGCCTTCTTGCATTTACCCTAGTCCTAACCAACCTTTCCCTTAACTCAGGTCTCAAGTCCCAGCAACATCGTTTTAATTTTTCTCTGCACACTTTCAACCTATTTGACATCCTTCCCATCAGTAGGTGACCAAACCTGCACACAATAGTAGAAATTAGGTCTCACCAACATCTTATACAATATCAACATAACATTCCATCTCCTGTACTCCTTTGATTTATGAAGATCACTGTGCCAAAAGCTATCTTTGCAATCCCACCTACCTGTGACACCACTTACAAGGAATTACGAATCCATATTCCCAGATCTCCCTGTTCTACCACATGCTTCAGTGCCCTACTGCTCACTATTTGAATTCTACCCTGGTTTGTCTTTCCAAAGAATGCAACACCTCATGCTTGTCTGCATTAAATTTCATCTCCAACTTTTCAGCCCATTTTTCCAGCTAGTCCAGATCCCACTGCAAGCTTTGAAAGTCTTCTTCACTGTTCACTACACCCCCAATCTCGGTGGCATCTGCAAATTGAAAATCCAGTTTACCACATTATCATCCAGATCATTGAGAGAGATGACAAACAGCAAATGACCTAGTACCAATCCTTGTGGCACACCACCAGACACAGGCCTTCAGTCAGTGAGGCAACCATCTGCTATCACTCTGACTTCTCCTGCGAAACCGATGTCTAATGCAATTTACTACCTCATCCTGAATGCCAAGTGACTGAGCCTTCTTAACCAGCCTCCCATGCTGATTCTTGTCTTACTGACTTACTGTAATTTATTTATTCTTTTTATATTATCATATATCGCATTGTACTGCAGCTGCTAAGTGAACAAATTTCAGGATACATGCTGTTGATAATTAACCTGATTCTGATCCAACAAACTTATTTTTCTTGCAAAGGTCTGTGATCTTTCAACAAATTTTCTCCTCTAAATCCTAAGGACTGTTGAGTAGTCTATAATATAGTACCACTAACGTGGTCATCCCCTTCCTGAGTTATATTCCTCAGTTCCACCCATATAGCCTCAGTGGATGAACTCTCCAGTCTGTCCTGTCTAAGCACTGTGACATTTTCCCTGACTAGTAATGCCACCCCTCCCTTTTTAATCTCTTCCACTCTATCATGTCTACATCAACGGAATCATGGAACACTGAGATGCCAGACCTGGTCTCACTAATGGTACAATGTCATAATTCCATGTGCTGAACTATGTACTAAACTCATCCACCATTCCTACAATACTCCTTGCATTGAAATACACACAACTCAGAACATTAATCCCACCATGTTCAACCCTTTGATTGCTGACTTTGTCTGAGGTTTTAACAGAATCTGTCTCCACAACCCCTCCTCTATCTGTTCCGGCAGTCTGGTTCCCATTCTCCTGCAACTCTAATTTAAACTTCCTCGTGCAGCACTAGCTAACATTCCTGCAGGGATATTAGTCCCCCTCCAGTTCAGGTGCGGACCATCCCTTCTGTACACATTCCCTGGAACAGAACCCAGTGATCCAAAAATCTGAAGTCCTCCCTCCTGCACCATCTCCTTAGCCACGTTTTAGACTGTATGATCTTTCTATTTCTGGCCTCACTAGCAAGTGCCACAGGTAGCAATCCTGAGATCACAACCCTGGAGGTCCTGTCCTTTACGTTAGTACCTAACTTCTTGACTCACTTTGCAGAACCTCAGAATTCTTCCTGTTATTGGTACCTACAGGGACCATAATCTCTGTTTGCTCAGCCTCCCACTTCAGAATGCTGTGGACTCAATCTGAGATGTCCTTGACCATGGAACATGAGAGGCAACATACCATCCAGGAATCAAGTTCTTGTTCACAGAACCTCCTGTCTGTTTCCCAAACCAATGAGGAACTGCATCGCTACAGCTCACCTCTTCTCCCCACTCCTGTTCTAAGTCACAGAGCCAAACTTAGTGCCAGAGAGCTGACCGTTGTGGCTTTCCCCTACTAGGTTATCTCCCAACAATATTCAAAATAAACTATACTTGTTTCTGAGGGGAATGGCTACAAGGGTACTCTATTACCTTTCCTCCTCCTGACAGTCACCTAATACTTGTGTCCCTGCACCTTGGGTATAGCTGATTCCCTCTATCTCCTGTCGATCAGCCCTTCAGCTTCCCAAATGATTCGGAGTTCATCTAGTTCTAGCTCCAATTTCTTGACAATTCTTTACTACGGTCTGAAAGAAGCTGCAGCAGGATACACCTCTTGCAGGTGTAGTCGTCAGGGACACTGGAGGTCTTCCTGCCTTCCCACATACCATAAGACGAGCATTCCACTATCCTGCCTGCCATCCCCAATGCCGTAAATATGTAATCAGAAGGAAAGAAAACTTTAAGAATAAACAAAAACATCTACCTACAGCTCCTGCCTAAATTGAGGCCAAAGCCTCAATTCCCCACTCTAACACTGACCCACTCACACAATGGATGTTCCAACAATGGCCACTCCACTTAAACTCAACTTCTTTTTATTGGCCCTTGCCAAGTCCCTAATTATGCACAATCCAATACCTCTTCAGGAACAATGGCACGCAAAATGTCCTGATGGCCCATGCTCAGATATTTTGAACTCTCTCACCCACAAAACGTCCCCATAGGAATTGTGGTGCACAGAAGGCATTCTCCTGCTTTCTACGTATAACCTTTGATGCACTTACTAATCAAGAACCTATCAACCTCCTCCTTAAGTTTACCCAATGACTTGGCCTCCACAGCTGCCTGAGGCAATGAATTCCATTGACTCACTACCTTCTGTCTAAAGAAATTCTTCCTCATCGCTGTCCCAAAGGGACAACCTTCTATTCTGAGGCTGTGCCCTCTGGTCCAGGACTCCCCCACTATAGGAAACATCCTCTCCACATCCACTGTCTCCAGGCCTTTCAATATTCAGTTGCAATGACACCCCCCCCCCCCCATTCTTCTGAATCCTACTAAGTACAGGCCCACAACATAAAATAGTACAGCCCAGTACAGGCCCTTCAGCCCACAATGTTGTGCCTACCCTCAAACCTTGCTTCTCATATAACCCCCCCACCTTAAATTCCTCCATACACTAGTGAAATTTAAGAGACTACTTGACAGGTGTATGGAGGAATTTAAGGTGGGGGGTTATATGAGAAGCAAGGTTTGAGGGTAGGCACAACATTGTGGGCCGGTGTATCTGCCTCCACCACTGACTCAGGCAGTGCACTCCAAGCACCAACCACTCTCTGAGTAAAAAAAACTTCTTCTAATATCCTCCTTGAACTTCTCACCCCTTACCTTAAAGCCATGAGCAGTGGTGCCCTGGGGAAAAGGCACTGGCGAGTCCACCCTATCTATTCCTCTTAATATCTTGTATATTATAAGAGCCACTGTAACAGCCATTTCCAGTGCTCTTCAACAATGGCAAACATTCTTCAATGCACAGCCTGACCCAGACACCGCAGAAATAAGGTACACTTGTTGAATACAGGTAATGATAAAACAGTACCTTTCCTTGAGGAGTCAATGTCCAAATGATAGAGAAGGTTAGCTTATCCTCCATTGGATTCAAACTGCAAAGTTCTTCACAAAGGAATCTTGGAAGCATTGGGATAACCTGTATTAAAATATTACCAAAGCAAGACAAATGAAGTTTAAATAAAGGATATTTTTATGAGATGCAACCTCATTCATTTCTTTCTCATACATTACCAAACCTAAAAGCATAACTTACTTTGTAGGCGCTAGTCAATCTCTCCTAGCACAGCTTATTAAAGTAAGTAAATCATATTGTAAACTAGTTCCTAAAATTGCACCCATTCTCATCTCCCACATATTCTTCCTTGCTGTTCAGCTAATCCTGGTCCTGGGAGGTGGGGGGAGAAGATGGCGGCGCGACGCAGCATGCACGTGCCGTTCCAAATGAATATTGATATGAATATATCGGGGTGCCGTTCACAATCCGAATTTGATGGGGACAGCCGCGAGAAGCGCAGAGGAACATCTGGAGTAACTTCTGAAATGCCTGCTTCGCTGCCGCTGCAACTGTGCGATCGAGAATCTCCGGAGACAAAGGCCCCAAATCCTCGGCTTTGCGTATCGCCTGTTGCTGGGACCGGGGTCGAAACGCTCGGCAGAGATGGTGCTCGGTGTCAAAGAGGTGGTCGGAGGCTCAAAGTTTTCAGACGGACTTGGAGTTGGACTGTGGTCGGATGCTTCTGGGATGCTGCATCGGCAAGTTGGCGGTGCTGGAGGTTTACCATCCGCATGAGATGATGGGACTTCCGAGAGACTTTGAGACTTTTACTGTGCCATGGTCTGTTCTTATCAAATTATTGTATTGCTTTGTACTGTTGTAACTATATGTTATAATTATGTGGATTTTGTTAGTTTTCAGGTCAGTTTGTCATGCGTTTTCGTAATATCATTCTGGAAAAACATTTTTATCATTTCTTAATGCATGCATTACTAAATGACAATAAAAGGGGACTGCATGTCCTCATAATCATAATCATTATTCTTCCTCATGGTCACCCTTGAAACTTCATCTTGTTCTGGAGACCGTAGGTATTGTTTTTAATGGAAATTTTTTTAACTTAAATAAATTCATGTAGCCTTGCAGTAATCCACATGAAGATGTAATGGGCACTGGTGCGAGCAATGCTCTAATGATTCAATGTCAAAAATGTGACCTTTACAAATGCTGTTTTATGTGACCTTGCTACAATCTGAGGAGTATTTTGCTGCTTTTCTGTGGGAATAAATGTCTCAGTCATGAACCAAAGATTGTTACTTACTTCTGTAGCTAAGAGAGATAAAGTTTTTGTTAAATTTCTTTTACCCTCAACACTCAAGGACACTAAAGGTTATTCTGCAAATGAACACCTATAAAGTTTATACATTTTCATTTACCTCATATTAAACAAAGATACTAAAACTTCTTACTTCTGAAACTTCTAAAACTTCTAAAACTTCTGATGTAGAACCATGAAAGTTCTACATCACTCATCAGAAGTTATTCCTTGGATCTTGGCCAATATTTACCCTTGCAATAAAAGTGAAGATTATCTCTTATTATTACACTATCCATTTTGAATTTCCTACTATTGAACTTCTGTGCTCACAAGGAGATAACATCCAGATGCCTTTCCTGTAGCTCTAACAGTGAAAGTAAAAGGACAGCACCTTAAAATTCAAGGTACAGACAAGGCCTTCAAGAGATACAATTAAATTTACTGCAAAATGGCAGAAACAATTAGCCATTCGTGATTGTACCTGTGAAGAAAGTGTGATCGGTCATGTCTCACTTTCCAAAAAAAAACTCGTGCTGTAAGAATGCAGTAAATCAAGAGTAAAATCTGCTTATCTTAACAAGCTGAACACACAATGTGCAAAGTACAAATCATTATCAAATGACCATGATTGCCAGATAGAAGATCACGGTAGCTCAACGCAAATCTTTATCCTCCCACCTTAAATCACCTACTTAACTGAATCATTTATCACTGACCATTAAGACATATGAATCTACTGGCATTTTGGGGGGATCTGTGTTTGAAAGACAGTCTCCTAATACATTCCCTACCCTTCATTGCATGAATAAAACTTTCTTCAAGTTACAAATTTAATCCTTCACTGTGGCAGCAATTCATTATCTGTATCTTCACTGCTTAGAGAGCAGTGCTTCATCTGGAGTTAGCAATTTATCCATTTTCAAAGATGATAAACACCTTAGCTCTTAGCTTTTTTTTTACTGATTATCAAATCTGGTACCTCACATTCTTTTTCTACAATGTTTGCACCATTCTCCTCTTTTAAGAAGAAGGTCTGAGAAATGGGAAAAAATTCTTCAGTTGGTGAATTCATCCTCTGTATGTGCTAAGCATAGGTTGATACAGTTTAAAGTAGTGCACAGGGCTCATATGTCCAAAGATAAACTATCTCGTTATTACTCTTATATTAATCCAATATGTGACAGATGTCATTTCGAGATAGCTTCTTTAACCCACATGTTTTGGTCATGTCCCTTGTTGGAGAAATATTGGAAAGATATTTTTGATATTATTTCAACGGTCCTAAACATAGACTTACAACCTCATCCAATTATTGCTATCTTTGGACTACCAATGATAGACTTAAATAATTTAACCTCTTCATCATGAAGGATGATTGCAATTCTTACTTTAATGGCTAGAAGGTCCATTTTGTTAAATTGGAAAGAGATTAACCCGCCTAAGGTATTTCATTGGTTTTCACAAACTATGGTGTGTTTGAATTTGGAGAAAATTAGAAGTGCAGTTTATGACCCTTCCATTAAGTTTGAAAAAACTTGGAGGCCATTCATTCAGCATTTTCACTTGATGTAATTTGATCATTTCCAAACTTGTTTTATCTCTCTGTACTGTTGTTGGAGGGGAATGGAGTCGTCGACACTAAGGTTTTCTTCTTTTCCATTTTTAAGTTGTTAGTTTTGCCCAAGTATTTTAGTTTAGTTGATTAATTTTGTTTTTCTTCGGGGATGGGGTTTGTTTTTTTTTTGGTTTTGTTTTTTTTCTTTTTCATGATTTTTTTTCAGTTTTATTTTGATTTGTATTATCCATTGTCAGTTCTACATGATTGGGAACTTTGTTAACTTACACTATTTGATTTTACAATTACTTTTCCTAAGTGTAACAATATTTCTCCTACTATTTGTATTATTGCTATGTTTTGTTTCTATACTTTGAAATTAATAAAAAGATTGAAAAAGAACAAGAAAGAAGAAGGTCATAAAATATTACTTAAACTTACAAACATCCTGTACATCCATACAGAGGCAATTTTTTTTGTCCCGACTTTCCTTAGTTACCTTCTTTATGTACTTATAAAACCTCTTTGGATTTTCTATGATTTTGGTTGCCAATATTTCCCCTAACCTCTCTTTACTTTTTAACCATCTCTCCAATTTGGATTCTATATTTTCTACACTTTTCCAGATTTTCTACTCCATTGAACTCTTAATGTATAATATATGCAAGAGTAATCAGCATGGATTCCAAAATGAATATCAGGTTTGATTAACCAAAGGACAATAGAAACAGAGACAGCAATACTCCAGTAGATATATGAGTGAATATCTAAAAAGATTTTGCATTACAGAATCATGTCGATGGTCAGAAGATGTCAAGTCGGGAACAAGCAGCAGAATAGATGGAAAGCAGGTTACAAATTGAAAATGAAAAGTCAAGGTTAAAGTTAACTAATGTAGACTGGGAAAGGGTAGAAGTTTTTCCACAAAAATTTGCTGCTGCTCATTACTCAGCAGCACATTGCTAATGTGAGGGCAAACTTATAATTACCCTGGGAAGACAGGTTTTCCCTTATCATATTCATAGTCATATTTTATTGATCCCGAGGGAAATTGGTTTTCCTTACAGTTGCACCATAAATAATAAATAGTAATAAAACCATAAGTAATTAAATAGTAATATGTAAATTATGCCAGGAAATAAGTCCAGGACTAGCCTATTGGCTCAGGGTGTCTGACCCTCCAAGGGAGGAGTTGTAAAGTTTGATGGCAACAGGCAGGAATGACTTCCTATGACACTCTGTGTTGTATCTCGGTGGAATGAGTCTCTGGCTGAATGTACTCCTGTGCCCAACCAGTACATTATGTAGTGGATGGGCGACATTGTCCAAGATCGCATGCGACTTGGACAGCATCCTCTTTTCAGACACCACCGTCAGAGAATCCAGTTCCATCCCCACAACATCACTGGCTTTACGAATGAATTTGTTGATTCTATTGGTGTCTGCTACCCTCAGCCTGCTGCCCCAGCACACAACAGCAAACATGATAGCACTGGCCACCACAGACTCATAGAACATCCTCAGCATCATCCCGCAGATGTTAAAGGACCTCAGTCTCCTCAGGAAATAGAGATGGCTCTGACCCTTCTTGTAGGTAGCCTCAGTGTTCTTTGACCAGTCCAGTTTATTGTCAATTCGTATCCCCAGGTATTTGTAATCTTCCACCATGTCCACACTGACCCCCTGGATGGAAACAGGGGTCACCGGTGCCTTAGTCCTCCTCAGGTCTACCACCAGCTCTTTAGTCTTTTTCACATTAAGCTGTAGATAATTCTCATGAGCAGTTAAAACAAATTAGATTTCTATTCCTTGACGTTTAGAAGAAAGAGGAGTGATCTTAAGATTCTGGATGGCATGAGAAGGTATGTTAAGCTGCTTCCAAGATAATTAGGGAGCATTTATTTTAAACAGAGACAAAGGAACACCATGCAGGAATAAATACTGTATAGGAGTATAGATGAGAATATATGGATAGATATTAATAAATGTGGAAGAAATGTGTGACAGACAAATAAACACGAACACATGGGTAGGAAAAAAAAACCATGTAATCCTTGGAAAATATGTTAACTTGGTATAAATCCTTGATTGCAATTCACTTTGAATACTGCGGGCTGATCCTATCTCAATGTTGTATCAGATGGCGTCAGCATACAACACTCCCTCGATCAGCATTTTCCAGATAGCTCACAAAAATGTCTTTTTCACTCTTTTACATCTGCTTTTCACCTTAAATGTGTTTCTGGGACTGTCAGAGACTGTGAATTGCTGTTGGGAGATCATTTAAGTGATCCATTACTTTGCTGTCTCTGAGAAGATTCCAGGAAGCGAGCGCGTACTCATACGGCCTTGATGCAAAGAAACTCCAAGACGGGTGCGAGCTGATGTTTGACTCCATTTCGCTGGTTAAAGCGTTAATTAATCGCCAATTAAAGCACTGAGGAAGATTGAGACATCGAAGCGAAAAGAGAAGGTGAGCTAGAGTTCCGCACCGACCGCTTTCCTTCTGATCGCTGCCGGAGAAGGAATGTGTGAGCAGCCTATTGCTGTGTGGCTTGCTGTGACAGGCAGGTAGGCCTCTCTGCCTTGTGTGGTGTCCCTCTCTTTTGATGAATGTCAGTGATATCGGGGGATGGTATCATGGTTCTGTGTTTATGGATTGGACTATTGCATTTACGGACTGTGGACTTTTTCAGACTTATGGTTTTTATGTTGTGTGCTCTTTATCGCCCGTTCCTTTTCCGTTTTGTTGTGCGAGAGGAGGGTGTTTACAGGTTGATCTTCCGTTGCGTCCTGTTAGCTTTTTTTGTTGGGGCGGGGGGAAGAGTTGTTTTATGGGGGGTGATGTTCCTGTTCCGTTTTGTGTAGGGTGAGGGGGTGAATGATTGGGATGCTATTCCTTTTTTGTGTGGGGGGTGGGGTTTGATGTTTCCCTCTGAACAACTTTCATGTTCTTTCTTTGTTTCCTGGCTATCTGGAGAAGACAAATTTTAGAGTTGTATATGGGTACATGCTTTGATGAACCTTTGAAATCAGAGACATTTTGCAAATTATATAACCTAGCTTTACAAAAATTATACCACAAGGTCCCAGGTTTGCAAAATTTATACCACAAGGGGAGGTTATAACTCTCAAGCTGAGACTTCTTAACTACTCAAACATTTTAAAACAGCATTAGTCACGGAGTAATACACCACAGAAACAGGGACTTTGACCCATCCAGTCTGTGCTAACCTGGTCTTCTGCCTCATCCCACGTACCTGCACCCAGTCCATTGATCTCCATGCCCCACTTATCCATGTACCTGTCCTACAACTGAACCTGCATCTACCACTTCTACTGGCAACTCCTTCCACAGTCACACAACCCTCTGATTACCTCAAACATTGTTTGGGAAAATATTTCCATTTACAGACAAGTCTCAAACAAGGGCCCACAAATCCAAGATGGTCACTAATAAATCCAGAGAGAATTCAAAAGGAACTTATTTAATCAGAGAGTGGTAGAATGTGGTATGTGATGTCAATGATGATGACTGAGGCAAACTAGTTAATGGGGTCAGGTGAACATGGGTGGTGGAGAACTAGATGATATCATCATAAAAATGCCCACCACTATTATAAATGTAGTTCCTAATCATGTCCACCAAAATAATTACAGGTATTCCATCACTTGTCGGTTCTTTAGAGCAAAGGTCAATCTTTGTATGCATTACCTTCTGAACTAGGTAGACACTGGTTGCCCTCTTGCTGGCAATTTCATCAACGGCAGTCCCTTCACGAACAAAGTAACTCACATCTGCAATATGCACTCCAACCTCCATGTTTCCTTTAAATAAATCATTAGAAATATTAACCAAATATACATTCTTCATAAATAATGAACATCGAAAATTTACTAAATGTATTTATAACCAATATATTTTGAATCAATGATTCAGTATTAAACGAAATAAGATTTCAAATCTTACCTAACCTAAAAACTTGCAGTGGCTTGTTTAAAACCAGCTCCTAAACATAAATCAGTACAGCACAGGAACTGATCTGTTGGCCTATGATGTCTGTGCCAACCATGAGGTCTATTTCCCTCAGTTCCCTGCCTGTTCATGAGCCTACTTAAATGCCTCCCAAAAAAAAATCAGAGCGTCACTGATTTTCAGTCATTAATTTTGTTGTATTTTTACCACTGGATTTCCAAATCTTGAACAAGTCCTAAATGATGAAATTATCCATAGCAACAAAATCAGTAACAAAGTGCAAATATTTAAATAACTACAACAATCTGCATCATTACTATAGCTTAAATACAGTAAAACATCTCAAGTTCAAGTTTAACGGTCTTTTAATTACACACAAAAATACAGCCAAATGAAACAGCATTCCTCCAAGCCCAAGGTGCAAATCACAGTACCAACAGTCACACACACAGCACATATAGCAGAAAACAGTCACAGAAAATAATATAGCCAAAGTCGCTGAGTCACATGGCCTGAAGATTGATGGGACATGGGATGTTGTCCTGGAGCCATAGTTCTGCAAGAACAAGCATGCAGCAGTTGCTCATCTCTTCCTCATTGCTGGTGCAGCCACAGACAAACACAATCCAGCTTGTCTTCCACCGAGTGAATACTGGAGGGCAGCACCAATGGGAGGGACCAGTTCCTAACCCAGTACCTACTCCATCCGAACCTCTGCTCTTACCCACTCCTGGGCGGCTGCAACAAGCGTCACCACGGCATCAAGGCCTGGTCCGCACAACAGCTGAGGCTTGGCAGCTCCCCCACCATCAGTGTCACCAATGAAGCAGTGAACAAGACTTGCTGTCTTTGTTACCTATGCCCAACAGGGTCTTACTATCACAATAAAAATATCCAAGGTAATCATTTGCACCCTTTATTGGACTGCGCACTGCCTCTGCACAACAATGGAAGACTACAAATCCTGGCAACAAGGTGGTATGCAACAAGTCCAGCTCCGTCACTATCCAGCGACTCACTGATGAGGTAGACCTGCAGTACCTGATGTTCTTAACATCCAGCAGTGTTTTGTGATTGATAAAAAGGCATCAAGGACAAACAATTACTGTACACCACTGGTTGGGTCGAGAGGGCACTGCGACCGAGTACACCATTACCTTACAGACTCTTAGCAATATTATCACGACCTCCACCTTACCCATTTTATCAAGAACTTTTATAAGAATGTTATCAGACAAAATTGGACACAAAAACAGCCACTTAAAGGTAATCTATTTAGGTGATAAAAATTGGATTATGAAGGAAGGATTTAATGAGTATCTTCGGAGAAGATGAAGAAAGTGCAAAAAGTTCAGGTTTTAGAAAATTTAGGATATGTTGGGATGACAGAGGTAGTGGACAGCTAAAGCAGTTATAGTGGTGGTCAATAAGCCTGAATTTAAGCATTGCATAATTCACAGAGGGTTGCTGAAAGGGAAGATAAATGCCTAAATAACTTCAGCACAGGAATGAGTAATAAAAAATAAGGCGTAGCTAAACAAAGGGCCTGGATAGATCAACAAGTGCAAGGGATTGTGATATTGTGAGTGAGTTCTGTGTTGAATTCCAATTAACACATGGTGAAAGGTAGGATGACCGAGAGTCCTGAAAAAGTCCATGCATTAAGTATGGGTAAAGACTTCAGTCAGACATACAGTGCGGTGTGGCCATCTTGGAGCTGGTAGCAGGCAGTTATGGATATGGAGAGGTTAAAATTTGAAAAGTTACCTCAAGAAAATGCAAAGGTACGAAATCATTCTAATTCAGCCTCACCAATGGCCAGACATCAGTGAGACTATGTGTGGCTCTGGTCACTCAACTATAGAAAAGATATCATTAAGCTGGAAAGGGTGTTGAAAAGATTCAGAATGATATTGCCAGGGTCAAAGGGCTTGAGTTATAAGGAGACACAGAATAGGCTAGCGTTGTTTTCCCTGTAGTGTAAGAAGCTGAGGGGTGACCTTACAGAAGTAAATAAAATCAATGAGCATGGCTTAAAAAAAGAGGGGAACATCTTAGGGAGACCTTAGGGGAGACTTTTGCACCTAGAAAGTGGTGGGTATATGGAATTTTTAAAATGATGTTTGGACGTCAATGGCATGTCAAATACTATTTGCCGTTTAAACTGATCATTTTGACCAAGAATAAAATTCTAATGGTTTTGAGAATCAATACACAAACACACACACACATACACACACGCACGCACACGGAACATTATTCAAATTTGCTGCTACTTCCAATCCTGTAATATACTTTGATTTAAGTATCTAAGAAAAACAGTAGGTTTCTGTTAACCAATAGGATTGCTATCAATAGCAATTGACCAGGCTTATGGATTTTTATGGGTAGTTTAATCTTAGATCCATTAGATTTTGAGACCATTGAGCCAGCAGTGCTTTGGGTTGCTTTCCCTTGTTTCTCCATTGTCATGAATCCAATGATGGAGCATATTTAAGCAGCAGCATCATCCAATATTATTACTTGATTCCAATGGAACAGCATGAACTTCGTCAGACTTCCAAGTTCTCAGGAAAGGAAATATACCCACTGGGTTTAGAGTACGTTAGATCATCCACATAATGCAGCCCACTGCAATCAAAACTAAGAAATAGCTACTGGATGAACAGTAATTAATCCTTTAAAATTAAATGACTTAAATTTTAAAATTTAATTTTTAACTGCATGTGTTCTTTAGTATTCTAAGTTTTACAACTAATTTTAATTTCGAAAAGGATTTTTGAAAATGCATCTTGGTTGATTGGTGAACAAGGTCATCCATAAACATTCAATTTCAGTAACAGCTTTAACAGCTTGTGAACTTGGGGATTTTTGTCTTAAACTTGCCAAGCCAATGTCTATGAGTTCTCTGATAAAGGATCATTTGATAGGAATCACTACCCTTTTGCCTCAAGTAAAGAAAAGTAAGCATCTAACTAATTTTAAGATTTTGTCAAATAGCAGAAGTTTAACAGATTCAAGATTGTAAGACATGAGGCCATTATCTATAACTACCAGCACAATATTACTAGGCAAGACACAGGGCAAGAAGTCAACAACATCAATAACTAACAGGATATCATCTTCATGTTGTGACAAATTCTACCCTCTGACTCATTGTTGGCAATCATGCAGGAAATCAACTAACTTGTAATGACATGCAATCATAGCGGCTGGACCATTCATCATTTGTCAGCATGGAAATAGAAGTAATTTTTCTCTGAACCTGCCCAAGACAAATGGAATATTTTCCTTCATATATCATCAGACAAGAGCCAAACTACTAAACTACCTTCATTCACAATATTAACCCAGGAAAGATATGAATCAGTAACTATCTGAAACAATAACAGACTGATTATGACTTTGCTAAGGCACACCTAAAATGTCACATATCTAGGCTTACAGATGGTGACTGACCTGCTATCCATTTCTTTGATCTTATATTTTGCATTTCAGGTTAATTTCATCTAATATATTTCCTTTTTAGTTTCATTTACACATTCGCAATGCAGAATCTTCTGCGCTAATGGTGATCTCTAAAAGGCAGCTTATGCAAAATAAGCAAGGCATGCAGAGCTTTTCCCATTCTTCTTCTAGTCCTGATTTTAAAAAATATTCCATGCATCTTCAAGCAAGATCATTATAAATGTAAGTTTCCTAGAGATGGAAGGGAAAGACAAACTTTACTTCTATCAAACCAACTGAAAGCTTATTTCACTGACAAGTTACGTTAGTATTTTCATAAATAGATATTTTTAATCACTAATGCTTAGAAGAGATGAGACACTTGTTCTATTCCTGTTTTTATAACTTTGTATAATGTTTCATAAAGAAATATAACAACAGATTTTCATCAAATAATTTCTAAGACAAGGGTTCCCAACCTTTTTTATGCCATGGACCCCTGCCATTAACTGAGGGGTCTGTGGACCCCAGGCTGGGAACCCCTGTTACAAGATAAAGCTAACAAAAAGAACATACCATCAGGGAGTTCACGGCAAGATAATGCATCATCCAAATCTCTTGCAGTTACTGGATCAATTGTGAATATGCATTCATTCCTGTCAAGAAAATCAAATTATAAATCTTCTTGTAGAAACTATTAATTTTCTGATGAAAACTATGTAGGAATCTCTTGGATTGCTGATTCTGTTTTGAAGTTCCAAAAGATCCCAAGATCCAATTCAGAAGACCATTACCAAACAAAATCCAATTCCAAACCACTTAAAACATTATTAAGACTACATATAAAAGAAGTGTTTAGAAGTGCATCTCAAAGACAGAAAGAGGGACAGAGGCACAGAAAGAATCAGAGAAAGTTAAAGTTAAAAGACTTGGCAGCAAAAAGCATAGTTGCCGATGCTGGAATAATTGGAACATAAAAAGCCAAGAAGTGGAGGAGCTCAGATAACATGCAAGGTTAAATAGTTGAAGATCAATGAGCGTAGATTTACAAATATAGATCAGCATTTTAAAATTGGAACATAGTGTAACTGGGAGATAGGGATAATCAAGCAAAGTGACAATAGCTACATGAGAATGAGTCTGAGCACAGACACAGCAGAGTTTGAATGTCCTCAGATTTACGGAGAGTAAACTAAGGATAGGTATCCTGGAGAGTCCCGAGCCCTAAATAAATAGACGACTGTTAGAGAACAGGTGAGCTGAGACAACAGTCAAGTTAAGTGGCACTTTGAAAGCAGAAATTGATAATCATGGTGCTGCCGTAGTTCATCCTCAGTTAGAAATTATACCAAAGTTTGAAAAGATTTGGAAATGAAGTTCACACCTAGGATTGAAGACACTGTCAGTAATTAGTTTGAAGAAATTCCTGCTCAATTAATATTTAACTTTGACGAAACAAAGATGGAGTTGATATATGTGAAAATGAAATGGCATTGGATGTCACAGTATACCTGGAAATTATTGGATCAGATCCTGCAGGTAAATGCCAGCAGTTCCACTTGCAAGCGCAGTCATGGAGAGCGTTTTGATTGGTTGCATTACCGCCTGATATGAAAGCTCCAATGTAAAGGATCGAAAAAAGCTTCAGAGGGTTGTAGCCTCAGCCAGGGTGGGGCACTAAACTCCCCACCATTGAGGATATCTTCCTAAGGAAGCAGCATCTATCACTGAGTATCCTAACCATCCAGGGCATGCCCTCTTCTCATTACTACCATCAGGGAGGAGACGCAGGAAACTGAAGACACACTCAACATTTTAGAAACAGCTTCCTCCCCTCTGCTACCAGATTTCTGAGTGATTTATTAACACCTGATTTGGCAGATTTTTCACAATTGTCTTCCACTGAAGCACAAAGTAGCAGAAATTCTCCAGCACTGGCACTGATCATTGCCTATATAATACACTCAGTGATCATTTTATTAGGTACCTCCTGTACCTAATAAAGTGGCCATTGAGTGTGTGCTCATGGTTTTCTACTCCTGTAGCCTATTCACTCAAGGTTTGACGTGTTGTGCAGAGATGATGATCTACAGACCACTGTTGCAACGTGTGATTATTTGACTTACTATAGCCTTCCTGTCAACCTGAACCAGTTTGGCCATTTTACTCTGTCCTCTGTCATTAACAAGGCATTTTTGCCCACAGAACTGCCACTAATAGGATGTTGTTTTCAATTTTTGCACCATTCTCTGTAAACTCCATACCTCCATCCACTGTAAACTGTTGTGCATAAAAATCCCAGGAGATCAGTAATTGCTTACATAGTCATATCACCCCATCTAGCACGAACAATTATTCCACAAAGTCACTTAGATCACAATTCTTCCCCATTCTGATGCTTGGTCTGAGCAACAACTGGCCCACTTGACAATGTTGGCATGTTTTTATGCATTGAGTTACTGTGACATGATAGGCCGATTAGATACTTGTCAGTGTGCTGATGTACCTAACAAGTGGCCACTGAGGGTAATCGGTATAGGATGTTTCCATTTGTTTAAAAGCACAGTAAGTAAGAACAATGGTTGCGAAAGAATTTGGTTACAACCACATTACACATTTTGTGACTGAATTTTGGTTAAATGATTTTAAACAAACATTCTGAGACGAGGGCCAGTGGTTTGCAAGGTTTTGAGCAGGAGGGGTGGCTTCTAAATTTGTTTACTGAGGAGGATGGTTAGTATAGATTTAAAAGGAGAACAGTGCCTGAGGAAAGGTAACCTTTAACAATGTCAGCAAATATGGGCTGCAGTTTAATATAGTTAAGAGAAAGGGAGCAGGAGGTAGATTTTGTAGTTATGGTAAGCTCAAAGGGAGCTTAGAGGGAGGACAGGAGAGAAATGAGAGAAATCTATAATTTCAGCTTTAGGCAAATTACAAGTCTACCGGAACCAATTTATAATCTCGTGATTCTGCACTCTGTGGATGTTTTAATTTATGCTTCCTCACTGCACTGCTGTAATGAATTGAACATTACAGGAAGAAAGCAGGATGAGGTCCTACAAGCTGAATTTAGGGAGCTAGGAGATAAATTAAAGAGTAGGACCTCAAAGGTAATCATTTCGGGATTATTACCAGTTCCACATGCTAGCCAGAGTTGGAATGGTAGGATAGCTAGAATGAATATGTGGCTTGAGCAGTGGTGCAGGAGGGTGGGTTTCAAATTCTTGGGGCATTGGAACCACTTCTGGGGGAGTTGGGACCAGTACCGTCGGACGGTCTACATCTGGGCAGGGCAGGGATCAGTCGTAGGGACACACATAAAAGTTGCTGGTGAACGCAGCAGGCCAGGCAGCATCTATAGGAATAGGTACAGTCGACGTTTTAGGTCGAGACCCTTCGTCCCGACTGCTGCGTTCACCAGCAACTTTTATGTGTGTTGCTTGAAATTCCAGCATCTGCAGATTTCCTTGTGTTCAGTCCTAGGGAGATTGTTTGCTAGTGCTGTTGGGGAGGCTTTAAACTAATATGGCAGGGGGATGGGAACCCACCCAGAAAAGAAGAGGGTAGCGATGCGGAGACCAAAGCTGGAGTTAGTGAAGAAAAAAGTAAGAGTAGAGAACATAAAAGTAAAAAGTAAAAAGCAAAAATCACATAGGTCACTAGGTTCTAAAAGGACAATGAGTATAAGGGCACTTTATCTAAATGCCCGTAATATTAAAAACAAGGTTAGTGAACTTGTGGTACCAAGGCATGTGATTTAGCGGCCATTACAGAAATCCGGTTGCAAAGTGGAGATGCCTGGGAATTAAATATCCAAGGGTATCAGCTAATACGGAAAGACAGGCAGGAAGGCAGAGGAGGTGGAGTGGTACTCTTGATTAGGGATGAGATCAGGGTGATTGTGAGAGACGATATAAGATCTACAAAGCAGAATGTTGAGTCCATCTGGATAGAGATTAAGAACAGTAAAGGGAAAAAAAATCACTGGTGAGTGTTGTCTGTGGGCCACCTAATAAAAATATTGCAGTGACAGAGGCGATTAACCAAGAAATAACTGAGGCTTGAAAGAACGGAACAGCAGTTGTCATGGGGGATTTTAACTTCCACATAGATTGGGTGAATCAGGTTGGTCAAGGAAGTCTTGAGGAGGACTTCATTGAATGCATCCTTGAGCAGCATGTTAGTGAACCTACAAGAGAAAATGCTGTCTTAGATCTAGTCCTGTGTAATGACACAGGTAAGATTAACGATCTTGTAGTCAGGGATCCTCTTGGAAAGAGTGATCATGGTATGACTGAATTTTGCATTCGGATGGAGGATGAAATAGTTAGATCTAAAACTAGTGTATTATGCTTGAACAAGGGAGACTACAACAGGATGAGTGAGGAATTGGCTAATGTGGATGGGCCACTTGGTAGGACAGTTGAGGAACAGTGGAATACTTTCAAAGAGATTTTTCCACAGTGCTCAACAAAAGTATATTCCAGTCAAAAGTAAGGACATTAAGTGTGGGGAGAGTCAGCCTTAGATAACTAAGGAAATATACGACAGTATCAAATTAAAAGCTCGTGTACAAAGTTCGCAAAGAGTAGTGGGAGACTGGAGCAGTGGGAAAACTTTAAAAAGCAACAGAAAACAACTAAACAAGAAATAAGGAAAGGGAAGATAGAGTGCAGCAGTAAATTAGCACAAAATACAAAAACATTGCAAAAATTTTTATAAATATATAAAGCGGAAGAGGATGGCTAAAGTCAACGTAGGTCCCTTGGAAGACGAGAAGCGGAAATTGCTATTGAGTGATAAGGAAATGGCTGAGGCATTGAAAGACTATTTTCTGTCGGTCTTCACGGTGCAGGACACGTCTAATATGCCGAAGAGGATGTCATGGACGAAGTGGGAGGTGGGGACCTCGATAAATCACTGTCACTAAAGATGAGCAAACTAGAGGGCCTGAAGATAGATAAGTCCCCTGGTCCTGATGGGATGCATCCCAGGGTGCTGAAGGAATTGGCGTAGGTTATAGTAGACACGTTGGTAATCATTTATCAAAACTCTCTAGACCCTGGCCAGGTCCCAGTAGGCTGGAAGACAGCAAATGTCACACCAATTTTTAAAAAGGATGTAGGCAAAAGACAGGCAACTATAGGCCAGTTAGCTTAACATCTGTAGTACTGCAAATGCGTGAAGCTGTCATTAAGGAAGAGATAGCGAAGCATTTAGAAAGGTGTAGTTCCATTAGACAGACACAGCATGGATTCAGAAAGGGCAACTCCTGTTTGATAAACTCACTGAAGTTCTTTGAGGACATAATGAGTGCAGTGGATAGGTGGAACAAGTGGATGTCATATACTTGGATTTCCAGAAGGCGTTCGATAAGGTGCCGCACAAGTGACTTATAAATGCATGGAGTCGGAGGAAGTGTATTGGCATGGATATCCGATTGGTTAACCGACAGAAGGCAGAGAGTTGGTATAAATGGGTGTTTCTCCGGTTGGCAGTCTGTGGTGAGTGGGGTGCCGCAGGGTTCGGTGCTGGGCCCACAGCTGTTTACCATTTACATTGATGATTTGAAGAGGGGACTGAGTGTAGCATAGTAAAATTCGCTGATGACACTAAACTGAGTGGAAAAGCAAATTGTACAGAGGATGTGGAGAGTCTGCAGAGGGATATAGATAGGTTAAGTGAGTGGGCCAAGGTCTGGTAGATGGAATACAACGTTGATAAATGTGAGATCATGCACTTTGGAGGGAATAATAGAAGAGCACATTATTATTTAAATGGTGAAAGATTGCAGCATACTGTTGTACAGAGGGACTTGGGAGTGCTTGTGCAAGAATCGCAAAAAGTTGGCTTGCAGGTACAACAGGTTATTAAGAAGGTAAATGGAATGTTGGCCTTCATTGCTAGAGGGATTAAATTCAAGAGCAGGGAGGTCATGCTGCAACTACACAGGGTGCTGGTGAGACCGCACCTGGAGTACTGTGTGCAGTTCTGGTCTCCATACTTGAGGAAGGATATACTGGCTTTGGAGGCAGTGCAGAGGAGGTTCACTAGGTTGATTCCAGGGATGAAGGAGTTAACCTATGAGGAGAGATTGAGTTGCCTGGGACTATACTCTCTGGAGTTCAGAAGAATGAGAAGGGATCTTATAGAAACATACAAAATTTTGAAAGGGATAGATAAGATAAAAGTATGAAAGTTGTTTCCATCGGTACGTGAGACTAGAGCTAGGGGACATTGCCTCAAGATTCAGGGGAGGAGATTTAGGACGGAGATATATATGTTTTTCACTGAACCTTGATACATGTAACAATAATAAGCAAATATACCAAATAAATTTCTTTCAAGGATGCCCAAACATCTCTAACAGAATGCATAAATCTAAGCATAGATTAGCTAACTAAATACAAAGTTAAAATTTATTCTGAACAGACATTCACCGTAAATCTTTACGGTCTCTAAGTTCTTCACGTGGGATCGTCCATGGTCGAGATTTTGGTAGACATTCCAGAACTTCAGCAGGGAAATCCGAGAAATCCACATCATATTCTATAAGGATGCCTTCAGTTTCAGGTTCAATTTCACCAGCTTGCCCCAGACTTCTGGTCAAACGCCTATTACAGAGAAACATAATACAACTCAATTTGTGAAAAACTTTGACATTTTATATGTTATTTCCAAGCCATTTTTAATCCTTAACAGATTTGCCACTAAGACCTGCCAAACTGATTTTAAATTCTGTCTAAAGACTAAATATTATATTTTATGATTATATCAAATAATACAGCGCCAATTAGATTTAATAACATTGACTGCAAAAACAAAAAATACACATTGAATGTTTTGCAGTTAAGTTGAGCACTGAACCACTGCAACAAATAGCAGGATCTCAAGGGAAGTAAGATGGAGAAATTCAGAAAGGGATTAAAGGTTAAGGCAAGAAAACCAAATATGGAGCTCATGTTCCACAACAATTATAGGGTACAGGTGAAGGGTCTTGGCGCAAAATGTCGACTATTTATTCCATTGATGCTGACTGACTTGCTAAGTTCCTCCAGCACTTTGCGTGTGTTGCTCAGGATTCCCAGAATCTGCAGAATCTCTTGTGTCTATAATTATAGGTGCTATTTACTCTTTTTTAAAGCCACTTATACAAAGCCATGATTGGAAAAATTGCCTTTGAAAGCTAGAGAGGTGGATATAGGCAAAGCCAAGCAGGGTTCAACATGAGGGTACAAATTTTAGATATGCTATATTGGTGAATCACAACACTTTGTAGATCAATAAACAGACAAAGATTTTGATTTGACTAATTAAATAATTTTGAATAGAAAAATGAATACCAGCAGTAATAAGTATTTTGTTCACACATATCAATAAGGAAAGGATAACAATTTGGTCTGATCTATATAGTCAGTTTTTGAAGCACTTTGCTAACATACAGTAACTTATAGTGAGGCGGACTGCCCAGCACTGATCTACACACAGAATTCATACATGCAATCTTCGAAGACTGCTTAAATTGGGCAAACAATTTCACAGACTAGCCAAGCATCAGCACACTCAACAGCCTCACTTCCAGCTGATAATCACAACTTCTCTATCACATTCCTATGTGGTTGCATTCAATCCCACCAGAAGAACTCGTCCATAATGAATACAGGAAAATGAGAAGCAGGCTTTGATTGGTCTATATTATTAACTTTAGACACCATGACTACTCATGGAATTAGACTACCACAAGTGAGGAATCCTATTGCTAGTTACCAACCCTTAGCAGATGAGTTAATGCTCCAACATATTGAATATCATTTGGAAGAAGCACTGTAGAGAAATAGAGCGGAGGACTTCAAAATCTGTCACCAAATGTAGCTCAATTGCATTGTCACTCGTTGAGGTGGCAAAATTTCTGATGGGCTTAGTTGTCAGAGTCTCGGTCTTGCCATTTATAGACAGTGATGGTCCATATCACTGTACTGACACAAATAGATCTGCCTATGATAGTAACAATAGAGGACAGCATCCCAAGAGATGGGGCCTAGTTTTTACAAGAAGAAATTCTACATTGCACTGTGCATTACTGCCACTCCGACAAAGAGGACAAATTTTAAAAGGATCCACAACTTAAAATTTGAGTAAAATGCAACACCATCACAAAAACAAGCAAACCTGTGGCTTGCATAAAAACACTGCTATTACTATCGAATCAGGGGACCACCTTTGGTTTACTGATAAGTGTAGAGGTGCCAGATAGAATAATTAAGAATTTACTGGTTGATTATTGAGATAAAAAGAGCTTATCTCCGATGAAAGTAGAAGAGGATGGACTTGCTGGGATTTGGAGAAATGATATAACTAAAATGTAAGGTTCTGAGGAACATGAGAGTGTAGACGGTGGATGGTGAGAGGG
This sequence comes from Mobula birostris, assembly GCF_030028105.1. NCBI lineage: Eukaryota > Metazoa > Chordata > Chondrichthyes > Myliobatiformes > Myliobatidae > Mobula > Mobula birostris. The sequence goes on along the minus strand of NC_092373.1, from coordinate 43,388,075 downwards.
GATTTCTCTTCTCTACATGCTCTAGATCTAGTCTAAGAGACACTAAAGACTGCTAGGAGGAATTTCTTCAGCTAAAGAGTTCTTAATCTGTGGAATTTTTCTTGCACAGAAAGTTATGGATATTTTGCTAATCAAGGTCAAGTCTAAGACTGATAGATATGTAAACCTAAAGGAAGCAAGAAATAGAGTCAGGCAGGAAAAGCAAAGATGATCAGCCACGATCTTTTTTAATGGCAGAGCCACATGGTCTTCCCCGACTTTTTTTTTGTCCTTGCTGGAAAATATAAATATAAGCATCAAAAAAATAATAAGATGCCAAACTATCAAGGCCAAAGCAGAAGACTATATCTCAAAATTACAGCAGAGACCTGCAGCCTTGCCATACCAAGACTGTGGAGCATTAAACATCTGAAAGGAAAGAAGGAAGTTCTTTGGACATTCCTATCATTGGTGATGGCAGAAATAGAAATTAGTGTAATCAACTGAAGTAATTATAACCGCCTTCCTTCAGAAATACTAAATGGGTGATTATTTTGCTTCCCCCTAAGGTCCAAACCATCAGGGAAGCCAATCTTTTATCAATTCAATTCACTCCAAATAATTCAGGTAAAAACATTGTGCGCTGATGATTAAAGATACATGGCTAGATCACACTCCATTAAAGATTTAGTCTGAAGACCGATGTTGCCACACTCAAGCCAAATGTTCCATTCCAGTACTGATATAGCACTGCTATTGTGTCAGTAAAGTGAAACATATGTCCTATTCACTAAATTCAGAAAATACTGTCCACCTTCAATCATCAGCAAAATGATGGAAGATGTTTCTAAATCACACTACCCACCAAAAATCTACTTACCAATGAACTCTTCTGGTTCACAAGTACAACTAATCTAAGACTTCACTATAGTCTTTGTCCAAACATAGACAAAAGAACCACTTTCCTGAAAGACTTCAATACTCCATGATATTCAAAGCAGCCTTTGGCTATGTGTAACATCAACATGCCCTTGGAAAGGCAAGTACCACAGAGCAGTATGGAAGAAGGGCATTTGGCCCATTCAGCCCATACCAGGGCCAATCTAGCTACTCCCATTCCTACACCCTCTCTGCATAGTCCTACAACCTAATTTTTTCAAGTACATACACAGCTCCCTTCTGAATGCTACAATTGAATGTGCTTCTTCTACATTCTCAGACAGTGTATTCTTAACCTTAAGCACCTACTGTTGGTCAAAAAATCATATTCAATCTCTCGGTTCTATTGCTTATCACCTTCATGCTCTAGCTTCCATCAAGAAAACCGCTGTCAAAGATGATGGCAGTAGAGTTATGGGAACTCTGTTGTCTCTAAGTTTCCTTTCAAATCACAGGCCATATTAATCTATATATAAATTACAATTTCTTTGCCTTCACTGGGCTAAAAGGCTGAAATTCCCAACCTACTGTGGAGCTAACCACTTTAGGTCTGTATATTTTCAAGGCAGCAGTTCACAGCTACTTTTTATGCATTCCGCTATTGTTCTACCTTGTACTACTTTAATGCACTGTTGTTATGAATTGATCTGCATGAACAGCATGCAAGACAAGATTTTCACTGTACTTCAGTAACAGTGATGACAATAAACCAACTCACTGAGGCAAAAATATTTATCAAGGTATTACCCTGTGGTCTAATCCTCTAAATCATATTGTGTCAAGGTTGTCCTATAATTCCGGTGGCACAGTGAACTTTAATATAAAAACATTAATGAAATATCTTGTTGATGCATGTATTTGCAACACTGTACAATTACATCTAGAAACATAGAAAACCTACAGCATAAAACATGTCCTTCGGCCCACAAAGTTGTGCCGAACATGTCCCTACACTAGAAATTACTAGGGTTATCCATAGTATTTCTCCAAGCTCCATATACCTATCCAAAAGTCTCTTAGAAGACCCTATCGTATCCGCCTCCACCATCGTTGCCAGAAGCTCATTCCACGCACTCACCACTCTCTGCGTAAAATACTTACCTCTGACATCTCCTCTGTACCTACTCCCCAGCACCTTAAACCTGTGTCCCCTAGTGGCAGCCATTTCAGCGCTGGGAAAAAGCCTCTGACTATCTACACAATCAATGCCTCTCATCATCTTATACATCTCTATCAGATCATCTCTCATCCTCCGTCGCTCCAAGTAGAAAAGGCCGAGTTCACTCAACCTGTTCTCATAAGGCATGCTCCCCAATCCAGGCAACATCTTTGTAGATCTCCTCTGCACTCTTTCTACGGTTTCCACATCCTTCCTGTCGTGAGGTGAACAGAACTGAGCACAGTACTCTAAGTGGGGTCTGACCAGGATCCTATATAGATGCAACATTACCTCTCGGCTCCTAAATTCAATTCCAAGGTTGATGAAAGCCAATACACCATATGCCTTCTTAACCACAGAGTCAACCTGCGCAGCTGCCTTGAGCGTCCTATGGACTCCGACCCCAAGATCCCTCTGATCCTCCACACTGCCAAGAGTCTAACCATTAATACTATATTCTGCCATCAAATTTGATCTACCAAAATGAACCACCTCACAATTATCTGGGTTGAACTCCATCTGCCACTTCTCAGCCCAGTTTTGCATCCTATCAATGTCCCGCTGCAACCTCTGACACTATCTACAACACCCCCAACCTTTGTGTCATTAGCAAACTTACTAACCCATCCCTCCACTTCCTCATGCAGGTCAGTCATAAAAATTACAAAGAGTAAGGGTCCCAAAACGGATCCCTGAGGCACACCACTGGTCACTGACCTCCATGCAGAATATGACCCATCTGCAACCACATCTTTGCCTTCTGTGGGCAAGCCAGTTCTGGATCCACAAAGCAATTTCCCCTTGGATCCCATGCCTCCTTACTTTCTCAATAAGCCTTGCATGGGGTACCTTATCAAATGCCTTGCTGAAATCTATACACACTACATCTACTGCTCCTCCTTCATCAATGTGTTTAGTCACATCCTCAAAAATTCAATTAGGCTCGTAAGGCACGACCTGCCCTTACAAAGCCATGCTGACTATTCCTAATCATATTATACCTCTCCAAATGTTCATACATCCTGCCTCTCAGGATCTTCTCTATCAAATTACCAACCACTGAGGTAAGACTCACTGGTCTATAATTTCCTGGGCTATCTCTACTCCCTTTCTTGAATACAGGAACAACATCCGCAACCCTCCAATCATCCGGAACCTCTCCCATCCCCATTGATGATGCAAAGATCACTGCCAGAGGCTCAGCAATCTCCTCCCTCACCTCCTACAGTAGCCACAGTAGCCCGGTGACTTATCCAACTTGATGCTTTCCAAAAGCTCCAGCACATCCTCTTTCTTAATATCTACATGCTCAAGCTTTACAGTCTGCTGCAAGTCATCACTACGATCACCAAGATCCTTTGCCATAGTGAATACTGAAGTAAAGTATTCATTAAGTACCTCTGCTATTTCCTCCAGTTCCATACACACTTTCCCACTGTCACAATTGATAGGTCCTATTCTTTCACGTCTTACCCTCTTGCTCTTCACATACTTGTATGAGGGGTGATTGATAAGTTCGTGGCCTAAGGTAGAAGGATGCAATTTTAGAAAACCTAGCACATTTATTTTTCCTACATTTACACACTTAGTCCAGTGGTCGTGGAGCATACGAATCCCTTCTTTATAGAAGTGGTCCACAGCATGGGTGATTGATAAGTTTGTGGCCTAAGGTAGAAGGAGATGAGTTATTAACTTCAAATTTTCTGCATTATCACTCCAAGAGTTGAACTGCATGTGCAGGTAACGAGAGCATCTTGGACCTCCAGGAGGTCCACAGCAGGGGTGATTGATAAGTTCATGGCCTAGAGTAGAAGGAGATGAGCTATACAGCTTTCGTTACATGCACATGCAGTTCAACTCTTTGAGTGAAAATGCAGAAAGTTTGAAGTTTCTCCTCAGCTCCTTCTACTTTAGGCCACAAACTTATCAATCATCCCTGCTGTGGACCTCTTCTGGAGGTCCAAGACGCCGACTTCTACAAAGAAGGGATCCGTCTGCTCCACGACCGTTGGACTAAGTGTGTAAATATAGGAAAAATAAATGTGCTAGGTTTTTCTAAAATTGACTCCTTCTACCTTAGGCCATGAACTTATCAATCACCCCTCGTAGAATGCCTTAGGGTTTTCCTCAATCCTGCCTGCCAAGGCCTTCCCATGGTATTGGGGGTATGGTATTGATGTGGCTAGAGAATTGGTTGGAAGACAGGAAGCAAAAAGTGGGAATAAACAGGACCTTTTCAGAATGGCAGGCAGTGACTAGTGGGGTACCGCAAGGCTCAGTGCTGGGACCCCAGTTGTTTACAAAATATATTGATGACTTAGACGAGGGAATAAATGCAGCATCTCCAAGTTTGCGGATGACACGAAGCTGGGCGGCAGTGTTAGCTGTGAGGAGGATGCTAAGAGGATGCTAAGAGGATGCAGGGTGACTTGGATAGGTTAGGTGAGTGGGCAAATTCATGGCAGATGCAATTTAATGTGGATAAATGTGAGGCTATCCACTTTGGTGGCAAGAACAGGAAAACAGGTTATTATCTGAATGGTGGCCAATTAGGAAAAGGGGAGGTGCAACAAGACCTGGGTGTCATTGTACACTAGTCATTGAAAGTGGGCATGCAGGTACAGCAGGTGGTGAAAAAGGCGAATGATATGCTGGCATTCATAGCAAGAGGATTCAAGTACAGGAGCAGAGAGGTACTACTGCAGTTGTACAAGGCCTTGGTGAGACCACACCTGGAGTATTGCGTGCAGTTTTGGTCCCCTAATCTGCGGAAAGACATTCTTGCCATAGAGGGAGCACAAAGGAGTGTTCACCAGATTGATTCCTGGGATGGCAGGACTTTCATATGATGAAAGACTGGATTGACTAGGCTTGTATTCTCTGGAATTTATAAGATTGAGGAAGGATCTGATTGAAACGTATAAAATTCTAAAGGGATTGGACAGGCTAGATGCAGGAAGATTGTTCCCGATGTTGGGGAAGTCCAGAACGAGGGGTCACAGTTTGGGGATAAAGGGGAAGCCTCTTAGGTCCAAGATGAGGAAAATTTCTTCACACAGAGAGTGATGAATCTGTGGAATTCTCTGCCACAGGAAACAGTTGAGGTCAGTTCATTGGCTATATTTAAGAGGGAGTTAGATATGGCCCTTGTGGCTAAAGGGATCGGGGGTATGGAGAGAAGGCAGGTACAGGGTTCTGAGTTGGATGATCAGGCATGATCGTACCGAATGGCCTATCCCTGCACTTATTTTCTATGTTTCTATGATCCCTTCTGGCTCTCCTAATTTCCTTCTTAAGCTCCTTCCCGTTAGCCTTATAATCTTCTAGATCACTAACCCTACCTAGCTCTCTGAACCTTTTGTAAGCTTTTCTTTTCTTCTTGACTAGATTTACTACAGCCTTTGTACACCACGGTTCCTGTACCCTGCCATAACTTCCCTGTCTCATTGGAAAGTACCTATGCAGAACTCCACACAAATATCCCCTGAACATTTGCCACATTTCTTCCATACCTTTCCCTGAGAACATCTGTTCCCAATTTAAGCTTCCAATTTCCTGCCTGATAGACTCATAATTCCCCTTACTCCAATTAACCGCTTTTCTAACTTGTCTGTTCCTATCTCCCTCCAATGCTAAAGGAGATAGAATTATGATCACTGTCTCCAAAATGCTCTCCCACTGAGAGATCTGACACCTGACCAGGTCCATTTCCCAATACCAAATCAAGTACAGCCTCTCCTCTTGTAGGTTTATCTACATATTGTGTCAAGAAACCTTCCTGCACACACCTAACAAACTCCACCCCATCTAAATCCCTTGGTCTAAGGAGATGCCAATCGATATTTGGGAAATTAAAATCTCCCACCATGACAACTCTGTTATTATTACACTTTTCCAGGATCTGTTTCCCTATCCGCTCCTCGAGATCCCTGTTACTATTGGGTGACCTATAAAAAACAACCAGTAGAGTTATTGACCTCTTCCTGTTCCTAACCTCCACCCACAGAGAGTCCGTAGACAATCCCTCCATGGCGTCCAGCTTTTCTACAGCCGTGACACTATCTCTGATCCACGCCCCCACCTCTTTTGCCTCCTTCCTTGTCCTTCCTGAAACATCTAAAACTTGGCACTTGAAGTAACCATGCCTGTCCCTGAGCCATCCAAGTCTCTGTAATGGCCACCACACCATAGCTCCAAGTACTGATCCATGCTCCAAGCTCATCCGCTTTGTTCACAATACTCCTTGCATTGAAAGAGATACATTCAAACCGTCAGTCTGAGCACGTCCCTTCTCTACCACCTGCCTATTCTCCCTCACACACTGTCTCCAAGCTTTTTCTATTTGTGAGCCAAACACCTCTTCCCCAGTCTCTTCAGTTCGGTTCCCACCCCCCAACAATTCTCGATTAAACTCTCCCCAGTAGCCTTAGCAAACCACCCTGCCTGGATATTGGTCTCCCTAGGATTCAAGTGCAACCCGTCCTTTTTGTACAGGTCACACCTGCCTCAAAAGAAGTCCCAATGATCCAGAGATCTGAATACCTGCCCCCTGCTCCAATCCCCCAGCCACACATTTATACTCCACCTCATTCTATTCCTATACTCGCTGTCACGTGGCACAGGCAGTAATCCTGAGATTACTACCTTTGCGGTCCTGCTTCTCAGCTTCCTTCTGAACTCTCTGTAGTCTGTTTCCAGGACCTCTTCCCTTTTCCTACCTATGTCATTGGTACCAATATGTACCACGACCTCTGGCCGTTCTCCCTCCCACTGCAAGATATCGTGGACGCAATCTGAAACATCCTGGACCCTGGCCCTGGCGCCTGATGATTTTTTGGGATTATTCAGCACCTCCTTTTGCTTCTACTATTTAAAATACCAAAAACGAAAAGATCCAATTTCACTGAATTAACTACTGACTAAAGATTTGAACTCAAAAGGGCACAGAATTGAAACTGTGGTGACATGAGGGAGAGATGAAAGATATATGAAAAGATTAGCTATCAAACTGGTAAGCAGATAAATTACAACAAAGGTTCACAGCAAAATAAGAGCAAGGTTTAGTAAGGGCGGCTTCAGGTAGTGGTAGTAATTGAATCAAAGGGGTGTTTGAGAGTTGGGAGGGCAATGGGGAAAAAACAAGTTGTTTCAAATTGGAAATCCATCCAAGGTGGTTAAGGATATTAACATTAGAAGAGATAGATGAGATTGGGGATGGTGTCCCATAGGGCAGCCTAGTGAGTAAATTATTTAAAGGGGCCTTCCCAAATTGGGCTGTCATTCTAGACTCCACAAGAAGGTCCCCTGTATGATGCATAGATGCAGGCTTCACAGATGCTAGCTTGCTTTGGCATGTGATTCATATAGATTCATACCAATAAAATGCAGGACTAACAGCACAGACATTCAAAAGAAATTAGCTGATGTAAAATTACTATTAATACAGAAATCACTAGGACTGAAGGATCTAATAACTTGCATCTTGTAGTCATGCCTTCAATGAGAATGCATAACGTGATAAAACAAAAAGAGCAGAATTCTGACCTTAAAATACTCTGTGTTTGTACTGAACTCTTAAAGCAGATTTATAAACGTAAAGGAAAATGTGTTTATAGAAATGCAAGCATTTCCCTGGATTCCTGCTTTGAGATAATGTTACTAGAAGGTACAAGTTATGGAATTGCTATGTTTCTATAAACATTATTGCATTTCTATAAATGAGGGGACTGAGAATATTCACGACAAGGACTGATCAATAATTAGATACGTTGGGAATCAAGGGGTACAGGGTTAGAGCAGTGCACTGGTGCTGAGTTAAAAGATAAACCACAGTTTTATTACACGGTGAAGCAGGCACAAGGAGCCGTATGATTCATACTTGTCCCTATTTCTTATGTTCTCAATTACTGCACTGGTTTTCAGCAATTTCCTAACACCTGTAAGCAAATTACTCAGCATGTTACACAACAGGTGCAAGGAGAAGCAGAAAACAGAAAAAATTCTAGTCTTACAAATCCATATAAATTACTGACCTTCACTAACTATTTTATTTTTCACAAATATTGTACCACATAGTACACAAAATAATGCACTATACAGTACAATTTGTGGAAAAACTATTGAAGATTATCAAAAAATTCAATCTTTATGATTAAAATAAATTGCACCACTATATAAAAAAAAGTACAAATGGGAGCACATTTTTTTCTGGTCATCATGTCTCAAAACTGAATCATTTTCTTTAAAAATGAAACATAATTTGATATTAATTTAGTCAGAATTAAGTAAGCAAAAATATACTGAATTTCACAATTAAAAAAGGCATAATTTAGACACTAATAGAAAACAATATTAATTATTTAATACTTAATACATTTTTCAACCTTAAGTGCTACATATTTTCAACAAACTATTCCTACCCAGATGCAAAATTGCAATCATATTTCCAGTCCACAATGCGACAAATAAACAGAATGTTCGCATAATCTCCTGGTCTAGTCATGAAGTCTTCTGGACAATCTTCCATTGGCACCAAGATTCTAGGTACTCTATGATCAACAGGTGAAAATATAATGCATTCCTTGTAAAGGTCATTATTTTTATTAGTAAATGGCTTGATGAATCCTGTCACAGCTCTGGAATGTTTCTTCTCCACAATGTAAACGACCTTTATTAATGAGAAGAACAATATTAACAATATTAAACAATTTTCATAAATTCAAGAAAATCAGAAGATATTTTAGATATTGTGAATACTAATCAATTGCATATACTTTAGCTGTGCGAAATGTTCAATATGCTGACTCACGCTAAAGTTAAACATCTGAACTTGAAGAGTAGGAAAAAAAGCACCTTTCGCTCTTAGTTACTTCTTTAAACTGGGGATTAATGACTGGATCATCTGCTTTGATTATGTAGATTGATAGATAAATATTATCCAAAATGAGAGGACAAGTCATTTTTAAATTATGCCATGGAATTTCTTCACATCCATGTGAAGCAGCAACATAAATTAAACAGTATCCCATATTATCACATCAACTGAGGTTAAAAACAATCATAATGCTATCAACCCACATGTCATCTTGTATTGACCCAATTTCACTTACCCTGTTCATAACTTCTTTAAATTTAAAGATCATCGTGCAATGTGGTTCCAAAGACAATGAAAACATGGCAGAACCTGCAGTGACACAGTGAAGAAACCCCATCCCCAAATCAAACCTCACAGCTTTGACTTGGGGATGGGGTTTCTTTGAAGACATGCAAGTCCCTACCCTCTATTAGCAGTAAAAATTAAGTAGTTTTAACAGTTTCTAAATGTCTCTGGTATTCAGAGATATTTAAAAACAATTAAAATTGAAATAAATCCAGGTATATTCAAGTCAAGTCAAGTCAAGGCCCCCGTGCTCAGTGTGATGGTGTTGGAGATGCTGCTCCCGATCCGGACTGACTGAGGTCTCCCAGTCAGGAAGTCTAAGATCCAGTTGCAGAGGGAGGTGTTCAGGCCCAGCAGTTTCAGCTTACCAATCAGGTGCTGAGGAATGATTGTGATGAATGCTGAACTGAAGTCCATGAAAAGCATTCGAATGTATGTGTCTCTTTCGTCCAGGTGGGTGAGGGCCAGGTGGAGGGTGGTGGCGATGACGTCGTCTGTTGAGCAGCTGGGACAACATGCAAACTGCAGGGGGTCCAGTGAGGGGGGCAGCAGGGTCTTTATGTGCCTCATGACAAGCCTCTCGAAACATTTCATGATGATGGATGTGAGAGCAATGGGACGGTAGTTGTTGAGCCAGGACACTGATGACTTCTTTGGCACGGCGACGATGGTGGCGGCCTTGAAGCACGTTGGAACGATGGTGCTGCTCAGGGAGATGTTGAAGATGTCAGTGAGAACATCTGCTAGCTGGTCTACACATCCTCTGAGCACTCTGCCAGGAGTATTAAAATTCTTTAACAAAATTGCAAAAATAATTAAAAGCATTGAACAAAGACATTTTTTAAAAGGAACTTCCCCTCCCTTTTGCCTAACAATTACTTTCAAAATCAGTAAAATCAGCAGTAATCACCACAAACTCTCAATCAAAGCCAACCATTTGCAAGGCTGAAATCCAGTTTGACCCAGAGGTAAGTTTCTAATGTCCTAAACAACACCATCACCATGGCCTCCAACTTCCACTTCATACTGCAACACTTATGCATGTCTGTATTACGTTTGGATATGACTCGACTATTCACAAGAACATAAGCATATAGGAGCAGCAGTAGGCCATCAGGCACTTCAAATCTGCCCCACTATTTAATATAACAATGTCTGCTCTATGCTGTCTTCAACTCCTCTTCCGTACCATTTCTCCAAACCCCTCCGTTCCTCAGTCAAATATTTATGCACCTTAACATGATATATTTTTAATGATCCTGCTTTAACCACCTTCCAGAACAGAAATGCAGAGATTCACCACCCTCTGTAAGAAGGCAATTTTACATGATCAGGCCCTTTTCTAATAGTTACATCCCCTTGTTCAAGAAGCAAAACATTCAAACATCTACCCCGTCAAGCTCTCTTAGAACATTATCAGAATCAGAATGAAGTTTAAAATTACTTGCGTAAGTCATGAAATTCTCTGCTTTGCAGTAGCAGTGCATTGTAATACATGATGTGATGCACTGTGAGGTTTCACCACTAATGTAATGTTTGGGTTATGACTAGAGATAATGGGGCTTTGGAATGGGGGGCTAGCCAATGAGAGGGATGCTGTTCTTTCTTGTGGGTCTGGGAGCAGGGATTTCGCGGTCTTTTGCCGGGGAGAGATGAGGAGAGAAGATGCAATTGAAGGGGGTTGGTAGACCGCCAGACGGAGTGGACTTGGAGTGAGGGTCCGAAGGTCAATGATGCTCGGAGGTCGATGGTGGACGAACGGCCTTATCAGTGAGCTCCAACGTTGCACATTAGACTGTTTCATGAGAATGGGCCCTTTTCTTTTTTTTTGTTTCTTTACTAACCATATAGTCAAATTAAGAATTATAAAGCTCAGTTGTTTAATTGCATATTGTGTACTGTTATATCTATACACACACAAATTAAATAAGTAGTGCAAAAAAAAGAAAAACAGTAGTGACATAGTGCTCATGGGTTGAATATCCATGTAGGATTCTGATGACCGAGGGGAAGAAGCTGTTCCGGAATCAGGAGTGTGTGCCTTTAGGCTCCTGTACCTCCTCCCAGTTGGCAGCAATGAAAAGAGGGCATGTCCTGCATGATGGGGGTCCTTAATGATCGACACTGCCTTGAAGGTGTCCTGGATGTTGGGGAGGCTAGTGCCCACAATGGAGCTGACTGGGTTTACAACTCTCTGCAGCTTAGTGTACACCTTTCTAAAGTTTACTTCAATCCCATGCGGTGTCTCCCCCCACACACCAGATGGTGATACAGTCAGTTAGAATGCTCTCCACAGTACAAGTGTAGAAATTTACGAGCGTCTTTGGTGACATGCCAAATTTCCTCAAATTCATTTGTTCAAATGTGGTTGAACTGCCTGCTACCTTCTTGTGACTCACACACTAGAACATCTAGATTCTTCTGTACTTCACTCACTCATGGTCTTCCTGTCCTGTTGCCAGCCTCACTCAATCTATCTATACTCTATTGCAAAATCTCAGTAACCACAACATGCTTTTTCATATCTATTTTCATATAATTTACTAATAGGTAAACCCTACATACTGCTCCTTCCTCCAGATCACTGATTAACCTAGTGAATAACTGAAGGCCAAGAGTAGTAGTACTCCATGAGTACCTCCTTCCAGTCTGAACAGGACCTATTTATTCCAACTGTTTTGCTGGAGAGAGCCAAATTTTAAACTATTCTAACACACTTCCTCCAATATCATGGGATTTTAATCTATGTACCTGTCTACTATGTGACACATTGTCAAACACCCTTTGGAAATGTAAAACATCACATCTACAGGTACTCTCTATCAATAAGACTTGTTTGCATCCTCAAAAGTAAGAGCAATTTGTCAAATATGATTTACCTTTCATAAAACCATAGAGGAGGTTTCATAATATTCATCTCACCTAAATAATTAGCTATTTCCTTTATACTAATTGACTACAGCGTCATGCCAATAATAGCTGTTAACTGGTCTGTAGTTTCCCACCTTCTGCCTTTCTTCTTTTTTGAACTTACATTGGCTGTTTTCCAAACTTCTGGTACTGTCCTGGAGTTCTGAAATTTTTCAACAAATGAGTCCACCATTTCAGCAGCCACATTCTGCAAAACTACAGCATTTAGTCCATTAGTTCCTGGCAACTCATCTTCCTTCAGCCCTCAATTCTCCTTGTGATTGAGATTTTTCTAAGTTCTAACATGTTATTGTCAATTAGCTCATCTAATATCTTAAGGATACTTGCAATGTCTTCCATGGTGAAGACTGTTGCAAAAATTGTATTCAATATATCTGCTTTTTCTTTGTTTGTTCATATTAATTTACCATTCTCATTCTCAGAAGACCCCACATTGATCTTGGCTGCCCTCTTCCTAATTACGCATCCCCATAAACTTTTACTCTTTGTTTTTATAAAACATGCAAGTTTTCTCTTGAGATTCATTTTCGCCCTTCTTATATGAGCTTTGGTCTTCTACCGTTAGACCCTAAAATCTTCCCAGTTCTCTGGTCTATCACTAGCCCTTGCCACTTTTTACGTTAAATATTATACTTTACCTTCTTTAGTAGCAATGGATTTTCCTCTTTCTCATGGAATCCTTCTTTCAGATTAGGACAAACTCTTGCTGAACATTATAGATCACCAGTCACTGTTCCGCTGCTGATCTGTCTCTTAATTTATTTACCTTAGACAACTTCAATCTCATACCATTATAATTGCCCTTAGTTAAATTGAAAACACTGGTTACTGACCTGTGGGGACATCCTCAAATTGCATTTGCAATTCTATCATACTGAGGGTACCAATCAAGGGGATTTTTGAAGACAAGAGCCTTCATTTGTCCTTCCTCATTCCACAAAACCAAATGCAAACAACCCCTTCACAGATGGGCTGTGTAATATACTGCTCTAAAAACAATCCCTTACACATTCAAGAAATTCTTCTATGATTCCATTGGATAAACCAAACTGGCAATTAATATTTAGATGCAAACATAATATAGATTAAAATCCCCCATAATTGCAGCTCCCTTCAAACATGCTCTTGATATTTCCCCATTTATGCTTTGACCTACTGAGAGATCAAATTTTGAGGGGTTATAGACTATTCCTTTTCCCTGCTATTGACAAGTTCAAACCAAACTGATTTCACATCACTATCCATTATACTGCATCATGACTCAGCTCTGTAAAAGTATCTTCCTTGTTTAACAATGCCACCTACTTCCTTTTTCCCTTTGGTAGCTTCTTTTGGGGACCTGTATAACATGAATTATTGAACACCCAGTTCTGGTCAACCTGCAACCACATTTTTGTTATAGCGATCATATCATACTTTTATTTTGCTATCTGTGATATCAACCTATCTGTCATGATGTAAATACTACATGCATTCAAATAAAGAACATTAGGTTTTGATTTTTTACAGCTATTTACAACTCTGGATTTGCTCTGTCTTTCATATTGTCTTTTGCACCTTATATCTTGGCATATCACACTATGACTGTTAGTTTCACCCCCAACACCTCACTATCCTATGCCACTGCTCATTCATTGCCCTCTGATTTATCAACCTGCAGATCTTGAAGCCTTTCTTCCCCCTGGTTCTACTGATTCTATGACCTGCAAACTCACTTTCAAGGACTCTTCACAACTCATATTCTCAGTGTTATTTTACTTGCACAATTTGTCTTCTTTTGCACATTGGTTAATTGTCAGTCTTTTTTCTGTCATATGTATAGTTTTTCATAAAATTGTACTATATTTCTTTTTCCTGTAGATACCAGCAAGAAAATGTATCACAAGGTAGCATACGGTAGCATATCTATATTTTGATAATAAATTTACTTTAAATTTTGATTAGTTTTAACCCTAGTACAGTAATTCCAATGGTCTCCTGGACAGCCTCCAGTCCTCAACCTTCAGTAAACTTAAGATCACCCAAAATACTGTTATACATTTCCTAAGTGAATGTATATCCTACTTATTCATCATCCCTGCACATATTAATCTAAACTGGCATCAATTTCCAAAATTACTCATTTGCAAACTACTCCACGTTCACCTCTCCTTTTCTCTGTAGCCATCAGTGAATTTTAAAGCACTATCATGGTCATTCCCCCTTCAAATCCTTCTATGATTTTCTTTAAATCCATGGCCTGGTTTCTGACCATTCTGCTAAGGAAACAGTTCCTCATTATATGCTTTATTGAGGATCTTCAATTTTATACACCTCAATTGTCCTCTGTCACATAGAAAATTATCACAGCCTATACAATATTTCCTCATAGCTAGAATTTCCCTATTAATACCTTTAAAAGATGATAAACATTTTTTTCTGTTACAGGGTATGCAGAACTCTACACAACAGAACTGCAGACCGGCAAATGTTGTATAAAGTTCTACCATAACCACCGTGCCCTCAAATTCTATGCCTCAGAGTAACGGAAGTGATCTTATACAACTTTTTAAGCACTTCATCAACCTGTCCTATCATCTGTACGGATTATGCATGTATATGCCAACATCCCTCCATATACATCCTTCCAGTTACTGTGACGTATTCCTTTGATGAATTGGTGTTCTCCAAATGCATTATTTTGTGCCTCTCTGGATTGAATTCCATTTGCCAGCTTTCTCCCCAACCAATAGGACTGTATATCTATTTCTGCATTTGACACTTGACATTGTCAAATGCTAAATGGCAAATCTTTAGTAAAGTATCAAGGGACCTTTGGTATGTTAAAGGTGCTATCTAAATTTAAGCCACCGTTGAAGAATTTTGAAAGTGCAATATAAAGTTGATAAAATGATAATGGATGAATACATAGGCCAAAATAAAACTGGTATACACAACAACCTCAACATTTCCTCAGTCTGTAAAAGGGAAGAAGCAAAATTCTGAATGTGCATTTGCATTGACATGGGTGAGAAAGAAACAATTTAGGATTAAGTTTTTAGTCAAGTAAAATTCCATAGTATAGTAACAATAAAAAGACATCAGCTTGATTCTTACGAGCACTGATGTGTAGAATTAAACCCATCACATAAGCTCATGATCCCTACTCTTCATCTGTATTAAAATTGGCAAGATTAAAGATACGAAGACAAGACAAGCATATTTAGTAGGTAAGTGACTATTTGCTGCAAGAGTGTGACATTTTTTTAAGAAATCTGATACTCATCTAAGATTACCATAAATTTGGATCATTATCCCCCCACAGACAACTGACTCACCTTGCCAGTTTTTTGAAGGAACCTATCTGGATGATTTCTCGAATCATTTGCAGCCATTTTGCAAAACTTATCCTGTGTTGAAGTTTGCATTCTGGTGAAACCATCATCAGGTTGTAATCCATCAGAACCAGTGGCTGCAAAAATCAATTAGAGCGAACATATAGCATTACATAAGAGGTAAATTACATTTATCTCATTTGCTAAAGATCTGATCAAAAATGTAGTTTGTTAAGTTCTAAATTCAGATTAGATAAAACATCCAAATGAAAATGAATTCTTGTATTACTAAGTATTGGAGACTAAATATAGCAGTTCTTGAAACCGTAACTGTGAACTAATTGAAAAATTTTTTTAAAGAATCAAATGTGTGGATCCACAGAGACAATAATCTAAAAATTTGCCTTGTAAGAGTGAAGATATATTGCTGAAATTTCTACCCTGCACCAAAAGATGCCCTGCATAAAGTTTAATCCAAGGACCCAATTTATAGTGCTATAAAGCAATCAATTCTAGAATAAAATGCACACATCTGAAGAATTACAGCACTGTTTACAGAAGTTTCATCGTAGATAACATAATTAGTGTTTGATTCTTCTCAAATTCCAGGTAAAGGCATCAATCCCAAATAATGAAATAATAGAAACTGATCTCTGAGACAATTAAATAAGACTGACTCCATCACTGATCACTACACAAGCAAGTGGTTGTGTAGAATAATTTGACAGAACCGAAGAATTGCTAATAACAAGGAGGCAGAAAAAAATAGCTTCTAATAATCTAAGACAAGTTGCCTACAAACTCAGTATGGTTTGCAAAGGCTTCTGCTTCATCAGTCTTTTCTTGTTTGAGTATCAAATTAGATTCCTGAGATGGTAAGATATAGCTTAGTCAAGAGTGTGCCGTGACATGTGGATCGTGACAGTTGACTTGTCATATGTGGAAATTCAGCTAATAAGGGCAATTATCTTAGAAGCATGTAGAATTTAGAGAATAGTAGTCTAAGTATGTACAGTATGAAAAATAATCTGACTTAAAACCATATTTATCATCTGTTTTCAGAATTGTTTAAAAACCAGGTGGGTGTGGGCATTAAAATCAAGTGTTATTTTACTTCTGTGAAACAAATACAAGGATGATTAGAGATATATTGTTTTGCTTAATTGTTAATTCCAGAAGTTTAAAAACCTTGGTTCATTAAGAAATATTTAGGCGGGGCCGGCTGGTGACACAATGACATCGGCGCCGGACCCAGGAGCGGAGTTTCCTGGGTTTGAAACCAGTCGGGTCCACTCCCGGGTACGCTTTCCATCCGTGCCAAGTTGAGTATCAAGATCGCAACTCGACCTCGTAAAATAAAGGGAAAAATACTGCGAAAATGTCTGTGTGAGGAGTGGCATGCCACACAGTCTCTCTCTCTTGTTCCACACCTTGTAAAAAGCCATGAAAAAGACACCATTATGGACACACGCACGGACAGGCAGACGCACGCACACAGACGCACACGCACGGACTTGCACACACGCAGGCACATGCCAAAAAAAAAAGAAGAAATATTTAGGTAGTTTATTCCCTTGTCTCAAAAAATACTTCTTGTTCATTCAGAACAGAAAGCTGAGAACTTTCTCTCCAAATATCTTTGCTCAAAATAGGCAACAATCCACTATTTCCATGTCACTCCAAAAAATTTCCCACAAAGCTGAAAGGATTGGAAAAAACACTGATTTGTTCTCAACTAGTTTTTGAAAGTTCTGCTACTGAAACATCTAACTGCCTCTCTTTCCACCAATGTTGTCTGACCTTTGAGTCAATGGTAAAGGCAGATACACTAGTGAAATTTAAGAGACTACTAGACAGGTATATGGTGGAATTTAACGTGGGGGGGGGTTATATGGGAGGCAGGGTTTAAGGGTCGGCACAACATTGTGGGCCGAAGGGCCTGTACTGTGCTGTACTAGTCCATGTTCTATGTTCTATATAAACAATTAATCTCAGCCCGCACATTTATCACATTTCCAGTATTTTTGTACAAAATTTCGTGGAGTATGTCTCTTAAATTTCATATTATTAAAAGATAACAAATCCAAACTATAGGTGTGACAGCTGTAAATGACGCAGCTCATCATACACAAATCAATGTAAACCACAAATATTTTAAATTACCACAGCGGGGAAGAAAACAAGTTAATCGGAGGACTGCATTGCAGACAGTTCTCTGAATACTTATTAGAAGAATCAGAAATAAGGCGAAATTTACAAGATAGTAACCTGCATAATTTTCATATGTTTTAGAAATACTACTGGCAACTTTCTCGTTAGAGATCAGCTTTCAAGGAAAAGTACGAGGCTATGAATACCACAAGGTCCTTGACCCAAAAGAATCGGCACAATTTAAGGCTTTCATTCTGACATAATTTGTTCCACCCATCAGTCCACAGTGAGTTCAATAAAGAAAGACCAATAGATACAAAAGAATGAACAATCACAAGTATGTGAGTGAATGGTTATAACAAAGAATAGCAAGCATAGGGATGAAATAGAAAAAATGACTCCAGTTCTCCAACCCCCAACCACACCAACATAAGCAATGGGACATCAACTCATTTCTTTTCATCTCTTCTATATTCCTGCGGCAGAAAAGCAGATCCTTTGATAATGTGCATGCAACGTTGTTACATTAATACACTGAACAATAAAGAAAATTCTAAATTTACAAAGGGGATTTGGTCATAAGTAGCGATGTTTCATGGTCCTTGCATGAAATGTTCCAGTGAATATGGTAAAACGCTGAATTAGTAATGGCAAAAATCGTTTTTTAAAAATGCACACTGACAACAAAGACAACCACACAAATTGACAATTCTATCTCAAATTTAGTTGTGCAAATTATCACCATTTCTTTTTGTAAGTAATGCAAAGAGCATAGAATTTATTAAAGGGCAAATTATGAAAAGAAAGCATGACTGATATTCAGGAAGTGAGATGAAATTGTCTAATAAATATATTTAATGGCACAATGCTACTGAAAAAATGTAAAAAAGATATTCAATTTCTATAACATCAACTCATTGCTAAAAAGATTGAAATAAGAATCCAAAAATATTGTGTAATATAGAAATACAATTCCAATGTTTACCATATTATTTCAAAAATATTGTTTATTTTAGTGCAGGTTCGATTTCTATAGGCATCCGTTAGTCTCATGAGACCACAGATTTGTGCCTTAGAAGGTTTCCAGGGCGCAGGCCTGGGCAAGGTTGTACGGAAGACCAGCAGTTGCCTGTGCTGCAAGTCTCCCTTCTCCACGCCACCGATGTTGTCCAAGGGAAGGGCATTAGGACCCAAACAGCTTAGTACCGGTGTCGTCGCAGAGCAATGTGTGGTTAAGTGCCTTGCTCAAGGACACACACGCTGCCTCAGCCAAGGCTCAAATTAGCAACCTTCAAATTACTCGACGAACGCCTTAACCACTTGGCCACATGCTAATTTGATTTAATGGGACAAAAATTAAATTATGTAGCTTATGCATTATAAATTCCATGATATAATTTAAGGTCTACAAAAATTAAATGTATTTTCATATCAACATCCAAACAATTTTCAATTCTCGATCTTCAAAATAGAGACAACCATTATATTAATTTTACAAAGCCACCATTTTTTTCAGTCACTTTTCCTGCCTTAAGGAGACTAATGAATAAACTGCCATGAATGAGCAGTCTTCTGCAATACCAGATCGAACCACCTGGCAAAAAAAATGTACTTTTATTAAAGCAAGCAGCTGGCACACATAATTATGAAATGTGGCTGATATTATTTAAGGATTGTTCATAAAAAGAAACCGGAAGTACTCAACATCATTCACCTTGAATTAAATCCTGCAGGTTTTCTCAAATTATTATAATTGTATGCCTAAGTAAACTAAATTAGCTTTAAGGAAAGAATGAAGTCATTTCTTTGCAAGACTTTTTCTACATATAATGAGCAAAGGATATGATAGTTTAGCAATTTCTTCAACTGGTCCAGAACTGCATTAGCAATATGTTCCATTCTATAATGGAACATTTAGCTTTTAAAACTGGAGAACAAAGAATTTGAAAATCATGTCAGAACCATCCTGTTATAAAAAGGGCCATATTTACACGAGTAGACAAACTTTCCAGATACGCTTTTCTTCCATGGATCAAAGCCAAGTCAACATAGAGTATCCTATAGGGTGATCTGCAACTCTAAACTTACATGACTCACTCCCATACCATGTAAAATACACCAATGCTGGACATGTGAAATAAAAACAAATTGTTGAAAGTAGCCATCAGGTCAGCTGACTTCAGTTATGATGGCATCTCACAAACTCTGCCCTGTAAAATGAAGAGACCCTGAGACATAGAATCCTCCAAGATGCATGGAAATATACTGCCATCATTTCATTTGTGGTTAGCTAAAAATTCTGAAATACGCTTAGAGTAACTTCACCCCACAGACTATGATGGTTCAAACAGAGATTCAAAATTCCTTTCTTTAGGGCAATGAGAAATAAATAATAAACATTTACCTTTCTGAGCACGCCTAGCTATGGCAATTTTTTTTAAAATTCATCCCCCACCCTTCCCAATCACTAAAAACTTATCCAAACCTTACCGCCCTTGAACAAAATTAGGATAACTCTAGCATACGTACCATCATTGGTAACACTGCCTTCAGCTACTTAAGACCAAAACTCCTTCTGTAAAACACTCCACCTCTTTATCCGCCTCTAAGAGGCTTCTTTAACAAGGCTATTGATTATCATTTTAAATCATTAGTGAGGCTTTTTTTCCAAGCATTCACACAAAACAAATCCATTATGCAACTGAATTTAGAGGTAATGGGGTGGTTGAAAATTACTTGCAAGTGGATATTGCGGAGAATATAACAGACTGGAGCAAGTATGGATCTCTTGATGGAAAGGATGATCGGTTAGGTAACTGGAAGGCTGATTGATTGAAAGATAAAAAGGGTGAGCAAAGAGTTTAGCATCAAAAAGGCATCCAGAGTGGGTTGGTTAAGAATGGAGAAGGTGGAATTGGAATTGATTTCACATTGCCACATGTTCCAAGATGCAGTGAAAAGCTCGTCTTGTGTACTGTTCATACAGATCAAATCATTACACAATGCAATGAAGTGGAACAAGGTAAAACAGTAACAATGTGGAATAAATTGTAATAGCTACAGAAAAGTACAGAGTAGGTAAACAATAAGGTGCAGCTGATGCTCAAGAAAATGCAGTAGGAGTGAACCCAGTGTAAAATGAAGGAAAAGTACAAAAGCTCAAAATGTGAGACAAGAACAAAATTTGTCAGTCAAACAAACAGCATTTAACAAAATAATGCAGATGAGATATCACTGCAGCATACTAAATTTCCTGGATGACAGGAGATTCCAAGGTCCTAGGGAGGAAAAAGAAGGCACGTGTGTGTGTGTCAGGTACAAATAGCAAGGATTAAATGAATTACTGGAGAAGTAGAAGCAGTGCAGGAGCATACTTCAGAAGGAAGTCAGGAGGGTAAAAAGAGAGTGTGAAATATATTTGGCAGAGTAGATAAAGAAGAATTGAAAGAGATTTTATGTATATTAAGGGGGGAAAAAGGTAACCAAGGACAGAACAGGGCCTCTCAGAAACTACTGCACATTAATGTGCGGAACCACAGGAGATCAGCGTGGTCCTCAATGAATATTGATTGCTCCTTTGTTGTTACCATGGTGAATGACATGGGCTAGAAGATTCAATAAGTGAAATGGGGGGTGTCTTGAAAATAGCCCACATTGCAGGAGAGGAGATGATGTCCAATCAATGCCCAAAAAGAATATGGTGACTTGCATCAATGACTATCATCCCATTGCACTCTCATCCACTGTGATGAAGTGCTTTGAGAGGTTGGCAATGAAATATGTCAACTTCTGCCTGAGAAGTGATTTGAATCTGCTCCAATTTGCCTATCATCACAACAGGGCAACAGCAGATGCCGTTTCATTATCTCTTCACTCAACCTTGGAATATTTGAACAGTGAAGATGCATATATCTGGATGCTCTATATTGACTACAGTTTGGTATTCAATACTATCAACACCTCAAAACTAATCAAGAAGCTCCAATACCTCCTTGTGGAACTGGATCCTCAGTTACCTCACTTGTAGATCCCAGTCAGTTCAGATTAGCAATATCTCCTCCATAATACCATCAGCACAGGTGCACCACAAAGCTGTATGCTTAGCCCCCTGCTCTACTTGATTTATGTTTATGACTGAAACTAAGTGTTCCGCCAATGCTGTATTTAAGTTTGCTGATAATGGCACTATCATTGGCCATTTCAAAGGTGATAATGAATTAGTATGTAGGAGGGAACCAACAAAACCAAAGAGCTGATTATTGATTACAGGAGAAAACCACAGGTCCATGAGCCAGTCTTCATCAGGGAATCAGAGGAGAAGGTCGGTAACTTTAGATTCTGCGACATTATCATTTCAGAAGAACTCTCCTGGGTTCAGCACTGAAGTGCCAATACAAAGAAAACACAACAGTGCTTCTATTTTCTTAGAAATGTGCAAAGATTCACCTATCATCTAAAACTTCGACAAACTTCTACAGATGCATGGTGGAGAGTATACTAACTGGTTGTATCATGGCCTGGCATGAAAACACCAATGCCCTTGAAAGGGAAAGCATACAAAAAGTAGTGAATAAAGCCATGCCCATCACAGTAAAGCCCTCCCCACCACTGAGCACATCTACAAGAAGTGCTCTCACAGGAAAGCAGTGTACACCTTTAAGGAATCCCACCATCTAAAATCACGCTCTCTTCCTACTGCTGCCATCAGGAAGGAGGTACAGGAACCTTGGGTCCCATTCCACTAAATTCTGGAAGTTATTACCCCTCAACCATCAGGTCTCTGAACCAAAGGGGATAACTTCACTCACCCTGACACTGAACTGTGCGCTCAACCTAAGGACTCACTTTCAAGGACTCTTAATCTCATGTTCTCGATATTTATTGCTTATCTAATTATTACTATTATTATTATTTTTTTGTATTGTTGTCTTTTGCACATTGGTCGTTTGTCCGTCTTGTGTGCAGTTTTTCATTGATTCTATTGTTTCTTTATATTTACTGTTAATGTCTGCAAAAAAATGAACCTCAGGGTAGTATATGGTGACATATATGTACTTTGATAATAAATTTACTTTGAACTTTAAAACTTCTGAAGTTAGATAAATCTGTAGAGCCTACCTGATGAGGTATATCCAGAACATTGTAAGAAACTAAAAAAGAAATCGTTAGAGACAGATGAGGTGGCAAAATTCTGGAGAGTTGCTAATGCTGCAACTTTGATTAAGAAGTGCTGCAAATAAAAACCTTGGAACTACAGAACAAATACGTCTAACATCTACGGTTGGCAAGTCATCAGAGAGGATTCAGAGTGATAAGATATGCATGCATTTGGAAAGACAGGGGATGATACAGATCGTCAGCATGGCTTTGTGCATGGCAAATCCTGCTTTACGAATTTGAGATTTTGAAGTAACCAAAAGGATTGATGTGTGAAGTGTGGTAGATACAGTCTACATGGATTTCAGCAAAGTCTTTGATAAGGTTCTGCATGGAAGGCTGCTCTGAAAGGTTAGATTGTATGAGATATTAGCTAACTGAAGACTAAATTGGGTTAATGGTAAGAAGCAAAGGGCAATGGTGGAAGATTGTCTTTTGAACTGGAAGTCAATGACAAGTGGTGTATCTCAGGGTTTGGTGCTGGCTCATTGTTGCTTGGCATCTCTAATTGTACAAGGTAATTTTGCAAATGTCCACGACAACACAAAAGGGAATGAGAAGTTAAAAGCCAAACAGCAGAATGGGCAAGATAATTGTTGGGAAGCTTCAACAAAATCAAAACTGTCATGCATATTCAGTTTTCAGATATGGAGGAAGATGCAGAGATGGGCTGGGCTCTCGTACGTGAAGGTTTCAAACACTAAAACTGAAAAAAGTTCAGAAATTGTAGGTAATGAGTAAACCAAATAGGAAGGGATTCATGGGCAATAGAACCAAGAATTGGGGCGGGGGGGGCAGAGGAGAGGTAAGACTGAGGCTAGGAGGTGAAAAGTGAAGCCAGATGAGGAGGGGAATGCGGGCAGATGGACCTGGGTGAAAGGAATACACAAAGGAAGAAGAATAGGTGTGTATGGGAGGACAGTATTAAGGGTGAGTTAACTGAAATATGAAAATTCAATATATATTGGACTGCAAGTTACCCAAGAGGAGTATGGGTTGTCCAATCTGTGCTTAGCCTCTCTCCATCAGGATCCACCAGCCAGCCTCTGTCCAATCTCCAAACCCCCGATGTTCTACTATATACAGGCAAAACTACTTGTTCCCTTTCAGTCCTAATACAAGGTCTCAATCTCAATTGTCATCTTAAATCTTTTATTTCCACAGCTTCAGCTTGAATTCTTTCAGAATTCTGTTTCTGTTCAATGTGCTATACATTGTCTGAATCACTTAAGTGCAAATGTTATTTTGTTCCATATAAGTAATTCTACTGCTCAAGTCTTTCCCGTTCCCTCCAGTACCTGCTCCCTCAATGGTTTTAACATCCTTTTGTAATGTTAACTTCTCTTTCAGGGTACCCGATTGTCCTTATATCATCTAATTTTAAAGCTATTTGTCAACCTGCTTTTTATTTTTATTATTTCATTAATCAGTAACAAAATAATGTGGCAGGATGAAACAACAATTTATGCTATCACCTCACATCAAGAAACTGGGATTCAATCTTCTGTCTATGCAGACTTTTCCCATTTTCTCCCTGGTTTCCTCAGGGTACCCTAGCTTCCTCCCACACCACAAATATATGCTGACAGGTTAAATGACTGCTATAAATTATCCATTAAATTCATTCATGCCAAAAAGAATCAAAGGAGAGTTGATGGCCCTGTGCAAAAGACTGAAGATTGCAGATGTACAAGGAGATAAAGAGAGAGGAATGCGATTAATGGCGATGCTCTCCTGGAAACCAGCATGAACTGAAAGGGCTGATTGACCTCTCTCTGTGTTGTTATAAGGTGGAAAAAAAATAAACTGATTATGGTTTATTTTGCATTTCCACTTTAATATTAGCACATATTCTAATGAGGGCAGAATGTTCCTGCTGATATATTCTGTCTTCTCTTGAATTGTTTTTCCTATTTTCCCAATCCACCTTACTTTTCATTATATTCTCCTTTCAGACTGATTTTCTTTCTGCCTGCACCTTTAAGCAGCAAATTAACTATCACTTTGTTTCCAAGGACTCTTCACCATTTTTTGAGATATTTGTGTGTCATGTAGTACTTAACCACATCTTTAAGGTTACCAAAAATCCTTCCATGTAACAGAGAAATCCCTTGATAAAAGTCAGCTTTATCCTTTCTTCTCTTTGTTAACACTCTACCTATCACCACTCTGCTGTCCTTTTTCAGTTTTTCTATTCTAGCTCACGTTCATTGATGGCATAAGCATACATACACGGGGTAAAAACATCATGAAAATCAGCATTTTGTTACAGCAGTACTACATTACACCAATCTTAAATTATTAAATATTTTGATTGATAATGCAACATTTAAATGTTATTATGTGTTTAATTAAACAGGTAATCCAGTTTGCTAGATAGGTAAGTTAATAGCCTTGTGGAGGATCTTGAGATAACAATGGTGCTTGCAATTAGAAAACCTTTTCCCAGATTATACTTGTCAAAAGGTATTAAATCCAACTTTAATGTGTGTTAAGGTTTCATCATTCTTATCCCCAAGAGTTTTTTTATCAAGTTTTATATATGTTTTCAATACAACAAATAATGATTCAAGTGTAAAACAACTAAATAACAAACAGATCAAGTGAATAGAAAGCATTAAATTATATCCATCATGGAAGTTCCCAATTATGGCACGATTTTGTACATTAAAATGTGTAAGAATAGTTGGGCATTATTATATCCCACACAGAACAAATTTGTAGTTCTATCAGGAGTTAAAAGTTAATCTATTTTTCTTTTCAAAAATTTATTTGGTACACCAAGATAACAAACTTAATAATTTTTAATTATTTACCTGCACTAAGAGCAGTTACAAGTTAAAACAATAAAGATCATTTAAATTCCAGAAATATGAGAATATTAATTATGCAATAAACAACACAAATCTTACCCTTTCCTGAAGCACTGGGGTTTGTCTTGCTAACGTCATCAGCACGTGCATCTTTCAGCAAATCAGAAGTTCCATCCACATTCTCATCATGGCTGTCATATTGTTCTTCAATAATAACATCAGGACTCTCCACAACCATATTAACTTTATCCTGATCTGGAAGAGCCTCAGAGCTAACATTAATAATTTCACCAGGCACATCAGATTGAGCAGGTGCATTAGCTTCTAAGCTATTCCTCTCTGGCACAATAATCTGCAAAAATACAAAAAAAAAACACAAAATAATACTGAATTTAATCAATAGAGATCAAACACCATTACCTAAATTACAATTAACTTCACAAAAGTACTGAGTAATAGAGAATCAGGGCCAAATTAAAATCTGAGTGTAAAATAAATGGGTATTCAAGTCATTGAATCATACAGCATGAAAACAGCCCCTTCAGCACAACTCATCAATGCCAATCAAGGTACCTATCTGAATTAATCCCATTTGTGTGTGTTCAGCCCATATCCCTCCAAACTATTAAAAATTATAATTGTATCTATCAATTACAGAGCAATACAGAACAGAAACAGGTCCTTTGGCCCACCTACTCTGTGCTGAACTATTATTCTGCAGAGTCACATCAACCCACATCTGAACTATAGCCCTCTATACCACCGCCCCCATCTGTGGTTTTAACCAAACTTTTCTTAAAAGTTGCAATCAAACATTCTCTTAAATGTCGCAATCCACCACTTCAACTGGCAGCTCATTCCACAATCACACCACCCTCTGAGTGAAGAAGCTCCCCCTCAAGTCCCCCTTAAATATTGTATCTTTCACCTTTAACCTTCGGCATCTAGTTCTGGTCTCATTCAACCTCAAAGGAGAAAACCTGCTTGCATTAACCCTATCTATACCCTCAATCAAGTCAAGTTTATTGTACGTCTAGTGCTGTACGACAACGCTGTATACCTCTAACAAATCTCCTACGCTCCCAGGAATGAAGTCCTAACCTATTCAATCTTTCCTTATAATTCGAGTCCCAGCAACATACTCATAAATTTTCTCTGTACTTTTTCAATCTTATTGATAGCTTTTCTGCAGGTAGGTGACCAGAACTCTAAATTACACAATACTCCAAATTTGATCTCACCAACGTCTTATACAACTTTAACATAACATCCCAACTCTTATACTCTGATTTATGAAAAACAAATTCTATCACTTCCTCAGCAGCTTGTTCCATATATCCTCCTCTGACTGTGTGAAAATCTTTTCCTCCAACCTAAGTGTCTGCCCTTGAGTTTTCGACCCCCAACCCTGAGAGACTGTGACAATCCACCCTCTCCCTACACCCTTTAAAATGGTTTACCACTCCAAGGTCAGCCCTCATCCTCTTCTGCGCCAAGAAAATCATTCCCAGCCTATCCAGTCTCTCCTTACAACTGAAGCCCTCTAGTCCTGGCAACATTCTTCTGAATCATTTCAGCACCCTTTTCAGCTCATTAATATCCTTCCTATAGCTAGCTGCCAAGAACTGCACAAAATATTTTAAGTGTGGGCTTGCCAACATCTCACAATATGTAATATGACAGCCCAACGTTTGTACTCAGTGATCTGGCCATGAAAGTAGACTAGCCATATCTCTTCTTCTTCAACCTGTATACATGTATACCACTTTCAGGGAACTATATGCTGATATCCCGAGGTCTCTGTTCTACAACATCCTCCAGCATTTGTCATTCACTGTGTACTTGCCATTTGCTGTGCATGTTCAATCCTGGTTTAAAATCCCATAGCATATGGCTTCACACTTCTCTGAGTTAAAGTCCATCTGCCATTCCAATTGATTTAGATCCTTTTGTAACTTTACTTAATATTCTTCACTGTCCACCATACAAACAATTTTGGATTCATCTGTAAACTTACTAGAAAATGCCGACTACATTCTCACTTAAGTCATTAATGCAGGTGACAAACAACAGGAGGGCCAGCGTGGATCCACTGATCTCACGTTTCCCATCTGAAAAACAAGCCTCCATTACCACCCTCTGACTCCTTCTACCAAGCCAATACTTTATCCGATTGGCTAGTTCGTCCTGAATTCCATGTGATCTAACCTTCCAGACCTGATCAAAGATCTTGTAAAAGTCCATGTAAACAATGTCTACCACCCTGCCTTCATCAATCTTCTTGGTCATCGCTTCAAAACTTCAAATTCCCATGCTCAAAGCCATGCTGACTATTCCTAACCAGCCTTTGCCTTTCCAAATACAAGTGGATCCTGTCTCACAGAATTTTCTCCATTAACTTTCCTATCTCTTACGTTAGGCTCATCGGTCCAGAGCTCTCTGGCTTATCTTGGCAGTCTTCTTGAACGAAGGCATAACATTAGTCACCCTCCAATATTTAGGTATCTTTCTGTGACCAATGAAGATACAACTATCTCAGCCAGGGCCTCAGCAATTTCTTACCTGACGTCACAGAGTCCTGGATATACTTTGTCAAGCCCTAGGGACTTATCAACCTTTATGCACTTTAAAACTACCAGCACATTTGCTTTTATACGTTTCAATGCATCACTATTCTCTTCCTTGCATTCTCAAGCTTCCATAACCTTCTCCAAGGTAAATACAGATGAGAAATTTCCATCTCAGATCTTGCTCTTCTCACGTGGCTTCGCAAATAGACAACACTGATTGTTAAGGGCACCTGCTCACTATCTAATCACCCTGTTGCTCTTAATATACTTATAGACTCTTGTAAAATTCTCCTTTACCTTATGTGCCAGAGCCATCTCATGTTCTCTTTATGTCCTCCTGATTTTGTCATCCCTCCCCCTCCTGTCTTCTCCTATCATTTTGGATCTCCCCCTCCCACTTTCAAATCTCTTACTAGCTCTTCTTTCAATTCGTCCTGACGAAGGGTCTCAGCCCAAAACGTCAACTGTACCTCTTCCTAGAGATGCTGCCTGGCCTGCTGCGTTCACCAGCAACTTTTAT
This sequence comes from Mobula birostris, assembly GCF_030028105.1. Taxonomy (NCBI): domain Eukaryota; kingdom Metazoa; phylum Chordata; class Chondrichthyes; order Myliobatiformes; family Myliobatidae; genus Mobula; species Mobula birostris. Next base: position 43,359,383 of record NC_092373.1, on the reverse strand, counting down.
GTGTGTTCCTACATCCCTTATACACCTCAAGGAATTTCACTGCTTATGTTGATAAATACTTCCTTCTTCATCCTGAGCAGCATGTCATATTCCTTCATTAACCAGTGTTTCCTAATCCTGCTAACCCCTTGCCCTTCACTCTTAGAGCACGGTGTTGGCCCAAAACTCTGCCTCTCTCACTTTTAAAAGCTTCCTCCTTGCTAGATGTCACTTTACTTGCAAACAGCCTCTGCCAAACAACCTTTGCGAGTTCCTGTCTAATGCCATCAAAATTAAACTTGCTCCAATTTAGGACTATTAACATGAAATAGTCCTTTTCTCCTGTGACTACTTTAAAACAAATACAGTTATGAACAATGGACCAAAACGTTCCCCCACATCAATCAACTGGCCAGCCTCATTTCCTATCAGGAAGTCGCGTGTAATCCTTCTCTGCTAGGGTCATCTACATACTGTTTCAGAAACTTTCCTAGACACACTTAACAAATTCTGCCCCATCTAATCCATTAGCACAAAATTTGTTCCAGTTAACACTAGGAAAGGTGAAATCATCTACTATGATGATCCCATTTCCTAACTTTCTAACCAGAAGACCACAATCTGTGCGGATTGGTGATAACATATCCTCCTTGCTGACAATTAACACCGGCACACCTCAGGGGTGTGTGCTTAACCCACTGCTCTACTCTCTATATACACATGACTGTGTAGCTAGGTATAGCTCAAATACCATCTATAAATTTGCTGACAATACAACCATTGTTGGTAGAATCTCAGGTGGTGACAAGAGGGCATGCAGGAGTGAAATATGCCAACTAGCAGAGTGGTGCTGCAGCAACAACCTGGCACTCAATGCCAGTAAGACGAAAGAGCCGATTGTGGACTTCAGGAAGGGTAAGCAAAGGAACACATACTAATCCTCATAGAGGGATCAAAAGTGGACAGAATGAGCAGCTTCACGTTCCTGGGTGTCAAGATCTCTGAGGATCTAACCTGATCCCAACATATCGATGTAGTTATAAAGAAGGCAGGACAGCAGCTATAATTCATCAGGAGTTTGAAGAGATTTGGTATTTTGACAAATACACTTAAGAACTTCTATAGATGTACCGTGGGGAGCATTCTGACAGGCTGCATCACTGTCTGGTATGGGGGGAGGGTGTGATGGTGGGGGGGGGGCTACTGCACATGACCAAAAGAAGCTGCAGAGGGTTGTAAATCTAGTCAGCTCCAGCTTGGGTACTAGCCTACAAAGTACCAGGACATCTTCAGGAAGTGGTGTCTCAGAAAGGCAGCGTCCATTATTAAGGACCTCCAGCACCCAGGGTATGCCCTTTTCTCACTGTTACCATCAGGTAGGAGGTACGGAAGCCTGAAGGCACACACTCAGCGATTCAGGAACATCTTCTTCCCCTCTGCCATCCGATTCCTAACTGGACATTGAACCCTTGGACACTACCTCACTTTTTTAAAAAATATACAGTATTTCTGTTTTTGCATGTTTTTTTTTAAAAATCTATTCAATATATGCATACTGTAATTGAATTACTTGCATATTTATTACAGGTTTCCCCTGCTATCCGAAGGTAGAGCGTTCCTATGAAACGGTTCGTAAGCCAGAATGTCATAAAGCGAAGAAGCAATTACCATTTATTTATATGGGAAAATTTTGTGAGCGTTCGCAGACCCAAAAATAACCTACCAAATCATGCCAAATAACAAATAAAACCTAAAATAACAGTAACATATAGTTAAATTAGGAATGATATGATAAATACACAGCCTAGACAAAGTAGAAACACTTTTCCACAATCATTGCCTCCACTGTTCTCTGTAGCGAAAATCTCACGCAAGCGCTCGCGGCAAAAACACTCTCTCCAGTAACCTTTAAGCTATGAAGCTGCCAAATCATACCAAATAATACATAAAAATACACAGCCTATATAAAGTAGAAATAATGTATGGACAGTGTAGTATCACTTACGGGAATCAGGAAGACAGTGCCGAGCACACTGATGATGGTGTGTTAGGCCGAGTCGTCGAAGGATGGGGTGGTGCAGTGGCCCCCACCCTCCGGGCAGCGAACCAATACCGATCCGCGAAGCATGCAGGGTTCCAGCGGTAGCCGGGACGCACCCAGCACATCTTTAAGAAAGAAGCCGAAATAAACAAGCTAATTAATTAGGTGCTGCCCGGCACGTAATTAATTAGCATGTTTATTTCGGCTTTTTTCTTAAAGATGTGCTGGATGCCTCCCGGCTACCACTGCATTCTCCGCGAATCGGTATCTGTCCGCGGCCCGGGGGGTTGGGGTGGTGGGACACTGGGGTGTCAGCTCATCGTCGTCTATTTCCATTAGGACAGGCAGCTCATCTTCTCCTATGACTGCCGGCCTCGATGTCAAAGGTCGAGGTTCATTGTCTGCTGTGGCTCATGTAGAAGGCTTAAAAAATGACAGTACTGTATGCTTGACTGCTGAGCCTCGCGAATTTTCTATCATACAGTTCTTTGTAAACCACCTTGCAAATATGCCCTAAACCGACATACCTTTCAAAATTAAAGTCGTACTTTATCATTGCAGCGAAAATCTCACGCAGTTGCTTCACGTTCAGTTCCTGGACAACTTCACTTTCGCTACTGCATTCGGTTTTAATTGTTATCCTTTCCTCTTCCAATTGCATCAGCTCTTCATCTATCAGTTCTTGGTCATGAGATGCTAAAACCTCTTCAACATCATCTTCGTCAACTTCCACAAGCAAAACTCACTTTGTCCTTACTTTGTTCACCACGATCAAAACGCTTAATTATGTCTAGTTTTACACTAAGCGTAACACCCTTACGAGCTCTTTCAAGCTTTTCCGATACCTTAGAACTCATCTTGCTAACGGCTGCTCACAGGCACGAGTTTAAGCAATGCTGGCAAGAATGCTGTTCCGAACCGGGAGGAGAGCGGCTGCTCGGGGCGCACGCTGATTTTTTTTCCCACGCACTGCCTTTTTTCGCGCACTGCTTTTTTCACGCACTGCCTTTTTTCGTAACAGTGAAAATACCTTCTGTTAGCGAAAACAGGGAACTAATGTAGGTCTTTCATAACAGTGAGGTTTCGTAAAGCGAGCGTTCGAAAAGCGGGGGACACTTGCATTATTTTAATTTTATCTTTTTTCTCTTCTATATTATGTATTGCATTGAACTGCTGCTGCTAAGTTAACAAATTTCACATCACGTACCAGTGATAATAAACCTGATTCTGATTCTATTATTCCCATGCTTATCTAAATCTCCCTACATATTCCCTTTAACCTTCAGAGGACTTGTTGAATGGACTCAATAGTGATCACTTAATTCTTATTTCTAAATTTTATCCATACAACCTCACTGGATGATCCTGTAGGAATATCCTCTCCAAATACTGCAGTGAAAAAACATATTGTGACATTGAACATCGGGTTAAAATATGTTGACCGACGCCAACATTTCCATAACAATGTATCAGCGACTACCAGTTCTGAAATTTGTGCAAACTGGCACCTCAATTATCAGAATTATGCTTAGATGCTGAACACTGCATGGAGTCCAGTAAGGAAGCATTAACTAATTAAGTCCACCAGTAACTGTTATGGGGAATCTGCATCAGGCTAAAGCTGAAATGCACTTGGACGGCAAAGGCTGATTGGAGGAAGAATTGTTAAGTTTAAGGTAATTTATTTATAAGATTTAAATAATCCCATTCAATATAGTATTTTAAAGCTATAAGTGTTTTAAATAGTTTAGTGATTTGGTTTCATGTTTAGTTTTTTCATTGACATAAGAACATAAAAAATATAAGCAGGAATAGGCCACGTGCAGCAAACAGATGGGCCAAATGGCCTGATTCTGCTCCCATGTCTTCTGGTTTGGTGCATTTTAAGTTAACTGCACTAGAGCTTGAAGAGCAACCATACCTAAAGAGGGCCAACTGATTTGCTCCTTCAGCAAACTGGGTCCCTAGCATAGTAGACGCAGGTCAAGCTGGACAATCTTCTATTCAAATACATTAATAGATTGGAATATTGAAGCTCCCTTGAACTTGTATAATGAAGGAACATTCTCAACTAAATGTTTCACTACTTGAGCAACACAGAGGACATGAACTAAAACAGAGATGATCTTCAGACAGAGAGACACACACAGACACACACACACACACAGAGTATTTCACATCAACTGCAGATGCTGCCTGAATTGTTTCATTTTCTGTTTCATTTCAGATTTCACGCAACTGCAAATCTGATATGTCAACTGCAAATTTGATTTTGTCAAATGAACTGCTGTAGCTGCCAAGTATTAGAGCACCCTTGAAGTTTAAACATAAGCTTATGTACCTGACTCAGTTCCAACAGAGCAGGGCAAATTTAAAGGTCTTGGTCATGCATTTTAATTGTCTTTAGTTTGTGTTGATTAGATTCACAGTGTGGGATTGATATGACTGCAGATGCCAATTCTCTTGTGCACAATAACATAAGATCCCCAAATGGGAGCAATTGTCAGTTTTGTCGCTGGAGACTGCTTTGGCCGAAGTCACGTTGAACCAGTGTAACAAAGCATAAATTTTCAGCCAATTTAATGCCAAAAATATGAAGAAAAATGTCTGTGTAATAAAAGGTGATCCACATCCAGACTCCTTCAGTGCAAAAATCACAAGGCTTAGAAATAGATCTGGACAGAACAGAACTTTTCCTCAGCAGGTTAACTGGAAGGAACTATGCATAGTCTCCAATGTTAGGCAGCAACATTCAACCATTCAATAATGCTCCTAACTAAAATGTTAACTTTGGGTTCAAATGTAACATTTTTAAAAGGTCAATTGTGGTCTAAGATTGTAACTGATGCTAATAAATATGTTCAAATAGTGGAAAATCTTGTATCGTTGGAGTCAGTGTGAGGCATTCCCAAAATTCAGTTAGGTAAAGAATTTAATGGTGTTAGTCCAGTGCTGACCAAGTTGGAATGTTAGAGTTAATGCCACTTCCATACAGCTAAGCCTTTATCGTTTCAGATGAAGGATGAGAAGTTGGGTACAGCCATAGAAATGCTGTAGATAAGTTGCTGTGGTGTAGAATTTGCTATTTGCAGAATGCAGTAACAATGAAGGTCATAAATATGTCAGATATCTTGGATGAATCTGAACATCTTGGCTGCCAAAACTACATTCATTAATATAGTTGAAAAGAATATTACATCCTTCATTGTACCTTGTGAATGTTAAAGTGAGATGACCAATTGCTTTGACACTGAATACCCAACTTCTAATCTACTTGACATAATATATACTATATTCAAGAAGTTCCAATTTCTGATTGATAGTGACCCTCAGGAAGATAACTATCCAAAATTCAGAGATAGTAATACTATCAAGCTTCATGCCAAAATGGTTGGACTCTCTCCTGCTAGGGACTGGTCATTGCCTTGGAGTTGTGCAATTTGAATGCTATATGACAGATATTGCTGTAATTCATGATGCAGTTTAGATCTTGCTGTGTGCATACACAGACTGATTAATTATATCTGAAATTGCAAATGGAGTGGAAATACAATTTCAGTGAACATTTCTGATTTCATGATAGAGGGAAGATTATTGACAGTGAGCATTGGATAGTGCCTTGAAAAAGTGTTGTGGTTTTCTACTTGACTCATTGTCAGTATTTTTAGACAACATCAACTTACAAGTATAGAGCATCTTTAGCTGAGTAAAGTCCAATCTGGAATAACAAAATCTGAAACAAGGCAAAGACGATCGTCAGTAAAACAATTTAAAATTTTGCCAGAATAATAGCACTGAAGGCAGACGCTTCCAGGGTCAAGAAAATTCATGGTACATGTTTATGACCCTGAATGCAAATCAATAACTTAAAAGGGTAAAGTTGGGGGGATAATATTTAAGAATCAAGGTTTATAGGAGTAGGAGCCCAACTGAAATGTGTAAAATTGTAAAACTGATTTCTGATAGTTCCTATAAAGTTAATTGCACAAAAGCAACAGCTTGTATTGGATCACAATTCTAGCTGACTCAGCAAGTACCAATTATTCTTCTACAAAAATTACCAAAAACCTTATCTGTGGAACACACTTTGTGGCAAATAAGTGAATATAGAAAATTCCAGTATTTAAAGGTGTTTTGTGATCATATGGTTTCACTTGATGGCAATTTTAAAGATGTAGATTTGCAAAGGAAGCAGAGAATTCATATCTATTCCACTGTAAAAGTTCAAGCTAACGTTGGTTAGAGCATAACAGTTTGCACAATGCTTTACAACACAATCATTCACTGATGAGGTTCAATATTCCCACCACTGGATGCAAGGAGTTTGTACATTCTTTCTGTGACTGCACAAGTTTCTCCAAATGCTCCAGTTTTCACCCACATTCCAAAGACAGACAGTTAGGGTCAGCGTTAGTTAGTTGTGGGCTTGCTATGTTAGGGCCGCAAGTGTAGTGACAATCCCCAGACTGCTGATCGTTGACACAAAAATTACCCATTTCACGAGATGCTTCAGTGTCTCGATGTACATGTGGCAAATAAAGCTAAGCCTTATTCAGCTGACAGATACAGTCCACTAAAATGCTGAAGAAATTTGTAACTGTTGGTAATAAAATGTCATCTAATAAAACTAATTTCACAGAAAAATATTAGGAGTGTCCATATATGATCAAGTAAATATCAGAATCAAAACAGAGATAAAGCAGATTTAAATCTATCTCAAAATGCTTCAAATTAGAGATGTTAATTTGCAGCTTAGTATACACAAACAAAAAAAAACTCTACCAATTGATTCAACAAAGTGTTGTCTGTACAGATATTTCCCCTTTAAGAGAAATTCAACACAAATGACTTCTGAACGCAGGCCATTATTCCTATTAGTATGAAGTTCCAATACCTTAATGAAGCCCAGAATACATGCATTTTAAGCACATTTTACAAGCTCAGCAAAGAAACAAAGCAAAACACTGTTGAAGAAATTTATATGTAAGCCAAAAAAAGCAATAACTTTCCACAGTTCACTTTAGCTTCTGGCAATAGTTCTTTCCCGTAAAAGTTCGATTTTAAATCTGTCATATTAAATATCAATTTATGGAAGTTCCCAAGGGCACTCATATAGTGGGAACTTCCTTTTGGTGGTCTGCTCTAAATTACAGTAGCATTTGTTTATTATTTATTGGTATCAATAACTTATTACACTTGATAGACTTGGCCTCATACAAACTTCTAATTCACTTGTTGGGAACATTTTCACAAGCTATAGCCCTGTTGCAGAGCTTTGACCCGAAACATCAATTCCTTCCCTCCCCCACATGCTGTAGAACCCATTGAGTTCCTCCGGTTTGTTTTTTTGCTCCAGACTCCAGCATCTGCAGTCTCTTGTGTTTCCACTTTGCTGTTTGTATCTTGATGGACATGGATAATTTACTAAGCATGGCTGGACAACGACTTGCACTTACATAATATTCAAAATACTATTCCGTACAGTATCTATCACTTCTGGGTGCAAACTTAGTTTTTGGATTCATTACAGGTTAGTTGATTTGTTAAAATGTTAATGTCAAACACTTGGAGCTTTTCTGTACACTGTAATATTTATTAACTTTATTACAATTATGATGAAAATTGCAGCCATGAAAAGCTGGGTATGTTGAACAGGAACTAATATGGCTGCACACTCGGCTTTGAAAGAAATGCTTGAAGTATTCCAATGCTATTGCAGTCTAACCCCTGAAGAATCTCTGGAGCATTGAGTTATCAATTTAAAAGTGTGTCTTTAGCATATCAGGTGAAGCATCACCAGTTCATTCTCAGAATCACAGCCAGCTAGCTGAAAATGGTAAACATTTTGAGATTCTGAAGATGCTGAAAATCCAGAGCAATACATTCAAAATGCTGGAGGAACTCAGCAGGTCAGGCAGCATCTATGAAAATTAATAAATGGTCACTGTTTCAGGCCTGGAAAGAAAGGGGGAGGGGGAAGAGAGAGAAGCTCGAATACAAAGCTGTGGGAGTGGAAACAGTACAAGCTACAAGGTCATAGGTGAAGTCAAGTGCGTACGGGAGTTGGGATGAAGTAAGGAGCTGGGAAGCTTTAGGAGGAAAAGGTAAAGGGCTGGAGTAGAAGGAACTTGATAGAAGTGGAAAGTAGACCATGGGAGAAAGGGAAGGAGGAAGGGTAACGGAGGAGGGGGTGATAGGCAGGTGAGGAGAACAGAAGGGGAGGGGAGCCAGAATAGATCATGGAAAAAGAGAGAGAGGGGGGAAAAATTGCAGGAAGTTAGAGAAATTGACTTTCATGCCATCAGATTGGATGCTACCCAGACGGAATATGAGGTGTTGCTCCTCCAACCTGAGAGTGGTCTCACCTTGGCAGGATCTTCAATGAAATCCTACCACCAAACAACGTTTCTCCCACCCCTCCCGCCACATTCTCCACTTTATGCAGGGATCACTCCCTCCATGATTCCCTTGTCCATTCATCCCTCACCACTATTTTCCCTCCTTGCACTTAACGCTGCAAGTGCAGGAAGTGCTATACCTGCTCATTCACCTCCTACTTTACCTCCATTTATGACCCCAAACAGTCCTTTCAGGTGAGGCAATACTTCACTTGTGAATCTGTTGGGATTGCCTACTGTATCCAGTGCTCTCAATGCAGCCCCCTCTACATTGGTGAGACCGGATGTAGACTGGGGGACCTTCGCTCTATCCACTAAGAGCAGGATTTTGCAGTGGCCAACAGTTTTAGTTCCAATCCTCATTCCGACATGTCCGTCCATGGCCTCCTCCAGTGCCACAATGAGGCCACTCTCATGTTGGAGGAACAATACGTCATATCCTGCCTAAGTAGCCTTCAACCTGATGGTACGAGCATTATTTTCACCAACTTTCAGTTAATTTCCCCCTTCCCCTTTCTTCAATTCCCCACTCTGGACCCCCTCTTTCTTTTCTCTTTACCTCATCAGCCTATCACCTCCTCTTGCTGCCCCTCCTCCTTCCCTTTTGCACATGGCCAGCTCTCCTTTTCTATCAGGTTCCTTCTTCCCCAGCCACTTACCTTTTCCACCTGTCACCTCCCAGCTTCTTACTTCACGCCTCCCCCACCCACCTGGCTTTACCTATCACCTTCCACAGCCTGTCCTCCTTCCCCTCCCCCCCACCTTATTTTTGCTCCTTCCCCCTTCCTTTCCAGGATTTTGGCCCAAAATGTCGTCACTTATTCATTTCCATACCTGTTGAGCTCTTTCTGCATTTTGTGTGTATAACTCAAAATGGTAGAGCCCATGAAAAGAAACTCTAATGTGTTGCCAATCCCTTAATTCCCATTATTCATCAAGGTGATCAATAAAGGCCAATTGAAAGGTTCACAGTGCAAGCTCCCATTTCCCTATCATCCTCCAGAATTTAGTTTTTGTATTTTGGCAAGGTGCCAGTAAGGATGAAAGCAAATGGATGATGATAATTTGAAAATGTAATAGATGAGTATTGGGAGTGTTCACTTAGTGATCCTCATTTCTCTTGCTTAAAGTCACTTGGGGTAAGATGTTCTGGTTCGTACTAGAGTAAGGAATGATGAGGTTTCAAGGTATAGAAGAAAAAGTGACAAATCTAAACAATCTGCAAAGTCAGACAACCAGAGCAATGGCCTGACTGTGGTTTGGGCAAAGTCAAACAACCAGAGCAATGGTTTGACTGTGTGTACACAGTCTTGCCTGAAAACATTATCAGATGTTTGTTCATTGGCTATGCTTATAGCAACACAGCGGTTCTTCATATGTTCTACAGCTATGCACAGGCTCCTGGCTAAAGTTATGAAGCATCTCTGGGACGGGAAGTTAGACAGTTTTCTCTCATGATCCAGTTAGATGTCCTATTTGGAATAAAGGTGAAAAAGAAAATTGGCAGAGGATAGAGATCACAGAACAGCAACAAAGCATGCTTGTAGTTGTAAAGCAATTGTTAGTTGAAGAAAGCCTTTTTGACTGCTGAAAATTGCATGTACTTATGTATTATCCCTCATGGTGTGCATTAAGTAAATTTCTCCAGTAACATTTCGACAGAATATTTCTAAATAAAGCAGAAACAATTTAAAGAATCCCCTTCAGGATTTTTCAATACTTCACAATGACCTAAAATGATACCAGTGGATACAAACCATATTTCACAAGTTTCTTCTTATTCCAATGGAGCATTAGCCAATTATCTTAAAATAAATTATTTAACACTTAAATAAAATGAGATAGAGAATGAAATTATTTAGAATAAAATATAATTTTATTCTTAAGAACGAATAATATGCACTTAAATTTCATTCAACATAGAATTTGTAAAGAACACTGAATTTATACATGGCTTGCAGATGTCCGTTATCTATTACAGTAATAAAGGAAACCTGTTAAGTTAACTGTTCTACTCCACCCAATAACATTTCTCTGTGATTCCGGTATTAAAAGATCAGAGCCTTGCCACCCTATCTCATTTGTCACTTTCAGGATAAATGTCTGAACTCAGTCCTATTTTAAATCACATCACAACACTGACAAAGCAATTTCCCTTTCCTGGGTTTTGTTTCTCTGAAAGATTTTTCATACAAGCTCCACACCCAAATACTCATTTGTTTATTGTAGAATGTTGTCAAATTTGTTACACCCATGGAAATAGATTGCAAAAGTCTACAAATTATGATGAACGTTCACGGAACACTTCATTTCCCAAATAAAACTTAATTCAATCTAGCTCATAACTGTTCATTATCTTCTAATACTAATTTATCCACCCTTCCTGTTCAGAGAGTCCAAAATGTTCAACTCTTCTATCAGTATAGATATGCAGATACTGAATCACAAACAAGAGAAAATCTGCAGATGTTGGAAATCTGAGCAACACACACAAAATGCTGGAAAAACTCAGCAGGTCAGGCAGTTTTTTTCCTAGATGTTGCCTAGCCTGCTGAGTTCCTCCAGCATTTTGTGTGTGTTGATGTAGATATTGACTGGAGTTGGTGCACAACTTCTAAAACATTCTGACAAACTATTCAAAAATTTCATAAAACAATCAATGAAAAAGTTATTCTCAGAATAAATGTTCTTAGGCAGCTCCTCAGGATCAAGAATAGCTTGCTTCCAATTCAGTTTTAGTAGTTCCAAGTTGACTGATAAAGTCAACATGAGAAACAATGACTCTTTCACAAAGAGGAAAAGTGCCTGATATCAAGTACCCTAGCATTTTGTGAGGTGGCATGCTCATAGGTCTCCTATATGACTCCAATACATGGACTCAAGATTCTCAAAATCATGTGAATGTCGCTTCTTCATTTCATGTAGTCACAGGCCAGAGATTCCCAAGACTCAGGGAGAAGATTCCCTTATGTTAAATACAACTCGTAGCAAGTCACTATGCCAGCCTGGTAATCTGTTTCAGTGAAAATGCCCATTTCACGAGCCCGGTGCAAATGATATAGCTTGATCAACAGAGCAGAGCTTCCAGTAGGATGGCGGCACACTCGGACACAACAGCTCCTCCGGGTCCATCCAAAGTGCATTTGTTCATTTCGGTCTTGGCCTGAAATATCGACTGTACTCTTTTCCATAGACGCTGTCTGAACTGCTGAGTTCTTCCAGCATTTTGTATGTGTTGCTTAGAATTCCAGCATCTACAGATTTTCTTTTGTTCATTCTGTGTCTTTTTTACAATCGCAAGTCACTGCCAAATACTAAGAAAATCAAGTACAGGTTGAGCATCCCTTATCTGAAATGCTTGGGGCCAGAAGTGTTTTAGATTTTGGATTTTTTCAGATTTTGGAATATACAATGAGATAGTTTGGGATACCATCAATTCCAACTCTGAATTTATGTACTATTGGTAAGGAGTTTTTGTCTTACATTTGGTCATCACACGTATGCACTTACCAGCAAAAAATATTACATAACGTAAATATAATGACAATATAATGTGTGCAGGGTAACAAAAAACAGTATAGCAGCATCGGGAGACTACCTGAATCAGCTGTTGAACAGTTGCATTTCAATCTCCAGCTACAATGCCGTGATTTGATTAGAAGGTTGTAGTACACTGTATTTACATTTTACTCTTTTTTTTAGGTTTTATGTAAGGTACAAAAACCAACCAGCATTGTAGACTTGTTCTGGTGTTAAGATTTTCATTAGTGACACTTTAAAAATTTAATGCCATTATGTATGATATAAAAACCATCAGCTTCATAGACTTGTTCTGGTACGAGATTTTCGTGATCACCAGATGCTTTAATAATTTAATGTTGTGTCTTTTCTTAAATTTCTCCAGGCAGTCTGCTGAATATCTACAATTATCTTCAAATTTCAGTTCATCATGATAGATCATCATACTGTTAAACAGCACATCTTCATTCCAACGCTGACAACAACAAAATTGACATCTTTGTTTCACTTCCCATTAATTTCTGTTCACTTCACATGTAAGATTACTTCTCAGAACTCTTTGTGGTGCTCAGAGACCTGCACTTCACCTTGTGGGATTTTCCCTATTGTAACATTATGTCAGCACTCAAAATTTTTTTTAAAAAATCAGATTCTGGAGGTTTCAGATTTTGATATTTCAGATTTGGGGTACTCAACCTGTACCGCAGGTCAATCGCATCCGTGAGTTGCTCAATAGCATTGGAGCTGGACTTAATGCATACCGTCGTTGTGTTGTCTCCTAAACCTGTTGTATACCACTGTGCCAAGGTGAACAGTCCAACAATCGATGCTATGATTGCCTTGGACGTTTTTATTGGGACTGCAAGACCCTGCTGGACATTGGTAAGATAGAATACTACACATCTGGTTCACTGGTTTATCGGAGAGACTGACAGCGGGGGAGCAGCATTGCTTCAGTCATGGCAAGGACGAGGACGAGGCCTAGGCCATGGGGTCACCTGTTGCAGCTGTCACGAGAGATGCAAAGGCTGTGTGGGAGAGCCTCTGTAGGGCGCACTGGAATCTGCACTGGTTGGGAGCTGGCTCCTCCCATCAGTGCTGCCCTCAGCCCGCCAGTGTTCGCTCAGTGGAAGAACAGGACAACATAAAATAAGTCTACAGTCATGCCACTCAGGAACTTGGACTATATTTTTTTTTCTTTGTGACTGTATGGTTTTCTGAAATCGTAACCATATGTCTATTTGTGCTATGCGTTAGTAATGCAATTTGCACTTTGACTCGGAAGAACTCAGTTTCGTTTGGCTATATTCATATATGGTTGAATGATAATTGAACTTGAACTTAAACTTCTACAAGTAGGGCCTCAATGCTGGGGTTGTTAGCTTTGGAAAGGACATTCATGTTAGCTCATTTACCTTTGTACTGAGTATTTTAGAGTATTTTGCAGAGACAGCATTGATAATGTCTTTTCAGTTGCCTATGGTGGCTGCTCTAAATTTTCCAGGACACTGAAGGACTATGCTACCTAGTATACTATGAACTTTGAGATTCTGAATTACAAATGTCCTTTTGCTGGCACTTTAAAGACAATGATTAATTTCATTATTGAAGTTTGCCTAGTGCTCCATTTCTCATACAATGCTGTAAAACGGGGACAAGTTGATAGATGGTCTTCGGTTTGCAAATGTTGCGTATGTATGCTACTCATACAGTTGTGAACAAATCAATGAAAGCCTGGAGCGTGGCCTCCATGCTTGCATACTAATATCAATATTGTACAGCAGCTGGACTAACAAGGTCGGAATGACCTTGGTGGCGAAGTGTAGCTGCCAAAAATTTAAGTTTCCCATTAGTTCTTAGGCTTAGTTCCAGTCCCACAGGAAGGCTGTTGGAAGAGAGGTGCACAACAGAGCTAGAAAGATTGAAAAAGTGTTCAATGTAATGATGCAGCCTTACTTGTTGCCAGATTTCACTAATATTGTGTGTTGTACATTCATAATTAAGCCTTCCATCGTGAACAAACAGTTCGTCAGGACCGTAGGACTCCTGACGAAGGGTCTCTGCCTGAAACGTCGACTGTACCTCTTCCTAGAGATGCTGCCTGGCCTGCTGCGTTCACCAGCAACTTTGATGTGTGAAGTGGAGATAACTTTCATATTCTCCAGAACACTGCAATCAATTATAATTTTACACCAACAAATCCAAAAATGCACTTTCAATTAACTGTGACAGTCTTTCATGTAGTACAATTATATGCTACATATCTAATCAGACACCTACACAAATAGTCTACACACTTACCCAGAGTTAATTATTCTATTATTAAAAATATACGTGACTAACAGATGCAGAAGCCAAATGGTATCATGTGGGGGAATAATGTTAATATGAAAAACAAAGTTAAAATTTTATCACTAATTACCATTATTACTTGATGTTAATTTCACAGGAGTAAACTTTCAAAATTTTCAACATAAAGCAGACATTAATTGACAATATATATTGCATATCAATACATTACTACGCATGATGTTTAATGGAGAAGGTGTGAGGTGTTTAATGAGGAAGGAAGTTTCTTGCGGCACAGTACTTGAAATGCTTTCACTTTACTTTACTGTCGCCAAACAATTGATACCAGAACGTACAATCATCACAGCGATATTTGATTCTGCGCTTCGCCCTCCCTAGAGTACTAATCGATAGTAAATATAGTAAAAATTTAAATTATAAATCATACATACAAAATAGAAAAGGGAAAGTAAGGTAGTGCAAAAAATCTGAGAGGCAGGTCCGGATATTTGGAGGGTACAGCCCAGATCCAGGTCAGGATCCGTTCAGTAGTCTTATCACAGTTGGAAAGAAGCTGTTCCCAAATCTGGCCGTACGAGTCTTCAAGCTCCTGAGCCTTCTCCCGGAGGGAAGAGAGACAAAAAGTGTGTTGGCTGGGTGGGTTGTGTCCTTGATTATCCTGGCAGCACTGCTCCAACAGCGTGTGGCGTAAAGTGAGTCCAAGGACGGAAGATTGGTTTGTGCTAGGCTGTGTTCACAATCTTCTGCAGCTTCTTCCAGTCTTGGACAGGACAACTTCCATACCAAGTTGTGATGCACCCTAGAAGAATGCTTTCTACAGTGCATCTATAAAAATTAGTGAGATTTTAGGAAACAGGCCAAATTTCTTTAGCTTTCTCAGGAAGTAAAGGCGCTGGTGGGCCTTCTTGGCAGTGAACTCTGCTTGGTCGGACCAAGTCAGGTCATTTGTGATACTGACCCCGAGGAACTTAAAAGCTTTTGACCTGTTCCACTTGCACACCACCAATGTAAATTGGTTCGTGCGGTCCGCTACTCCTTCTGAAGTCAACAACCAATTCCTTCATCTTGCTGATGTTGCGGGATAAGTTATTGTCTTCGCACCATGCCACCAGGTTCTTAATTTCCTCTCTGTACTCAAACTCATCATTACCCGAGATACGGCCTACAATTGTGGTGTCATCAGCTAACTTATATATTGAGTTCAATGGAAACTTGGCTACACAATCATGGGTGTACAGTGAGTACAGCAGGGGGCTGAGTACACAGCCTTGTGGGGCACCGGTGCTCAGAGTAATTGTAGAGGAGAGCTTGTCCCCTATTTTTACAGCCCGGGTCCTGTCTGTGAGGAAGTTGAAGATCCAGCTGCAGATCTGAGTGCTAAGGCCCAGGTTCCAGAGCTTAGGAATCAGTTTATTTGGAATGATGGTATTAAAGGCAGAGCTGTAGTCAATGAAAAGGAGCCTTACATATGCGTCTTTATTCTCCAGGTGTTCTAAAGAGTTTTAAATTTATGCAGAAGAATAATCACAAAAGATCAATATTAAACAATAATTTCAAAAACAAATTAAATAATCTGTACAAAAAACAAAATAGACTTTATGGTTGTGTATAATATTTGCCCAAAACCTATAGCTTTAATAATATTTCTGCCCCCACTGCACAAATTTGTTACTTATATCTTTAAAAGTGTCAAAAAGATTCCATGATCAAATTAGAGAGAAAACAAAACTTGTTACGCCCAACTTGTTACTTTGAAACTGAGCAACTAGCCAAATTTGATGAATGCACAAAATCTTTCGGGCAACTTACATAAATCCATTTACATTATTTATGACCATCTAAACAAAATGGCAATTCATTAAACTCATTTTTTATTGAAACACTGCAACTTTCAGAATCAGAATTAGGTTTGATATCACTGGCATATGTCGTGAAATATGATGTTTTGTGGCAATGCAGAATAATAATGGAAAATCCCTATACATTACAGTACTGTGCAAAAGTCTTAGGCACATACTGCATATATAGTGAGGGTATCCAAGACTTTTGAACAGTATTGTATTTGTCAATGTAGCACAGAGAGTGAGTCTGTAAATATGGCGGGAGCAAAGGGTACTGAGAATAGCAAGGATGGAATGCCACAGGAGGGGTGTGGGACAATGGCACAGAAGTGCCGGGGCGAGGAGTGGCGCAGGTGCACACACACCCAGCCCTGAGACACAAGGCAAGGTCATTTGATTTCAATCAACTAGTTTATTGATCACTGCAGAATGTGTCTCAGGCGCTTCCCACTCCCTTCTCTTCCTCCCCAAACATGATTCCCCTCACCCTCTCCCTCTCCCTCTCCCTACTCTCATTTATTTATGATCCACACTGACTGTGGTCTCCTGGTGAGGAAGTCAACGATCCAGTTGCAGAAGGAGGAACAGAGGCCTAAGTTTTGGAATTTATTGATTGGAACTGAGGGTATGATTGTGTTGAACACTGAGCTGTAATTAACAAACAGCAGCCTGATGTGATTGTTGCTATTGTCCAGGCGATCCAAGGCCAAGTGGAGAGCCAATGAGATTTTAATAGATATCTCAACTGAGCCAATTATTACAATCATTTAATTTAGAAAAACAATTTAACTGTACTTTTGCTAATCCTCGTACTATAATTTACATTATGCATTTTAAAAGAATCAGGCAATTCAAGGAAGCCTCATGGTAGCAATGATTTAATTAAGTTTTAGTCCACAAATTGATTAACACTCAAAATGTAAGATCTGCTTCAAAAGCTATATAATAAAACACATTTCAAAATTTGGTACCTTAAGTAGTCCAGTATTCTAACATATATCGGGCTGAGAAGGAAAAAAGGATCAGCCATAATTGAATGGCACAGCAAACCTCAACGGGCCAAATGGCTTAATTCTGCGCCTCTGTCTTATAGTCTTATGGTATTATATCATACTGTATAATATCCATAAAAACATTCTGGGTAATGCAGATATTCTCTGAAATTTAGTTTTCAATAGAATAAATGATGAACTCAAAACAAAAATGTTGGAAATGGGCAGTTTCTGTGGAAAAAGAAACAGAATTAAAGTTTAAGATCTATCGTCTAATAAAACTGTTTTTTTCTCCACGAATCCTAATTAATTTTCTGAGTATCGCCTGAATTTTCTGCTTCTAATTCCATTGCTAAACATTTGCAGCATTTTTTGAGCACATAGAACTGATTGAAAGTGCAAACAACAAATTATGTTATAACCTTACTGATGTATGCAAGTAGGAACTTGTGTGAAGCAAATTCAATAATTCATTCAGCCAAGTTCTTCAACCCAGCAGTATGTTTATAGTGAGAATTAACTGGCCCTGGGGTGGTGCTCTAGATGATCTTTAATTAAAATTGCAATACCGAGAACAGTAAAATCTGACAATCCACTACCCAATCCAAGTTCAGCATCTGGTTCATCAGACCCTTGCTTCCCTTTAAATTCACCAGGGCTTCCAGTTCCATGCTCTTTTTAAAGTCTCTGGGGCCCTTTTCCAAAACTTCTTTTAATTCACAACGGCCCTGCTCCCACAACTTGTTTTTTTTAAACTCACCTTGGGTCCGTTCTACTCTTCTTCTAACTCATTGGTGTTTCAGTCCCTACTTCATTTAAATCCACCATGCTCTGATTTCTCTACTCCCTTTAAACTGTGCTAGTTCACTGGAAATATTTTTATACTACTATACAACATCTAAAATAGTAAATCAAAAGCTTGTTGGAATATAGATAAGAAAGCCTAAATATAAAAAATCTAAATTGGTCCACCACCAGTTATCCCAGGGTGACGAATTATCAGAATTTTACTGTACTTAGCAACAAACATAATATCCAAAGATGTTTCCAAAGTAGATTATTAAAGACAAGGCACATCAAAATAATTTGGACAGCTGGATGCTAGATTTATGGAGCATATTACAAGTAAAGAGACAAGAAGAGGCAGAGAGGTTTGAGAAGGATGGTCCAGCATAAACAGTTTCAGTAGTTCCAGCTTTTAATTAAGATCAAAATTGAAACAAATTTCATGCTAAAGAATTAATATGAAAGATATGAGATTTAATTTGCCAGATTATTAACACACTGCCTAAATAGCACCAACTCGAAAGATACTAATCATGAGCTATGAAAATTAATCCCAACCAGCAAATCTACATGGCTTACTTGCAAATTCTTCAAATGTACATTTAAAATTTTGTAAATAATATCTCTGTATTCTATGGCAGAGCAGAGGAGATGGTTGAGAGGGAAGGAAGAGAAAAGCATAGTTTTTTTTTATTCCAGATCTAAAACTTACTTTCCACTGTTCCCTGGGCAGGACTTTTACCACTACAACATCACCATTCAAAGCTCTATTTCGAGAAATGACGCCATCGATAAAAATATCTCGAGCTCCATCCTGAAAGAAAATATTGGAATAATGTTAAAAACATATGATATCTAGATAAGGTCAAATAGCATGAGATTATTTGCCCTGAATGTGATGCTCCTCATTCCAAGATTTGAAATTCGACATAGAAATAGGATATTTAGGAACACAATGAGATCATGGAGAAAATGAGTCCAGGCCTCACGAAGTAAGTTACACACCATACACACAGTTAACCTTTCCAATCTCATTGGGTAATTCTGTCAACATCTGTTTTAAACCTTTTTCTAAATCAATATTAGTGGCATTCCATTAAACCAAAGTACAGTGGAATCAAGAAAATGCAAATGAAGAGCACATGAGCCATTAAGTGTAACTGATCAATCTACCTCGTTTTCTTGGTCACTGCAATTAAACAGAAAATATGCTAAGTTCATGCCAAAATAAAGGAAGCCTAGAGTCCAAAGAGCTTATGCTCTCATCATCTCTTCCTACCACCAAAGAAGACATGAAACTTGTAACAGGTTAGTCTGTCGATTCTAAAAAAAACATAGAAAATTGTGGAAATGGGTTGGAAGTCAGCCAACAAAACCGGATAGAACTACAGTTAACATTAAAATTACATGGCCGCACATTCGAATATGTTTTAAGTTACATGGAAGAAATGAGGTGGACAGAATAGAGGAAAGGCTGTGATAGGGTGGAAAAGAAGGAAGAATGAAGACACAAAGTGCTGATGCCAGCTGAGAGGATGGTGAAGGCTTGTTAATCACAGCTGTCCTACCATCTACTAATGGAAATAGAAGGAAATTAATGAAGTCAGAGAGGAAAAAAAGTAAAACAAAAGTATACCGCAACAGAGAAAAACATGGAACACCGCAATTACTAGAAAGCTGAAATAAGAGAGAAGTACGCAGTATATCAGGTAGTTTTTGAGGTGAAAGAAAAGTTGATTAACATTTAAATATAAGAACTTTCATCAGGACTGGAAAGGGTGATTATCTAAAATTGCTAAATTGAATGTTGAACCCTGACAGATATATTGTGTCAAGTTCTGAAAATAAGACCAGAAACCATAAGACTCACAACACACTGGAGGAACTCAGCAGGTTGGGCAGCATCCGTGGAAAAGACCAGTCGATGTTTCCGGCCGGAACCCTTCGTCAGGACTGTAGAGGGAAGGGGCAGAGGCCCTATAAAGAAGGACCTCCCCCAACCTTCTTTATAGGGTCTCTGCCCCTTCCCTCTACAGTCCTGACGAAGGGTTCCGGCCGGAAACGTCGACTGGTCTTTTCCACGGATGCTGCCCGACCTGCTGAGTTCCCCCAGCGTGTTGTGAGTGTTGCTTTGACCCCAGCATCTGCAGATTATTTTGTGTTCAGAAACCATAAGAGATAGGAGCAGAATTAGGCCATTCAGCCCATTGAGTCTGCTCCAACATTCCATTATTTCTGATTTATTATCCCTCTAAACCCTATTCTCTTACCTTCTCTCTGTAAACTTTGATGCCCTGATTAAATTAGAACCTATCAACCGCCACCTTAAATATATCCAATGTCTTGTCTACAACACCATCTGTGGGAATGAATTCCACAGATTCACCACCCTCTAGCTAAAGGAATTTGTCCTCATCTCTGTTCTAAATGGATGTCCCTTTATTCTGAATGTGTCCTCTGGTCCTAGATTCCTCCACTACAGGAAACATCCTCTCTACATCCAGTCTATCTAGGCCTTTCACATCCACTCTATCTAGGCCTTTCAATATTCACTAGGTTTCAATGAGATTCCCACTTCATTCTTCTAAACTCCAGCAAGTACATGCCCAGACCCATCAAAATGCTTCTTTTATGTTAATCCTTTCATTCCAGGGATTATTCTCGTGAACCTCCTCTGGACCCACTCCAATGTCAGCACATGTTTACTTTGGATAAGGAGACCAAAACTGCTCACAATATTCTAAGTGTGGTCTGACCAATTTCTTATAAAGCCTCTGTATTAAATCTTTGCTTTTGTATTCTAGTCCTCTCAAAATGAATGCTAACATTGCAATTTCCTTCATTTACCACTGACTCAATCTGCAAGTTAACTCTTAGGGAATCCTGCACAGGACTCCCAAGTCCCTTTTCAATTTTTTGCTATTTAGAAAATAATTCACTCTTTTATTCCTTCTACAAAAGTGCATGACCATGCATTTCCCAATGCTATATTCTGTCTGCCACTTCCTTGTCCATCCTCCCAATCTATCTAGGTCCTTTTGCAGACACTGTGCTTCCTCAACACAATCTGCTCTATCTTCGTAACGTCTGCAAACCAGGCCACAAAGCCATCAATTCCTTTATCCAAATTATTGACATAATGCGAAAAGAAGCAATCCCAACACCGACGCCTGCGGAACAAAACTTGTCACCACCAGCCATGTTTCCAATCACTAAAGTCAGGCTAATTAGCCTATAATTTCCTTTCATCTGTCTCCTTCCCTTCTCAAAGAGTGGAATGATATTTGCAATTTTCCAGTCTTCCAGAACCATTCCAGAATCTATTGATTCTTGAAAGATTATTACGAATGTATCCATAATCTCTTCAGCTACCTCTTTTAGAACCCTGGGGTGAAGTCCATCTGGTCCAAGTGACTTACTCAGACTTTTCAGCTTCCAAGCACCTTTTTCTTTGTAAAAGCAACAACACTCATTTCTACCCCCTGACACTCGCATTTCTGGCATTCTGCTGATGGCTTCCACAGTGAAGACTGACTCAAAATACTAATGAAATTCATCTTCCATTTCTTTTTCTCCCATTACTACCTCTCCAGCAATATTTTCCAGTAGTCCGATATCGACTCTTGTCTCTATGTTACTCTTCATATATATCTGCCCTTTTATATTATTGACTAGCTTACCTTCATATTTCATCTTTTCTCTCTTGATGGCTTTTTAGCTGCCTTCTGTTGGTTTTTAAAAGCTTTGCAATTCTCTACTTTCCTACTAATTTTTGCTATATTATCTGTCTTCTTTTTTGCTCTTATGCCATCTTTGACTTCCTTTGTCAGCTACGGTTGCTTCATCCTCACTTTAGAACAGGGGCCTAACCTTTTTTTAAGTCATGGAGCCTTATATTTAACTGAGGGGTCCATGGACCGCAGGTTGGGAACCTCTACTTCAGAATAATACTTCTTCATCATTCTGATGTTTCTTTCTTGCGCCTTCCAAATTTCTCCCAGAAATTCCAGTTATTGCTGTTCTGCCATCATCCATGCTGGCGTCCCTTTTCAATTATCTTTGGTCAGAGCCTCTCTCATGCCTCTATAATTCCCTTTCCTCCACGGTAATACTGATACATTCAATTTTACTTTCTTTTTCCCAAACTGCAGAGTGATTCTATCATATTATGATCACTGCCTCCTAAGGGCTCCTTTACCTTAAGCTCCCTAATCAATTCAGGTCATTACATAACACCCAATGCAGAACTGCCATTCCCCTAGTGGGCTCAACTACAAGCTGATCTAAAAAGCTATCTCACAGGCATTCTACAAATTCCCTCTCTTGGGATCCAGCATGAACCGGATTTTCATAATCTATCTGCATATTGAAATCCCCCATAACATTGCCCTTTCCACTTGCCTTTTCTATCTCCCACATTCTGGCTACTGCTCGGAGGCCTCTCTGCCATTAGGGTCTTTTTACACTTGCAGCTTCTCAACTCTACCTACAAGGATTCTACATCTTCCAATCCTAGGTCACCACTTTCCAAGGATTTAATCTCTTTTTTTTAATCCAACAAAGCCACCCCACTCCCTCTGCCTACCTGCCTGTCCTTTTGTTACAATGTGTATCCCTGGATGTTAAGCTCTCAGCTATGATCTTTCAACCACCACTAAGCAAAGCCCGCAACATCATACCTGCTAATCTCTAACTGCACTACAAGATCATCTGCCTTATTCCATATACTGCATGCATTCAAATATAACACTGTCAGACTTGTATTCATCCTGAGGTACTGTTCATCAAGCCAGTATTTAAGCTTTATTACAGCAGTATAAGATGCCAATGGGAGAAGACAGAGTGCAAGTGGGATGGAAAATTAAAGTCAGAGACATTGTGAAGTTCACGTCATTTTTGCCCACTAAACAGATGTGGAGCACTGAATGCAATAAACTAAACTGGAAGTTGTACAAGTAAATTGCTACTTCACCTGGAAATACTAAAAGTACAAAGTAAAAAGCCAGGTATTGTAATTTCTACAATGCATGCCAAAGTGCTATCAGAAAGGGAATGGGTTCTGTAGAGATGGAAGTGATCTGGAGTTGTAGAAGGAACAGACGTTTTGGAATATTATAAAGGACAGATATGTGACAATGTAACTGGTAGCTGCATAATACTGAAAGTGGCAGAAGTTGTGGAGAAACCAATGATTGGAAAGCAAGGGCACAGTGCCCTAATTTGTGCTCCATGTGGGAAGAGGGGTGAAAGCAAAAGTATAGAAAACAAAACAAACATGATATCCACAGTGGGAGGAAAAGATACAGTTAAGGAAAAAACTCTTAGGAACATTGGTGTGGAATGTGTCATCAGCACAACAAATACAATATCTTTCCTTCAAGATATAAACTCTTTCTCTTCACTGGTGCTGCTTAGCAATTCCAGCATGTCATCTTCATACTTCTGATGGGTCAAAAACAGCCTCTCTGATGGTTTCTCATGATCAGGAACTAAAAGGGAGGTCAGAATTACCTGTTCTCATATTCATCTGAAATATCTCTTGACAGAGGTCAATGGTTTCACATTATTGATTTAAAAAAAGGTTTCCTCATTGTGCAGGTACAGAGAAGGACTAAGCAAGAACATATGCTCCCTGCATAGTGGGAATATTTAATTTTATATACTTACAGAATAACTCCACTATATACATGTCAAAATGGTATTTGGTAAATATGATACAAAATAAAGCATAACTATTTACAAAAATAGTTATGCATTATTTAGTATTATGTTCACTAATTAAATTAACATTTATTAATTTAAAATTAATTAAAATGACCTGAAAGGAAAGGAAATCCGAATGCATTCAGGGCTAACTTTTGATAAGGAAAGATCATATTAGTTCTGATGTGGTGGGAGGCGGGGTGCGGGAAGTAGTACTAAGAATATTCCTAACTACTATTCAGAACAATTAGTTGGTGCTGATTTTGTGAATCATCATTTATTTGCAATTCATTTGAAAGCAAAAAGGATGTGGAGGATGGGGGGAGGGGGTTCAAAAAAGAGAGAATTGGGATTGTTAGCATTAACACTCTCAGCAAACCATCAGATTAGTTTTCTCCAGCTGGGAAGTGCTAAAGTTTGGAGTATGTCCACATGTTCTAATCTTCAATGGAGAAATGCTAAACAGCTGACTGCAAGTTTTAACTTCCCATTCTGACAAGTCTGTTCATAGCCTCCTCTACTGCCTTGATGAGACCAAACACAGATTAGAGGAACAACACCTCATATTCCATCTACGTAGCCTCCAATCCAATGACACGAACATTGATTTTTCCATCATCTGGTAACCTCTTCTCTTTCCTTCCTTCCTTCACTCTTTTTCTATTCCCCATTCTGGGTATCCTCTCACCCTTTCTCTTCTCTTATCTGCCTATCACCTACCTCCCTCTTCCTGGTTCCTCTCCTCCTTCCCTTTATTCCATGGTCCATTGTTTCTTCTTCTTCAGCCCTTTAACTCATCCACATCCCCTCCCAGTTTCTTACTTCATCCCCTTCCCACCTTACCTGGTCTCACCTATCACATGTCAGCTTGTTCCCCGCCTCCCCCATTCCTATTCCAACTTCTACCTTCTTCCTTTTCAGTGCTGATGAAGGGTCTCAACATGATAAGTCAACAATTTATTTCCCTCCATTGATGCTGCCTTACTTGCTGAGTTCTTCTAGCATTTTGTGTGTGTAACTGAAAGTATTACAAGTCTTCATTAAAACCTTGTATTGAGCTGGGTGGGTCAATACAACCATTTTCTTAATTTAAATATTATTTTACATCACCCTCAGTACTTACTCTAAAAATTAAGGGTGAAGCCATACTGCTACTAATGAAAGCAGCAATCTTCTAGCACAAATCTTGCTGGTTTTCACAAGTAATAAATGAGCCTAAACAATTATTATTTGAATTTTTTTGCATACTTCATCAGGTCTGTGGAACAAGATGGTCCAATCTCTTGACTGTTCAATTTAGGATGTTTAAGTACTACTTCAGATAATTATTGATTACTATTATAAAAACATTTCTAAGCCAACATCAAGAACCTTATTTAATAAATGTGCATTTTTCGTGAAGTAGGTTTATATTAGTCGACATCATGGCCAGAGGGCCCATACTTTGCTGTACTGTTCTGTGTTCAATGGCTTAACATGGTAAATTGTTTGAAAAGTAGCAGCCTGTTGCTGAGTTTAAATCTGAAGAAATTAAGTCAATCCAAATACTATACCATGAATTTGCGTGAACCACAAATTACCTGTTGGATGCGACAAAATACTTCTGATTGATTTGGAAATTCAAATACTTAGTGTGTATCAGACTGTGATCCATACATCAATAATCAACAAATATTCAGTTTCACTACTTGGAAAATAGAAAATGACTTACAATCTCAAGAACCTTGATTGCTACTCAACAACCTCTCAAATTGATGCACAATATGCCTCACCCACTTAGAAAGCTAGCACTTATACAAAAATTCCATTTTTTTTTCAGTTTATCTTGAAAGTGCACACTTGGAACTTAAAACTGCTCTGCCATAAAAGCTTCTATAATGCTCATTAATTTTATATACCTCCCAACAGAAATTGGTCTCATTCTTTGCCACCTTTGGACTTGGAAAAATATAACCTCATGTTAAAAACAAGACTTTAAATTAGGACTCAATATTAGCAGCTGGTCAAAGCAATGATAGCACAAAAACACTCAAAACACATTAAAGGGAAAAATTACCAATGTATCAATTAAAATAACTTATTGTGCAGCTTAAATTTTAAGAGAAGAAACCAAAAAAAAACTAACATTCTTTCCCATTGAGACAACTGGTAATTCTTCAGTAAAAGATGAAGGGTAAGCCTAAACATATATAATAATCTGTCCATTGAAATTCTTTAAAAAAGGAGCCCAAACTATTTTAGTGTGAGGTTGATGAGAGCACATAATCTACTGAGGATAAGGTATGGAGTATTGTGCACAATGGAAAAAGGTCAATGCAGAGTGAAAATGGTGGGCGAAGCATGTTTTGGAGGAGAAAATTCAGGAATTGACAGAGAGATGATTAGGAAAAGTGCATGGGGCAGTGATTTGGAAGAGATTAGGCTGGAGGGATTAAAGATCTGTGTACTAAAGTAGACTGGCAGGAGGGCTGAAGGGTTAAGAATATGTTACTAAAGATGATAAGTCAATAAAGGAATCTACTTGGAGGAATGGAGTCTCAGAATTCATTGCAGCAGCCCAAAAAAATGTAACAAATGAAAGTAGTGTGGGTTATTTAATCCTTCTTGCCTGATCCACCAGTCAGTAAGATCATGACTAAATTTTCATTTACTCTTGTGCCAATTTCCTGTGATACCCCAATAAATGTTTATTTGTTTCATATTTAAACAAAATCTATTCATCCCTGAATTCAAAACATTCAGCAACTGAGTCTCCATAAATTATTAGGAAGAGAATTCCAGAGATTCACAGCCCTCTGGCTAATGTTTAGAAACCTGCATCATAAAGAATGAATCTAACTCCTCTTAAATTAACATTGACCAAATTTGACCAGGAATTTTGTCCCAGACAAAAGGAATTTCTAGGTAAAAGTTATAATCTCCTTGCATTAAAGTATTATGCCCAATAATAAAACTCAGCACAAATATTTAATCAGTAAATTAAATAAACCATGTTACAAGTTATCACTAACATTATACATGTCAACATTACATGTCAGTAATCAACAGTATTATAAGAAGGCTAATGTAAGTGAATTAAGTTCGAATTTACTTTCATTCTTGATTATGGAAAGCCATTAATACATTGATTCTCTTTGGAGCTACGCTAATAATTAATGCTGTAGACCCTGTTGGAAGCCAAATCCATGTTAATGACTATTCAATGTTCCTTGTCTTCCTACCAATATGTACATTTGTAGAGCAAAGTATGCTAATCTAGCCAATAAATAGGCTCGTACAGATGCAAATCTGTAACATATTTTGCACATTATGTTGTTTCTGACCATCATTAAACATATTGAAATCACAAAACACTATTATATCAATCTCCAAACAATATCAAATTTATTTCAACTTCTAGCATAAAATATAATATTTAAGGAACTAAGTTTATAAATTATAAATAAAACATTTGCTCAGGAAAAGCTTTTCAAAAAAGAGTTTAATAATGTTTTACTTACAGTGGAGGGAATAAAGGCTTCCTGATAGTTCTTGGGATTAATTCTCAGTACACCCTGTAAATGCCAAAATTAAGAAAATCATGGCTTTCTAAGCATAAACATTTTGAAGCAAATGTGAACAAATTATGCAAGGTAATGTCATAAAATCGTAAAGGCACATAAACAATTTGGAAGTTGACCAAGAGAAACAATTAAATTCTGGACAAATAAAATGCTTTCCTTTATCTTAAATACCTCAATATTAAAACACTGCCTACACTTTTAATAGTCCATCATTGGTTGTGAAGTACTGCAAAAGGTAGTGAATTTGCAAAAATAAACACGTTGCATTGTTTGACATAGACTATCATGGCCTTTCCATGACCATGATTGTTCTTGGTAAATCTTTCTACAGAAGTAGCTTGCCATTGCCTTTTTCTGGGCAGTGTCTTTATAAGATGGGTAACCCCAGCCATTATCAATATTCTTCAGCGATTGTCTGCCTGGTGTCAGTGGTCACATAACCAGGACTTGTGATATGCACCATCTGCTCATATGACCATCCATAATCTGCTCCCATGGCTTCATGTGCCTCTGATTCGGTGGTGGGGGGCTAAGCAGGTGCTACATCTTGAACAAGGGTGACCTGCAGGTTACCGGAGAGAAGAAGCACCTTACACCTCCTTTGGTAGAGATGCATCTCTACCTTGCCAGCCAAAAAATACATTATCCTTCAATATAATGCACCTTTGCTTTCCTGTTGCTTTTTATTTCTAGTTTTCATGCAGATGTAAATATCCAGGTGTTCAAACATAAATAAATGAATGGAATATTAATTACATTCCAGTCTAAACATAATATAGAATTATTTCAGAAGTCCTGAGAAGTCTTTTTTTTTTGGCTTTTGCAAAATTATGTCATTCTTTGGCACTCCTCGTTAATTGCATCTATTTCTTCAAGTTTCACTTGGAAGTACTCCTCTTCCATTCCCACTATAAACCTCAAACTTAAAGTCGGTAGTTACAAACTTAAACTTTATACATCCAACTATGTCAACCTCTTCAGCACAGCTATCAAAACACTAACTGGCAAGACCCTTGAACTGCCATGCTAAGTATCATCATTTTGGAGGACTCTAAAGAAAGAACAATCCATTGCTTGATGAAGCCTGTAACATAACTTTTACAATTTCTGAATCACAACCCATAACCCAGCTGAATGTCCCACCTGGAAAAAAACTTTGAACAGCTGATTTTCAGAGGCATTCACATCCATTCTTTTTTTTAAACATTAAACAGCTAAATAAAAATAATGAAATTTACAACTACACAAGACATAAGACCATAACACTATAAGAGATAGGAGCAGAATTTGGCCTATCGAAACTGTTCCACCATTTGGTCATAGCTGATTTATTTTCCCCTTTCAAACCCAAACTCCTACCTAGCCCCATAACCTTCGCTGCCTTTACTACTAATCAAGTATCTACAGTATCAACCAACACTTTAAATATACCCATTGTCTTGAACTTAATAACAGTAAAATAAATTTTTTCTTTGCCCCTTGCACTTCGTTGAAATGAATGGAGACATTGCTCCTCTGATCACCAAACCTGACAGAGGGCAAATGACCCACTGCAAGTGATCTGACTGTTCTTCATGGCTGCAATGGTTTTGCCTGCTTAATATTCCATCTAGCACTTTGCCACAGCAGCACAGTGAGTAAGAAAAGCCTTCTTTAACACAACTGATCAAAAAAGATGACCTTTTTTTTACATGATAGTCTTTTCAAAGCACCTTTGGGTGCTTCTCAAGGTTTAGACAAAAGGATTCAATGTTTTTAAACTTATAATAAAGTCTTCTTGTTTTCAAGATGTCTCAATCTTTAAAATGATCACTTTTGGAGAACAAAGATAACCACACTGGCAAGTATTACTGCCACTGGCAACAAGATGAGTTGGAGATTGCTGGTTTACAGAGGAATACTGGCCAATTGCAAGAAATGTTCCCAGAGAGCAGTGCTAATGCTTAACATTCACCTGGACAGATAGCCAAGTCTTTTACTTAACATTGCCCAAAAGACATTCAATTCTTCTAGTGTGCTTGCATGTCACCCTGGGAGTTGAATTAAAAGCCAGAATATTGTCAACTAAGCCAAACTAACATAACTAATTGGTCACACTTGCATGCCTTTCATTTTCCAATCATTATGTGCTCTATTATAAGAAAAACTTTTCATTATTTAAAATAAATTGTACAGTATAGCAATTGGGGTGAATATCAAAATTTAACCCATTTCTCTCATAAGTTATATAGTCAAGAAACTATGTTTATATATTGGATCAAATCTGAAGCCAAAGAAATACTACGAATAACTTAACATTGACTTAATGCATGGTTTATTCATGTGTTGAGAGTCCAAAGTAACAATTAAAATTTAATTAGAAAATAAGTCCTTCAGGCTTACAGAATCTTAGAGATGACCTTGGTCATCTGAGTTATGAGATTATCTGGCAAAACAGCAAATACATCAAGAACATGAAGAGATTCCCATTGTGATGTCAACAGCAGAGCCAAGTCAGAGCAAAAGACGAAACAAACTAGTCAGAGATATACCTATTTTATCTGAATGACAACGGTCGAAATTCATTATGAATTTGATTTATCATTTTTCTAGTATGTTTCCAATTCAGAATGTGAGGTGAACTTCATTATCCATTATTATTACTAAACTATATTAATTTACTAGTTTCATAATCTATATAAATCATTTGGCTCATGTGATTCCATATGCCCATTTTTTTTTAAGATGCCACTTTAATACTCTGCTCTTCAAAGTAAGTAGTTACCTGTACAAGTTCTCCTCTCTTTAAACCAGTTGAAACTTCATTGGTTGGCAAGTAGGTTTCAAAAATCTTCTTCCTCCTCCCTTGGCGACTTCTATTTCGATTTGCCACTGACAAAGGACTTTTATTCCATTTATCACTGACATTTGAACGTGCAGATAAGTTTCCCACTGCAAAGAACAAGAATGTCATTAGCATAACTACGAATATACATTTCTATTCCCTATGTGAACCCTCCAAAATTTGATACATTAGAGATCATACCTTCAGTCAACTCTTCTATCTTATATTTTAGCAAATATGAAGTGATACATTGTGGAAGGAAAACTGACTGGTCTCTGCCGCACTTCCACAGGAACTTAGTGATTTAGGAGCTAATGTGAATTCATCTTGAAAGCAACATCAGAATCATTGGCACATGTCATGAAATACGCTGTTTTGCAGCAGTAGTACATTGCAATATATTAAAAAACTATAAATTACTAGAGAAAAAATATATTAAATTAAATAAGTAATGCAAAAAGAAAACAAAAAAATGTGAATAGTGTACAGAGGTTCATTGTCCATTCAGAAATCTGACAGAGGTGGGAAAGAAGTTGTTTCTAAAAGGTTGAGCATGTGTCTTCAGGCTCCTGTACCTCTTCCTTGATGATAGCAATGAGAAGATGGCACATTGTGGTTGGTGGATGTCCTGAATGATCATTGTCCCCCTTTTGAAGTATCACCTTTTCAAGGTGTCATCAGTGCTGGGGAGGCTAGTGCCCATGAAGGAGCTGGCTAAGTATACAACTTCCTGCAGCTTTTTCTGATCCTGTGCAGTGGCCCTCCATACCAGACAGTGATGCAACCAGTTTAAATGTTCTCCACAGTACATCTGAAGAAGTGTGCTAGAGCCTTTAGTGACATACCAAGTTTCCTTAAACTCCTAATGACATATAGTTGGTGTCGTGCCCTCTCTGTAATTGTGTCGATACGTTGGGCCCAGGATAGATCTTCAGAGATGTTGATTTTGTAAGGCTGTGGGACTAGACAGCATCACAGGGAGAGTACTTAGGAGGCATCACAGGGCGAGTACTTAGGATGTGCACAACACAACTGGCAGGTGTGTCCATAGACATTTTTAACATCTCCCTCTCTCAGTGTAGAGTGCCCTCCTGCTTCAAATTATCCACCATTGTCCCTGTACCAAATATACCAAAGTTACTTGGCTGAACAACTGGCATCCTGTCACACTCATCTCAATAATAAGCAAATGCTTTGAGATTACAAATGCAGCTTGTTACCACCCAAACTGGATCCCCTACAATTTGCCTACTGACACAACTGATTGACAGATGATGCAATATCCACTGCTTTACACACCGTTCTTACACATCTGGAGAAGAAGGATGCTTATGTGAGAATGCTGTTCTTGGACTACAGTTCAGCACTTAATACCACTGTTCCATTCAGGCTCGACAAGAAGCTCAGAGACCTCGGCCTTGACCCTGCCTTGTGCAGCTGGATCCTGGACTTCCTGTCAGATCACCAGCGGGTTGTAAGAGTGGGCTCCCTCACCGCCAACCCTCTGATTCTCAATACAGGAGCCCATCAGGGCTGAGTTCTTAGTCCCCTCCTTTACTCCCTGTATACCAGGGGACCCCAACCATTTTTTGCACCGCGGACCGGTTTATTATTGACAATATTCTTGTGGACCGGCCGATCGGGGTGGGGGTGGTAGGTAGGGTTGCCAACGGACAAGAGTAGCAGTCAAATACATTGTATTTACCCCGAGAAAGACTATCACACCATGGAGCCTTGTGCAGGCACCTGTGTGAGCATGCGTGTACGTGCCGATTTTTTTCTACAAATTGTTTTTGGCGATTCTGTTCAGTGAAACTACACTGTGCATACATTATTTCTACTTTATATAGGCTGTGTATTTATCATATCATTCCTGCCTTTACCATATGTTAGTGTTATTTTAAGTTTTATGTGTTATTTGGTATGATTTGGTAGGTTATTTTTTTGGGTCTGGGAATGCTCAAAAATTTTCCCATAGAAATTAATGGTAATTGCTTCAACGCTTGATGCCATTTTGGCACGAAAGATTTCAGAGGAACGCTCTACCTTAGCAGTGGAAATACGGGACAAGAGCCGTCCCGTATGGGACAAACTAATTTAGCCCAATATACGGGATGTCCCAGATATTACGAGACAGTTGGCAACCCTGCGGGGGGAAGGGTGTTAATCACGACCGGAATATAGGTGATAAGTCATTTATAAGTGGCTAATACACTCAATTTCGTTTCTAAAAGGGTTTATCTAACAAATTTAACATTAAACACACAGTGCATATTTTCCCCCCATGAATATAGTGATAAGTCAATTATAAGTCACTTATAAGTCAACAGCATCATAACATTTTAAGTAACGTTTGGATATTAAACACACAGCACATATTTTCCCCGTATGAACAAATAAAATCATTGCAACACACCAATATCGCTGAATCAGTGGGAGCCCTGGGCTTGTTTTCCTGCAACAAGACGGTCACATTGAGGGGTGATGGGAGACAGCGATACTCGAAGAGGGTTCCTTATGTCCAGTCTATTCTGCAATTTTGTTTCCGTTGCATTCATTGAAGAAGACACCGCTTCGCAGAGATATGTTGGAAATGAAAGCAACGTTTTCAGTGCTTCCGTGGCTATCTCAGGATATTTAGCCTTGACTTTGATCCAGAATGCCGGCAGAGATGTTATGTCAAACATACTTTTCAGCCCGCCGCCATTTGCAAGCTCAAGGAGTTGATCTTCTTCCTGCACTGACATGAATGACACGTGCGTAATGACCTCGCGTGTGTTCAAGTTCAACAGTGGGCGTGACAGGGAATGAGGAAAGCTGCAGCTGACTCATATCGTTTCCTCGTGGCCCGGTAGCACATGCTTTGCGCCCGGTACCAGTCCGCAGTCCAGTGGGTGGGGACCACTGCTGTATACCCATGACTATATCGTCACCCACAGCTCTAATCTACTAATTAAATTTGCTGACGACACTACATTGATTGACCTTATCTCAAACAATAACGAGGTAGCTTACAGGGAAGAAATTATCTCTCTGACACAGTGGCATCAAGAAAACAACCTTTCCCTCAATGTTGCAAAAACAAAGGAGTTGGTTGTGGATTACAGGAGGAACGGAGACAGGCTAAGCCCTATTCACTTCAATAGATCCGGGGGTTGAGAGGATAAACAGCTTCAAGTTCCTCAACATCCCATCACCGAGGACCTCACATGGTCTGTATACACCAGCTGTGTGGTGAGAGAAGGTACAACAGCGCCTCTTTCACCTCAGACGGTTGAGGAAGTTTGGTATAGGCCCCCAAATCCTAAGAATTTTCTAAAGGGCACAATTGAGAGCATCCTGACTGGCTGCATCACTGCCTGGTATGGAAACTGTACCTCCCTTAATCGCAGGACTCTGCAGAGAGTGGTGCGGACAGCCCAGCGCATCTGTAGTTGTGAACTTCCCATGATTCAGGACATTTACAAGGACAGGTGTGTAAAAAGGGCCCTTGGGATCACTGGGGACCCGAGCCATCCCAACCACAATCTATTCCAGCTGCTACCATCTGGGAAGCTGTATCGCAGCATAAAAGCCAGGACCAACAGGCTCCGGGACAGCTTCTTCCACCAAGCCATCAGACTGATGAACTCACACTGACTTCAGTGTACTCTATATTACATTGACTGCCCTATTTATCATAGATTATAAATTACTATCATTGCACATTGCACATTTAGAGGAGACGTAACATGAAGATTTTTACTCCTCATGTATGTGAAGGATGTAAGAAATACAGTCAATTCAATTCAAATCTTCAGACATGTTGACACCCATGAACTCGAAACTGCTCACCCTTTCCACTGCTTTTCACAAATCAAAAGATTACCATTATGGGGCGCTGTTGAGCCATAAGCAAACAGGACGCACCCTCCTGTAGCTCCGGCAGATTTGATATTAATACTTCATTTACACAAAGTCAATTTGAGGTTTAGGGTGGCAAACGAAGGGGAGGTGCTCTTCAATAGATACCAGAAAGAGAAAGAGTGAAGGAATGCGCTACAAAATGCCAAGAAGGGGAACAGCAAAGGCAGAGATGAACGAAGAAACAGGCCCAATTGACGCCTCGGAACTCACAAGTGAGAGCAACGTGGAGCCACATACAAAGAGTATGGACAACAATGCAGTACTGGTGGCCATACAGTCGCTACATGCAGAGCTAAATATGGTGAAGTCAGACATCTGTAAGAAAATTGAAGAAAAAGATGCAGAGGTAGCGGTCTCTTTGAGAAGTGAAATCGCTACGTTGAAAGCGGAAAATGACACTGCGATTACCGCATTGAAAGACCAGCTGAATACTCAAGATCAAATTCTGAAAGAGATAGCAGAGTCGGCTATCTGACATAGTTGTGGAGTTGGAAAGCAAAGTGAAACGACTTTGTGGGCAAGTTGAACAACTTTCTGAAAAATGCCTGGATTTGGGGAGACATTCGAAATGACAAAATCTGAGAATTGCGAGCCTACGAGAGGGGAAGGAAAATGGGCAGAAGACAAGAGATTTTGCGGCACAGATGCTAAGAGAGGCTCCAAACCTGGAAGAAGCTCCGGTGATAGACCGAGCACATAGAGCACTTCGGAAGTGCCCGGGGGACGATGAGCCACCGCGACACCTGATCGTGAGGATCCATTATTGCTATGTATTTGAAGATATAATGCAGAAGGCGATAGGTATCAAGAATCTACAATATCAAGGACAAAGAATTCAGATCTTCAGAGACCTTCCATCCATGGTGGCTAAACAAAGTTGCTGGTGAACACAGCAGGCCAGGCAGCATCTCTAGGAAGAGGTACAGTTGACGTTTCAGGCCGAGACCCTTCGTCAGGACTAACTGAAAGAAGAGCTAGTAAGAGATTTGAAAGTGGGAGGGGGAGGGGGAGATCCAAAATGATAGAAGACAGGAGGGGAAGGGATGGAGCCAAGAGCTGGACAGGTGATTGGCAAAAGGGATATGAGAGGATCATGGGACAGGAGGCCCAGGGAGAAGGAAAAGGAGGAAGGGGAAAAAAACCCAGAGGATGGGCAAGGGGTACAGTGAGAGGGACAGAGGGAGAAAAAGGAAAGAGAGAAAAAGAATGCGTGTATATAAATAAATAACGGATGGGGTACGAGGGGGAGGTGGGGCATTAGCCGAAGTTTGAGAAGTTTTTGGTCATGCCATCAGGTTGGAGGCTACCCAGACGGAATATAAGGTGTTGTTCTTCCAACCTGAGTGTGGCTTCATCTTTACAGTAGAGAAGGCCATGGATAGACATATCAGAATGGGAATGGGACGTGGAATTAAAATGTGTGGCTACTGGGAGATCCTGCTTTCTCCGGCAGACAAGAGCGTAGGTGTTCAGCAAAATGATCTCCCAGTCTGCGTCGGGTCTCGCCAATATATAGAAAGCCACATCGGGAGCACCAGACACAGTATATCACCCCAATCGACTCACAGGTGAAGTGTCACCTCACCTGGAAGGACTGTCTGGGGCCCTGAATGGTGGTAAGGGTGGAAGTGTAAGGGCATGTGTAGCACTTGTTCCGCTTACAAGGATAAGTGCCAGAAGGGAGATCGGCGGGGAGGGATGGGGAGTGGACAAGGGAGTCGCATAGGGAGCAATCCCTACGGAAAGCAGAGGGGGGTGGGGAGGGAAAGATGTGCTTAGTGGTGGGATCCCGTTGGAGGTGGCGGAAGTTACGGAGAATAATATGTTGGACCCAGAGGCTGGTGGGGTGATAGGTGGGGACAAGGGGAACTTATTCCTGATGGAGTGGCGGGAGGATGGAGTGAAAGCAGATGTGCGTGAAATGGGGGAGATCTTTACAGTAGAGGAGGCTGTGGATAGACATATCAGAATGGGAATAGGACGTGGAATTAAAATGTGTGGCCACTGGGAGATCCTGCTTTCTCTCAGGTTCTCTCACACTCAGGTTGGAGGAACAACACCTTATATTCCGTCTGGGTAGCCTCCAACCTGATGGCATGAACAAAGACTTCTCAAACTTCCGCTAATGTCCCACCTCCCCTTCCTACCCCATCCGTTATTTATTTATATACACACATTCTTTCTCTCTCTCTCTCTCTCCTTTTTCTCCCTCTGTCCCTCTGACTATACCCCTTGTCCATCCTCTGGGTTTCCCCCCCTCCCCCTTTTCTTTCTCCCTGGGCCTCCTGTCCCATGATCCTCTCATATCCCCTTTGCCAATCACCTGTCCAGCTCTTGGTTCCATCCCTCCCCCTCCTGTCTTCTCCTATCACTTTGGATCTCCCTCTCCCCCTCCCACTTTCAAATCTCTTACTAGCTCTTCTTTCAGTTAGTCCTGATGAAGGGTCTCGGCCCGAAACGTCAACTGTACCTCTTCCTAGAGATGCTGCCTGGCCTGCTGCGTTCACCAGCAACTTTGATGTGTGTTGTTTGAATTTCCAGCATCTGCAGAATTCCTCGTGTTTGCGTGGCTAAACAAAGTGCGGCTTTCACTTCAGTCAGGAGGTTGCTGCGGGATAGACCCGTTGTCAAGTTTGGCCTCCTCTATCCCACGAAGCTACGAGTGACAATTAGCGGAACCGAGGCGGTGTTTACAGATCCAGAAGCAGCACACCAGTATGCAGAACGTCATTTGGGAAATACTGAGAAGTGACTGTGCACAGTGAGAAGAAACCCCTTACAGAATGAAGATGCCCCAAGTAAAACTCCGCAGTAGGAAATTGTGAACGTTTTGAACATTAATGAGGCCCTGCTTCTAATCCCTGTGGGAAACAGGACTCTGAGTTATACTTGGATTGTACTATGTCAGATTAAGGCCCTATGAGTGCACAAATAGTAATAAGAGTTCGTCTAAACTGATGTTGTGTAAGGAGTATGTTGTTAATGGTGCTAGACTTTCTAGTGCTAGAGTAAGTCATAGCTTTGAGAATCACACTTAGTTTAACATCTCGATAATCTCTGTTTGCTAGTTTTTCTCAGTTTTTTCATTCCGATGCCCTATTTGGCTTTGTGACCATCTATATAACTGGGGAGCTACTAAATTGGTTCAGAGAAGTGTTAGAGATCAAGAAGTTATTCCTAGAGTTTTGACCAGGTGCATTTGTGTATGGAGATATGGATTTTTTTTGTTGGTTATTTCGAGCTTTCAAGGGTGATGGGGGTTGTTGGGGGAGGGAGGGAGGGACAGGGGTAAGGGAGTACTGTTTAGGGTCCATTCATTTCTAATGACCGATAGATTTACAAGGTCCAGAACAGATCAAAAACATTGTCATACAGATGTTAAATACTGAGATGGCAGCAGGTCAGAGGACAAGAAATCGCATTACTTTTTGTTCCTGGAATGTAAATGGGATTAATGAACCGGTGAAAAGGGGTAAAGTGCTGTCTCAACTAAAATCGCTACAAGCCGATGTGATCTTCTTGCAGGAAACACATTTGAAGAATGAAGCCCACTGTAAAATTAGGGGCAAGTGGATAGGCCAAATACATTCCTCAAAGTTTCCAATGCAATGCAAAAATTAGTGGGAAAACTGAGGACTGGACGACTTTTAAAAACTTACAGAAGGAAACTAAGAAACTCGTTAGGAAAGAAAAGATGAATTATGAAAGGAAGTTGGCAATTAACATAAAAAAGGAAACTAAGAGTTTTTTTTAAATATATGAAGAGTAAATGAGTGACATGGGTAGATATAGGACCGATTGAAAATGATGCTGGAGAAATTACAATGGGTAACAAAGAGATGTCAGAGGAACTAAATGAGTATTTTGCATCAGTCTTCACAGTGGAAGACATTAGCAACATACCTGATAGCCAGAGGTCTCAGGGAATAGAATTAGGTACAGTCAAGATTACCAAAAAGAAAGTGCTTGGGAAGCTAAATGGACTAAGAATAGATAAGCCTCCCGAACCGGATGAGGTGCACCCACGGGTTCTGAAGGAGGTGGCTTTTGAGATCGTGGAGGCATTGGAAATGATCTTCTAGGAATCAATAGACTCTGGCATGGTTCCGGAGGACTGGAAGGTCGCAAATGTAGTTCGGCTGTTTAAGAAAGGAGGAGGCAGCAAAAAGAAAATTACAAACGTATTAGTCTGACATCGGTAGTTGGCAAGTTATTAGAGTCGATCCTCAAGGTCAAGGTTATGAAATACCTCGAGCTGCATGACAAGACAGGCCCAAACCAGCATGGTTTCATGTAGGGAAGATCCTATCTCACCAACCTATTGGAATTTTTTGAGGTAATCTCAAATAAGATTGACAAGGGAGAGGCTGTGGATGTTGTGTATTTGGATTTTCAAAAGGCCTTTGATAAGGTGCCGCATAAGAGGCTGCTTAATAAGATGAGAGCCCATGGAATTACTGGAAAGATATTGGAATGGGTGGAGCATTGCCCAACAGGCAGAAAGCCAAGGGTGGGAATAAAGGGATCCTATCCTGATTGGTTGCCGGTTACTAGGGGTGTTCCGCAAGGGTCAGTGTTGGGGCCGCTTCTTTTTACAATGTATATCGATGATTTAGATTATGGATTAAATGGTTTTGTGGCTAAGTTTGTGGATGACACCAAGATAGGTGGAGGAGCAGGAAGTGTTGAAGAAACGGAAAGGTTGCAGAGAGATTTGGTCAGTTTAGGAGAGTGGGCAAAGAAATGGCAGATGAGATACAATGTTGAGAAATGTACGGTTGTACATTTTGGAAGCAGAAATAATTGGGCAGACTATTATTTAGATGGGGAGAAAATTCAAAAATCGGAAGTGCAAAGGGACTTGGAGGACCTTGCACAAGAAACTCTAAAGGTTAACCACCAGGTTGGATGGGCAGTAAGGAAAGCGAATGTTATGTTGGCATTCATTTCAAGAGGAATAGTGTATAAGAGTAAGGAGCTGTTGATGAGGCTCTATGGGGCACTGGTGAAACCTCATTTGGAATACTGTGTGCAGTTTTGGGCCCCCTATCTTAGAAGGGATGTACTAATGTTGGAGAGAGTTCAGAGAAGATTTACGAGGATGATTCCTGGAATACAGGGGCTAACATATGAAGAGTGTTTGTCAGCTCTTGGACTGTATTCACTGGAGTATAGAAGAATGAGAAGGGATCTCATTGAAACATTTCGAATGTTGAAAGGGTTGGACAGAGTAGATGTGGAAAGGCTACTTCCCTTGGTGGGTAAGTCCAGGACAAGAGGCCACAGTCTCAGAATTAGAGGGTACCCATTTAAAACAGAGATGAGGAGAAATTTTTTTAGCTAGAGGGTTGTGGATTTATGGAATTCGTTGCCACATACAGCTGTGGAGGCCCGATCATTGAGGCTGTTTAAGGAAGAGATTGATAAGTATTTAATTGGTCGGGGTATCAAGGGATATAGGGAAAAAGTCAGATATTGGAACTAATGGGAGAATAGTTTAGCTCATGGCAGAGCAGACTCGACGGGTGGAATGGCCTACTTCTGCTCCTTAGTCTTGTGATCTTGTGAGGGGAGGGTAGGGCTGGGAAGGGGAAAGGAGACAGGGTGGTAGGGTTTCCTTTGCTTTTTGCTTGTTTACTATACATACATTCATTTGATTTTCATTATGTTGTTACAAGAAAGAAAAAAGAAGCATTGTACTTTACGACATTGTCGGTTGTGATTAAGCTGATGTTGCTTCACAATAAAAAACATTTGAAACAAAAGATTACCATTATGAAACAACAACGATGACCAAACTCTTCAGAAAACTGAACAGACCACATTAATCAAATTCCATTTTTTTTTAATGTTAATCTGTATTATTTTTACTGGTGGTCTGGGATGTCATAACATTCATTAGTCTGTACATCCTAGTATTTCCAAGTCTAAAGCTCATTGGTATCTATATGCACAAACAGATTTTGCATAACAGGCACACGATATACTGCATGATATACAAGAAGGGAAAATGGATCAACAATATGTCATAACCTTTTCATTTAACTACATTGAGTGCCATTTGCCACTGGACGAATACCAATATTAAAAATTGTGAAGGGATATCTCCCACTCTTCCTGACCTAGTGCAGTAAAATATTAAAGATACTTTTGTAGGTTCCTGTTGGATTCAGCTGTTCCATTCAACAGCCTTTACCTAGCAGAAAAGCCACAGCAACTCCCTACTCCAACCAATTAAAATACTAATTGTCTTCATGTTACCATTACATAATGTAAGAACAAGGAGCATGCTGATTTTGGGTCGATATTGTCAAGAACTTCTTAAAATTTAGAACAGAGTTCTGACCAGTCCATAAGCACTAGGTAATATGTATGACACAAACAACAGATTTACCTACCTCTGCTAGGTGGGTACAGTAGAGCCATACGTTACATAGAAACATAGAAACATAGAAAATAGGTGCAGGAGTAGGCCATTCGGCCCTTCGAGCCTGCACCGCCATTTATTATGATCATGGCTGATCATCCAACTCAGAACACCGCCCCAGCCTTCCCTCTATACTCTCTGACCCCCGTAGCCACAAGGGCCATATCTAACTCCCTCTTAAATATAGCCAATGAACTGGCCTCAACTGTTTCCTGTGGCAGAGAATTCCACAGATTCACCACTCTCTGTGTGAAGAAGTTTTTCCTAATCTCGGTCCTAAAAGGCTTCCCCTCTATCCTCAAACTGTGGCCCCTCGTTCTGGACTTCCCCAACATCGGGAACAATCTTCCTGCATCTAGCCTGTCCAATCCCTTTAGGATTTTATACGTTTCAATCAGATCCCCCCTCAATCTTCTAAATTCCAACGAGTACAAGCCCAGTTCATCCAGTCTTTCTTCATATGAAAGTCCTGCCATCCCAGGAATCAATCTGGTGAACCTTCTTTGTACTCCCTCTATGGCAAGGATGTCTTTCCTCAGATTAGGGGACCAAAACTGCACACAATACTCTAGGTGTGGTCTCACCAAGGCCTTGTACAACTGCAGTAGTACCTCCCTGCTCCTGTACTCGAATCCTCTCGCTATAAATGCCAGCATACCATTCGCCTTTTTCACCGCCTGCTGTACCTGCATGCCCACTTTCAATGACTGGTGTATAATGACACCCAGGTCTCGTTGCACCTCCCCTTTTCCTAATCGGCCACCATTCAGATAATAATCTGTTTTCCTATTTTTGCCACCAAAGTGGATAACTTCACATTTATCCACATTAAATTGCATCTGCCATGAATTTGCCCACTCACCCAACCTATCCAAGTCACCCTGCATCCTCTTAGCATCCTCCTCACAGCCAACACCGCCACCCAGCTTTGTGTCATCCGCACTTGGAGATGCTGCATTTAATTCCCTCATCCAAGTCATTAATATATATTGTAAACAACTGGGGTCCCAGCACTGAGCCTTGCGGTACCCCACTAGTCACCGCCTGCCATTCTGAAAAGGTCCTGTTTATTCCCACTCTTTGCTTCCTGTCTGCTAACCAATTCTCCACCCACACCAATACCTTACCCCCAATACATGTGTCTCTGTGTCTGACAGCTCTATGTAATTTTAATGATATTTTATAGTCAACACTGGACAAATACCACTCTCGCTTTCAGTAAAAAACCAGATCACCAGTGGCTAAGTAATGATCACTTCAAAATTTAGCAAAACAAAATGGTCAAATTATAAGGAAAAACTTAAGAATGAAATTCTATACAAAACTATAGGTACAACAGATATATGACTGCTGCAACTTTATTTAAAATTAAAAATACAGCTGCACAACCTCCATATAAACACTGCCCTAGGACTTCAAATAATTCTGAAAATACAGTAATCAACTGAAAACAAAATGAAAATATCAAGTCAGTAAGTCCAACTATACAAACAAAATCCAAATCCCAGCCATGTCTGACCAAAAACTTTAACAAACAGATAGATTTTCTGGAAGTGAAGAAAAAAATTCAACCAATGGCTCTACCCGCAGCCACATCTTTTAGAACTCTAAGGTGCAGGCCATCAGATCCTGGCCGTGTTTCCATTCCCAAATTAATTGTGATATAGGTTGTTGCAAGTTCTTCCTTGCTCTTTGAAAATCTTCATCTTTGGTATATCTTCAATATCTACCACCGTGAAGATTTGGGCAAAGTATTGCTTTTAGTGGATTACACACCAAATCCTTGTTTCCATTGTTAATTCCCCAATTTCTACTCCAGTGGTCTCAATTTTACCTTATTATAGATCTATCAAAGCTCTTGCAGTTTCTTTTGATATTGCTTTCCTGTTTTCTCTATCCCTCTTATCTCTTCACCAACGTGTTCTTGAAGAATTCTCAGTATTTTGATCTATCGCAAAATATTGCATCCCAAAACCACTTAAAAATTACTTTCCTAGTGGATGACATCAAACCTTTCAACAATATATTTCAAATGCCATTTCCAAATCCATTCATTTTACCTATCCATATTGCCTGAAACTTTGTGCATTCTTCTCACAGCCCACGCTGGAACCTGGCTTTATATCACCATAAAATTCAATATATATCACAGTTCTTACATTCAGCTGGGGTTTCATCAATTAACCATGCAGCAATCCACTAACCAAAGCCTTCCAACCACTTTACTCCTGCTATTTGTTACCTACTCTCTTAGTTCATACTAGTATATTAGCTCTCTGTGGATTCTAATTTTATTTATCTTACGTGGCACTTTCTTTAAGTTCAAGTACACTATATCAACTGATTTCCCCCTTACCTGTTCTTTTAAAACCTTCAGCCATAGGAGCAGAATTAGACAATTCGGCCCATCGAGTCTGTCCCACCATTCCATCATGGCTGATTTATTATCCCACTCAAGCACATTCTCCTGACTTCTCCCTGGTTGCCCTTACTAATCAAGAACCTAACAACTTACATTTTAAATATACCCAATGACTTAGCCTCTACAGCTGTCCATCGCAATGAATTCCAGATTCACCACACTTTGGCTAAAGAAATTCCTCATCTCTTTTCTAAAGAGAAGTACCTCTATTCCGAGGCTGTGCCCTCTGGTCCAAACTTCCCCACTATAAGAAACATCCTCTCCATCTAGATTTTTCAATATAGAATAGGTTTCAATGAGATCTCCCCCAATTCTTCTAAACTTCAGCAAGTACAGACCCAGAGTTAACAAATACCCCTCATTAACCCTTTCATTCCCAGAAACACTCTTATGAACTTCTTTGGGAACCTCTCCAATGTCAGCATATCTTTTTTCAGATAAGGAGCCCAAAACTGCTCACAATACTCCAAGTGCAGTCTAACCAATTCCTTATAAAGCTTCAGAATTACATCCTTGCTTTTATATTTTCATCCTCTCGAAATGAATGCTAACATTGTATTTGCCTCCCTTACCACTGACTCAACCTGCAAGTTAACCTTAAGGGAATCCTGCACAAGGACCCCCAAGTCCGTTTGTACCTCTGATTTTTTAATGTTCTCTCCATTTAGAAAATAGTCTTCACCATTATTCCTTCTACCAAAGTGCATGACCATACACTTCCCTACACTATATTCTATCTGCCACTTTGTTGTCCATTCTCCTAATCTGTCTAAATCCTTCCGCAGCCTTCCTGGTTCCTCAACTCCACCACCTATCTTTGTATTGTTCGCAAACTTGTCCACAAAGCTATCAAGTTCTGTTATCCAATACATTGACACACCACGTGAAAAGAAACAATCTCAACACTGAGCCCTGCGGAACAGCACATCACCAGCAGCCAACCAGAAAAACACCCCTAGATTCCATAAGACCATAAGATATAGGAGCAGAATTAGGCCATCTGGCCCATCAAGTCTGCTCCGCTACTCAATTATGGCTGATAGTTTTTTTTCTCTTCCTCAACCCCAGTTCCCGGCCTTCTCCCCATAACCTTTGATGCCTTGTCCAATCAAGAACCTATCAATCTCTGCCTTAAATACACCCAACGACCTGGCCTTCATGGCTGCATGTGGCAACAAATTTCACAAATACACCACCCTTTGGCTAAAGAATTTTTTCTGCATCTTTGTTTTGAAAGGATGCCACTCTATCATGAGGCTGTGCCCTCTTGTCCAAGTCTTTCCCATCCTTTCCACATCTACTCTGTCTAGGCTTTTCAACATT
Organism: Mobula birostris; assembly: GCF_030028105.1. NCBI lineage: Eukaryota > Metazoa > Chordata > Chondrichthyes > Myliobatiformes > Myliobatidae > Mobula > Mobula birostris. The sequence goes on along the minus strand of NC_092373.1, from coordinate 43,315,349 downwards.
CGAAAAGTTTCAATGAGATCCACCCTCACCCTTCTGAATTCCAGCGAGTACAGACCCAGAGCCGTCAACCATTACTTGTATGGTAACTCTTTCATTCATCGAATCATCCTTGTGAACCTCCTCAGGACCCTCTCCAACGCCAGCACATCTTTTCTATGATGAGAGACCAAAACTGTTCACAATACTCAAGGTGAGGCCTCATCAGTGTCTTATAATGCTATCACATCTCTGGTCTTTTATTCTAGACCTCTTGAAATTAATGCTAACATGGCATTTGCCTTCCTCACCTTCGACTCGACCTGCAAGTTAACCTTGAGGGTGTTCTGCACAAGGGCTCCCAAGTCCTTTTGCATCTCAGAGTCCTGGATTTTCTCCCCATTTTGAAAATAGTCCGCACATTTATTTCTACTACCAAAGTGTATGACCATGCATTTTCTAACATTGTATTTCATCTGACACTTTCTTGACCATTCTCCTAATTTGCCCAAGTCCTTCTGCATCCTGTTTCCTCAACACTACCTGCCCCTCTGCCAATCTTTGTATCATATGCAAACTTGGCAACGAAGCCATATATTCCATCATCTAAATCATTGATGTACAGCATAAAAAGAAGTGGTCCCAACACCAACCCCTGCAGAACACCACTAGCCCCTGGCAGCCAACCAGAAAAGGATTCTTTTATTCCCACTCACTACCTCCTACCAATCAGCCAATGCTCTAACCATGTTAGCAACTTCCCTGCAATACCATGGGCTCTTAACTTGGTAAGCGGCCTCACGTGTGGCAGCTTGTCAAAGGCCTTCTGAAAGTTCAAAAATACAACATGCACTGCATCCCCTTTATCTATCTAACTTGTAATCACCTCAGAGAATTCCAACGGTTTTGTCACGCAGGACTTTCCCTGAAGGAAACTATGCTGTACTATCTGTCCTGTGTCACCAAGTACTCTATCACCTCATCCTTGGCAACTGACTCTAACATCTTTGCAACCAGAGGTCAGGCTAACTGGTCTACAATTTCCTTTCTGCTGCCTTCTTCCTTTCTTAAAGAGTTGAGTGACATGGGCAATTCTGGCACCATGTCAGAGTCCATTGATTTTTGAAAGATCATTTCTAATGCCATCACAATCTCTAACGCTACCATTTTCAGAACCCTAGGGTGCAGTTCATCTGGTCCAGGTGACTTACGTACCTTTAGATCTTTTAATTTTTTTGAGCACCTCTCTTGTAATAGTAACTGCGCCCACTTCTCTTCCTTCACACACTACAACATCAGGCATACTGCTAGTGTCTTCCACAGTGAAGGCTGATGCAAAATACTCATTTAGTTCATCTACTGTCTCCTTGTCCCCCATTATTATTTCTCCTGCCTCATTTTCTAGCGCTCCTTTATCCACTCTCATTTCTCTTTTATTTTTAACATACTTGAAAAAACTTCTACTATTCATTTTGATATTATTTGCTAGCTTGCTTTTTCATATATCATCTTTTCCTTTCTAATGATTCTTTTAGTTGCTCTCAGTAGGTTTTTAAAAGCTTCGCAATCCTCTATCTTCCCACTAATTTTTGCTTTATTGATGCCCTCTCGTTTGCTTTTACATTTGCTTAGACTTCCTTTGTCAGCCACGGTTGTACTATTTTGCCATTTGAGTATTTCTTTGTTTATGGAATACATCTGTCTTGCACCTTCCTCGTTTTTCCCAGAAACCCACGCCTTTGCCGCTCTGCTGTCATCCCTGCCAGCAGCTCCTTCCAATTTACTTTGGCCAATTCCTCTCTCATACCACTGTAATTTCCCTTATTCCACTAAAATACTGCTACATCAGACTTTACTTTCTCCCTATCAAATTTCAAGTTGAACTCAATCATATTGTGATCACTGGTTCCTAAGAGTTCTTCTACCTTAAGCTCCCTAATCGCCTCCGGTTCATTACATAACACCCAATCCAATGTAGCTGATCCCCTAGTAGGCTCAACAGCAAACTGCTCTAAAAATCCATCTCTTAGGCATTCAACAAACTCACTCTCTTGAGATCCATTACCAACCTGATTTTCCTAATCGACTTGCATGTTAAAATTTCCCATGATGACCGTAACATTGCCCTTTTGACTCGCCTTTTCTATTTCCTGTTGTAATTTGTGGTTCACTGTTGGGAGGCTTGTATGTAACTGCCATCAATGTCCTTTTACCCTTGCAATTTCTTAATTCCACACACAAGGATTCAACATCTTCTGATCCTATGTCACATCTTTTGACTGATTTGATGCCATTCTTTACCAGTAGAGTCACACCACCCCCCCCCCCGCCTTTCCTTCCTATCCCTCCGAAATAACATATAACCTTGGACATTCAGCTCCCAACTACAACCATCCGTCAGCCACGATCCAGTGATGGCCACAACATCATACGTGGCAACCTGTAATTGTGCAACTCTTGGTCTCCTGTCAGTCAACCTACCTTTTCTATAATATCATGAACTTTTATCTTGTTAAACAGCAGTTGGTCAAATGCCTTCTGAAAATCCAAATAAACAACATCCACTGACTCTTCTTTGTCTATTCTACCTATTATTTCCTCAAAGAATTCTAACAGACTTGTTAGGCAACAGTTCCCCTTAAGGAAATTATGCTGACTTTGGCCAACTTTATCATGCACCATCGAATACTCTGAAACTGTGTCCTTAATAACAGATTCCAACATTTTCCCATCACTTCATCAGGCTAACAGGTCTTTAATTTCCTTTCTTCTGTCTCCCTCCCTTCTTGAAGAGTGAAGTGACATTTGTAATTTTCCATCTCTCCAGAACCATTCCAGAATCCAGTGATTCTTGAAAGATCACAACTAATGCCTCCATAATCTCTTCAGCTATCTCTTTCAGAATGCAGGGTGTATTCCCTCTGGTCCAGGTGACTAGAACTGTAAACAATATCTAAAGGTAGAACAAATATTAAGAAACTCGACTTTTAAGAAAAGTACTCAATAAATGGATTTTAGGAAACAGAGCAAAGACAAATTCCAAAATTTCTTTGAAATCTAAAGCAAATGTGCAATCTCTATTTAAGTAATAAGGTAATAACAAGGTACAGTACTCCCAATAGTATTCAGCACAAGAATCAAAGAAATAAGCTTTGCAAAGAAAATTACTACATAAAATTGAATGCCTACTGCAAACTACATAGTATAATGGTTCCATCAATATCTTCTTGCCAGAATGACCTGTGCTTTGACAAAGACCATCTTATAGGCATTCATTAAGATAAAGCAACTTTAATACATATTACAAATGTTTTTGATATTCATAAAATGCACATAGTTAACATTGCACTACTATTTACTAAGTAACAGTTCTTTATTGTAACTTATACAAGCTGAAACAAAGTGCTAAATTATACCTACAGATGCATTAAGAATAGCTCCATCTGTAAAAATGCTGTGAAAGTACAAAACCAATATAGTAATGCTAACTATTAATTCTGGAAAGGAATTAAATCTTAAGATTTGATCAATTCAACAGCATGAACCCATTTAAATTCAGTAAATTTACTGATGAATCTTAGTTTAGAAGATATGTAAACTTACGATAAAAAGGTTTACCATTGCTGCCATTTTATTGTCCAGCATTTCCCAACTGACCTACAATTCTCAGAAAACTTGCCAGCAGACTACTTTTTAAAATTAAACATATGTGTTATATTATAAAAAGAACACAGTGTACCTACTGCTTGAAAGATCTACTTCAAACTTACTTAGTATGGGAATTTAATATATTACGCTTTTCTTAACAGGTGGTGAGTAAATATGTGCAATCACATAGTTGTTATGTTCAGTATTGCAGTTTTCACTGTACAAGAAAAAGCAGACAACGAGCATAGCACCATGAAATTGTGTTGCCCCCAGGGATGAAATGCTCTTGGTTCAAATGCCCTTTTCATTGTCCAAAGGGCTTCCCCTCCATGTGCAACAGCAGAAGGAGCCTGTACTGTGGTCCTTCCTTACAGAGACTTAGCATTGTCTGCACTGAGTTTTAGTGTATCCCTGGCACACATAGACTATGCCAGTCTGCAGCATTCCTCTACAGTATTCCCTTGCTGGAAGACCAGCAAGTTTCTCAGCAGCACTTGATATCTGTCTTGGTGTGTGTCCTTGAGAATAGCTGACAGATCAGAGTCCTCTGTTACAAAGTTTTCTGGAGATGAACCCAGATATAGACTCTTCCACCTATTACCAATCTCTCTTTGCAAACCTACCCGAGAATAGTGTGCGATGATGATAACGTTTAAAGGAATTGGGGGAATTCTCAGATTCCTGTAAGTAATGGGTTAAGTACCGACTATGTCTGTGACTGCAGTGTATTTGAATAATGTCTCACAGCTGCTTCTTTGGAGCAAGATAAAGGTTAACGTTCACACAGATCCACATAAGACCTCTCCTGATTCTTCACACCTTTTGGTTTCGACAAAAGGCAGTACCCAATGGAAATTAGACATGACATTCCTTTCTTAATTAAAGTGGCTGGAGTGTCTATCAAACTGATTGTTCTTTTGCATCAGTGGCCTTATAGCTTCTAACAATTCTGACATCAGGCGGTAAACTTGTTGAACCGCCAGAGCGATGAGAATGCTTCCCCCCTGATATCGGGACCAAGTTCACTCGCCGGCTGAGCTCAAAGAAATAAACCGGTGAAAAGATAAGTAACCATCTTTTTGTGCTGTCGTTATTTGATCCAGCAAACTTACGTTTACATTTGGTGCCATGACTCGGATCACAACATAGAGAACGTCTCCCTGGCTGAGTAAGTGACAGGGGGCTTGAATCAATCACAATTTGAGTGGCGGGCAGGCGCCCTAAGGTAGTTTACCTCTGGCTACTCCTTGTGTCCGACCGAGCATTTTTGCCCCTCGCCCATTGACGGGATCAGACAACCCATTTGGATACAGGATTTAAGGTAAGCAGTTGTCTCTTTTACGTTGCTACGGGTATCAGGATATGGCCGGTTGAAATTTGTTGATTCAGAAAAGGGGTTGTGCATGTCTCAAGATATGGCAGGTTGAAATTTGAAAATGATACGAGACTGGCAGCCCGGTAAAATTCTCACCTTGGCAGCAGAAATATGGCAGGTTGAAATTTAATGAGACAGGTTCAGGATAAAGGAGGAAAGGCTTCCAGAGTATGTGAGAGTTTTTTTTTTGCAAGTATTAACGGAAAATAGGCCAGCAGTTTTTGTGAGAATTAAAGGCTGCGGGTAACATTGGGTATTCTGTATTGTTCCTAAGGGAAGAGTTGGGACTGGGGACCCCGGTCAGGAGAGGCGGCCACCGCTACCTGATGTATTTGACCATATCAGCTGCCTCCTGATAATATGGCCGGTTGAAATTGATTAAGGTGGAGGCAGGCTGGCTAAATTTCTCACCCAGTGGCATAAACAGTGACTGTTTTTTTTGGCTTGTGCCTAGGCCCTTGTGGTTGTGTATTTTGTGCCTATAACCTGCTTGCCTCGTTGGTTTGTCTGTGTTTCGTATATTTGTGATTTTAGCTACTTGCTTTGCTTTGTGCAACACTTTGGTCAACGTGGGTTCTTTTTAAATGTGCTATATAAATAAACTTAATCTGACTTGACTTGATAAATAAGAATAAATGGTAATATAATAAGGGCAATAATGGGTCAGGCCCTTGATACAGCTGGAAAGGGAACTACCCTCCAAAGTATGTGTGAGCAAATACCAAATAAGGAAAAGGGTCTTCGGATGTTAAGAGCTGCACTAACTAAGCGATTGGGAACCGATATATGGCCCCCAGGTGGAACTTGGGATATAACTTCTTGTGAACAAGCAGTAAATTTAATTTGGAAAAAGAATTGCACTAAGAAGTGGAAATTATTGATTAAAGAATGGAAGGATAGAGCCAATACTAAGTGGAATAACATCTTACCGGCCATCTGGAGGAATAACCCATGTGATAATGGGATAGAGGCATGTACGGCAGAAGGGACTCCCAAGAGTTGGAAGACACTGAAAGCAGAGTGTGAATGGGTAGATGGGCGACGAAAAAGAGAGCAGGAAAGGCAGTGTAAGCAGGCAAGGGCTGATATGGACAGACAGAAAGGATTAGAACAACAGCGCTGTGGGAAAACTCTGAGGCCTGATCAGGATCCCAAGCCCATGTCTGGCTACCAACTCTTTCTGATGATTCGGAAGATACTGATAGGGATGAGGAGTGGGGATATTACCCTAGACTGCCACCACCCCGCCTTACCCCTCTTACAACCAATCGCACCACCCCTGCCACCATACCAGGCCCCTGAAGGATCAAATGTGGCAGAGCAAGTAAAGATAAATCCCATAAAACAAACCCGGAAGGGATGCTGGCCAGGAGATTCTGGAGAGGGGCAGTCTAAACTTTGTGATAAGCTTGGAGGAATCCAACTGAATCCCCAACAGCAGTGCCCTATTTGGCAGTTGCCCAATCCCTGAGCGGGTGGGGAACCAACCACCAACCATTGAAGTATACATCCCCTGGAAACCCCAGGAAATGATAATGATAATGAATCAGGCCCCAGACCGTAAGGAGAAACCAGCCCAGTTTGCTCAGTATGTTCGAAGTACTATTCTGATGTATAATGCCACTCCCCAGGACCTGGTTGGACTATGCTGCATAATACCGTCACCAGAAGAGACAACAAAGTGGCAGGATCAGATGGGTGAGGACGATAACAGGGGGCTGATCCGAAGCTACAGGGAACTAGAGCAGTGATTTCCTGATAACCGAGAAGCGCAGCAGATGAACCACTTGATCCAATCATTAGAACAAACCCTACAACAACCTGTGAACATCACTAAGGTGTTAGAGTGCAGACCAAAGCCAGGAGAGTCAGGGGATGATTATTGGGAGTGGTTCGTTGCTTGCTATGGGACATTCACGGGGGATCCAGCCTTCATTCAAGGACGGGATTCACCTTTGTTTAATGCTCTGGTCTTGCAATGTATTCCCCTGAGTATTGTCGACATGATCCCGACGAATAACATGAACTGGTCCGAGAACCCCCGGCCTCAGATGAGACGAGCGGTGGTGTACTACTGGAATGGCCAGAGTGAGCCTAAGCCTCGACCTAGACTGCAGGTAAAAACCGAATACGTCCAACACCCGAGGTGCCGATTGGTGGGCGAAGACGGGGCCTCCCTAGATGAAAGGGAAGAGCCCAAAAACCCTGACAGGCGCTTCCACGATTGGCTGTATCCTGACCCCGATACCAACCCACCAGGAAGCCAGAATATGGTATTAGGAGCGCCTAGAAGACCCCTGAGAGGAGACACAGGTATTAAGCCCTGGGGGACGGGGGCAAGGCAGAGTGATTCAATAAGAAATGGTCCCCGGCATGGGCCGCTGATGGGGATTGTTATAATTGCGGAAGGAATGGCCATTGGAGAGCAAATTGTCCCTGGAAACCTAGACAGGATTCCCCTGCGCCCGGGCCCCCAAGGGCACCCTTTACAGCCAATAATCCATTCGCTTGACCTCAGGGCAGAAATCTCCCGGTGATAAGCACGCCCCCCTCATCAGGAACCACATGTCACCCTACAAGTGGCTGGAATGCCGATTCCGTTCATGATTGACACAGGGGCAACTGCCTCCACCCTCGATCAGGAAACAGTAAAGGGTTCCAGCTGTCTGGCACTACCATCGTCTTATCAGGATTTGAAGGACACAAAGATTCTTACTCATGCACACAACCGTTGCTGGTGGAATTCGAAGGACGCTACTATGACGTCTGCTTTACGGTAACTACTAACCTGGGCTGTAATCTGGCCAGGAGGGGTTTGCTTTGCCCACTGGGGGTAGAGATAATTTGCACCGATGAGGATATCACCATAGGCTTGTGTGGCCGCAGGCAGTATCCTCAGTTTGCAGTTCCTCAGTGGTGGGGTTTAAGTATGGACCCCACACAGTTTACCCCACCAGTTCCCACATCGGACCCCCATGTAACCGTCTGTTATGACCCCACCAGAAGCTATGCCGAAGACACCCGGTACTAGGCTCCTTTTGAAGGATTAGAGCATCTGGTCTTATTGATTGGAGAGGTGGAAGGGAAAGAAGGCACAGCTTATCTAGCCATGATTCCAGGATACCTATGGCGTCAAACCGGGTTGGTAGTCCCGCACATCACCTTGACTGTGTGTCCAGGGTATAAACCCAAGAGCCTGGGATTTCTTGGCTATACACTGACACAGATAGCTGTTGACACCAGGGGGATCTGGCAGGCTTTTCCTACAGGACGAATATGGTATGACCCAGCCATCGGGTTGGCCGATTAATCCACCACACCTCTAGCATGGACCAAACCAAAGAGGTCATCCCCAGTTTCGGGTCACGAAGTTGGGCATACTATTCGTGCCCCAATTTGGATAAGACTAAAAGAGAATCAAACTCTACCCTCTATTCCCCAGTAACCCCTGAAACCGGAAACTAAAGAGGGGGTACGGGTGTTGATTAATTCCTTTGTAGCCCAAGGGATCCTGGTGCCCTGTAGCTCACCCTGCAACACCCCCGTATTTCCTGTCCCCAAACCAGGGCGAAAAGATTGGTGACTAGTCCAGGACCTCAAGAAGATAAATGAAATTGTGGCTACACTTCATGCTCTGGCTCCTAACCCGGCCACTATTCTAAGTTGTACCCCAGCCGATTCTTGTGTATTCACCATTATCCATTTACAACATGCATTTCTCGCTGTGCCTCTACACCCAGACTCGCAGTATTTGTTCACTTTCACCTATCAAGGCCAGCAATACACCTAGACCCAGCTGCCCCAAGGGCGCATCCACTCCCCTACACTGTTCTCACAGACTCTCCAGAAACAATTACGTACCCTTGAGTTGCCACGGGGATCAACGGTGGTACAGTATGTGGATGATCTACTCCTGGCTAGCAACAAGGTACAAGACTGCGAAACTGACACTACTGTACTGCTGAATTTCCTGCACTATTTGGGCTATGTGGTTCCTCCACAGAAGGTAAGACGATCACAGGCAGAGGTTAAATTCCTTGGCATTGTCCTTTTAGCCAAAGCCAAACTGATGGAGGACTAAATACAACCCATTGCTGTTACATCCCCGCCGACCACCCCTAAACAGATGCGTGCTTTCCTTGGTTTTCTCAACTTCTGCGGCAATGGATACCTAATATTGCCACTTATACCCGCTTATTGACTCCCCTGGCATCTTTGAATGCTCCACCTAGTTTTACCCTGACAACCGAGCAAGTGACAGCATTTACTACTAAGAGGTAGTCTCTCAAGGGCTCCAGCCCTCGGCCAGCTGTTATACAACCGCCCGTTCCAGCTGTATGTCACTATTAAGGAAGGATGTGCCACTGCCGTCCTAACACAGATGCACGGCGATCGCAAAAGACCAGTGGCATATTACTCAACGAAGTTAGACCCGTTGCCACAGGATTACCACCCTGTTCACAGGTATTGCCAGCCATCTATATGTTAGTATCTGCAGCCTCAAATATAACACTACATTAACAGGTAACAGTCCTGACCCCTCATTCTGTGGTAACCTCCCAACAGACTCAAGCCTGCCAGATCAGATATGAGACAGCCTTGCTTAATAATCCTTTGCTCACATTCTCCCACTGTACAACGCTAAACCCCGCCACGTTCTTAACAGAGCCACCGCAGCATCTCCCCTCTCCAGACCACGATTGTATCCTCAGAAACCGTCTTTTTACGACAGCCTGTGAAGATTTAGTCGATCAGCCACTTCCAAATGCCGAACTGATTCTCGACGAAGATGGCAGTTCCTTTATTGCTCTGACGGGCCAACGCTGTTCTGGTTATGCTATTGTCACGGACTCTGACACAGTAGAACAAGGCTCCTTTGAAACACCAGTGTCTGCACAGAAAGCTGAGCTTTCTGCCCTCACCCGTGCTTGCATACTGGCTAAAGGGAAATCTGCCAATATTTACACAGACTCTCGCTATGCCTTTGGGGTGACACATGACTACAGGGCTTTGTGGGAGCATCGGGGATTCCTGACCTCTACCAGACAGCCTATTAGCAATGCTGTTTTTGTACACAACTTATTGCAAGCTTTACAATTACCAGCCAGTGTGGCGATCATCAAATGCACTGCCCACACTGGAGAATCTGATGAGGTTTCAAAAGGTAATGCACGCGCTGATGCTGCAGCTAAACAGACGGCTCTAAACCCTGCCCTTTTAGTCCCCTTGGGGTCGCAGCAGGCTCCTGTTAGGCAAAATTTAAGGACGGGTATGGCAGACATGGGTGGGATATATATGTAACGGGGGGGGGGGCGCCCCTGTCGAAGAGCGTAAACTATGGTCCCAAATGGGGTGCCACCTTGAGCCTCAGAATAATCTATGGGTGATCCCTGCAGGACAGGTTTGCGTCCTTTCTGTTTTTACCTATCTTAATTGATTACGTGCATAACTGTACACACTGGGGCAAGGAGGGAATGGTTAATATGTTACTACAAACTTGGTGGCACCCTGATTTCCAGAAAGCAGCTGAAAAACAAGCTAAAGCATACTTAATTTGTAAAAAGACAAATGCTGGAAAAGCGATGCCCTGTGGTTCTGGAACCACCCCCTTGCCCGGTGGGCCTTTTGCTTGTCTGCAACTTGATTTTACAGAATTACCTAGAGTACATTGTTATAAGCATTGTTTAATAACAGTAGATGTATTTAGTAGATGGATTGAAGCTATCCCCACGACTGACAATACTGCTACAACGGTGGTAAAAATATTGCTGAGGGAAATAATTCCCCGTTATGGACTCCCGGAAATGATAAGCTCAGACAATGGACCACACTTTGTAGCCAAAATAAATGAGGAAATCTGCAAGGAGTTGGCTATAAAGCAACAGTTCCACTGCATCCACCACCCAAAGGCAGCTGGTATAGTGGAACGAGCCAATGGTATCTTGAAAGATAAGTTGGCCAAACTTACCCAGGAGACTGGGCTGACCTGGTTAAAGGTTATACCCTTGGCCTTGTTCCACAGGAGAATCACACCCTCAGTTAAAACAGGGTTATCCCCCGCCGAGATTATCTACGGGAAGCCTATGCGAACCCCATGGGGGTCGGAACCAGCCCAACCTCCCTTTCCTGAAAGGATGGACATGCATACATTAGGGGAGGAGATGGGAAAATATTTATGCAAGTTCACTAAAACTCTCCAAAGCTTGCATTCACTGGTATGACAGGCCTATTGAGAGGACGACACCCAGCCTAAGGGTGACTAGCCCACCATCGAGCCTGGAGATTTTGTCCTGATTAAGAACTGGGATCGTAAGAAATTGGAACTGAGGTGGAAAGGACCGTACCAAGTGCTACTGGCAACAACTATTGCAGTGAAGGTGGAAGGGCAGCTCTAGTGGAAACATCGAACAGACTGTAAACACTTTACTGGTGGAACTGATAAGGACTGAAAAATGTATTGGTTAATGATGATTTTAATGACCCTAAGGGGACCTGCCCCTGTTTCGGGAGGCCCCCAGGAGAACACGTTGGGTATGTTTTGTATCATGTTGTAGAAGCGACAATCTGTTCTGAAAAAGTTACCATGTAATGATAAAAAGGAGGGAATGATAAAGCTTAAGGGAATTGGGGGATTCTCAGGTTCCTGTAAATAATGGGTTAAGTACTATGTCTGTGACTGCAGTGTGTTTGAATAATGTTTCACAGCTGCTTCTTTGAAGCAAGATAAGGGTTAAAGTTCACCCAGATCCACATAAGGTCACTCCTGATTCTTCACACCTCTTGGTTTCGACAAAAGGCGGCACCTGATGGAAATTAGACAGGACATTCCTTTCTTAATTAAAGTGGCTGGAGTGTCTATCAAACTGATTATTCTTTTCTATCAATAGTCCATTGACTTGACCGGAATGGTTATCAAATTGATTGTTCTTTTGTATCGGTGGCCTTACAACTTCTAACAATTCTGACATCAGGCAGTGAACTTGCTGAACCACCGGAGGGATGAGAACGCTTCTCCCCTGATGTCAGGACCAAGTTCATTCACCGGCTGAGCTCGAAGAAATAAACTGGTGAGAAGATAAGTAACGATCTTTTTGTGCTGTCGTTATTTGATCCGGCAAATTTACGTTTACAATGAGGATAATATGTTGTTTGGACAGGAACGATCTCACTGTGGTAACCCCTTTCATTCCCAGCCAAGTAAGGTCTTGGTGTTCATTGGTGAAATATGGCAATAAGGTATTCTGCCAAATGGTATGGACAGGCTCAGGAGCCACCCCACCATACCCATAGTGATCCTGTACTGCTGTAGCTGAAGGACATTTCAAATTAACCACTGTCTGATCAACTTGTAGATAAAGGCGTTTACTTGGAAATATTCCTCCACAAAGGACAGGTAATGTGGCAACCTCCAGCTGACAGGGACGCTCTGCAGTAACAGGTCCAGGTCCATCTTCCACAATACCAGGGACTGAGAGTCCCTTAGCAAGCAGTGACACATGATGCCCATGTACTTTCGGTCCACAAACCACCTGATACAACCACACACAAAGGTAGTCATCAGGGCAAGGGTAACATTGGGTACACTTTTGCCCCCATTGTCTGGAAATGTGCAACATGACCCATTGGACTCAGACTGGAAGATGTCCTGAGAGATTATAGAGCAGAGGAGTAAGGATTAGGCCATAATTACAACATATCTAAGAGTATATTACACCCGATAACCAAGTTGTTCACAGTTACTGACAGAGATTGCATTTTTCCACAGATCCAGTTTTTGTTTTACCATCCCAATCTACTCCAGCCAATTCTTGTTATGCACCTCAGGCCCTCTGAACCAGATCCCCAGCACCTTTGGTAAAGAGGACATTGGCTCAGTCAGGCCACTTATCGAGGTTGACTCTGACCGCCAATGCCAACTCAAACTGGTCACAGCTGTTGATCAATCTGTGACCATGAATCCAAGCAGAAACGGCGACATCGTCCACATATAGGAAGGGTGACTTGGGTGCCTCCACTGCCTAGAAATGTCACCCCTCTTATGCTCTCATCATTCAGCAAAAGGTTTTATGCAGCACGCAAACAAGATAGGAGAGAGTAGACTGCCTGTCTGATTACTGATAATGAAACTATATATCTCCCACCCATTAATTTTGATTACACAACAGGTATCTTTGAAGAGCAGTTGGATCCAAAAAGCATATTTAGAGCACATCTATCATGTATCTGTGAGACACCTTGTTGAAGACCTCCTCCTGGCCCAAGCCAACTATCCTGCATGTAGGCAATGGTACCCCTGAGAGGCACAAAGCCGTCAGAGATTTTCCTCCATGGTACTGGATAGATCACCCATACCAGCTCAGACTTGACCCAACTGACAATGGCCTTGGACGTTCAACAGTAAAATGGGTCTCCAATTACTGTTCTCCTTTCTCTCCATGTTCTGCATTATTGATGAGGGTATTGATTAAGTCTGATTCTTCCGGGAGCATTAACTATTTCCAGCAGGTCCGTTTAGTACCACAGAATAAGTATAACTCTACTGGTAAGCTGTCACTTGCAGAAGCTTTACTTGTGCCATGGAATGGATGGGGCTAGTCAACTCCTCCAGGATCAAAGGCAAATCCAGACTCTCCATTTTGCTGTCATCTAATACCTCTGATATGGGGCACAGTAAATACTGGGAGACTATGTTATCTGTGACCTTTCTATCATACAGGCCAGCATTGCAGAACCTTCAGATTCTCAGTATGTCTGCCTGTGTGGTCTTTACTGAGCCATCCTCTTCCTTATGGCTGTTGATCACAGAGCTCACCCTGCAAACGCTTTAGAAGAAACATGAGCACATCTCATAGTGCTCCATGAAGCAGATTCTGGATTGGAAGGAGATCTTGGGAGAAGTCAGAGACAAAGAGCACAGTTTGCCAGCTCTTCATCTCTCAAGAGTTCCTCTTTCATGTGCTCCCAACTCTATCCCTTTGATTGTAGAAGGAGATTTGCTGCAGTTGGTACAATTCTCTTTAACTCTGCCTTGCTTTCTGAACACTTTTGAGGATGAAAAACCTCTTGATGTTTCCCTTGGTTGCTTCCCACCAGCAAATCAAAGAAGAGCTTCGTGGTTCTCCAACCTACATAATCCCACCTTAGCTCGTCCATGTTCTCTTGGGTCAGCAGCTTTACATTCAAGATCTGTGTATCCTACCTGCCTTTTGGTACTCCTGTAGGTGACAAGAGACTCCCAAAGAGGCAAACACCAGTATGACATTAGTAAATCTGACTGTGACTGCCATTGATATGAAGAGCAAATCTGTTCAGAACCGTACAAGCTACCTGTTCTGGTCCAAATATGGCTGTGCTTCACCTGAGATGCTAAAGGTATTGCACTACTTTTCATCTGTAACCATTTCCATCAGGAGAATGGAGCTGTTGGTCAGTCTCCTGGTGGCACTGACAATACAGCCATACAAATGATGCAGTTGAAATCACCAGCCACAATGACTTGCAGGGACTTTGTCAGCAGCAGTGGGAGTTGCTTAAAGACAGCTATCCACAGCCTCTGCACAGATGGGGTGCATACATTGATCAGCCTGAGCAGACAAATATACATCCTTACATCTGCCTTCCACCCACCACCTCTGATTTTAGTGACTGAGAAATTGCCTCCCTGCAGCAGAATACCCAGGCCTGATGCGCAGCAATCATACCCGCATAACCACATAGACAACCCCTGGGGCCGCCACTGCCACCACCTCTGATAATTGCAGAGATATTCTGTAGAAAAGCCATATCGGCCTTGACCATGGATTTAGAGATGTCAGTTTTATCTCCATAGCTATTGGAGTTCAGGGTATGCAAATCCAGTCCATCAAAGGCAAATCAGCCTGAGCACTCATATGTCCCACCTTAGCGAATTGCCTCACTGTATTTGGACTCATGTACAGAAAGGTCTTCCCCAGAGTACGGTAATGCTGGTGATGTTACTGAGGACAGATAAGCCTGTGTTCCTGTTTCAACCACTGGCTCAGGTTGTTCTGCTGCCTCCATCTCTCGGAGCTATGTCAGACACAGTGCTGCTCCTGGTCTCCCAGATCTGGGGAATGATATCAGTGTTGCTCCCGGTCTCCCAGATCTGGGGAATGATATCAGTGCCGCTCCCGGTCTCCCAGATCTGGGGAATGATATCAGTGCCACTCCCTGTCTCCCAGATCTGGGGAATGATATCAGTGCCACTCCCGGTCTCCCAGATCTGGGGAATGATATCAGTGCCACTCCCGGTCTCCCAGATCTGGGGAATGATATCAGTGTTGCTCCCGGTCTCCCAGATCTGGGGAATGATATCAGTGTTGCTCCCGGTCTCCCAGATCTGGGGAATGATATCAGTGCCGCTCCCTTGTCTCCCAGATCTGGGGAATGATATCAGTGCCACTCCCGGTCTCCCAGATCTGGGGAATGATTATCAGTGTTGCTCCCGGTCTCCCAGATCTGGGGAATGATATCAGTGCCACTCCCGGTCTCCCAGATCTGGGGAATGATATCAGTGCCGCTCCCTGTCTCCCAGATCTGGGGAATGATATCAGTGCCACTCCCGGTCTCCCAGATCTGGGGAATGATATCAGTGTTGCTCCCGGTCTCCCAGATCTGGGGAATGATATCAGTGCCGCTCCCGGTCTCCCAGATCTGGGGAATGATATCAGTGCCGCTCCCGGTCTCCCAGATCTGGGGAATGATATCAGTGCCGCTCCCAGTCTCCTGGACTGGTGCTTGATGGCATCCATGTTGTTCCCTATGTCCCAGAAATGGGGGACAGCAGGTTGAATTTTACCCTTGCCTGTATTTATCTATAGGCACCTTTCCTCTTTGTCCCATCCTTTTTTTTTGCTTTCCTCTGCCTGCATCATCTGTTTTCCGTATTTTCTTCATCCTGTAGAGAGGGTAAGCTGTTGGTGTTTATCTTTTGAATTGTTCTTTATTTCCCATTACCTTTAAGGTGATTTTAAAATTAAGACTGTTTAGTATCTGAATCAGATTTCAGATTAATATTTATTTATCACAATTATATCGAAACATACAGTGAAATATCATTTAGTTTGACAACTCACACACCTAGGGGTGTGCAGGGGACAGCTCACAATTGTCACTATTCATTCCAACAGCAGTGTACTATACCCACAATGCTCGCCAGAACACAAAACACAAGAGGCAACGAAACAGCAACAGCAAAGCAAAATCACAAGGAATTCTACAGATACTGGAAATCCAAATCAACACACACAAAATGCTGAAGGAACTCAGCAGATCAGGCAGTAGCATCTATGGAAGTGAATAAACAGTTGACATTTCGGCTGAAACCCTTCTGCAGAACTGGAAAGGAAGGGGGAAGATGAGAGAATAGAAATGTGTAGGAGGGGAAGGAGGATAGCTGGGTGAAGCCAGCTGGGTAGGAAAGGTAACGGGCTGGAAGAGGAAAGAATCTGATCAGAGAGGAGAGTGAACCATAGGGGAAATGTAAGGAGGAAACAACCTAGGGGGAGGTGATAAGACAGGTGAGCCGAGACAAGCCCCTTTCCTCTCTACCACCTACCCACCCACACACATACACACACAAGGATAGTTCTCCAACTCAGGGATAGGCCTCCAGTATCCAGGTTTCAGCCATCGGGTTTCATCTTCTAAACTGCTGATCAACCTTCAGGCACCAAACTTCAGTATCGAGCCCTAGCCTAGCTGAAGACAGGACCCCGAACTCTAGGCTCAAACTCTGGGTGCGCTGACTGACCAACCCTCATGCTTCCTGCTTGCACAGACATCCGATTTTAGGATGCACTAAACTGGGACAGCCAACACCCAACCATATCGCAGGTCTTCAAACGCAAAGGCCTGACCTCTCACTTCTCCACATACCTATCCCAACCTGACCACTAACTCGCCTCTCTGTACCCAAAACCATCCCTAGGAATTAAAAAAACTAAGTCCAAGCTACAATCTCGATAGAGAGCGCTGCTATGCACCATCTTGACTTGTGCTGTTCATCACTATCACTACGTGCTGTTTCCCACGCCCAGTTCAAAGACATGGGTAGTCCATTTCTTAACTACCTGTAAAGTCACCAGGGTCCCACTTCTTGTGTTCCATCAGAATTTTTTTTAATGGAAGTTAAAACCGAAGTGAGTTGGTATAAATAAAGGCATCCATTAGTCTTGTGAGACCATGGATCTGCACCTGGAAAGTCTTCACTCTCCAGGGCGCAGGCCTGGGCAAGGTTGTATGGAAGACCAGCAGTTGCCCATGTTGCAAGTCTCTCCTCTCCACAACACCAATGTTGTCCAAGGGAAGGGCATTAGGATCCATACAGCTTGGCACCAGTGACGTCGCAGAGCAATGTGTGATTAAGTGCTTTGCTCAAGGACACAACACGTTGCCTCGGCTGGGGCTCGAACTCACGACCTTCAGGTCGCTAGTCCAATCCTTAACCACTTGGCCACGTGCCCACGAGTCGGTATATTAATACAAGTAATATCTTAATAGTCAAAAAAATCTGCCAATACAGTACCACCAAAGTCCATGTTATTGGAGTTCTACCATATTAGCTGTCAGTTTACAGGTTCTGCCACCACCCACTGCCCCAGTGTTGGATTCCAGGATGCTTAAAGCCTGCATGATAAAGTGGCCTGGAAGCAGAGACCCTAGATTTTGGCATGAGAAGATTGTAAAAAGCAATGGTGGGCAATAGGCCCATGCAAGCAAAATTCAGCCTGTGTTTTCCTCTTGGCTATTTGTGGAAGAATTCCACTGAGCATCATTTCTATTACAAATCTCCAATTTACCAACACATCATCCGATGTTCAGAGCTCCATGTTAAACACACAGAATCTTTTTTCAGAACTCTTGTTATGTTAGAATGTTCATATAACTTCAAGAGATAGCCTTCAAAGAACAGTTGAATAAACTTGGTCAGTAAAATATCTTCCCATTTGAAATGGAATTACGAAATCTATTCAGCGTAAATGCAATTATAAGTAAACTATCAAGCAAAATAAATAATGAAATTAGTTTTTCAGAACTAGTACTAGGTAGAACTCGTGTCACCAATTAATATCTTATAAAGTTTGCTTGAAATGATAAGAATTCGCCACTACATCAGTATAATTCTATTATCCATTTGGATCAAACCAGCATTTTGTCAACACTATTTTGCCAACACAACAAGAACGTTACTAATATGCTAGATAATTGCTTAAAAGAAAGACAACTTCTGTGATGCCTTTAACAGCATGCTCCAAAGTGCTCCACAGCTAATAAATTGTGTTTGAAGTTTAGTTAATGCTGTAATGTATGAATAACTACAGACTGTACGGACATAAAGTTCCCACAAAAGTCAGGTGAAATGGATTACTGATAATCCGTTTTGGCGTTGTTGAATCAAGGATTAAAACTGGCAAGAATATCAAAGATAATCCAGCTACTCTTCATAGCACTGCCAAAAGGTTAATGTTTTATCCAAAATGCAGCATCCTGATGGTGCAGCACATCAGCTGCACCAACTTGGGTTTCCCGAGCTCTGACTCTGGACTACAACTAAAACATAACACTGACTCAGATTCAGGAGTGATATCAACTACACCACCTCATTACAAAGAACATGATAACTACAACTGCAGAGTTGAAGATTACCAGCTCTGGGACAACAGGAGCAACAAAGAAGCCATCAAGTTCCAGCACAGACTGAGATCAGGAACAGCACTGATGTCATTCCCCAGCTCTGGAAAACCAGAGGCAGCACAGAGAACAACACAGCTCCAAGAGATGGAGAGTGCAGAACAGTCTGAGCCAGAGGTTGAAACAGGAACAGACTTATCTCTCTCCAGTATCATCACTATAACAGTAATGAAGTGTTTTGAGAGATTGGTGGTGAAACACATTAACTGCTGCCTGAAACGAGACTTGGATCCACTCCAGTTTGCCTACCGGCACAACAGTTCCACAGCAGATGCCGACTCATTAACTCTTCACTCAACCATGGAACACCTGGACAGGAAATGCGTATACATCAGGGTGTTCTTTATTAACTACAGCTCGGCATTCAATACCCAAAAAACTATTCAATAAGCTTCAAGCGTCAGCCTCAATAACTCCTTGTGCAATTGCATCCTCAATTTCCTCACTTGCAGACTCCAGTCAGTTTGGATTGGCAACGTCTCCTCCACAATCTCCATCAGCACAGGTGCATCACAAAGTTGTGTGATTAGCCCCCGCTCTAATCGCTTTACACTTATGACTGTGTGGCTAACCACAACTCCAATACCCTATTCAAGTTTGCTGATGCCACCATTGTTGCGGGCCGAATCAAAACGGGTGACAAATCAGTATGTAAGAGAGAGATTGAAAATCTGGCTGAGTGGTGTCACAACAACCACCTCTGACTCAATGTCATTAAGACCAAGGAGCTGATTATCAACTTCAGGGGAAGAAACCAGAGGTCCATGAGCCAGTCCTCACTGGAGGATCAGAGGTGGAGAGGGTCAGCAACTTTAACTTCCTTGGTGTTATCATTGTGGAGGACCTGTCTTGGGCCCAGCACACAAATGCAATTGCAAAGAAAGCATAGCAGTGTCTCTACTTCCTTAGGAGTTTGAGAAGATTTGGCATGACATCTGAAGTTTTGACAAACTTCTATTAATGTCTAGTGGAGAGTATATTGACTGGTTGCATCTCAGCCTGGTTTGGAAACACCAATGCCCTTGAACATTAAAAAGTAGTGGATATGGCCCTGTCCATCACGGGTAAAGCCCTCCCAACTATTGAGCACATCTACACAGAGCATTGTCACAGGAAACCAGCATAAGAATGAAATTAGGAGAGCCAGAAGGGGCCATAAGGCGGCCTTGGTGAGCAGGATTAAAGAAAACCCCCAAGGCATTCTACAAGTATGTAAAGAGCAAGAGGACGAGACATGACAGCAGAGGACTAATCAAATGTGACGGTAGAAAAGTGTGTATGGAACCGGAGGAGATAGCTGAGGTGCTTATTGAATACTTTGCTTCAGTATTCACTACGAAAAAGGACCTTGGCGATTGCAGGGTTGACTTGTAGCCAATTGAAAAGCTTCAGCATATAGACATTAAGAAAGAGGATGTACCGGAGCTTTTGGAAAGCATCAAGCTGGATAAGCCTCCAGGGCTGGATGAGATGCACCCCAGGCTATTGTGAAAGGCAAGGGAGGAGATTGCTGAGCCTTTGGCATTGATCTTTGCATCATCAGTAGGGACGGGTGAGGTTCCGGAGGATTGGAGGGTTGCAGATGTTGTTCCCTTATTCCAGAAAGGGAGTAGAGATAGCCCAGGAAATTATCGACCAGTGAGTCTTACTTCAGTGGTTGGTAAGCTGATGGAGAAGATCCTGAGAGGCAGGACCTATGAACATTTGGAGAGGTATAATATGATTAGGAATAGTTAGCATAGCTTTGTCAAAGGCAGGTCATACCTTACAAGCCTGATTGAAATTTTGAGGATGTGAGTAAACACATTGATGAAGGTAGGGCAGTAGATGTAGTGTATATGGATTTCAGCATGGCAGTTGATAAGGTATCCCACGCAAGGCTTATTGAGAAAGTAAGGAGCCATGGGATCCAAGGAGACCTTGCTTTATGGATCCAGAACTGGCTTGCCCACAGAAGGCAAGGAGTGGTTGTAGGCAGGTTATATTCTGCAAGGAGGTTGGTGACCAGTGGTGTGCCTCCGAGATCTGTTCTGGGACCCCCTCTCTTCATGATTTTTATAAATGACCTGGATGAGGAAGTGGAAGGATGAGTTAGTAAATTTGTTGATGACACAAAGGTTGGGATGTTGTGGATAGTGTGGAAAGCTGTCATAGGTTATAGCATATAGCATATAGACAACATCCACCACTTTACCCTCATCAACTTTCCTAGTAACCTCTTCAAAAAATTCAGTAAGATTTGTCAAACATGACCTTCCACGCAGAAATTCATGTTGACTGTTCCTAATCAGACCCTGTCTATCCAGATAATTATATATACCATCTCTAAGAATACTTTCCATCAATTTACCACCACTAACGTTAAACTCACAGGCCTATAATTGCTAGGTTTACTCTTAGAACGCTTTTTAAAAAATGGAACCACATGAGCAATACACCAATCCTCCGGCACCATCCCCGTTTCTAATGAAAAAGTTGCCAGAAAAAAGTTGTTCCCAATTAACTCTTTAGTTCCTGCTTAACGCCCTCATAATCTTTCCTCTTTATATGCCACTTTTAATGTAGTAAATCATGTCATTGTGAGTCACAAGAGTATTGTCAAAAAAAATGACTAAACCAAATGCAAACTTTCTTTTTTGCTTACATTATGAAACATTGTCTCATCAAAACAGTAAGATGGAAGAATTGCCTAACAGGGAAATTGTCATTCCCTTTGACAAAAATTGTCTTCCATACTTTCATTAGAGTGACTGGCTAAAATCAATGATTACTTGCTCACACCCAAATCCTGAGAGTATAAAAGTGGCAGATGAAGGAACTGTAAACTCTTCTACAATAACATCATCACCTGATAACATCATCAATAAAGTCCTAGAGCAATACGGCATGGATACAGACCCTTTGGCCCAATGAGTCCATGCCAACAATGGTGCCCTCCCAGCTACTACCAATTTCCTGTATGTGGCCTATATCTAAGCCTCGCCCCCTTCATGTACCTATCCAGGTGCTTCTTGAATTGTACAAATGTACCTGCCTCAAACAATCCTTCTGGAAGCTCCTCCACCAACTTCAATGGGATTCCATCACTAAATGCATCTTTCCCTCTTCTCCCCCTCCCCCCGCTCCACTCTCCATTTTCTGCTGGGATCACTGTCACCATGACTCCCTTGTCTATTTGTCCTTCCTCCACTCCAGGCAATTATCCCTGCATGCAAAACAAGTGCTACACCTGCCCTTTGACTACCTCCCTCACACCACTCAGGGCCCCAAACAGTCCTTCCTGGCAAGGAAACACTTCACATGGGAGTCTGGAAGAGCAATCTATTGTATCCGGTGCTCCCGGTACAGCCTCCTCTACCATTGATGAGATCTGATGTAGATTAGGCATCTACTTCATTGAGCACCTTCTCTCCTTCCGTCACAACAGGTGGGATTTCCCAGTGGCCACCCATTTTAATTCTATTTCCCATTCCATGTGTCAGTCTATGGCCTCCTCTAGTGCCACGATGAGGCCACTCTGAGTTTGGAGGAGCAACACCTGAGTAGCCTCCAACCTGAGGCATGAACATTGATTTCTCTAACTTTACAGAATTTCTCCCCTTTCTCACATTTTCCATTCCTCATTCTGGCTTCCCTTTGATCCCTTCTCTTCTCCTCACCTGCCTCTCTCATGCCCCTTCTCATTCCCTTTCTCCAATGGTCCACTCCCCTCTCCTATCAGATTTCTTCTTTACCTTTTCCACCTATCATCTCCCAGCTTCTTACTTCATCTCCCCTCACCTGGCTTCACCTATCACCTGACAGCTTGTACACCTTCCCCTCCCCTCACCTTCTAATTCTGGCTTCTTTCCCATTCCTTTCCAGTCCTGATGAAGTACCTTGGTCTGTAAGGCGACTGTTTATTCCTCTCCATTATCGCTGCCTGAACTGCTGAGTTCCTCAAGCATTTTGTGTGTCATTTCAGATACTCACCACTCCCTGTGTGAAACAGGTACTCCTCAGGTCCCTCTTAGATTTTTCCCCTTTCACCCGAAGCCTATGCCTCCTAGTTTTATACTCCCTTTCCCTACAGAAAAGGCTGTTACATGAGGAAATCTGCAGATGCTGGAAATTCAAGCCACACACAAAAGATGCTGGTGAATGCAGCAGGCCAGGCAGCATCTATAGGAAGTGTTTCACTTTGGAAAAGCTCAACTTATAGAAATTGCTGACTTAAAATAAACCTCATCAAAGAAAAAGAACCAAACAGAGAGATATTTGCTACAGCGGAAGAGATGCAACCCCACAGAATGAATTAATGTCAACAATGAAAAGCACAGTATGAAATCAAGTCAGATTTATGTTGTATTAAAATTTGCCTGGAATATAAGTCAAGACTTCTAAAGAATTCCAGAGAACAAGAGGGCTAATTGACTATATTTTTACTGATTCCCAAAACAATTCACCTCTAAAGAAAGTTTGCTGATAAGGTTTTAGTAAATATATTTGTTTTGGTAAAAGACAATTTCTAGTAAAATTGCATTAAACATTGCTTCCACAAAGAGCAAATACAGCACAGATCATCCCAACTCTGATGTTGCTCGTTCCAGTGATGGTTACTCAGAAATGAGAGAAAGAGAGACATTTCCTGGAATCTTGACCAAAGGAGATAAAGTTCAACACAGAAAATGCTGAAGGAACTCAGCAAGTCAAGCAGCATCTATGGAGGGGAACAAACAGTCAGCTTTCCTGGCTAAGACACTTCATCAGGATGGAAGGAAGGGGGAAGAAGCCTCAATAAAGTGATAGGGGAAAGGGAAGAAATATAAACTGACAGATGATAGGGGAAATCGTGTGAGGAAGAAGGTGGGTGGTGGGTGGTGGGTGGGGGAGGGAGGATGAAGAGAGAAGCTGGGAGTTGAGAGCGGAAAATGTAAAGGACTCAAGTTCTATAGAAGCAAATAAACATAGTTTTGGGATTTTCATACATGAAAAATGATTTCATTCACAGATTTATGAAGCTTACTTTGAAATGTGAAGTGAAACAAAAGAGAGTTGGATGCTAGTAAAAAGTGGCAATTAGATTTCATTTTTACACGCATGACATGCTGGATTTCAATACATTGAGCCAAAGTGAACAGTGCAGCCACTAAACAGCAATGTTTCTGAAAGTACTGACTTTCTCATGATTGCTTAATAAAAACTTACTATCCTTTATTCCACTGATTCATGCATGCAATAATTCCACTGCACAAAATGAAGAAAATGTATTTCATGTCACTAACTGGCCAGCATTCCATTTTTACAACCCCCCCCCCAAAAAAATTTTTCCTCAATGCAGCCTTCACTTTTCAGCTAAGCAACCATTTATGGAAAAAGTCATATAAACCTGCATAGGGCAGGTGTAGTAAAATAAAAAGTAAAGAAAACATTCTGATTTATATCTCAAACATTATTTAGAGGGCACCACAAGAAACTTAACAAGTGGCTTTCAAATATTTTGTCCTTTTCTCAAAGCACCAGCTCCTTAGAACTATTCATTTCCACGGATAACAGACATTCACAGAATCAGGTTCTATAGCCCAAACTGCCCATGCAGACCAAAGTGCCGATCTACACCAATCCTATTGTGTCTACGTTTAGCCCATATCATTTTCAACCTTTCCTATCTATCCAAATGTCTCTTAAAAGCTCTTTGATAATTCTCCCAACTAGCCATTCGTCAATCTGCAAGTTAAGATGAAATCCAGAAATATTTACTAACTTAAATCTACTTTTTCTGATTCAAATAGTAATGGCCTTTGCTCCAAACTAGACCTTTTCAAGTGACAACTGCTGCAGATGGATACACCTGAAAACAAGGAACAGATAGAAATTTTTGTAATTTTTCAATAGACCCATGCTGTAAGCTTTATATTACCGTCAACTATGTTCTTCAATGGTGAGTGCTAATTCACTCTATGGAGACGCATTTGTTCTGAAAGAGCAAATGCCTACCACTAATCAGACCCTTGCAACAGACAAATTATCATTTTGTAACAACTTCAAGTCAAGCCCTCCAAAACCCTCTTCACTCTTTTGTAAAAATTTATTCTGGTGCAAGTGACCACAGAAGGCAAATTTTCTGCATTTACACAATCTCAATTTACTAATCAAACTTATATTCACAATTAAAATCAGAGAACTTCCACCACTGCATGTTATTAAACATCCGAGACAGCACAGTGGTACAACTAGCAACTCATGTTGCTGGTTTATTCTTGACCTATGCATGGAGTTTGCATTTCTCCTTGTGACTGGCTCTGGGTACTAATTCCCTCCCACATCCCACATCCATAGTAAATTTCCCAGACTGTGGTAGAAACTAGAGATGATGAGAATTTAGGATTGCAACGAATTGATATTTAATAACTGATGTGGACTCAGTCAGCAAATAGGCCTATTTCCAAGATTTATGGTTCTTTATGAAATATTTTAACTGGGTATATGAAGGCCTTCCCATATCAACATTCAAATTCAGTAATTTCAAATAATCAGCATTTGCAGCACTTTTATTTACAATTTCCAACATTCATGCTATCCTCCTTGAATAGATTTTGATAATCTGATTCCCACATTTTATAGAATTTTAGACCAACTTTTGTTCCCTTACCTGCTCCATTACAGCAACCGCTCCTCATCCCTCCAAGTCATTTACCCTCTGGCTTTAATGCTAACACAGACCTCTCCTACTCCTCTCCTTCTCATCAGTTTTGCGTTGCAACTTGAATCTACCAGTTTCAATTAAAGGCAAATTCAAAATTACAGTATACATTGCTGACCTCACAATTTCAGGAAAATTTATCTCAATGCTCAACTGCAAAGAAATTGTGACTTAATGCCAGACATGCGATTGAGGACAGAAGTGTGTTGTATTCACAAACAAAATTAATTCTTACAGGTTTAAAAGCCACCCAATAAACACATTAAAGACTTACATTTAATCTAAACAATCCAGCTGCAGGAACATCAGTTTACATTTACTTCAAATAGAGACAACTGAAAGTTAATTCTCTCATCCTGACTCTCTCATCCTGAATTATGGCAACTTCTATTCATTTTGAATATGTGAAATGTCATCTGATCACCACACCTCAAAGGGAAAGGAAAAGTAATCAATTTAGTTGACAGATCTACCAGCAAGTCAGAAATAAGCAATGAGTCAGAGATACAACCATCCAGCTTAGTGGGAACAGAGAAAGAAAATGAAATAAAAAGCACTTAAGCAATCATCCAGCCAGCTAAAATAGGGAAGGAAGTATGCCTAATGGGAGGAAACACAGTCAGCTGAAGCCCAGAACGAGTCAGCATCAGGAACCTTCCCAGGAAAACTTAAATGAAAAGGTGTGGAATACTGTTACTCTACTTGTTCCCAAGAAGGGCTCTGTAGTTAGCTAAACCAAGATGAGAATGATTTTTTATTGTTATTCTGCCTGCCTTAAATAAAGGAGATTAACAATCCATTTTTATCCAAATCATACTGGTCAGTTATGGGAAAAGATGTATAATAATCACGATCCTAACTTTACTCACAAAGTTTCCACTTCTGGGATAATGCTGTTAATGTACGTTGGACAGTGGATGCACAATTCTGCTTAGTAAATGCAAGGGCCGCTGCCTTCTAACACCTTTGTACCAAAAAGTAAAGCAGAACAAAATAAATATCCTTCTGACTGGATTTTTACCCTATTATAAATATTTCATATCTGGCTAATCTATTTCTGTGGTTGACATAACAAAACTTCCAAACAAAAATTAATATATGAAATATAATCCAACAATAATCATGTAATTTACAATAAAATTAAATAAATTTCCAATGTATTTAAAAGGTTTTACTTCTTGGTTCAGGGTGAATTTTCTTGAACCTACCTCGCCAGTTAAGAGACCATGAAACTCCACCTGTAGAGTTAAAGATCTCAACTTTTGGGATTTTTGTTATTGAACTACCTCCTGAAGTATTCTGTGATCCATTCACACTTGTATCAGAAGAGCTGAACAGGTTCTAATACAAAAATATATATTTTATTGCCTTACTTTGCATATGGTCGATATTGTCTTTCTCCAAATGAGCAGATTCCAAGTCAAGTGCAGCAACTTCATCTGCAAGCCAGACTCCATCTGAACAATGAGTTACACCCAAGCCTGCATCCATTTTACCTTTGCTTCTTCTTCGATTTCTCTTTTTCTTACTATTTTGCATTACCATTTCGTTAATCATTTGTCCATCATTTTCCGTTCTCTCTGTATCAACACTTTGAGCACAGTTGTCCAAAGATGGTTTAAGCATTGATAATGCAATCTGAGAACACTGATTATGATCATTTGCAGTCACTGATTTAGCAAGCGCTTTCTGACTGCCCTTAGGTGTTTTTGAATGGATTGATTTAGGCCTTATTTCTTTGAACATCACTTCACTTCCCAATTCAGTATTTTCAGCCTGGCTGGTGGTGGTTTCTTTTGGCTTGCTTTGCTTTTGAATTGTCAATCCATGCTCCTGTTTATTGTGAGAGTCAGGCATTACATTCTCGGCAGCATCTCCAATATTTTCCAAAATATTAACAGATGAGTTTGGAAATAAGGCATCACAACCAATGTCCTCAGCTGATGCAGAGTGACTGCATTTTTTATTTTCCAGACTTTGTTGATGATTATTAACATCCTTTTGTCGCTCCTCTTTTACTACTGAAGGATTCAAATCAACTTCAGGAATAATTGCACTTTCATCATTTTTATCAATATAATTAACCAGATGAGAAAACCTGTTTAGGTATGCTCTAAACCTACCACTATGGTGCTGGTTTACCAGCCTAGAATAAGCATTTTTTGGTGGACAACAGAATTTTGCATCGTAAGAAGGTGATTCCTTTGTTTGTCCTAAATGATCCATTTGGTGACGTTGGTTATCATAAAAGACACCGAATGAAGCTGCAAAGAAAAGAATATAAATATCAAGATTAGATGTTAATTACAGCATTATCTAGAAAACCTAAAATTTAGAGATTATTAATGAAAAATCATCTTTTCAAACTCTGGGCTCAAAATTCAAAAATGGGGCAGTAAAACAAATAAGAAATAAAAAAGAAGCATGACTAATTTATCTGGGCTTCCAGGAAATACCACAAAACGCTTTACACTGACTGTATTCTGGGTGCTAGTCATGGTTTCCTTAGAATAATATTAAATAATTCCTGTACAGATTCCCAACTGAACCTTTAGAGGATGCAGCAAGAGAGCAGAATACAGATCTATCATCTGCTACTCAATCTCCACTGCTTGTAAGATGCTAGGAACAAGTAGCTAGTCCTCATCTGCATTCTATCACAGACATTCCTTCTGTATCAATTTTCGTCTCATTTTGTGGTCAGGATTTCTTTCACTCTCCCCTCATCCTGCATGCAGCAAATCTTATTGCAAAGGCTCCATAATACAGTACACAGGTTTCCTCCAAATTCCGCCAGTCAGATCACTGGGCAGTGACATTTTTCTTTAAAACAAAGGTCAAAAATGACTGATAGTGCTTGCCATGGATCACAGCATCTGCATCACAATCCTTTTCTGCACAAGTCACTGGACAGTTAATAGAAAGCAGCCATTGAGATAAAATATCTAACATCCAAGCGAGAAAAAAAACTAAGATTAATTATAACGTGCCCATTATAGCTACAATGAATGCTAACTCGATACAGATCACATTAAATGTCCATTTTCAATAAATCAGTAACAAACTGAGCCTAAAATATCAGCTCCAATAATAAAAGCACACCTGATTTACTTCATGCCGAATGACCCAATTCCATGCTCTATATCCTACAAATATTTCTCCAATTTTAACTCGAAACATTGGACAAGAATTTGATCAGTCGACTTGCACTTGTACAAACCAGCAGTAACTGAAGATGGATCCATACCTTATAGTTAACTGGATCTCTGTATGTCACACACTTTGCTCGTAATATAAAAAGCTAATTTGCAAGTGCACCTGTTTTATGTAAGCACGACTAATACAAAACGTAAACGTGCTAATCTGATTTCTTATGATCTTGGAAGAGTTGAAAGTTTTTCTGCCATTCAGCTCCATTCTACCAGTCAAAAAGATAACAATCTTACACTGCAATTCTACACTACATATTTCCACTATTCCTTGCATTTTCATAACCCCCTTAGTATCCAAGGATCTACTGATACAGGTTGAGTACCCCTTATCCAAAATACCAAATTATGAAAACCTCCCAAATCCCAAATTTTTTAAGCACTTACATTACATCAGAAATGAAAAATTCCACAAGGCACTGAGAAGTTTCTCTGGGCATCACCAACAGTTCTGAGAAGTGACCTCACATATGTAATGAATAGAAGTTAATGAAAAATAGAAGAGCATCTCATAAAGTGAAAAATTAAGAAATCAATCGTGTATCCAACGAATGGATTCGTCAGTGTCAGAGTGAATATACAGTATGCGGCTTAAGGGTATGCTGACCATGAAACAAGCAAAGATCTATCACAACAAACTGAAAATTGAAGCCAACTGCGAAAATTCAGCAGACTAATTGCAGAAGTTTAAGAAAAGGTATGACATTAAATTTTTAAAGATCTCAAAAATTTTAAAGATAGATCGTCTGCTGATCACAAAGCAGCAGAGAAATTCATCGATAAGTTTGTGAAGATCATTGCTGATGAAAATCTAACACCAGAACAAGTCTACAATGTTGATTGTTTTTATATCTTACATAAAAACTAAAAAAAATACAAATATAGTGTGCTGTACCCTTTTAATCAAAACACGGCATCGCAGATGGAAACTGAATGCCTGCCATTGTTTGTTGATGTTCAACAGCTGATTCAGGTATTCTCCCGATGCTGCTTTTGTTACCCCGCATGCATTATATTTTCATTATATTAACGGTATGAAATAATTTTACTGTTCAGTACATACGTGTGATGAACAAGTGCAAGACAAAGACTGCTTACTGGTAGCATATAAATTCACAGTTGGAAATGATGGAGATCCCAAATAGATATATCATTATATATTCCAAGATCCACAAAACCTCCGGCCCCAAACATTTTAGATAAGGAGTACTCAACCTGTATATGCAATGACTATATCCACAGCATTTGCAGGTTGAGAATTCTAATACTTACAACCTTCTGAGTTTAAATGACCAACTTCTATCTCCACATACAGGGCAAACATTCTCTCAAATTCAAATCTATCAAGCCCCTTAAGAATATTACTTTAGATCAACTCTCATTGAGACCAAGTGTACTCATTTCTCCGTTAGCCAATCTTCCCAAGAATCAATGCACCCTCTCCCAATCATTAACATTACTGATTCTTAAATAAAGAAACTGATATGGCAATGCAGTTGAACTCCACTGGTCCCACACTCTTGGGGCTTTGGTGGTGCTGCAGGGTGATTTGGTTTTCCCCAACCTACTTTTAATTCAATATTTTTGGATGTTACACAGTATAATAATTTTTCAGTGATCCAAGTGAGTTTAAAGTCAGCACAAGAAATTGTACCCTAGTGAATTTAAAGAAAGGTTGGGAAATAGTGTTTAAAAGGGTCATGGGAGTACAGCCTCTGTAGGCCCAGGAGCGTGGGAATGATATACCAGCACAGGAATCGGATCCACATAACTTTAAAAGGAGGGTGGAAATGCAGCTTTGGTGCACCTCACAGGAGCACAAGAAACATCAACACAATGCTAGATGCTGAACCATGAGGATTTTGAATCATACAGTTAATCCATCATGGGAGATATGCACTCCTTAATGGAGCACTTCACTATTTAGAACGGAACTGGATATGTATCTGACAGGAAAGCAAAGAAGTGAAAAACTTAGTATGTTCAACAGATTCCTATATCTGCATGCTAACTTTATGTGAATAGTAAGCAAGGACAATCAGGTCAACGAATTCCGCTATCTCCCATTCTCATCATTCAAAACATACTCCGTTATCAGGTGTCATTATTATAGGTTTGCTCTCAATAAAATCCAAAATAAGTTTAACAAGGCTCGTTTACTCTAATCTACTTGTGAAGATGGCCAATATATTATTTAGTTTCTCAGTTGCCAAGTAAAGATAGGAATCAATGGTTCTTGGATATTAAGGGTATCAAGAGATTAGTGTTAATACAGGAAAGCATCAGAAGCAAAAGATTAACTGTAATTTTAATGAGTGATATTTCAGACACAAGGGTGACAAATGGAATAACTGTGGTTCTAGTTACCTTATTATGCAATCATGACAGGAATGTTTAATTTATGGTTAATGGTTGAGATTTATCATTTGCTATGATCATAATTGCACATTTGAAATCTCTGCTTTAAAAGTCAAATCACAAAAGAGGCATCTAAGTATTTTACCAAAGTCTTAAAAACTTATCAATTTGCCCTTGTTTGTAAGAAACAGGTTTTCAAAAAAAGTGAATAGGAGATACAAGAAACTGCAAAAGCTAGAATTTGAAGCAAAAGAAATCAATTTGTCTTGATGCAGTGTTTCAACCTGAAGCGTTAATAATTCCGTTCTTCCATACATGCTGCTCCTGCTCGACCAAATGTTCATTATTTGTGAATATTGTTGCCCCTGAAAATTGATAGTTCAAATATTTGGATGTTGTGTTCATAACAATAGCTCCCAACCTAACACTATGGGTGGCAACAGAAAATTTCAGTATTGAAACGAAGCTGGACATATATTGAAGAAGAAATTATTTGCAAGGCTATAGAGAAAAGGCAAGGTAGAAACTGAGTTTACTTTACAGTCACCTATACCTGCATGTTAATGTCATGTTTAGTAACTCCAGAAACTAATCGAAAGAAAAGCACAGGAGCCGGGATGATGGTCTACTTAGTTTTTCTTTAGTGAGGCACTAAAGATGTATGCCATTTACGTACTTCTTACAAAAAGCCAATAATGAATTATGTAAACAAAGAATGTTTAATCAAACAACATACTTACAATATTACTCAAATATTATTGAAATATTGAACACACTACAGTTAACCTTCTGAAGCATTGTCATGGATACTCAGGTCAGTGATACCACGAGCTCCCATTCTCATCATTAAAAGTATAATCTATTTTCCATTTCTCTATTTTTCTTGTCAGGCTTAAATTTCTAAATATATTATTCCATCTGCCACATTCCTCACTCAGACTAGATCCATCATTTTGCAGCCTCTATGGGTATTGCTTATAGCTCACTTAAAACTATAACAAATATAATTCATAATATTATGGCACAGTACCAGAGATATGACAGATCCTTTTCCAGATGGCTTAGATAAAGGAAAGATTCCATGAGAAAAGGGCAGCTTTGGGGCTACCTACAGTACCTTGAAAAGGTATTCAGCCCCCACAATTACTTTCACATTTTACTGTCTCATTTTCTAATTTTAAAATATATTGAAGGAGGAATTTTTGAGCTAATCTACAAAACATTGTGCATCAAGTCAAATCAAAAGATAAATTCCAAAACCTGTCAACAATTCACTAAAAATTCAAAACCAAAATTAAGAGGCTGAAAAAGTATCCATTACCTTTGTAATTACTACACTAAACTTTCTCAGGTGCAAAACTGTGTATTGCTTTACCAACTCACCCAATTAGTTGATGTAGAAAATTGGAGGATCACCTAAATAATGCCTCCTCTCTCTGTGAAGTCCAGTAGTCTGGTAGATTTTCAATAGACCAAACCAAAATAAAGACAAAAGAGCATGCCAGCCAAGTCGTGGAAATGTTAATAGAGAAGCACAAAACTGGGGAAGAGTACAAGACCATCTTAAAGGCACTGCTCATACCTCAGAACTCAGTGCAGTCCATCATGAAAAAGTGGAAAAAATATGAAACCACAGTCACATTGTCTGGGTCAGGCTGTTTCCCTGAACTTAGTCGCTGGAGAAGAATGGCACTTGTAAGAGAGGCAACTGTGACGCCAACAATCGCTCTGAGTGAGTTGCAGAAGTCAATGGCTGCAACTGGAGACGAAGTTCATGGCTGCACAATCTTTAAGGCCTTGAACAAAAAGGGTTTTTATGGAAGAGTGGCAAGGAAGAAAACCTGGCTAAAAGAAAAAACATATCATAAACACAAAATAATCTGCAGATGCTGGGGTCAAAGCAACAGTCACAACACGCTGGAGGAACTCAGCAGGTCAGGCAGCATCTGTGGAAAAGATCGGTCAACGTTTCGGGCCGGAATCCTTCGTCAGGACTGTAGAGGGAAGGGGCAGAGGCCCTATAAAGAAGGTGGGGGGAGGGTGGGAAGGAGAAGGCTGGTAGGTTTCAGATGAAAAACCAGTAAGGGGAAAGACAGATAGATAGATATCAAAAGTCGATAGATTCTGGCATGGTTCCGGAGGACTGGAAGATTGCAAATGTCACTCCGCTATTTAAGACGGGGGCAAGGAAGCAAAAAGGAAATTACAGACCTGTTAGCTTGACGTTGGTGGTTGGGAAGTTGTTGGAGTCGATTGTCAAGGATGAGGTTACAGAGTACCTGGAGGCATATGACAAGATAGGCAGAACTCAGCATGGATTCCTTAAAGGAAAATCCTGCCTGACAAACCTATTACAATTTTTTGAGGAAATTACCAGTAGGGTAGACAAGGGAGATGCAGTGGATGTTGTATATTTGGATTTTCAGAAGGCCTTTGACAAGGTGCCACACATGAGGCTGCTTAACAAGATAAGAGCCCATGGAATTACAGGAAAGTTACATATGTGGATAGAGCGTTGGCTGATTGGCAGGAAACAGAGAGTGGGAATAAAGGGATCCTATTCTGGTTGGCTGCCGGTTACCAGTGGTGTTCCACAGGGATCAGTGTTGGGGCCGCTTCTTTTTACATTGTACATCAACGATTTGGATTATGGAATAGAGGGCTTTGTGGCTAAGTTTGCTGACGATACGAAGATAGGTAGAGGGCTGGTAGTGCTGAGGAAACGGAGAGTCTGCAGAGAGACTTGGATAGATTGGAAGAATGGGCAGAGAAGTGGCAAATGAAGTACAATGTTGGAAAATGTATGGTTATGCACTTTTGGCAGAAAAAATAAATGGGCAGACTATTATTTAAATGGGGAAAGAATTCAAAGTTCTGAGATGCAACCGGATTTGGGAGTCCTCGTACAGGATTCCCTTAAAGTTAACCTCCAGGTTGAGTCGGTAGTGAAGAAGGCGAATGCAATGTTGGCATTCATTTCTAGAGGAATAGAGTATAGGAGCAGGGATGTGATGTTGAGGCTCTATAAGGCGCTGGTGAGACCTCACTTGGAGTACTGTGGGCAGTTTTGGTCTCCTTATTTAAGAAAGGATGTGCTGACATTGGATAGGGTACAGAGAAGATTCACTAGAATGATTCCGGGAATGAGAAGGTTAACATATGAGGAACGTTTGTCCACTCTTGGACTGTATTCCTTGGAGTTTAGAAGAATGAGGGGAGACCTCATAGAAACATTTCGAATGTTAAAAGGCATGGACAGAGTGGATGTGGCAAAGTTGTTTCCCATGATGGGGGAGTCTAGTACGAGAGGGCATGACTTCAGGATTGAAGGGCGCCCTTTCAGAACAGAAATGCGAAAAAATTTTTTTAGTCAGAGGGTGGTGAATCTATGGAATTTGTTGCCACGGGCAGCAGTGGAGGCCAAGTCATTGGGTGTCTTTAAGGCAGAGATTGATAGGTATCTGAGTAGCCAGGGCATCAAAGGTTATGGTGAGAAGGCAGGGCAGTGGGACTAAATAGGATAAAATGGATCAGCTCATGATAAAATGGCAGAGCAGACTCGATGGGCCGAATGGCCTACTTCTGCTCCTTTGTCTTATGGTCTTATAAAGGGGTGGGGGAGGGGAGGCAGGGAGGTGATAGGCAGGAAAGGTGAAGAAAGAATAGGGAAAAACACAATGGGTAGTAGAAGGAGGCGGAACCATGAGGGAGGTGATAGGCAGCTGGGGGAGTGGGCAGAGTGACGTAGGACTAGGGGAAGGGAGGGGGAGGGAATCACCAGAAGTTGGAGAATTCTATGTTCATAACAAGAGGCTGGAGACTACCTAGATGGTATATGAGGTGTTGCTCCTCCAACCTGAGTTTAGCCTCATCATGGCAGTAGAGGCCATGTATGGACATATCTGAATGGGAGTGGGAAGCAGAGTTGAAGTGGGTGGCTACTGGGAGATCCTGTCTGTTTTGTTGGACAGAGCGGAGGTGCTCGACGAAGTGGTCCCCCAATCTGCATTGGGTTTCACCAATGTAGTGGAGGCCACACCAGATTTATGACCCCAATAGACTCACAAGTGAAGTGTTGCCTCACTTGGAAGGACTATTTGGGGCCCTGAATGGTGGCAAGGGAGGTGGTGTAGGGACAGGTGTAGCACTATCGCTCACAGGGGTAAGTGCCAGATGGGAGATTGCTTACAGGGATAAGGGATAATAAAAAACATATCCTTGCCAATAAAGATTTGTAAAGTGTCACTTAGAAGATACTATAAAGATGTGGGAAGGTTATGTGTTCAGATGAGACTAAAGTGGAACTTTTTTGTCTCAACACTAAGCAATACGTGCAGTGTAAATCTAACACTGTGCATCAGCCAGGTACAGTCGAGTATGGTGAAGGCAGCTTCATGCTATGGGCATACAGCAGCAGACACTGGAAAGCTGGTCAGGATTGATGAGAAAACGAACACTGCTAAATACAGAGAGATCCTGGATAAAAACCTGTTAGCCTCTGCCAGAAAGCTTAAACTGGAGAGGAAGTTCATCTTTCAGTAGGACAATTACCCAAAGTACACAGCCAGAGCAATTATGAAATAACTGCAAATAAATAAAATTGATGTCCCTGAGTGGCCCAGTCAGAGACCTGACCTTAACCCAACAAACATCTCTGACAAGACCTCAAGATTGCTGTCCACCGCCGCTCTCCAACCAACCTGACAGTCTGAGCAATTTTGCAAGGAGGATTGGGCAAATCTTGCTCCATCGTGTTGTGCAAAGCTAATAGAGACTTATCCAAAAAGACTACTGGCTGCAATAACTGCAAGAGGTGGTTCAGCTAGTACTGAGCAAAGGTGGTGGGGGATGGATATTTTCGAACTGCTGACACTTCAGTTCTTTAATTTCTTTGTTTATCATGCCTTACAATTTTCCCTGCTTTTTGGACTGTACTGTGAAAAAGGAGCATGTGATTTACAAATAAATAATTGATCAAAATCCCTGGTTGTAATACTCATTTATGTGAACAAATGGTTGGGGGCCGAATATTTTTACAAGGCACTATACCAGACACACAAATTATTTGGTTCATTAGCGAGTACACATATTTACCTTCCACTTAGCTTCAATTTAACTCCAACTACACTGCCCCACCTTTCTATCACCCCCACAACCCACAAAGCAACCAAAGATCAGAAAAGATATGGCTGAGCTGCAGGCAAACAATGATGCACAACCTTCTCCAATAATGAAGGTGGGCTGCAACCTATCATCCCTCATAAAAGACAGACACCAAGGTACAAATCTGCCAGCAACTCAGTGATCTACACAGAAAGCAGCAACATAATCCATTTCAGATTCTCAAAGGTGCTCAGAATAACTCATTTAGAATGTCTGCCAGACAACAGTGAGTGCCTGAACAGCAATAAGGATGTGCAGGAAAGCTGATTAAAATTGCACAAAAGGAACTTATGAAAAAGGTATAGCTGTGCAAGGATGATAACAAACAAGATTTTGTTTTAATTTAATTCATTCAAAGAATATTGACACCACTGACAGTTTTAATTACATTTCCAGGAAGATACCCAAGAGTCAACCATATTAGTTATTCTTAAGTCATAAAGGCCAGATCTGTAACTACTGCACATTTCTTTCCTGAAAGGCATGATATGAATCAGGTGTGTTTTTAAAGACAATCCAGCATGGTCACATTACATAAGTACCTGATATGAGATTTTTATTCCAGAGTTATTTCATTACTTGAATGCAAATTCCCCAGCTGTCAAGATGAGATTCGAATTTATTCCTGAATCAATGATATCAGCCTCATAATTGTACCTGGACAGAATACCCAAAAAACACGATGCAGTTGATAAATTCAACCCAAATGGATGAGGGTCAGAAAGGCTAGTTCCACATGATTGAATCTTTTCAACAAAACTGTCAAAGGAGCACGGTGCAAGCTGCAAGCTGCTGCACCTGCCTAGGGTGAGCTGGATTCAAGTGCAGAAAGTTCCCGGTTATCAATATTCCTGGTGACATATCATCCTTGCCTACTTGGCCTCAGTCATTTTGACTCAACGGCTTTGAATAATTTTGTGCTGAAAATTTCTTATCCCCAAATCACTGAAGCCAAAACACAAAAAGAGAATTTGCAATTGAGGCATGAGAATACTCACTACTTTCTCAAAAGATTTCCCAAGACTCTTGTTGATGTCAACTATGCTACCACTACTGCTCAGGCAGCACCTTCAGGGATCTCGTAACCCATGCCTATTACTCAAGAATCAAAACGACAAAATAATACAGCAAACTCATTGAAAGATCTTGTACTTGGACCAGTGAAAGCTAACTCACAGGTACAGACAGCAAACATAAAGTTAAATGGTGTGTTGGCTGTAATTGCAAGAGGATTTGAATACAAGGGAAATAACGTTTTGTTGAAATTACATATCATCCGGGTGAGACTATATCAGAAGTGATGTACACATTCATATCTCTGAAATATTTGTAACAGAGGTGGTGCAAGGAAGGTTTACCAGACTAAATTCTGAAATGTGATATTGCTTAATGAGAAAATATTAACTAGACTGAGCTTATAAATACTTGAATTTATGGAAAAAAGGAGGGAATCTTGTAGAAATTTCTAAAGTTCTTAGCTCCACAGGGACAAAGCTTTGGAATGTATTGAGTCAAAGATCACAGTCTCAAAATAAGGAGCTGATTCAGACCTGATACAAGAAGGGTTTCTTCACTCAGAGAATATCAAGTCTTTGGAACTGTCTATGCAAGGGATATGGGGTGAGGTCAGTGCAAGAAAGTGGTACCTTGTCTTAATCAACCTTGATCTTACTGAATTGCAGATGAGTGTGATGGGTAGAATGATCTATTCTCCTATCTTCCTATGCTCTACTCACACATTCATCACTATAGTTCAGTTCCCATACCCCTATATATTTTTAAATTCTTGTTTAAAACCAGGAGGGCAAGATCAAAGTACTTGTGATAATGAACATTAACTCACTTTATACTGCACGCTGTCGGAGCAGTGCTGCCAGGATAATCAAGGACACGACTTACCCAGCCAACACGCTTTTTGTCCCTCTTCCCTCCGGGAGAAGGCTCAGGAGCTTGAAGACTCGTACGGCCAGATTTGGAAACAGCTTCTTTCCAACTGTGATAAGACTGCTGAACGGATCCTGACCCAGATCTGGGCCGTACCCTCCAAATATCCGGACCTGCCTCCTGGTTTTTTTGCACTACCTTACTCTCCATTTCCTATTTTCTGTTTGTGATTTATAATTTAAATATTTAATATTTACCATCGATTTGTACTCCAGGGAGCATGAAGCACAGAATCAAATATTGCTGTGATGATTGTATGCTCTAGTATCAGTTGTTTGGCAACAATAAAGTATAAAGTATTTTAAGGAGTTATTGGATTAACTTTTCTACTACAGTGTACATGAAATACAGCATGTTTTTTTTAAACTTTATGCTGCATTCATTGAAGAATAGAAAATGTATGACAAAAGAAATGAGGCTAGTTGGCACATTGTTCTGTGCTGATTAAAAAAAAGGGATGCCCAACCTATTTCTACCTTCCAGTGTTTGGTCCATGGCCTGCAGGTCACAGTTATTCAAGTATAAATGAGAGTATAATTTAAATATGAAGAAGGTTTCTGCCTCTACCACACTTCCAGATATTCAATCCTACCATCCTCGTGACAAAATCAGTTTTTCTTATTGCCTCTCGAATCTTTCTATTTCAAACATAGGCCTGATTTTTCACCTTCTGTGACAGGATGCACAGTAATTACAAACAACCTACGTGAGACACCAATTTTATACATATAATTAAGTCTCTGAACCTCCTCACTTTCAACGAAAATAACCCTAGCTTTCCACTTTTCCTTATAACTACCTCATTTTTCAGTCATGGCACCATCCTCAAATCACTCCTACTCCCTCACCAGTGAAGCCATATCCTTCCTGTAACATGGGATGAGAACTGTACAAAGTACTCCCAGT
Organism: Mobula birostris; assembly: GCF_030028105.1. Lineage (NCBI taxonomy): Eukaryota > Metazoa > Chordata > Chondrichthyes > Myliobatiformes > Myliobatidae > Mobula > Mobula birostris. The sequence goes on along the minus strand of NC_092373.1, from coordinate 43,276,375 downwards.
ACTCCACAGTACTCCAGCAGCAGTACTCCACAGTACTCCAACCCAGTACTCCACAGTACTCCAACCCAGTACTCCACAGTACTCCAACCCAGTACTCCACAGTACTCCAACCCAGTACTCCACAGTACTCCAACCCAGTACTCCACAGTACTCCAACCCAGTACTCCACAGTACTCCAGCCGCTTTCTGATTCACTGTGATTGACTTTCTATACAGTATGCTGCTTGCAAACAAATGAATTTGGTTATTAATTATAATTACATAAAGTTTTCAAAGTTCAGCTCACTAAGTGAAACCAGCTAGTTGCGCAATTCTAGCGATGTTGCATAACATGAGGGAAAACATTTCCACGAAGGCTAAAATCTGTATATTTTGAGAAAACATTAATTCATTTATCATTCTCGATTTGGGATATAATAACATGAACGAAGGCAAACTTAATAAAGACGTGCCACAAGGGACAGCAGATGCTAGAATACGGAGTAACAAACAATCTGCTGCAAGAACTCAGCGGGTGGCAGGAAAGGAACTGTCCGACGCTTTGGGTCGAAACCCTGCAGGACCTGACCCGCTCAGTTCTTTCACAGGAATGTTAGTTGCTTCAAACTTAATTGAAACCTCAAGATCAGGCCTACGATTGTTATAAACTATCGCTGCAACCCTTAGTGACAGCTCAGATAGCCGGATGCACACTCTTCAATCTGGTGAAATGACTGGCCGGCAGGCGATGAAGCGGTGACACCGCAGCCGGAGACAGCAGCTCTCCCTCCCGGGGGCACCGAGCACCTTGATCTGACAGGGGCCGACACGGGGGGGGGGGGGCTGCTTGGCGGACACCTCCTCTTCCACCAGCTATTCTCAGCAGGATCCCTAACTGGAAACCACACCCGCGCACACACAACACTTTCGGCTTCTCCAACTTACACAGGACAAAGCCGACGTGTGCAGAGAGCGGCGCAAACCCCTCCAGCCGCTCCTCTCAGCAGACACGGACAACCCAGCGTCCCAGGAAAGAACATCCGGGTCATCGACAAGCGGAAGGGGATGGTACGCCGGGCCGCTGCATTCTGGGAATCGTGTTCCTCTCCTGTGCGAGCACCTGGTATCCTGAACAATGCAATGGCCCCGGGACCTCCAGACAGCTTCCCTTCTATGGTCTTTCGTGCAATTTAAACGAGTTTTGCTGCATTAAATGTTATCGTTCTTTATGTTTTGCGAGAAGAACATTTAAATTTTAAATGTAGCTTTAAAAGTATCATTCAACAAGTCGAACAATATTTGACAACTATCAATCGTTGCCGCCACCTTGGACAGCAACTGCCCTGATAGCAAAGCGGCCGACAATAGGAAGTAGCTGCTCGAAATAAATAAAAGTAACGGCAAACGACGCCTCGTGAAAACATAACAAAACTGACATCAATCACCTTCCTTTGCGCAATTCCAGCGGTTTCCTCTTTTAGTTTTAGCGATAAATATAAGAACCCCACACCATACCCAGTAGGAACGGAACGGCTAATAATGCGACAATAACTTTGATGATTTTATCTAATCATATTATCTAATCATATAATTCATACTCTAACACTTCAAAGGTTTCAAAGGTACATTTAATGTCAGAGAAATGTATACAAATACATCCTGAAATACTTTTTCTTCGTAACCATCCACGAAAACAGAGTGTCCCCAAAGAATAAATGACAGTTAAATGTTAAAACCCCAAAGTCCATCCTCCCCCGCTTCCCTCCCTCCCGCGCGTAAGCGGCAGCAAGCAACAATCCCCCCTCCCCCGCCGGCAAAAAAAATTGGGGTATGAATTATTAGTTTCATACGCTAAATCATTTATTTATTTATTTAAAGGGAATCGATCCTTGGAGCGTGCTGATTTGTAAAGTTTTAATAGGTTGCTGAGTAGGTGACATTTTCTCTTCATTATTCTGTTGCTAACGTGTAACATAGCCCGAGTGAACTAAGAAATGTTTATGCATACGCTGGTAACAAATGGGCTGAGATGTTCATGGGATTTCTAATATATTTAAAGTTTTGACAGCCCAATGTCAAATTTGAATTTATTTCCATAAATAAATAGCTAGCTACCAATACGTGGCAATAGCCCATGATCATTCCATTAACAACGTTAAATTCAAGAGCAACGCCATACGATATTAGCATTTGAAATGTTATCGATATCCGTGTCCCTTTGACATCTAATTCACGGGACCTTCATATAGCATAATCGGCAAATCTTTCCCTTCACAAAATTGTTCAAACCTCTTTTTAACTAAGAATCTAGGACACAATTACCTATAAAACAACTAATCATTAAAATAGACCTCCAAAAATTCAAAGTCGGGTCACTATCGTACGTCAGTGACTCCTCCGAGCTCTTAGTTTATATACATTGAAATCAGCCGCGGGGGCGTTAATTTGCCTACGGTCTTACTTCAAATGTACCAGTCGTTTCCCAAGAAAACACTAAATCGCGCTACTCTTTTCGTCGCCTCTCTAGTGAAATGTCTCGATTTCGCAAGAATAAGCTCAACGTTGTTGATCTGACCCTCGGAGTTGAAGGTTCAGTTGCACTGGGCCCAGTTTGTACTAACCTGCAACAACGCAAGTAAACAATAAAGAAAGGAAGATACGAAGCCTTGACTTTTAGAAATGTGTGCAAAGGCCGCTTGAAGCTTCGTAGGGAAAATTGTTTAATATTTCAAATTCGGCATTAACTAAATTTTACAACTACAGTTTTCAACTCCAATCTTCGCCGAGGTACTTAATGGGATCCATTCGGCTGCAAATGTGTTATGCCATTGGTTTGCGAACCAACTGATATCCAAAACGTAGTAACGCCAACTTTGGTGAGAGCTAGACAGGGATCGGAGTGGGGAAGAAACGTTAAGAAAAGCAGAAGAGACTCGCGGGGGAGCAAAAAATGTTGAATTCAAAGTAACCATATTGGGGAGAGTTATGAAATGCCACATCTGTGTTATAGTCTAGTGAAAAAGCAATTGACTTATCAACGTCGTCCGTAGAGTAGGGCATGATTATATCGCCTAGGACAACTGTGGGGAATCTAAACGCTAATCTCTACCAAAACCTAACCATCAAGGCACCTACCTGTAGCAATGGAGACTATTTGTGTTTGATATTTCATTGCCGTTCAGGGCAATAGACACTTGATAAAAGCGGGATAAAACGGGGAACTTGTCCTCCGTCGCCGATCACAATACACAATTTGATGGGTCTCGTGTAGACATACAGAAATTTGCATAATATCCATAATGTTCTCTTGGTGCACGTTACGTGACGTTTGGAGAGTTGAGTCAACATCGGTGAACGCTGCAGCATGGAAGTTCTGATTTAAATATAAGTCACGAAAATAAAAGATAGGTGTGATTTCGATAGGGTTTAGACCTCAATCAATGGATTACCTTGGCTCAGAAAACTACTGGCTAACATTACAGTGGTAGAGGACATAAAGTCGGGAGGGGGTGGGTTGCGTGGGTAAGTGGGAAGAAGTCGAATAAAGGACATATAAATCAGTAAGAAATCATCATGCTGTCAAAAACCTACCACGTGTTACAAATAGCCGTAACGAATTTCAAGGCAGGTCAAGCACTGGGGCGCATCGAAAATATTTACGGCAGCCAACTCCCATTTTTTAATATTTTCATAGCCGCTGAAAATACCAGTGTCACAGTTACAAAATAGTCCTTTGTACTGACGCAGATTTTCTCTCTGTTTTCCCCCTAGCTGAAGGTTAAGCTGCATTTGGTGTTTTCCTGTACACCTGTCAAGTTATCAGCACGAAGAAATACCAGTTTAGCTTTAATCCTGAAAATTAAAATTAAAAATCATTAAAACATTTCTTTCCACAACGCGCGCCGCTAAAACTAAAACGATCTATCCCGATCTGAAGATTGTCAGGGTAGGGTGGATGAGGTCGGCTGGCCCTTGTCCACAGATTGCAACTGAGACATCCCAATTTAAAGAACTAGTTCCTCTAGTCCTCTAAATACGCACAGAAACTAAATATATGCACATGTGCCCAATCATACCACCGATTGCCAAGACTGGCATATGCGTATTCTTCTGCCCGTGGACAGAACTCTTCCCCGTAATATGTTACGAAATTTATCGAAGTTCTTCTCGGCCATTTAGGAAGGACGTGTGGAAGAGTACAAAGGACTCGCCAGAAACATTTATATATACACATGGTCACACACCTCATGTTGGAGGCAATTTCAGAGTCGTTAATGGTTGTGCATATTCCAACTCAGGAAGACGGAACGCAGGTGTTATACCTAATATTCACGGTAAAACATTTTTTCTATAAGCAATTCTGAGAAAAAAATGTATTCAGCCATTACAACGGTATTCTCCGAGTATCTCTCACGGATAGTGTAATGCTGCAAATCTTCATGAGGAAATATATCCTAACACACTAATCGTGAAGAAGGATGATCCAAAGCCAAGTTTCACGCAAATTATTTAGCAATCCAAGAGAAATTTGGTATTTATGTTCTTAAAAAGTACACTACCCCTTCCTTTTAAATCAGTCCAACGTATTGTACCACTATGAATGAGGGCTGGACGGTCTACGTATTGGTTTTCATCGAAGGCGCATCTTCCAGCTATACGAATGTTGGCACAATATCGAATCCATTCAAAAAAAGACAAGTCTGGGCTCAACAGAATTTACATGTCAGTGATTGTGGACCATATATTGATTGTGCATTTGATATTTTCTGTAATTTAGACAGGAAAGCATATATTTTCCAGCATCAAATAATATTGTTTACATATGCATGTTGTTGTTTTAATAATTTGTTATTACTAAATTATTGCCTCATTATTTGTTTCACGGAATATGATTACGCAACTGTCAATTGTCAAATAGTGTCATTCGACAGGAGTAAATACAAAAAGTGACAAAGCCAAACCAAATCCTTAATTCACATTCTTAACCATCGCAAATACTTTCATTGCTACATAATACTAACTTATTTCTGGCCTCACGCATTAAACGCATCTGCTCTATAAAATCGTATTGCATCATTGTTTAGTGAAGGAAAATTGGAAGGCTTTAGTTGCTCAAAATGTTGAGCCCTGCAGCTTCTACACGTCGCATTCTTTCTTATCAAGGGTTTTACCGCTTCTGAAGCATTGAGAAATACCAAGAATATAGTTTCTACCGGGTACCTAATATGTCCACTTTTTATATACTGTAAAAGTAAAATATGAAAAAAATATTCGTACTGAACTCCAATCCCGGTTTCACAAGTAACTTTTAACCATTGTTGTAGAAATGAACATGGCCTTCACATAAAATGTTTTTATAAGATAATAAGCAATCAAAAATATATATGTGAATACTTCAAAGCTGGATTAGTGTGAAAAATATGTGCCCAGTTTGGGAGTCCTTGCAGTTCTCCTCAAAACGTGTGCTTTTTAGACCCAAAGAAAAAACAACATTCGCCCTTTATGATATCCAACACTACCCCCGGATCCTGAAAAATATTCATTTTTAAATTTTCTATGGGGAAGCTCGGACCGCACGACCAGAGGTACGAATACGTAATGCATGTGGCTTGTTTATCGTATTGGATAAATACACAATGACAATGATATCTACCTCTGTGTCGTAACGTTTAATATGAATCAATGGTTTATAAATCAATTCATCCACCCATTCCTTCCTCTTACTTCCATTGTCAATGTTTCCGCTTAGTTGATGCATTATTTAATTATTTTATTTTTGATTCTATATTTGGGTGATATCAGAGTTTGTAATTTTTAATTATAGCGTTTCCAGTCAAAGAACAAAAAAAAAGTGATGTAAAAACAGGAAAGGAAGAAGAAAAGGAGAGGCTTGTCCTTCCTCTGATTGTTCTTAGCAAGTTCCAAAAGGAGACGCCTAGTGACGTCATTACATGTTATAAAATGACGGAAAAGCCGCCGAGAAAGCAGCAGACGACTCCAGGTCTACAAACAGACGCTACTGCAAACATAACTAATTTTAATTTTTATTGATCTAGGCGTAGAATCCACTAAGGTATAAAACAAGAATGAATATCTCGTCTCTTATAATTTCTGGACTATTCCTGGTTCTACTGTTCACAAGGACGGAGGCAAAACCCTTAGCTCAGTCACAGCAAGTAAGTTGACGAAATTTGTTCAGACAGCAAATCAGAGGCGATCCGTACCGCGAAGCGGACATAGATTTGCATAACCTAGCATTCTGCAACTAGAACTACTAAAACGAGTAAAATAAGCAACTGTTGTAGCTAAAAATTTTCTCATATCTTTCCTGTCTTTAAGATTTGAATGTCTATTCAACTAATGCTAAAGCCGTATCTATAAATCTATCGAATGAAGCATCAATTTAAGATTAATATTATTTACTTGTTTTATTTTAAGCAGTCTCTCGTGTGTTTCATTTTGCGAATACTTTATTTCATTATTTCATTAGAGTTTGGCAAATACGTCCTATCTAGTTTATCTATATCAGGTTTAATAGCAAATGTGTATTTGGTGATAAATTCAGATAGAAATAAGATAAACATAAAATAATAAATTCATAAACATACAATTGTTTGTAATGTCTTGTGCAAATAATACTTTATATGTTCCGATTTTGTGTACTATGAAAACAAGATTTCCTAATTCCAGTTCCTTTTACAGGATCCTGCTTATTTATTAGGTGAAGAATCCACTGAGAAAATTTTCTCAGAAGAAAGGGGTGACATTACAAGTGTGTTGCCTAGGATACGGTCCTCACGAGGCCTCAACCTTGACATGAAATCAAGGAAGTCCTTCAACAGGCGCAACAGCCATAAGAAAGGCTCCAAGAAAAAAGGCTGTTTCGGACTGAAAATAGACAAAATAGGAGCAATGAGTACACTAGGTTGTTAGATTGGCGACTCCTAGCGACGGTAAGTATCTGTACGAATATTGCTCGAATTCGCTTCATTTGCTTTATTGGTGATTTGCACACAAACTTGCTTTTATCTCCGCCTATCGCGTCACCTTACCGCAGAGCGCACGGCGATAGTAACCTCAGAAATCTAGACATTCTCCTATTCAAATCATTTAATCTATGACTGTAACAGAGACACGTAAAGTGTTTCAAATAAATATGCGACAATTTTCGACAGCGGAACTGGTTTTACCCAATTTATATTAACCTTCAAATGTATAATCTATGGCGGCTCACTTCCAATTCGATTTCAAGTTTTGTGAAGTTCATTCGTGCCTAATTCGTCTCTGGTGCGTTCCCCTAAAATCGAGCCTTAGCAGTGGCAGCGTGATGTCATCCGCCATGGAAATAAATTCCTATTGAAGAATCCCTTCATTTCTACGGATACTAACAAATACTTATTTTTATTCATAGGACACCGGGCTGGTGAAAGGCTCCGAATACTGTGTGTGTGTCTTATTGTCTCGCTAGAAGTATCTTTTAATAAGAAAACGACGCAGTTTCTCCCGGTACGAAGAATCACATTTACCAGCGACTTTGTTGTAAAAGAAACGTGATGGAGCATGCCGTTGCTATCATAAATTGTTTATTTCATTTCTGCATAAATGTATTTATGTTTAAACTATGCATATCTTTATAAAAGAAAGATATTTATGAAAAGTTTATTTATATAACGAACTGAGCAGATGGTTAGAATAGAATTGTAACATTTGTCCTGATCGCGATTTCATGTTAATTACATTTCCCGAAAGTCCGAAAAGTCTCCTTATTTATTACAGTTCGTGCAATACAAAATAAAAAAATCATGGTGGCAGACTTTTGCTTTGTTTTGAAGAGCTCGTTTAAATTCAGCGCGAAATTCTGAGGATCGCTTGTCGCTTCACCACCGTGATTTCATTGGGACTCGTCTCATTTTTCTCATCACATGCAGCAGTGGGGAACTCTATGTAATGGGCAATGGACAGTATTGACTATTCTTACTTACAATAGTTTAATCACAAGCTGAGAGCAGCAAGGTCGGTGTGGTTACTCCGTCCCAGTCATTATCCTCACTCACCTCACACACGTACACACCAACTTTGTTCAGCCTCCGCTCTTTCTCTCCCGCCGTTTTCTGGCCTCCTCACTTTATAATAAATAATTTTAATAATAGAGGACGTTAAAAGCTAAACCAGTGTGGAATTTGAATGATCTCGACTGTTTCAATAACTATAGTTGAGAAAGTAAACTCAGATGTCCCAAAGTCATGTTCGAAGTGGTCATCAAATTGACGGGCTATTAACGGGAATGTTTTCCATTCTACCAACCAAACGAGACCTAAGGTGGATGTTGCCTTTTAAATTGACCTCGCTTCTTTCCCCCATGAATTTGTCTATGTTACTCACTTCCCAATATTGCGTATTGTAGGCGAAGAAAAATTAACATATTTGAAAATAATTTTTACATGAAGTGGTCCTCATCTGGTTTTTAACCTAATTTAAACTCAGGGGCTACAAATGAAGATTTTCCAGTACTGATCCATATAATGTTGATCTGGCCAGTTTTTTTAAAAAATGCAATGTAAGAGCCTATTTTAAGTAAAATTTCACGTTGGGGATAACAATTGCACGCGCAGCTATTCAATAGAGATTTACACGGGCTGCTGGTTACGCCAAATCAAACGTGCATTTGGAATAATCTTTTTTTAAATGTGAAATCCTTAAGAGTGGCAAACGAACAACTAATTGTTACCAAGACAATAAAGATCTCTGATTTGCGACAAACCACTTCCAATTTTTTCTTTACGGTGTGCTTTTGAAGTCTATTATGTAAAACCTTTCAGAGGAAAGTTCTGTACATTATAGAGCCTTTCATCATCATAGAATTTGCTCGAGGGTAACGTGGTAAATAATGGGCTCTAGTTGTGTTGAGATATAAATAATACCCAGGACATCAGGGGAAACTTCCGCGCCGTCCAAAACAGTCCGTGAAATCGAGTGCACCCACCTGGAAGTGTCGATGAATTCAACGCCCGCCTGCTGCTTTCTCCCTGTTCTGAAACTAGGTGCTCGATTGGCTGTTTTTACCTCAACTATCGCAAGTTTTGGCATGTTTGCCCTGATCAGTTTCCTCCAATATATGTATTTTTTTTACTGGTCAGGCACCAAATCCTAATAAACTGTTCTAGTTGATCCACATTTCTGTCAATCTTATGAACTTCATCCAATCTCTTCCCACAATCGCACTTTCTGTCCAAGTCTCTCCTGAGTCATCTCCCACCGCTGCTTCGCGTCTCTGAAGTCCTGATTTCTGGACCTGCGCATGGCAGAATGCAAGTGCGGAATGCGTTGTATCTCTTATTAACGTTGGCCTTAGCACCAAGTCCGGGGGGCTCGATATAAACATAATGAAATTAGAAACAGAAAAGGGTGGAAATTCAGCAACCAGGCGATACCCCGTGGAAATAGAAAGAGTTAATATTTCAGCTCTGAGACTGAGAAAGGGAAATCGACAATGCCTCTCTGTGTTTTGTATTGCTAATATAGCAGGACCAATGGACATGGCCAGCGGGTCATGCTATACCAATACAAAAACAAAAACTATGCAAAATCACAGATGGATGACTGGCAGAAGTGGCCAAATCTGATACAAAGACAGTGCCAGTTAACTAAAGTTGTTGAATTCAGTAATGAGTCCAGAAGGCTGCAATGTGCCCAGATAGTTGGATGTATTGTTTCTGTAGCGTGAATTGGGCCTTGTTGTAGCAGATAGATAGGTCAGAGTGCGAGTGGGTGGAAAATTAAAGTGGCAGGCATCCAGTAGCTCAGGGAAACTCCTGTTTTAGTTTTCTCTAATATAAAGATGAACGTGAAATGCAATATATAAGATTGGAGGAAAGGCACGTAAATCACTGCTTCATTCAGGAAGATCTTTGGTTCCCTGGATAGTGAGGCAGGGAAAGAACAGGTGTTGTAAATCCTGAGCTGTGTGGGAAGATGTCATTGACTGGTTCAGTGGGGACACATTGGAGGACTAGGGAATGCTAGCTGGTGGGGTGGAAGGTGTGGACCAGGGCTGTCTGTTCTTGCTCTGGAAACAGTTGAGATGTGGTCAACTACAGGTCAGGATTCAGGAAGAAGGAAGATATTTCAGCAGCACCTGTGTAAAAACTAATATGACCTGGTGGAAGAGCTGGGAAATGGAACAGAGTCATAATAGGAGGCAGGATGGGAGAAATAAAGTCAGGAAAGCTGTGGGAGTCTGTGGATCTGTAATGGATGTTTGTGACAATTGTTAGAACATAATAGAATGAATAAATGAGAAATCGCTATTTCTAATTTTATCTATATTTTCTGTTGCATAGCCCAGTGACATCAAAAGATTCTATCAAACCTCAAAGCACATTGATTATCGAAGTATGTATACTATATACAAACTTGAGATTCGTCTCCTTACAGGCAGCCACAAAACAAAGAAACTAATAGAACCCACTAAAAAAAGACCATCAAATGCCCAATGTGCAAAAATAAAACAAACTGAGCAAACAATAAAATGAATCAAGTAACACACAGAACTGAAGATCACGAAACCTCTTGTGTTCAGTATATTTTCTGAGCATTGTGATGTAAAGGGTTGTTACAGATTTTAACTTGTATGCCATCTCTGTTTTACCATTGCGGCTCTCAATAATGGAAACAAATATGAAATATAAAGATGCAAGAATGGTTTGTAATTAAATTATTCATTAAAGGAACATATTATTACTCATCAGTAAACGGTCATATTGATATTGCTTTGTTGTATTCGTGATGATTACCATTTTGTGACTTTACATTGAGTAAGAAGGCTCAGTTCACATATTCACAATTAATCAGCAACTAATATTACAATGGCATTTTTGTACCTTTTTGAAATGGACTGACAACAAATTCCATCCTCTGATGCCATTGCACTCAAACCAAATCAGACAACCATAATGTTCTGAATTATTGAAGTCCACACTTAACAATGTTGCTTTTGTTTGGGGTGAGCCATTTGCTTGAGAATAAAATTTATACTTAGTTAATAAAATTGAAGAGGGAATTACTCTGTAATAATAAAATAAAGCATACTTACAAAATATGCCAAGCAAAATGGCAACAATCAACAAAGGATGTCTTTTATTGGATGTTCTTTTTGGAGTGGTTTCTATGGATAAACGTAGTGAATATTTTCAGATTTCTTGACAAAAAGCATGGAGTTTTGAATAAGAAATGAGAAGATATAGCATGGTGTTGATATAATTCCACTTGAGACCAGTTGCCTGAATGGCAACAGTTATTTTTTGGGTTTTGTCTTATGGAGTCTAGCAACCAAAATGTCATCAGTCTTTTGTAGGCAATGTAACAGTGGAAAGGAGCTCTTCTCCTCTACTCCAATATCTTTATGACAAAATTCAATCATTAATCAAATTATGTTAATTTATTTTCATAGAAAATTTATAGGCTACCACTTTGTTCTGCATGAAGAATTTTGCTTCACTTGAAATAACAACTAATAAAGCAGCACATAAAAAGTTTAAAATAAGATTATTTATTTGGTAATGAAGTATAGCTGGCAAGGTCAGCATGGATTAGCTGTTCCTAGAGATGCTTAAGAAGGTGGGGGAGAGAGACCTTTGTGAACTGCTGTAGTCCGTTTGGTGATTAACTCCAATGTTACTGGGGTGGCCGTTCAATTTCTGAAGGACTGCTCAAGGACATCTTCAGACTCTCACTGCTGCAGTTGGAGGTTCCCATCTACTTCAAAAGTGATCAGTCATAGCAGTGCCCAAGGAGAACAAGGTGCACTGCTTCAACAATTATTGTCCAGTGGCACTGACATTTATTGTGCTTTGAGGGGTTGGTCATGTCTAGAATTAACTCCTGCCTAAGCAAGGAGCTGGGCCTGCTGCAATTTGCCTACTGCCACAATAGGTCTACAGCGTTTAACCACTTTGCCATGGATCACCTGGACAATAGCAATACCAATGTCGGGCTGCTGATTATTGATTACAGCTCAATGTTCAAAGTTCATAGTAATTTTTATTATCAAAGTAGATAAACTGTATGCCACCATATACAACCCTGAGATTCATTTTCTTGTGGGCATACTCAACAAATCTATAGTGTAGTAACTATAACAGAATCAAAGAAAGACCTCCCATCTAGGGTGCAGAGGACAACAAACTATGCACATGAAAGAAGAATGATAATATAAAGAAATAAGCTATAAGTATCGAGAACATTAGACAAAGAGTCCTTGAAAGTGAGTCCATTGGCTGTGGTAACATTTCAATGATTCGGCAAGTGAAGTTATCCCCTTTGATTCCAGAGCCTGATGGGTGAGGGGCAGGAACTGTTCCTGAACCTGGTGGTCTGAGTCCTGAGGCACCTATTCCTTCATCCTGATGTCAGCAGTGAGAAGAATGCATGTCCTAGGTGGTGAGAATCCCTGATGATGGATGCTGTTTTCCTGTGACAGCATTTCATGTAGACCTGCTCAAGGGTTGGATTGACTTTACCCATGATGGACTGGGCTACATCCACTATATTTTATAGGATTTTCCATCCAAGGTCATTGGTGTTTCCATCCCAGGCTGTGCTGCAGTCAGTCAATATATTCTCCACTACACATCAAAATGCTGAAGTTTGAGGTGTTATGCAGAATCTCTGCAAACTCGCAAGGAAACAGAGGCACTGCCGTGCTTTCTTTTTAATTGGACTGGTCCCAAGGACAGGTCGTCTGAAATAGTAACACTGAGGAATTTAAGGTTGCTAACCCTCTCCACCTCTGAACTTCCGATGAGGACTTGCTCATAGACCGCTAGTTTCCTTCTCCTGAACTCTGTAATCAGTTCCTTAGTCTTGCTGACATTTAGTGAGAGGTTGTTGGTATGACAGCACTCAGCCATATTTTTAGTCTCCCCCCCGCCCCCCCATACGCTGATTCATCACCACCTTTGATTTGGTCCACAACAGTGGTGTCATCAGAAAACTTGAATATGGCATTGGGGTTGTGCTTGGCCACACAATCATTAGTGTAGAATGAGTAGAGCAGTAGTCTAGGTACACAGCCCTGTGGTGCACCCGTGCTCTTGGAGACCTTGGAGGAGATGTTGCTGCGAATCCAAACTGACTAGGGTCCACAAGTGAGGAAATCCAGGATCCAATTGCACAAGGAGGTATTGAGGTCAAGGTCTTGGAGCTTATTGATTAGTTCTGAGGGAATGATGGTATTGAATGGTGAGCCATAGTCAATAAAGAGCATCCTGATGTATACAGCTTCATTTCCAGGTGTTCTAGGGTTGACTGAGGAGCCAATGAAATGGCATCTGTTGTTGACCTGTTGTGCCGATAGGCAAATTAGAGCCGATCTAAGTCACTTCTCAGGCAGGAGTTGGTACGTTTCATAACCAAGCTCTCAAAACACTTCATTACTATGGATGTAAGTGCAAATGGGTGAAAGTCATTGAGGCAGGTCTTCTTGGGTACTGGTACAATTGAAGACTGCTTGAAGCAGGTGGGTACCACACACGAGATGTTAAAGATTTGTGAACACACCAGCCAGTTGATCAGCATAGGTCTATAGTACATGGCCAAATACCTTGTCCAAGCTAGTTGCTGTTTGTGGGTTCACCCTCCTGAAAGTAGCTTGCACATTGGCTTCAGAGACTTAAATCATTCGATCATCTGCGTATGTGGGAGTTTGTGATGGTTCCTCCATGTTTTGATGGACAAACCAAGAATAGAAGGCATAGAGCTCACCTGGAAGTAAAACCCTTCTGTCCTCCATGTTACTTGATTTAACGGCATAAATATAAAAGGTGATAGTATTCAAGTCCTGCCACAACTGTTGAGCATCCTTCGTTGATTCAAGATTGGTCTGGAATTGTCACTTTGCCTCTGAGGTGGCTTTCTGAAGATCGTACCAACCCAAATATTGATTGGCATGTCCCAAGAGCGAGGGGTTTAGATGGGCTGGAGCTTGTTAGGTGTTTTCAAGAAGGTTTCTTGACACAGTATGTAGGTAAGCCTACAGGAGGAGAGGCTGTACTTGATCTGGTATTGGGAAATGAACCTGGTCAGGTGTCAGGTCTCTCAGTGGGAGAACATTTTGGAGATAGTGATCACAACTCTATCTTCTTTACCAGAGCATTGGAGGGGGATAGGAACAGACAAGTTAGGAAAGCGTTCAATTAGAGTAAGGGGAAATATGAGGCTATCAGGCAACAACCTGGAAGCATAAATTGGAAACAGATGTTCTCAGGGAAATGTACGGAAGAAATGTGGCAAATGTTCAGGGGATGTTTGCATGGAGTTCTGTATAGGTACATTTCAATGAGACAGGGAAAGGATGGTAGGGTACAGGAACCATGCTTTACAAAGGCTGTTGTAAATCTAGTCAAGAAGAAAAGAAAAGCTTACAAAATTTCAAAAAGCTAGCTAATGAAAGAGAGCTAGAAGATTATAAGGCTAGCAGGAAGGAGCTTAAGAAAGAAATTAGGAGAGCCAGAAGGGGCCATGAGAAGGCCTTGGCAGACAGGATTAAGGAAAACCCTGAGGCTTTCTACAAGTATGTTAAGAGCAAGAGGATAAGACGTGAGGAAATAGGACCAATCAAGTGTGAGAGTGGAAAAGTGTGTATGGGACCGGAGGAGATAGCAGAGGTACTTAATGAGTACTTTGCTTCAGTATTCACTACGGAAAAGGATTGTGGCAATTGTAGGGATGACTTACAGTGGACTGAAAAGCTTGAGCATGTAGATATTAAGAAAGTTGATGTGCAGGAGCTTTTGGAAAGCATCAAGTTGGATAAGTCACCGGGACCAGACGAGATGTACCCCAGGCTACTGTGGGAGGCGAGGGAGGAGATTGCTGAGCCTCTGGTGATGATCTTTGCTTCATCAATGGGGACAGGAGAGGTTCTGGAGGATTGGAGGGTTGCGGATGTTGTTCCATCATTCAAGAAAGGGAGTAGAGATAGCCCAGGAAATTATAGACCAGTGAGTCTTACTTCAGTGGTTGGTAAGCTGATGGAGAAGATCCTGAGAGGCAAGATTTATGAACTTTTGGAGAGGCATAATATGATTAGGAATAGTTAGCATGGCTTTGTGAAAGGCAGGTTGTGCCTTACGAGCCTGATCAAATTTTTTAAGTTGTGACTAAACACATTGATGATGGTACAGCAGTAGATGTAGTGTATATGGATTTCAGCAAGGCATTTGACAAGGTATCCCATGCAAGGCTTATTGATAAAGTAAAGAGGCATGGAATCCAAGGGGAAATTGCTTTTTGGATCCAGAACTGGCTTGCCCACAGAAGGCAAAGAGTGGTTGTAGATGGGTCATATTCTGCATGGAGGTCGGTCACCAGTGGTGTGCCTCAAGGATCTGTTCTGGGACCCCTTCTCCTTGTGAATTTTATAAATGACCTGGATGAAGAAGTGAAGGGATAGGTTAGTAAATGTGCTGATGACACAAAGGTTGGAGGTGTTGTGGATAGTGTGGAGGGCTATCAGAGGTTACAGCGGAACATTGAGAGGATGCAAAAATAGGCTGAGAAATAGCAGATAGAGTTCAACCCAGGTAAGTGTGAGGTGGTTCATTTTGGTAGGTCAAATATGATAACGGCATATAGTATTAATAGTAAGACTCCTGGCAGGGTGAAGGATCAGAGGGATCTTGGGGTGTGAGTCCATAGGACACTCAAGGCTGCTGCGCAGGTTGACTCTGTGGTTAAGAAAGCATACGGTGCATTGGCCTTCATCAATCGTGGAAATTAATTTAGGAGCCAAAAGGTAATGTTGCAGCTATATAGGACCCTGGTGCAACCCCACTTGGAGTACTGTACTCAATTCTGGTCGCCTCACTACAGGAAGCACGTGGAAACCATAGAAAGGGTGCAGAGGAGATTTACAAGGATGTTGCCTGGATTGGGGAGCATGCCTTATGAGAACAGGTTGAGTGAACTTGGCCTTTTTTCTTTGGAGCGACGGAAGATGAGAGGTGACCTGATAGAGGTGTATAAATGATGAGAGGCGTTGATTGTATGGATAGTCAGAGGCTTTTTCCCAGGGCTGAAATAGCTAGCATGAGAGGGCACAGTTTTAAGGTGCTTGGAAATAGGTACAGAGGAGATACTGTATCAGGGGTAAGTTTTTTACGCAGAGAGTGGTGAACTATGTTCCCTCTAAGCTGTGCGCATGTGCGCACACACACACATTTTTCAACCAGCGCACAAAGGAAATTAATGTGTGCACAAAAGGTTAGTTACCTAAAATAATGTAGTAATTAATAATTATTGAAAACAATCTTTCAGCCAAATGTTTCTGTTAACTAGTTAGTCAGTTTTTGAAATACCACAATGCACATCACTAATGTACGTCACTTCACCTTTCTTGTTCCGGTTTGTACAGCTGCATCACAGCAGCAGCCATCTTTGGCAAACAGTGTTCATATCGTAAAGTTTACAAAGATCTGTTTCAAATCCTGTAGATAGCTTTCTAAGTTTTTTTGAAAACAATCAGTCAAATGACCCTGTGGCTAAATACTGTCACAAGAAATTGATAAACATCACATACAAAGTAGCTTCACAGGTTTTAAGTGATGTCTTTGATGAACTGGCTGCACTGTGCAAGATTCTGCAAAAGAGTGGCCTGACACCGATTGATTCACTTCATTTTGCGCGAGGCAAAATTAACAAGATGAGAAAGCAGTATCTGGGAGACAATGTTCTGTGGAGTGACAAAGTTAAAGTTTTGCTAAGCCAACAACGTGAAGAAAACATCACAGTAGATACAAGTTCGTTGTTGGCTTTTATAAATAGTCTTTGTGTTCATTTAGAAGAAAGGTTTCCTGAAGATGAGGTACAAGAATGGTCTGCTTTTGATTTCTCCGCAATTGCAGATTGTGACTTTACATTTGGTGATGAACAAGTTAGTACCTTATGTCTAAAATATCATGATTTTCTAGTTGAAAATTCTGTAATAGTTAGACAGTTTAATGATTTCAAATTTTCCTTGCAAGAAAAAATTAAATCCAAACTGATTTCAAACTTTGCTCAAATGGTGGCATTTGTACTTCAAAATGAACAGTTTTGCAACCTTGCACAGTTGATGGACATTGGGGGAACCTTTCTTGCGTCTAGTGCGGACTGTGAGCGCGGTTTTAGCCTAATGAATCAACTCAAAAACAAGCTGAGAAACTGTTAAGATGAATGTCATTTGGATATGTTAATGAGAATCAAAAGCTATCAATTGGATGGAAGTTCTATTAGTCGAGATGGAGTTTACAAAGAATGGGTAAATGCCAAAGACAGGAGAGAGAAAAAACAACTGAGTGACTTAAATATGTATGTTATTTTGTTGTTATTCTGTGCAGTTTTATGACAAATATTTTGTAAACCTACATAAACTGTGCCATGTGTGTAGTCAGTGCGCACATACTTCTGTCACAGGAAAAAGATTTGCACAACATAAGATTTTTGTGTACACTGACTACTACAAATTAGAGAGAACATTGGTGGTGAGTGTGTGGAATGGGCTGCTGGTGACGGAAGTGGAGGCGAATACGATAAGGTCTTTTAATTGACACCTGGACAGGTATATGGAGCTCAGAAAAATAGAGGGTTATGGGTAACCCTAGGTAATTTCTCAGGGGAGGACATGTTCGGCACAGCTTTGTGGGCTGAAGGGCTGGAATTGTGCTGTAGGTTTTCTATGTTTCTATAAAAAGAAGCAGTCCTAACACAGACACTGATAGAATGCCACTAGTCACTGACAGCCAACCAGAAAAGGCTTCTTTTATTCCCACTCACTGCCTCCTACCAATCAGCCAATGCTCTAACCATGCCAGTAACTTTCCTGAAATACCATGGGCTCTTATCCTGGTAAGCAGCCTTGTGTGTGGCATTTCGTCAAAGGCCTCTGAAAAGTCCAAATATACGACATCCACTGCAAGCCCTTTATCAATCCTACGTGCAATCTCCTCAAGGAAATACAACAGGTTCATCAGGCAAGATTTTCCCTTAAGGAAACCATGTTGACTTTGTCCTGTGTCACCAAGTACTCCACAACCTCATCCTTAACAATTGACTCCAACATCTCCCCAACAACTGAGGCAAAGCTCACAGGTCTATAATTTCCTTTCTGCTGCCTTCCTCCTTTCTTAAAGAGTGGAGTGACATTTGCAATTTTTCAGTCCTTTGGCACCATGCCAGAGTCCAATGATTTCTGACAGATCATTACTAATGCCTTCACAATCTCTACCACTACCTGGTCTGGGTAACTTATTTACCCTTAGGTCTTTCAGCTTTTTGAGCACCTCCACCCTTGTAATAGTAACTGCACTCACTTCTCTTCCTTCACACCCTTCAACATCTGGCACACTGCAAGTGTCTTTTACAATGACTGATGCAAAATACTCACATAGTTCATCTGCTATCTCCTCGGGCCCCCAATATTATTTCTCCGGCCTCATTTTCTAATGGTCCTATAATATCCACTCTCATCTCTCTTTTATTTTTTACATACTTGAAAAAGCTTTTACTATCCACTTTGATATTGCTTGCTAACTTGCTTTCATATTTCATCTTTTTCCTCCTAATGGTTCTTCTAGTTGCTCTCTGCAGGGTTTTAAAAGCTTTCCAATCCTCTGTCTTTCCACTAATTTTTACTTTGTTGTAGACCCTTTCTTTTGTTTTTACATTAGCTTTGATTTCCCTTGTCAGCCACGGTTGTACTATTCTTCCATCAGTTCATGCCACTATTAACACTAAAGCCTGAGATAATGTGAACTTATCGAGTTTAAAGTTCAAATGATGATTCAATTGTTATGCTAATCATTGTGGATTGATAATGGAATCTACCGTTATGCACCCACACAGTTCCATAAGTTTGCATAATAGATTCTTAAAGACTTTTGCATTGTAGTAAATTCTTAAATGAGCATGTTTGCTAATGATGTGAGCTTTACAAATGTCATTGACGTGAACATTACAATTTAAAATTGTCAGCAAATAATTGACTATTATTCAAGGGAAATGAAACAAACTACAGAGAAAGGATTTCTATATATGCTCACCACTCATACAATCCATGTACTAACAAGATGGCATGTAGACACTAGTTATAAAAAGAACCCTTGTGTTCAATTGCCAAAAAAATTGTTACATTCACTTTTTTTTCCAGAACGGGTTTAGTAAGAGTTCGTATGTGAATAGCCTTGGTGAGCAACACTTTTCATTGGGATATAATCATGTTTATGTAATTTTTTATGGCACTGGAAAGTTTCAAAGTGCTTTTATGTACTTTTTAAAAATCATTTATGCACTTCAAAGTACTATGATTATTTGTCAGATAAAATCAGCCAATTTTCAAACATATAGCTAGTGATCAGAACTTCTCATTTGAAAAAACATTGGAAAGGGAAGCGCCATGCTTTCATTTGATCACCAGGGGGCAGCAGAGGAGACCAGAGCCGAGGATTAGGAGAATGGGCAAAGAAGTGCAGGGAAGTGTATGGTCATTCACTTTGGTAGAAGCAATAAAGGCATAGACTAATTTCTAAATGGGGAGAAAACTCAAAAATCAGACGTACAAAGGGACTTGGCAGTCCTTGTGCAGGATTCCCTAAAGGCTAACTTGCATGTTGAGTCAGTGGTAAGGAAGGCAAATCTAATGTTAGCAGTCATTTCAAGAAAACTAGAATATAAATGCAAGAATGTAATACTGAGGCTTTATAAAGCATGGGTCAGGCTGTATTTGGAGTACTGTGAGCAGTTTTGGGCTCCTTATCTAAGAAAAGACATTGGAGAGGGTCCAGAGGAGGTTAACGAGAATGATTCCAGCCAAGAAAGGTTAATGTATGAAAAGCATTTGATGGCTCTGGGCCTGTACTCGCTGGAGTTTAGAAGAATGAGGGGGATCCTACTGAAACTTATCACATGTTGAAAGACCTAGATGGGTTGGATGAGGAGAGGATGTTTCCTATAGTGCGGGAGTCCAGGAACTGAAGGCACAGCCTCAGAATAGAAGAGAATTTCTTTTTAGCCAGAGGGTGGTGAACATGTGGGATTCATTGCACAAATGGTTTTGGAGGCCAAGTTATTGCATATATTTAAAGACGGGAGTTATAGGTTCTTGATTAGTCAGGGTGTCAATTATTACAGGGAGAAAGCAGGAGAATGCATCTGAGAGAGATAATAAATTAGCCATAGTCAAATGGCAGAGACGATGGGCTGAATGGCCTAATTTTGCTCCTATGTGTTATGATCTTATGATACCCTGTGTTTAGTGATTGTTGAGTCCTAGCCTGTGCTCTCTACAAAGCAATTCTCAAGTCAAGATTCTTCTTTTAACTCCAACCCTTGTTGCTGGTCTCCTCTACACTTAGGTCCACCTGATGTATGTCTCTCCTGGTAGTCCATGGATTACTGATATGGAACTTCACCATGGCAACCCTGGTTCAACCCAGCCTGGTAACCACCTCCGTTATAGCAATGGCCTGGGCCCTGCTTGGGTCAATTTGCATATTCTCCTTAGAAACATTAAACCTTGGTGAAGGAGACTCTGGATACATGGAACACACTCTTCTCTAGTTTGACAAATTCCTGGTTCTGGAGTGAACATTGAAGAACCCATCATACATTTTTGATGTGTTCATGGTAGGACTTGGAGAAGATGAGCTTATCATCTAGGCACACGAAGACAAAATGATTTAGCATCTCATGGAGAACATTGTTGAGAAGGGCCTGGAAGAGTGCCAGGCCTTTGACTAAACCGAACAGCATCATGAGATATTTGTGGTGGCCAGTGGAGATGTTAAACTCAAAAGCCGTGGTCATCAGTGGCAAGAGGCACCGGTTCTTCACCCTGATCTTACTGAGGCCTCTATAATCTATACACGATCGGAGTCCACCATCATTTTTTTGCCACAAGGAAGAAGCCCACACCAGCAGAGAATGTGGAGGGGCAGATGAAACTGGAAGGTAGGGCGTCATGGATATACTTCTCCAAGGCCACGCTTTCTGGAGCTGACAGGGAGTCGAGTCTTCCTCGGGGTGGATAGGTTCCAGGCAGCAATTCAATTGCGCCATCATAGGTTTGATGAGGTGGGTGTGTTGTGGCCCCTTTCTTACGAAAGTTCTCTTGCAGGTCTGCATACACGTGGGGAACTTGGGATAGCCTGGCAGAAGCAGGAGGGAGCCCAGGAAAGGTAGGTAGGCAGGCAGGCCTGGCAGCAGCAAGAGCATCCATAAAGTGCACCAGTGGAGCAGAAAATTTGTGGGTTATGGAGGGCTAACCAGGGTTGTCCTGAGATCAACAGATTGAATAAGGTAGTGAGATGGCTGATATTCCCTGGGGCCAGAGTTCTTCCATCCAGGGCCACAGCTATGACCGTTTGGTCGAGGTGGGCCAGGGAAATTTGGAGATTTCTTGCTAACCCAAGGTCTTTGGAATTACCTGCTGCACCTGAAAGCTCCAAAGGCATGTCGTTGTTCACACCAGGAGATGGAGGAAGACAGCATCACCCTGGATGGTGCAGACCTGGAAGTCTGGTAAAACTTGCACAGAGATTCCTTCCCTAGGTTGGTCTGGATGTTTTCCTGACCAGTTAGGACAGGCAGAACGGAAATGGCCCGGCCTACCACAGTAGATGCAGCACTTTCCCTTCGTTCTCTGGTCCTGCTCAGATGGAGGAAGTCAGATTCTGCCCAGTCGCATCGGCTGCCCTGGAGGAAGATAAGGGGAGCTGCAGGGGGTGCATGATTGATCCAAGATGATGAAGCTGGAAAAGCTTGGACTGGCAACGCTAGAGCAGACAATTTTTAACTCGGATGGAGGTAACAATGAGAGTCTTGACATTTTCATCTGGGTCTCTGGCTCCCAATTCATTTAAAATTTAATCTAATAACCTACAGTGGAACACGGCTATAAGGACTTCAGTGTTCCAACCATTTCCTGGTGAAGAGGGATACATCAGTACAACTCAATTCTTTTCCCAGCGCGCCATAGCCTGGGCGAAAGCTTTGCTAGAGAGGAGAAAGTTGATGTAAGTTTCTTAAATAAATAGAATTTATTTAACTCTTACACCCATCCCACAACGTGAGGGAGTAAAAATATTTGCGTTATGACTCCGTTGCAATGTACGGACATGTGAATTTAAAAGTCTAATGGCTTTTGGGAAGAACATGTCCTGTAGCCTATTGGTCATGGCTTTAATGCTGCGGTAGCATTTGCCAGACGGAAGCAGCTGAAACAGTTTATGGTTGGAGTGACTGGTGTCCCTGATGATCTTCCAGGCCTTCTTTCTGCACCTGTTGCTTCAAATGTCCTCAGTGGAGGGAGGTTCACAGTCACAAATGCGCTGGGCTGTCCGTACCACTCACTGCAGTGCCCAGCGATCAAGGTTGGTGCAGTTCCCATACCAGGCAGTGATACAGCAGTCAGAATGCTCTCAATGGTGCCCCTGCAGAAGGTCTTGAGGATTTGGGGGTCCATTCCAAACTTCTTCAGTCGCCTGAGGCAGAAGAGATGCTGTTGTGCTTTTTTTGCCACAAAGTCAGTGTGTACAGTCCAGGTGAGATCGTCACTGATGTGTATACCAGGGAACCTGAAACTACTCACTCTCTCAACTGTAGACCCATTGATGCTGATCAGGCCGAGCCTGTCTCTCTTTTCCTCCTTTAATCCACAATCAGCTCTTTTTTTTGTGGACATTGAGGGAGAGGTTGTTATTTTGGCAGTACTCTGTCAGGGTGTCAACCTCTCCTCTGTAGGCTGTCTCGTCACGGCTAGAAATAAGGCCGATCAAAGTCGTGTCACCTGTGAATTTGATCAGCAGGTTTGAGCTGTGTGAGGCAGTACAGCCATGGGTGTAAAGGGAGTAGAGAAGGGGGCTCAGGACACAACCCTGGGGGGCACCTGTCTTGAGGGTCAGAGGGGCAGAGGTGAGGGAGCCCATCCTTACCACCTGTCAGTGATCCAACAGGAAGTCTAGGATCTAGGATAAAGCTGGGAGGAGAGATAGCAGCGCGCCGCGCACGCAGCCCTCTGGTGAAAATGATATCGTATCCATTAAATAGGGGCCGTGGACAATTCTGATTTGATGGAGACGGACATGAAAGCACAGAGGAACATCTGGAGAAATTTCTGAAACGCAGGTTCGCTGCTGTTGTTACTGTGTGATTGAGAATCTTCCGGAGGGAAGGCTTCAAAATCCCCGGCTTTGCCTGCTGTTGGCGACTGAGATCGAGGTCGAATCGTTCAGATAGAGATGGTGCTCGGTACTCGGTGTCGGAGAGATGATGGGAGGCTCGAAGTTTTCGGATGACTCAGAGTCGGACTGTGGTCGGGCATGGCAGGGAGAGTTTTTCTTCCTTCTACCGTCTGCGTGAGATGTGGGACATTTGAGAGACTTTGAATTTTTTACTGTGCCATGGACTGTTCTTCATCAAGTTATGGTATTGTTGCACTGTTGTATCTATATGTTATAATTATGAGGTTTTGTTAGTTTTTTCAGTCTTGGTCTGTCCTGTGTTTTGTGACATCACACCAGAGGAAATATTGTATCATTTCTTAGTACATGCATTACTAAATGACAATAAAAGAGGACTGCGTTGTCTTCATAATCTAATCCAGCTGCACAAGGTGGGGTGCAGGCTGAGATCTCTGAGCTTCCTGGGCTGCATCTCAAAAGCCACAAAACCCTGAGAGAATACTCGACAGGTATATGGAGGAATTTAAGGTGGGGGGCTATATGGGAGGGTCGGCACAACATTGTGGGCCGAAGGGCCTGTACTGTGCTATACTATTCTATGTTCTTCTATGAATTAAACCGATACGTGTCTGAGTACGAAACCCTCTACAGGTGCCTGGGTTGTTATCAATTCACTTGGCTGCCGCAGGCCCAGAGGCTTGGGAACTGGGGTGGCAGCAGGAGTTTGCTGGCTTAGCCAGGTGATCCTGGTGAGTGTCTGCCAAGCGGTGAAGATTTGCTGAATCACAGGTTCATGGCCACTCACCGTGACTTCCTGGCTGGCCGGCACTGATCAAAGATGCTCATACTCTGCGTGGTCCATGTTGTGGCTCAGTTGCTGATTCATTACATTCTGTGTTCTTCACTGACATCAGATTCACTGTAGTATTTGCTTGACTCGAAGGGAGCATTGGCCACTACACCATTGGCATCTGACAGGTCACCAGACAGAGATTCAATGCAAAATTCCTCCTCAGCAAGGACACATTTCCTTTTGCTTCCCTTGCCATGTGGTTTATTTGGTGATTTTTAAAAATATATATTTCATCTGAAATTTCACCTATGGCCCAGAGGAAAGATCATAGGATCCCCCCAGTAACATCCTGGACCCAGACCCGATCAGAGACTCCCACTGCAGCCACCATTGATTACTCCATGCCATCAGGTGCTGGCCAGGTGGTTGGGACTTTGGGTTCTGTCATGCTTTGGTCCAGTCACCAGGGGGTGCCAGAGTCCTCCAGGCTCTGACACTGCTCCTCCCCTGATTATTAGCTAATTATTTTTATCTGAGCCTTGTTTTAGTTATCAATGTACCTGTGCCTTGTTTTGTTTCTCTATTTAAGTTCTTTTTGATTTGTTTGTCTTGCATTGACCTTCCCTTTTTCTGGTGATTCTCGAGCCCTAGCCTATGTTCTCTACCAACCAATTCTCAAATAAAGGTACTTTGTTCAACTCCATCTTCGTCTCTGGTCTCCTCTGCATTTGGGCCTACTTGGGTCTACGTCTCTCCTGCTCTCCTAGCAGTCCACAAGTTAAAGATACCGAATTTTGCCAAAACAACCCTAGTTTAACCCAGCTTGGTAACCAGTGCAGTTACACCATACTCGGGTTAGCTCCCATGCAGTTCTCTTCATGGAACCTGGTATATCCACCAGGGGTGATGAGACATTGGTTCAATGTCTCCTCTTGAAATTATAGGCATCCATTAGTCTCGTGAGTCCATGGACTTGTGCCTTGGAAGGTTTCCAGGGCGCAGGCCTGGGCAAGGTTGTAGGGAAGACCGGCAGTTGCCCATGCTGCAAGTCTCCCCTCTCTACGCCACCGATGTTGTCCAAGGGGAGAGCACTAGGGCCGATACAGCTTGGCACCAGTGTCGTCGCAGAGCAATGTGTAATTAAGTGCCTTGCTCAAGGACACAACACATTGCCTCAGCTGAGGCTCGAACTAACGACCTTCAGATCACTAGACCGACACCTTAACCACTTGGCCATGCACCAACACCTCTTGAAATTGTACCTCAACGATGTCCTGCAACCACTGCTGCGTAAAGTTTGTTTTGAACACCCAAATTTCCAATCAGGAGAGCGATGCCGCTGGGTCAGCCTGACATCTGAGATAAATAATATTATGAAAATAAAATTCACCAGCCAAGCTTTTCATCATTTAGGTCCACTCAGATTTTTTGTGAGGATGTAGCCATGAGAAGCTTTTGAATCACCAGAGACTGGATGCTGCAGATATTCTCCATGTGTCAGGCAGTGAGTTCCAGGTTTCTGACACAGCAAGAATGGAGGATTGGCAACATGCATTTTACAGTATGAAACTTGGACTGAAGGGTGTCAGTGATAGCTCTCCCTTTTCCTTCTAGGTTCTAGAGGTCTTGGTTTATAAGCTACTGTCAAAGAAACCTTAGCAAGTTTCTGCAATGAATCTCATCATTGGTACATATTCCAGCCACAGTCTGCCAATTGGGGCAGTGAATGTTTAAGGTGCTGAACACTTTGCCATCAAGCAGAGTCCTTCACTGTAAAATAGGGGTTCCTAACCGTTTTGATGCCATAGACCCCTACCATTAGCCTCTACCCTACCCCAGGTTGGGAACCCCTGCTCTAGAAAATGTTTTGGGTTATTAAGTGCTCTGGACTTGCTTTTATCAAGGCAATTTAATAGAATTTTGTGGGTATTTCGCCAATACTGTTATAAGCATTTTAAGTGGTAGAAAATCTTTGAGGATTCAGGAAATGATTTATTCAATGCAGAATGTCCAACCTCTGACCTGTGGCAGACGTAGTTAATTTCTACATCAGTGCTGATGGTGAGAGATTTGATAATAGTAATCACAAAGAAATTCTGTGATTGATGGCTAAACTCATTGCTAATGGAAGCTACCTTTTGGCCCATGTGCAATATGTATGCAATACATTCAGAGAACAAACTAATAATTTAGTTCAACTACATGATTGCTAACATCAGGTACATAAAATCCTTAAGATCCATGTAACCAACAGAAGACGTCTAAGTTAATTCAAAAGCAATAATGTTCAGGTGTTAGCACACTTAGCTGGACACTGTGTTAACCAGTCACAGAACAGCGTACCCTGAGGCCTTCCCTATCATTGCGGGGGATTCCAACCAGGCCAGCTTGAAGAAGTCTCTGAACAATTACCACCAACATATCACCTGTGGAACCAGAGGAGCCAACAACCTTGACCACCGTCACAACACCATCAAGAATGCTTACCATGTCACCCCATGCCCACACTTCGGAAAGTCCGATCACCTGGCTGTACTTCTACTCCTGGTGTAGCAGTGGAGAGGACCAAGAGGGAGGTGGAGGAGCACTTGCAGGACTGCTTTGAGTCAGTAGACTACACAGTATTCAGGAATTCTTCTTTGAATCTGAATATCCTATAATTTGCCTCTTGTCCATTAGGTCGACAATGGATGCAATCTCAGTGGCTCCTCGGATGACCAGGACAATAGCACAACCTGCTTCAGGCTGCTGTCTATTGATTACAGCTCAGCGTTCAACACAATCATATCCTCAGTACTAATCAACAAGCTTCAAAACCTGGGTCTCCGTACCTCCCTCTTAACTCAATCGTTGACTTCCTCAGTGGGAAACCACAGTCAGTGCAGATCAGAAATAGCATCTCCTTGCTGACAATCAACACTAGTGCACCTCCAAAGATGTATGTTCAGCTCACTGCTCTACTCTCTCAATACCCATGACTGCGTGACTAAGCACAGCAGAAACACCATCTATGAATTTGCTGATGACACGACTCTTGCTGGCAGAACTTCAAATGGTGACAAGGAGGCGCACAGGAGTGAGACACGTTGCAACAGCAACCTTGCCTTCAGCGTCAGTAAGGTCAAGGATTTGATTGTAGACTTTGGGAAGAAGAAGGGAACACATACCGAACCTCATCGAGGGATCAATGGTGGAAAGAGTGAGCAATTTCAGGTTCCTGGGTGTCAACATCTCGGAGGATCTATCCTGGGCCCAACATATAGATACAATTTCAAAGAAGGCATGGCAACAGCTATATTTCATTAGGAGTTTGAGGAGATTCCAAAGATTCCAGCAAATTTCTACAGGTGTAAGTGGACAGCACACCACACTGTCTGGTATGGATGGTGATGCAACCAGTCTGGCCTCTCCACAGGACTGGAGAAAGCTACAGAAAGTTGTAAACTCAGCCACCTTCGTCACGGGCAGTAGCCTCCCCAGCACTGAGGACTCCTTCAAAAAGGCAATGACTCAAAAAGGCTGCATCCATCCTTAAGGACCCCCTGCCCCATCATCCAGGACATGTTCTTCTCATTGATAACATCAAGGAAGCCCTGAAGCTTTACTCAACACTTAAGGAACAACTTCTTCCCCTCTGCCATCAGATTTCTGAATGGACAATGAACCCATGTAAACAACCTCACTTATTTCCTTGTTCAGAAGAGAGTCATTGAATCATTCAGTAGGTAAGCAGGCCATTCAACTCCATTTGGTCATGCTGACCAGTGAACACCCTTCTGTGTTGATCCCATTGCACAGCACATCATCTGTAGCTCTCTCTATCTAATTAAGGTGCTTATTCTTAAATGTTGTCAGTGACCCAGCTTCAAACATACTTTTGGGCAGTGCATTCCAAGATCTTACACTCTCTGGGTGAACAATGACCTCCTTACATATTTTATAAATCTCTTCCCCCACCTTAAAGCTATAGTTCTATCTACCTCTAAGAGGAAAAATTTGTTGCAGTCCCCCTATCTATAAAGCTCATAATTTTACATACATCAGTCACATCCCCTCATTTGTTTGAAGAACAGACCCAGTTTCTCCATTCTCTCCTCATTATTACACAGCTTCCTCCCTGGTGAATCTTTTCTCCACTCACTCCACTGCTCTCACATGCTTCCTGTATCATGATGGCTAGAACGGTACTCAATACTTCAGCTGAGGCTTGACCAAGGCTTTGAAAAGTTGGAACTTCCTTCTCTACTTTATTCAATGCCCTGGTTAATAAAGGCCAGTATCCCATATGGCTTTCAAACCAATCTATCTACCTATGCTGCTACTTTCAATGACTGTACTTCAATTTTCCCTTGTTCCTCAAAACTCCCTACAACTCTAACACTCACAGTGTAAGACATAACCTCTAAACTCTAGCTGACATTTTTCAACACATTTCACCAACACCTTGATATTTCTCTACAGCCTATGACTGCCTCCACATTACCAACAGCACCACCGATATTTGTCATGTGTGAAGTTACTGATCACACATTCCACATCCATGCCCAGGTTAAAAATCAAAGATCCCAGTCCTGATGCTTGTGGGACACTACCAGTTGCAGGCGGCCAATTGCAAAAGAACTTCTTTCATCACCCTCTGCCTCCAATTGCCAAGCCTGCTTTGGATTCAGTTTGCCAAATTGTTCAAAATAGACTCTGACCTTTTGAACCAGTCCCCCAATTAAGAATCACATCACATGCATGACCTCATTGATACACTTCGTTACCTCTTCAAAGAGCTTATGTGAAGATCACCAGCGAACTCAAGTGCGGGAATCACAGACTTCGGCAATTCAAATAAAGCTAAAGATTTGTTACAGAAATTAACAAGAAAAAAACTAACAGGAGCTCTGGCAAACGGTACAGAATCTCTATGAACAGAAATCACTGATGATACACGGAACTCGGTCTGAATTTCACCCAACAAGGAACCACAATGACCCAACAAAGAGGGGTTGGCACGCCCCCCGAAATACATAGGAATTGACATTACCATGCTAATTAAATTATCCCAAGTTGAATACAAGTGATAAACAATCCCCATGATCCCAAATGAGACATGTGCAAAGCAAAGTGAAAAACCAGAGTGAGTGCAAAGACCAACAATTAGACACAAGAGGTAAACAACCCAAGGATAAAGCATACACACAAAGTGACAAGGAGAAAAAGAGAAAACAATAACTGGCAAAAAAAAAAACAACCCCTGATTGTAACAGTTCAGTCAAATTGGTTAGATGGGATTTATCTTTGACAAAGCCACAATGGCCATCTCTGATTCGTCCCTGCCTTTTTAAGTGATCATTAATACTCTCCCTCAGAATCTTACCCAGCATCTTCTCTACAACTGATGTTATGCTGACAACTCTGTAGATAGCAACACACATAAAAGTTACTGGTGAACGCAGCAGGCCAGGCAGCATCTCTAGGAGGAGGTACAGTCGACGTTTCGGGCCGAGACCCTTCGTCAGGACAAACTGAACGAAGAGTTAGTGACAGATTTGAAAGTTGGAGGGGGAGGAGGAGATCCAAAACGATAGGAGAAGACAGGAGGGGGAGGGACGGAGCCAAGAGCTGGACAGGTGATTGGCAAAGGGGATATGAGAGGATCATGGGACAGCAGGCCTAGGGAGAAAGAAAAGGGGGAGGGGGGAAGCCCAGAGGATGGGCAAGGGGTATAGTGAGTGGGACAGAGGGAGAAAAAGGAGAGCGAGAAAAAGAAAGTGTGTATAAAAATAAATAAATAATGGATGGGATAGGAGGGGGAAGTGGGGCATTAGCGGAAGTTTGAGAAGTCAGTGTTCATGCCATCAGGTTGGAGGCTACCCAGACGGAATATAAGGTGTTGTTCCTCCAACCTGAGTGTGGCTTCATCTTTACAGTAGAGGAGGCCGTGGATAGACATATTAGAATAGGAATGGGACATGGAATTAAAATGTGTGGCCACTGGGAGATCCTGCTTTCTCTGGCGGACAGAGGGTAGGTGTTCAGCTCTATAGATACCAGGCTTTTCCCTGAAAAAGGGGTCACACTTGCTGCCCTCCAGTCACCTTGTACCTCTCTAGTGACCAGCAAATACTTGGAAATCTCGACCAGAGTTGTAGGAATCTCTCCGTTTGTCTCCCATAGCAGTCTGCAATAAATCCAACCTGGCCCTGGCAATTTATCCTTGTTTCAGATAGCTAAGGTAATAAGCAGCCCAATTTTATTAATAAAGACCTACACTTGACCTTCACCTACTCCTTCACTGAATTCTCCAACTAAAAAGTCTGTTTCCTTTAAGAATACCGATGAGAAGTAGCCATTTAGGACCTTACCTACACTTTAGGTGCATGCACAGATTGTCCATGTTGTCCCTAATGGGCCCTACATTTCCCCTGACTATTCTTCTGCCCTCTCTGTGTTTATAGAACACCTTCAGATTTATTTTACTCCTATCTGCTTTTCTGTGACCCCTCTTAGACTTGCTAATTGCCTTTTTAAACACCTTCCTAAACTACTAATACTCTTGACAGGCCTCACAAATCATTAAATTCCAATATCTATCATTTGCTTCCTCTTTTTCCCCTTTATCCAGTCCTCAGTATCCCAAAGGGCAACATCACCAGGTTCAGGAATAGTTAGCATCCTTCAACTATCAGGCTCCTAACCAATGTGGGTAACTCCAGTCACCTCAACACCAACCTGATTCCACAAGATATGGATTCACGTTCAAAACTCGACAACCCAAGTTCTCAATATTATCTGTCTGTCTGCAACTCATTGGTTGTTTCTCAGTGTCTGCACGTAGTTTTCCACTGATTCTATTGCATTTCCTTGTTTTACTGTGAATGTCTGCAAGAAAATGAATACGGTGACATACTTTGATAAAAAGTTTATTTTGACACTTACGTTTGGAAAAGGGGCAGCATGGTAGTGTAGCGGTTCGTGCAACACTTCACAGCCGCTGGCTGTATGATCAGGGTTCAGTTCCCCCTGCCATCGTAAAGAGTTGATACAGTCTCCCTGTGAATGTGTGGGTTTCCTCTAGGTACTCTAGTTTTCTCCCACGTTCCGAAGAAGTACAGTTGGGGCTGGTGATGTGTAGGCATGCTATGTTGGCGCCGGAACCACGATGACACTTCCAGGTTGCCCAGCACAATTTTCACTTTTGATTTGACTGAAAATGAGGCATTTCACTGCATGTTTCAATGGACGTATGACAAATAATATCTTTCTAACCAATCTGTATGTCAGGTCCTCCCTTATGGTAATGAAATTGGCCTCCCTCCAATTTAACAACTTTATTATTGATACATACCACATCTTTTCCATAGCCTCTTTAAAATACACAGTTGTTGTCATTAGCTCCAAAATGATCCACCATTGAAACTCTCTCCTATTGACCAACTACAATTTCGCAAGGTCTAATAATGCTCCTACCTTCGTTGGTCTATCTACACGCTGCATCAAAAAAACTCTTCTGGACTTATTTCAAGAACTCTGCCCCTTTGAACCCTAAAGCAACCCCAGTTAATATTTGAGGAATTGAAATTCTGCAGTATGACTGTTGTTGCTGTTGATCTTCTCCATACCTTGTAGCGTATCAGGCTGCATGTTTCTGCTCACATAGAAAAACCATAGAAACTACAGCACAGAAACAGGCCCTTTGGCCCTTCTTGGCTGTGCCGAACCATTTTCTGCCTAGTCCCACTGACCTGCACATGGACCATATCCCTCCATACACCTCCCATCCATGTATCTGTCCAATTTATTCTTAAATGTTAAAATTAATCTTAAATGTTAAAATAATCTTGCTGTTGTAATCATGTATCTTGCTGTTTCTTTAGCATTAACTGAGGAGTCCGTAGACACCAGGTTGTGAATCCCTGATTTAAAATTTCCACAACAGTACCAATAAGCCTCCTAGCAAGGACGCCAGTCTGAACCTGGTTAAGGTGAAACCCCTCTTGCTAATATAGGTCTCATCGTCCCCAGAGTCCCAACATCTAGGAACCCTAAAACCCATCTGCTTGCACCATTCCTTCAGCCACATGTTCATCTGACTAATTCTATTCACATACTTACTAGCCCATGGCACTGGAAACAATCCAGAAATTATCACTTTTGAACTCGTGCTCTTTAAATGGGTAAATAGCTCCCAAAGATCACATCCTTTCTTTGACCTATGTTATTCATATCCCTAGATGTACCATGACCCTAGGTGTTCACTCTCTCCTTTCACAATGTCCTGAAGCTATTCTGCTGACCTGACCATACCCCACTCCCACCAACCACCTACAAAAGAGCCCGCTACCACCATTCATCTTCCGTTCCTTTTCCCTCTCTTCTGTACAGCAGTGTTTTTAAAAAATCCGGGCTGTTGCTGATACTCTCCCCGGGAGGCTGTTCTTCACCACCACCCACCCCAATACAGTATTCTGTACATGTGAGCACTATGTGCCTGCCTTGACTACCCATTTCCTCTCTGCACCTGCAGAGTAACCAGCTCATAATCTCCGCATCCTGGGTGTCCCATATTGAATGAAATGCACTGAAAACCTGATATTTGCTTCCCTCTTGTGGATGCATTATCAAATTTCTTCATTATCATGTTTGACAGCCTTTAAAAAATCAGAAGGAAACTATGTCAGATAATATATTTGGAGATGAGGACAATTAATTCAGGATGTGGGCCTCAGATTTTCAGCAGCTGCAAGATCTTACAAAGGTCACATTGGAATATTTCAAAGAATTCGATGCTGCTTTATCTTTCTGCTATAGCTAGACCTAGAAATTTTATATATATACTGTATATCCACCCCAATTTAACTGAAATATATTTATATCTTCTGTGGAATCAACCTGCAATCAGAAATAAAGTGAGAATCCATAACTAAAAAGTTTGAGGCATTCGATTTGTTATTTTCCTGCAGTTTATCTTCTACTTCCTCATTCTGAATCCTAATTACTGTTTCCTGATGCTAAAGGAATCAGTCAAATCCCTTCCAAAACACAAAAGATTCTGCACATTCCGGAAACCCAGAGCAACGCACACAAAATTCTGGAGAAACTCAGCAGATCAGGCAGCGTCTATGGAAATGAATATACAGTTGACGTTCAGGACAAGACCCTTCATCAGGATTGGAAGCAGGGTGAAGAAGCAAGAATAAGAAGGTGGGTGGGGGAGAAGATGTACATGCTAGAAGCTGATAGGTGAAGCCAAGTGGGTGGTCGAGAGGGGATAAGGTAAGAAGCTGGGAGGTGATAAGCAGAAAAGGTAAAGGGCTGGAGAAGAGGGAATCCGATAGGGGAGAAGATTGAGTCATGGGAGAATGGGAAGGAGGAGGTGATGAGGTAGGTGAGGAGCAGAGGTAACAGGGTGGGCACAGTGGGGAATTGAAGAAGAGGGAGGAGAGAGGGGGAAATTTTCTGGATGTTTGAGAAATCGATGATCATGCCATCAGGTTGGAGGCTACCCAGATGGTAGATGAGATGTTCCCAGATGGTATATGAGCTGTTGCTCCTCCTCATGGCAGAAGAGAAGGCCATGGACTGACATGTCAGAAGGGAATGGGGATAGGAATTAAAATGGTTGGCCACCAGAAAATCCCGTTTTTGGCGGATGAAGCAGAGGTGCTCGACAAAGCAGTCCCCCAATTTCCAATGGGTCTCACCAATGTAGAAGAGTCTGCATCGGGAGCACCGGGACGCAATAGACAACAACCCCAAGAGATTCGCAGGTGAAGTGTTGCCTCACCTGGAAGGACTGTTTGGGGCCCTGAATGGAGGTGAGGGAGGAGGTGAATGGTGTCACACTTCTGTTGCTTGCAGGAAAAAATGATAGGAGGTAGATTAGTGGGGAAGGATGAATGGACAAGGGAATCATGGAGGGAGCCACTCCCAGGGGAAAGCAAAGAGCGGAGGGGAGAGGAGCCAAAAATGTGTTGGTGGTAGGGTCCTGTTGAAGATGGCACAAGTTGCAGAGAATGATGTGCTGGATGCGGAGACTCATGACGTGGTAGGCGAGGTCAAGAGATGGAGACAGAGAGATCAAGAAAGGGGAGTATACTGGTTACTTGAAAACAGTGCAAAACCGCATAGAGACTAAGCACAGAGTATTGATACTGTATGACATGCTATCCATCCAATAACAAAGTTCCAAAGTCAAAGAACACATTTGATCCTTTATTAAGAAACCAGCAAAACAAACAATCTTGAAACAATAGAAACTAATTAAATTAAAACTAGCGATATAATGAAATAAACAACCTTAACTTATTCAACGTACTTATGCCAGAGTATTGAAGTGTTTTTAAGTGTTCAGCAAAAAGATATCACCCCAGCCCACTCTCTAGCTCTACACAAACTAGACTGAACTAAAGACAAAGCACTGTATCTAAACTCTTTGCTTCTACCACGCCCCAACCCACGTGACTAACTACCCATAATAAACATAATAATAAATGTGCAACATAAAATACAGTACAGATAGAAAATAGATATGTGACTTCTACAGGGAGAAAGGCATTAGAAATAGACTAAGTAATCTCTTTTGCATGACTGAAATTAGTTTTGACTATCAGAGTGGAACTGCATTGTGGCAAATGCACAAATTAATTTAATGCAAATACTGTACTTCTTAAATATCCATGTAAATGTTCCTGATCCTGTAGTTTCCAACAAGGTCATAGGAAGTGACCATAAAATACTGCTGCTCCAAATGACAATGAGACAATTTCACATGTGTTCTATTTGTAGCGAAGTCATACATAAATCCATATAAAAACACATGCTTATAAATAGGATTCATACCCTTTGATGTAATTTGTTTTAGAAAAAGGACTTGCATTTGTATATGGCCTTTCACAGAATGTTTTCATTTGGGGTAAACAGGGATCAATTTTCACACAGCAAGGTGTTAATGTATCAATGAATCTAAAAAAAGCCAGAAAGCCGGTGATCATACTTATAGCTCTTTGTGGAAATAGTCTTTGTGGTAGTCTTTACTCCAAGCGAGCAAGCGGACAATGCCTAGGCTTTACATTTCAACTGAAATGCATTATCTTTAACAGTGCCATCTTCCCTCAAGAGCAAATTAAAAGTTTGGGTCTACTTTCATAAGTTGATTTCATAGGTGATATGATGTGTTCAATACCACCCTGAAGATCCAGCTTAAATGTTTCTACTGAAATCCTGGGAATTGAACTCACAATGCATAAACTAGGAGCATTTGAAGCCTACTTTGTTTATGGCTGATCAGAATACAATCTCAACACCACACTCCTGTTTACCCATGGTAACCTCTCACACCTGATTTATCAAAACCCTACCTACCTCAGCCTCAGAAATATTCAAAGGCTCTGCTTCTAGCACCCTTCGAGGAAAAGGGTCCCAAAATCCCGTTAACCACACAGAGAAAAAAAATCAATCATCTTACATCCACTAAGTACATGATACCATCCTTCCCCCCCCCCACCCCCGTTTTAACTGTGAACTACTGTTGAAATATTTTCTTGACATCATGTAAAGACCTCTCAAAATCTTGGCTATTTCAAGTATCCCCTCCCTTTCTTCTAAACTGCTGTGAAAACACATGCCTGGCCATCTAAACTTTCATCATTCAGTAACACTCCGACTCCAGTTAGTAGTCCAATGAACTGGGTCAAATACATTCTTATCTTCTTTTGAAAAGGATACAAATAT
Source organism: Mobula birostris (assembly GCF_030028105.1). Lineage (NCBI taxonomy): Eukaryota > Metazoa > Chordata > Chondrichthyes > Myliobatiformes > Myliobatidae > Mobula > Mobula birostris. The sequence continues at coordinate 43,240,669 of NC_092373.1, read as the reverse complement.
GACACAAAGGTATTCCAGATGTAATCTCACAATTGCTCCATGTAACTGAAGTACATTTGCACTCAATTTCTCCTACGATAAATGTTTTCATAATTATTTGCTATATTTGCATTCTAGCCTTTGCTAGATACCCCTATTCTTTTGTTTCTTGGAGCTTATCATATTTTTATGGAAAAATAGACAATTGCACATTTTGTCTCACTGCACACTCACCTTTTCTATAGCACTTTGAGGCCTCATGTCAAACTTCCCATTCAAAGGCATAAGCACAGTGCAACAGCAGACAATTAGTTATAAAAATCCTCACTAAACCAAGGAAGAGTATTCTCAAGGACTCATTGCAGACAATATTTGCATGTAACAGCCTTAAACATCATTAGCCATATGGTACTGAATTATAATAGAAAGTAATATTTGGTGTTTTACAGCAATCCTATTGAGAGAGAAAACATAAATTTAAGAAAGGATGATGACAGTCCTGTCTGAAGAAGTCATCAGATCCCCCAGCAGCCATCAAGCTTTACTGTGATAGCTGCAAAATTAATGTGTTCCAACTTGCTGTGCTAAAAAAATTGTCCACACCTAATTTTGACAAAGAAACTTACTTAAAAACTACTTCCACTGTAGAAAGATAATGCTTTCCATTATAAAAATCCCATATTTTATGCAGAAAAACACATTGAAAGAGCGTTAAGACATGGAATCAATTTTATGTAAGGCACCTCTGTTTTGAAGACAGCATATAAAGGAAGTGTTTTTCCCCTAAATACAGTAAATACACTCAGTGCCTACTTTATTGCGTACTACTGTACACCTGCTCATTAATGCAAATATCCAATAAGCCAATTATGTGGCAGCAACTTTATTTTTAAAAATAAAGCAAACATATTCAAGAGGTTCAGTTGTTTTTCAGATCAAACATCAGAATGGGGAAGATGTGATCTAAGTGATATTGACTGTAGAATGGTTGTTGGTGACAGATGGGGTGGTTTGAGTACCTCAGAAACTGATAATCTCCTGAGATTTTCACACTAGAGTCTCGAGAATGTACAGAGAATGATACTAAAAAACACAAAACATCTAGAGAGCAGCAGTTCTGTGGGCAAAACACCTTGTTAATGAGAGAATGGCCAGACTTGTAAAAACCATCAGGAAGGTGACAGTAACTCAAATAACCATGCATTGCAACAGGGGTGTGAAGAAGGGCATCTCTGAACACGGTCAGAATGGTATGGTTGTGTAGTACTTAGCACAACGCCTTAAAGTAGCAGGGACCAGGGTACAATTCCCACTGCTGCCTGTAAGGAGTTTGTACGTTCTCCCCGTGATCAGGTGGGCCTCTTCCGGGTGCTCTGGTTTCCACCCACAGTCTAAAGACGCACTGGTTGGTAGGTTAATTGGTCATTGTAAACTGTCCCATGATTAGACTAAGATTAATTTTGGGATTGCTGGGCAGTGCGGCTGGAAGGGCTGGAAGGGGCTATTTTGCGCTGTATCTCCATAAATAAATAAACAAACATGTTGGACCTTGAGGTACATGGTTCCATTTCTGTACCGAATAAAGTGGCTATTGAGTGTATATCACAATATTAAGCAAACACTTCATTAATGAAATGATTAAATCTTCAAAAACTTCTCAGGCAAATATTTTCTAATGAGTCTCTCCATTTTCATCACAAAATAACCTCCTAAATTACATTCAGCTAAAATCCTAAAATTTCCAGCCACATCATAGTCATGAAGATTTCATTCATGTTATGCTCGTATGTTTTGAATGTTCCATGTTTCCTCACAATTACTTACAATTCCCGAATAAATGGATTACAAACTTATTTTGTTTTGTAATGTATTCATTTATGGTGCTCGAAGAAAATCAATCTTCAACCTTACTGACTACGGATTAGTCAGGTGTTTTAAAAATCAACATTCCCTTTTAGCAGCACATTGTTTTAATAGGTACTCACCTAAATATGTCTGAAGAATCACATTATCTTTTTTGATATTACAACTCTTTCTTCTACTTCGCTCAGTTCTAATTTTACTTTTGAAAGCAATCGGGACAAGAGTGTTTTTTTCCTTTTGCCTTCACCCTCAGTCAACTGTTCCAATACACATGCCTTCGGAGCTTTGTAGTATGCACTTAATTACCAGTCTCCTTCTGTTATTGCTGCTGCAACGGGTTTTAATGAATTCTGATAAATTTAATTTGTGAGGATGCATGTGCCACTCTATTGATGTCAAATCTTCCCTAACTGCAACCGTAGTTTGTACTTGCATGGAAAATATCAACCAGCAAGATGTCTCAAGGAGCTGTACAGCAGATTATTAAATAATATCACAGGGGTCCACAGAGTTCCACAGGGGTCGGTGTTGGGACCACTGCTTTTTATGATGTATGTCAATGATTTGGACTATGGGATTAACAGATTTGTGGCTAATGATCAAGGATAGGTGGAGGAGTGGTTAGTGAGGAAACAGAAACAGAAAGCCTGCAGAGAGACTTAGATCGTTCAGGGGAATGGACAAAGAAGTGGCAAATGAAATAAAATGTTGGAAAGTGTATGGTGGAAGAAATATACGGGCAGATGATTATTTAGATGGCGAGGGAATTTAAAATGCAGAGATGCAAAGGGACTTGGGAGTTGTTATGCAGGATACCCTAAGGTTAACCTCCAGGTTGTGAAGGAGACAAATGCAATGTTGGCATTCATTTCTAGAGGTATAGAACATAAGAGCAGGGATGTGATGTTCAGGCTCTATAAGGCACTCATGAGACCACACTTGGAGTATTGTGTGCAGTTTTTGGCTCCTTATTTTAGAAAGGATATACTGACATCGGAGAAAGTTCAGATAAGATTCACGAGAATGATTCCAGGAATGAAAGGGTTACCGTATGAGGAACGTCTGGCAGCTCCTGGGCTGTATTCCCTGGAGTTCAGGAGAACGAGGAAGAATTCAGAAACATTCTTAATGTTAAGAGGCTTGAACAGAATAAATATGACAAAGTCATTTCCCATGGTAGGGAAGTCTAGAACGAGAGGTTTCGACTGCAGGATTGAAGGACATCCATTTAGAACAGAGATGCAAAGAAATTACTTTAGTCAGAAGGTGGTAAATCTGTGGAATTTGTTGCCACAAGTGGCTGTGGAGGCCAAGTCATGGGTGCATTTAAGGCAGAGATAGATAGGTTCTTGATTAGCCAGGGAATCAAAGGTTATGGGGAGAAGGCAAGGGAGTGGGGATGACTGGAACAATTGGATCAGCCCATGATTGAGTGGCGGAGCAGAATAGATAGGCTGAACGGCCTACTTCTGCTCCTATATCTTATAGTCTTAATATCAAGTCATAAAGAGAAACTTACAGTTGTGCGTTTTACAGGGAGGAAACAAATTGGGGGAATCTTATATTTTTTTTAAGAGTGCAATTCCAGAATTGAGGAACTTTCAATATGAAGGCAATGTTTAACTTGACAATGGAAAAGAGACTAGAATTGAAGGGGTAAAGACAGATATCCTGGAGGGTTTCAGTGCCATAAGGAATTACAAAGATTAAAAAAAGAGTTGAATCCACAAAATGATTTCAATACAAGAAAGAAATTTAAAATTTAAGGTTTTGTTTAACCGAAGGCAAACGTCAGAATTCTTGAATGTGGACACCAGTGTGAATAGGTGAAATTCAGAGGTGACAGGTATTAAGAAGCAGGTTAGCCTAAATTAGTCAAAATTGCAAAGAATGGAAATAATAATATTCATCAACCAGATTTGAGGCTGGAAGTCTAGAGGAAAATACCATTGAGAAACACAAATAGAACGAATCATTTTCAGACAGTTGCCAAGCAGAGAGTTAATGGTCTATCTGTTCAAATTACCATTAAGAAGAAAAAGGTCTTAGTAGGCTTAATGGTGCATAAATCCTCAGAGCCTGATGAAATTGGACTGAGACTGCAATGGGGGACTAGAGAGGAGATTGTTGGGTCTGACAGGAATTTTTCAATTCCTCTCTTGCTACTGAAGAACACACACAAAACGCTGGAGGAACTCAGCAGGTCAGGCAGCTCCTCTGGAGAGGAATAAACAGTTGACATTTTGGCTCAAAATGCCAACGGTTTTTTCCCCTCTATAGATTCTGCCTCATCTGTGGAGTTCCTCCACCATTTTGTGTGTTGCTCTGGATTTCCAACATCCACAGTATCTCTGGTGTTTATCATTTGCTATAAAAGAGGTGCCATATTAGTGGAGAACAGTGAATGTTATATCTGTATTCAAAAAGGGCAACAGGAGTAAACTAGATATTTGTATATTATTGAGCCTAATACCAGTACAAGGGTAATTATTGGAAAAAATATGGGATGGAGAGGCAGGTTTAAGGATAAGTCTTGTCTGATTTGATTGTTCTTTTTCCTGAGGAGGTATCTAAGGGTAGTGCTGTTGACATGGATCAATAAGACCTCTGGTAGAGTTCCATATGAGAAACAGATCCAAAAAAGCTCAGGGATGCAGGGCAATCTGACAAATTACACACAATGACCACTTTATTAGTTACACCTGTACATAGAAACATAGAAATCTACAGCACATAGCCCTACCACATAGGCTTCTACTTTTCTAAGCTCCATGTACCTTTCAAAGAGTCTCTTAAAAGATGCTATTGTATCCGCCTCTACCACCGTTGTTGGTAGTGCATTCCACACACCTACCACTCTGTGTGAAAAACATACCTCTGACATCCCCCTTGTACCTACTTTCAGGCACCTTAAAACTACGCTCACCGTGTTAGCCATTTCAGCCCTGGGAAAAACCTCTGGCTATCCACACTATCAGTGCCCCTCATCATCTTATACACCTTTATCAGGTCACCTCTCATCCTCTGTTGCTCCAAGGAGAAAAGGCCAAGTTCACTCAACCTGCCTCATAAGGCATGCTCTCCAATCCAGGCAACATCCTTGTAAATCTCCTCTGCACCCTCTCAATAGTATTCACATCCATCCTATAATGAAGCGACCAGAACTTAACACAGTACTCCAAGTGGGGTCTAACTAAGGTCTTATATAGCTGTAACATTACCTCAGGGCTCTTGAACTCAATCCTACTGTTAATGAAAGCCAACATACCATACGCATTCTTAACAACACTGCCAAACTGCGCAGCAGCTTTGAGTGTCCTATGGACACAGATCCCAAGATCTTGCTGATCCTCCACACTGCCAAGAGTCTTGTCATTAATATTATGTTTTGTCTTCAAATTTGACCTACTGAAATGAACCACTTCACTCTTACCTGGGTTAAACTCTATCTGCTTCTTCTCCGCCCTGTTCTGCATCCTATCGATGTCTCATTGTAACCTCTGACAACCCTCCAGACTATCCACAACACCCCCAACTTTTGTATCATCAGCAAACTTACTAACCCATTCTTCTACTTCCTCATCCAGGTCATTTATAAAAATCGCAAAGTGGAGGGGTCCCAGAATCAATCACTGCGGAACTCCACTGGTCATTGACCTCCATGCAGAATATGAACAATCCACAACCATCCTTTGCCTTCTGTGGGCAAACCAATTCTGGATCCACAAAGCAAGGTCTCCTTGGATCCCGTGCCTCATTACTTTCTGAATGAGTCTCGCAGGGAGAAACAAACGCCTTACTGAAATTCATATACACTACATCCACTGCTGTATCTTAATCAATCTGTTTTGTTTCATCCTCAAAGAATTCAATCAGGTTCATAAGGCATGACTTGCCCTTGATGAAGCTATGTTGACTATCCCTAATCAGATTATGTCTCTCCAAATGCACATAAATCCTGCCCCTCTTCTCCAACAACTTGCCCACCACTGAAGTAAGACTCAATGGTCTGTAATTTCCTGGGTTACCTCTACTTCCTTTCTTGAACAAGGGAACAACGTTTGCAACCCTCCAATACCGTCCTTATTGATGATGCAAAGATCATCGCCAGAGGCTCAGTAATCTCCTCTCTCGCTTCCCACAGTAGCCTGGGGTATGTCTTGTCTGGTCCCGGTGACTTATTTAACTTAATACCTTTCAAAAGCTGCAGCACATCCTCTTTCTTAATGTCTATACACTCAAGTATTTCAGTCCACTGTAAGTCATCCCCATACTTGCCAAGATCCTTTTCACTGGGGAATACTGAAGCAAAGTTAATGCTCATTAATGCAAATATCTAATCAGCCAATCATGTGGCAGGAACTGAATGCATAAAAGCATGCATACACGTCAAGAGGTTCAGTTGCTGTTGAGATCAAATTTCAGAATGGAGAAGAAATATGATTGGACCATGGAATAAGTGTTGGTGTTTAAGTGTCTCAGAAACTGCTGATCACCCAGCATTTTCAGACACAACAGTCTTTAGTTTACAGAGTGTGCAGAAGAGCCTCTCTGAAAGTCCAACATGTCGAAGACTGAAGTACTGCAGCAGCAGAAGACCACACACATATATTGCCAGTTTATTAGGTACAGGAGGTACTGAAAGTAACCACTGAGTGCAGATCCAAAACTAGCTTCGTGATATGATCAGGACTGCTTTTTAAGCCTTGCAGCTGGTTATATACATGAACAATATGGATGTGAACATAGGTGGTGTGAATAGTAAGTTTGCAGTTGACAGTGAGGAAAGCAGCCTTTGGCTACAAGTGATATTCATTAGCTAGGTAAAGTGGGTGGAGAAATAGTTGGTGGAATTTAATTCTGAAAAAAATTCTGAGGCAATACATTTTAGAAAGTTTAATAAAACGAAGATATACAATAAAGGGAATGAACTTAGCAAATATACTGAGTGAGTTATAAAGGGACCTTGGTGACCTTGCCCAAGAATACGGAGTGGCAGAACAGATAGATAAGGTAGTTGAGAAGGCAGAAATACTTCTCTGCATGGTAGTGTATTGGTTAGCACAACTGCTCTACAGTGCCAGTGATTACTGATTGGGGTTTGATTCCTGTCTCTATCTGTAAGGAGTTTGAACATTCTCCCCATGACCATGTAGGTTTCCTTCCACACTCCAAAGATGTACAATTAGGGTTGGGGTTAGGGTGAGTAAGTTGTAGGTATGCTATGGAGGAGTAGGTGGGCAGAGGGAGTGCTGTGGCTCCATACGTAAAAAGTGAAATCAAATCCTTAGAGATGACATAGAATTGGAAGATGTAGAATCCTTGTGGCTAGAGTTAAGAACCCTGCAAGTGTAAAATGACCCTGATAGATGTACAGGCCTTCAAACAGTAGCCAAAATGTGGGGCACAAATTACTGTGGGAGATAGAAAAGGGCATGCCAAAAGGGCAATGTTATGATAGTCATGGGAGATTTCAATATGTAGGTGGAGTGGGAATATCACGCAGGGGAGAGGGGAAGAATTTGTAGAATGCCTACAGGATGGCTTTATAGAGGAGCTAATGGTTGAGCCCACTAGGAGAACAGCTGTTCTGGATTTGGTGTTATGTAATGAACTGGATTTTGTTAGGGAACCCTGAAGAAGCAGTTATCATAATATGACAGAATTCACCCAGTAATTTGAAAGGGAGGAAGTTAAAGTCAGATGTATCAGTCTTACAATGGAGTACAGGGAATTACAGAGGCATGAGAGAGGAGCTGGCAGGAAGGGAAGGGAACACTAGCAGGGATGACAGCAGAGCAGCAGTGACTGTAGTTTCTGGGAGCAATTTGTAAGGCACAGGATAGTTACATTCCATGAAGAACTGTGGCAGAGAAGGAATGCAAAGCCAACCTAAAAGCAAACATGAGAGCATTTTTTTTTAAAAAGGGAAAATCATACTCGACAAATCTGTTGGAATTCTTTGATAAAATTACAAGCAGGATGGACAAAGGAGAATTGGTGGATGTTGTGCACTTGGATTTTCAGGCCTTTGACAAGGAGAGCCTATGGTATTCTAATAAAGATACCAGCATGGATAGAGCATTGGCTGATTGGTAGGAGGCAAACAGCAGAAATAAGGGAGCCTTTCCTCACTAGCTGCCAGTGACTAGTGGTGTTCCGCAGGGGTCATTGTTGGTACTGCTTCTTTTTAGATTATACATCAATGATTTGGATGATGGAATTGATGGCTTTATGGTTAAGTTTACGGATGAAGATAGGACGAGGGGCAGATATTGTTGGGGAAGCAGGGAGGCTGCAAAAGCACTTGGACAGATTGGGAGAATTGTTGAAGAAGTGGCAAATGGAATACACTACCCAGAAGTGTATGGTCATGCACTTTAGTAAAAGGAATAAAAGCATAGTCTATTTTCTAAACGGGGAGAAAATTCAAAAATCCAAGGTGCAGAAGGATTTGGGAGTTCTTGTGTAGGATTCCCTGAAGGTTAATTTGCAGGTTGTATTAGTGGTGAGGAAGGCAAATGCAATGTTAGCATTCATTTCACATGGGCGAGAATATGAAAACAAGGATGTAATGTTGAGGCTTTATTAAGACAGGGGTGAGGCCTCACTTGGAGTGTGGTAAGCAGTTTTGTGCCCCTTATGTAAGAGTAGATCTGCTGGCATTGGAGAGAGTTCAGAGGAGGTTCACAAGAATGGTTCTGGAATGAAAGCATTATTCTATCAGGAGCGATCGATGGCTCTGGAATTTAGAATGAAAGGGATCTAATCGAATGATGAAAGGCCCAGGTAGAGTGAATGTGGAGAGGATGTTTCCTATGGTGAGGGAGTCTAAGAGCAGAGGGCGTAACCTCAGAACAGAGAGACATCAATTTAGAATGGAGATGAGGAGGAATTTCTTCCACCAGAGAATGATGAATCTGTGGAATTCATTGCCACAAATGACTGTGAAGGCCAGGTCATTCAGTGTATTTAAGGCAGAGGTTGATAAGTTTTTGATTAGTCATGGTGTGGAAGGTTATGCAGAGAAGGTAGAAGATTAAGGGGCTGAAAAGGAAATGGATCAGCAGAGCAGACTTGATGGGCCAAATGGCTTAATTCTGCTCCTGTTTTATGCATACAATCCTCACTGATTTGATACAAACAACACATTTCATTGCATGTTTCAAAGTACAAAGTGTATATGTGACAAATAAAGTTAATCTTTAATTTAATCAGAGAAGGGGAATAAAATACTAAACCACAGAGGTTATGGTAAAACTATATAAAACATTAGTTTGGCCACAAGAATAAAAGAGACTGAAGATACTGAAACCAAGAAAAAGCTATAGGAGCTCATGGATCAAGCAGCATCTGTGGAGGTAAAAGGTGCATACTGACATTTTGGGTCAAGACCCTGCATCAGTACTGACAGTACTGAAGAGGAAAGAAATACCTCCAGTATTTGGGTGCATAACCTTGCTGGTGATGGGTGTAACAGGTGCGGAGCTAATGATGGACAGATGGAGCTAAGTGGAGGAGAGGGAACAGGACAGTTGAACAAAGGAAGTAGTAAACTAGGTGGACTGGAGAACATAAAGTATGTGGGTTAACAGAAAAAGGAAAATTCAATGTTCAGAACATTGGGTTGAAAGCTTCTATTTTTCATTTGGACTATCCAGAGCAATAAAGAAAGCAAACCACAGACCAGTTAATGTACACAAGTGGGAATGAGAACTAAAATAACATCCAACCAGTAACTCGAGATGCCCATTGCAGACAGAACACAGGTGCTCCACAAGATTGCCTTGTGTACCTTTAATGTAGACAACCAGATTGGAGGAGAAGTGAACCTCTGCTCAACTGGATGAGCTATTTAGTACCCAAATGGTGCAACACTTATAATGGTTGCAAGGGAAAACGCTAGACACAGGGAAGGATGAGTGGACCGGGATTATTTAACTCTTTGTGATATGCACATTTGGAAAGAAATTGGGGAAGGACTGCAATTGGGAGAGGAAGGATGTAATATGTTGGCCATTATTTCAATGGGTTAAGTACAAAGGTAAGTCTTGTTAAGATTGTACGGGTGCTTTGGTGAGACTTCATTTGAAGCACGTAATTTTGGCCTCCATACCTAAAAAGGCAAGTGTGTTTCATCTGGGAGTCTGTATGGTGTGGATGTACTAGATTGGAAGCCAGAATGATCAAATTGCTACAAGAAGAGAGATTTAGAAATGAGAGGTGATCACATAAAGACAAAGATGATTCTGAGGAAACCTGACATGCGTTCAGGTTAATTCCTCCAACACAGGATCTGGAAGTGTGAGCAAACAGGCTTAGGCTAAGTGGTCACCTTTCTAACAGCAGTATGTAAAGAAACTTCTTTATGAAAAAGACTTAATTTTTGGAATACTCTACTTCAGAAAGCTGTGGATGGTTAGTCACGGAGGACATTCAATCAGTAGATTCTCTGAAACTGAAAGAATCAATAAAAAAATAAGAATTGGGTGGTCGAGTAGATTGGACCTTGTATGATACTGCAGTCTTGAGCAGCCACATGTCAACTCAATAATGTTTTGTTTTAACTGCCCTATTTAATTACAATCTCTCTCAGATATATTTAAATTTCCTTCACCAGTCAGCTGATTGCAGAAACTGCCAGGCTATTAATCTTACAGAATATTCTGAACAGCATCTTCAGCTTAAAATGTTAACTCTGTTTCTCTCCCTGTAGATGTGGCCTGATCTTCTGAGTAGTTCCATGTGTTCTAATTTTATTTTAGATTTAACTGATTCCTTTTGTCCACTCACTAAATTGAAGTCTACTCTAATTGAAAAAATGAATTCAATCATGCTGATATGAATTACGTACCAAGCAAAAGGGTGTGTTTACTTTTACAGATTAAAGTTAAGGAAATAAATATTTAGTAAATCCAGTGAGCACACTGCTTGCAGGATAGATTATAATTAGTGCTAAATACAATACTAAGCTTCATATTGATTCCTACCAGCAAAATCTAAAGTTAATTATTTTCCTGGTGAGTGATTGAACTGGGCAGAATGACTTGAGATATAAATCACTAACAAAATATTGTCTCTTAAACTTCTAATCAGTTTTATAAATTAGTTTAGTTTTCAATGAATAAAAGCAACCACATTTTTGGAATAGAACTCATATGATTCCACATCCACAAAGTATCCAAATAATAACTAATTATTAAAAAAAAACAATTTGCTTCAGATGGCAGTCTCCAGTTTTTACAGTTAGCAACTTCAGTTTGAGAATTGGCATTCAAAGCAAATTTTTGAAATATTTACTGTATTGTCAAAGACACAATTAACTACAATGAACCCCTGTGTTGTTTATTCATCTTAATAATGTGTTTTTGGGCAGTCATTACTCTTTTCTAGTGCATCATTTTGAGATTATTGCACAGAAGATTTGACCTTAAGTCTTTGATAAAATACATGTTATTTGTTCCTACTAGAGTATTTTCAGAACCTACCAATACTAGAGATGTTTTAACCACAGCAGAGTAATTTTTGTAGTATTGTGCCTACACCATACCATTTTGGCTTCTCACTCACTGAAGTGAATAATTAAGCTTTATTGCATGTACATCACTTCAGAAGTCAGTTTGTAACTTGTCTCTTTAATAAGAAAGTCTGATTCAGTAGTCACCTGAGATTCCTACTAAAAAAAAAAACTATATATTACAAAAAGATTTCAAAAGCACAGGAAAAGTTACTTAATCTTTTTCAAGTGTTGTTTATGAGACGAATTGCACTGTTCATTGTATTTTCATTTCTTCTCAGTTTTCTTAAGAGTCCTGGATAATTCTGAAAATATATTGTTCTAATGACGACTAGATGATAAACTCTTAGCTTTTGACAATTTCTTTATTGATGGACGTTGTTCAACAAGCTGTGGAGTATCACGATCCATAGGATGCTGATCAGGATCTTGTGCTGAGGTAGAAGCAGTTGCCTTCAAAGTCTTCTTTATATTTGCCACCTATAAAACAAAAAAATTGTAATTTTCAAAGTATTCCTGCGGATGAGCATGAAACTATTGAGTAGGAAAGCATTTAAACCATTTTGGGTTTATGGAAAAACATAGACTTTGTGTAACTTGTGGTGGAGGAGAAGATGGCGACGCGACAGCAGCGCGCGCGGCCTCTCTGGTGAATGATATCTGTAATCTGTCAAGTAGGGTACCGTGCACAATTCTGATTTGAGAAGATGGATGTGAGAGTACAGAGGAACATCTGGAGAAACTTTTGAAATGCCCACTTAGCTGCCGCTGCTACTGTGTGGTAACCGGAATCTCCGGAGCAGAAGGCCCCGAATCCTCGGCTTTGTTTGTTTCAGCAGCCGGGGCTAGGTCGAGGGCGCTCGGGAGGCTGTATCGGAGGGGCTGGTCGGAGGCTCAAAGTTTTCAGATGGATGGACTCAGTGTTGGCTGTTTTCAAGGCACCAGCAAGTTGACGGTGCCTGGAAGTTTATGGCAGGGAGTTCCTCCCTTTTGCCGCCTGCTATCGGGGACTCAGGAGTCAATCGACTCAGGGACTTTGAGACTTTTTTTTTTTACCGTGCCCATGGTTTGTTCTTCATCAAATTATGGTATTGTTTTACACTGCTGTAACTATATTTTATAATTATGTGGTTCTGTCAGTGTTAGTCTTTGGTTTATCCTGTTTTTCTGTGATATCACTCTGGAGAAACATTATATTATTTCTTAATGCATGTATGCATTTCTAAATGACAATAAAAGAGGACTGAGTATTCTCATAATCTAACTTCATCCTACTATTATTATAAATAGACTGCATATTATACTTATTAGATAAGCATAAACAAAATTAGAGATACATATGCTGGTGGTAGTGTGGACAGTGAAGGTTATCCAAGGATCTGCTGGGAAAGGAGTGAGGAATGGCAAATTGGATTTAACCAGGACACGTTCAACGGGTTGCATTTTGGTAAGATAAATCAAGACAGGAATTTCACTGTAACAGGCAGAGCCCCAGACGGTGTTGTAGAACAGAGAACAAAGGGTACAAATATATAGTTCTCTTAAATTGGTGACACAAGTGGACAAAGTAGTGAAGATGATGTTGGATACACTTGTCCACATCAGATAGGGCAGTGAGTGCAAGAGCTAGGGCACTAGTGAGACCACACTTGGAATATTATGTGCTGTTCTGGTCACCATACCATAGGAAGGATGTAATAAGCTGGAAAGAGTCAAGAAAAGATTTGGAAAGATGCTGCATGGACTGGAAGGTTATGAAGAGAGACTGGATAGGTTGGGCCTTTTATTCCATGGAATACAGGAGATTGAGGGATGTGGTATATAAAACCAAGAGGGGCATAGATAAAATGAGTTGTCTCAGCACTTTTCCCAAATAAAGGAGATTAAATCAATAACCTGCATAGATTTAAGGCAAGAGAGTAAAGAGGAAACTGTGGGTCAACAGAGGGTGATGGTCATGTTGGCCGAGGAAGTGGGTGAGGCAAATACATTTACATTTGGAAATACTTATGGTGAGAAAAGATGTAGAGGTATATGGGTCTCTTAGTTGGCATGGAAGAATTAGCCAAGAGGTTGTTACCATGCTTTATTATGTGTGATCATCATGCAAGTTTGAAAAGAAAATAGAAGGGTGTTGATGTATTAGACTTGGATATCAGAATAAATAGGTTGCTTTGAGAAGAGATTTAGACTGGTGTATGGAAAAATAAGTGAATCACAGTAGATTCTGAGAGGACTGACATGGGAAAGATTTAAAAGGTATCCAGGGGATATGTGAAACCACCTGCCAGACAAAGTGGTAGAGATGGGTACAATTACAACATTTAAATGATATTTAGAAAGGCAGGAAAGGTTTAGGGGTACAGCAGCCAAATGCAGGCAAATCAGACTAGCTCAGTTAGGCAGTTTAATTGGCATCGGCAAGTTGGGTCAAAGGGCTTATTTCCAAGCTGTGATAGAATGATAAAATTATGGATATTTGTGGCTGGGCTTTGAGTGGATAGAAATTAAATCCCTCCAAACCAAAGTCTGAAAGACAATTGAGTTACAGATGTCCATTTGATAGTTAAAAGGTAATTGAACTTGCTGGCAGTTAGCTCAGTCCATTAACACCAAAATTAGTACACTCCTTGCCCCAGAGCAATTGAATGTACTTCCCATTGGTTCAGGATGTATTTGTCTAATTTATCTAATCCAATTTGTTATCCAGAATCCCACTTAAATAAAATTTATTTATCTACAAAAATACAGCAAAGTGTAATAGGATAACTAAAATAATTACAAATTATTTGATTAAAAACGTTTGATACAGTTGTATAATGAGTTTTTATCTGTTAAACAGTTTGCTATCAAATTCTTATTAAGAATCTGTCTTTAAATAGATCACATTAAATGAATTGCACATGATCTGCAAATATAGGATTAATACATTAGAGTCTTAATTATTTTCAAAACTCACCTCTGTTTCTACCTGCTGCTGAGTTTTTCTGTGGCCCTCTTTGTACTGATTTACACGAAGGACTTGCTGTTCAATCCCTAATAGAACTGCTTGACAACAATCGCACCTATGAAGAAATAAAAAAATTGTTGGCAGTTCGATTTTTTTCACACAACCATCACACATATGCTTTTCAAAATAACTAGAAGTACAGATAATTAACAAATTTCCAAACTACTGTATTAATCTGGAAAATTAAATGAAATTCCAGTACCACAAATTACATTTCAAAACAAAGTTATCAATTAACATTGTGCTAATAACACGTAATAGGTAAACTGACACACTGAAGCATTATTACTTAACATTAAGTAAACTGACAATCCTCACTTGTAATGTTATGAAAAGCAATTATATTTCGGTTTGTTGTTAGGATCTCTCCATTCATATTGAGCACGCAGATGCTGTTTTCAATCTTGGTGCAATGGATTTGAAAACCTTGCAAAATATACATCAAATGTACACTTCATGGTACTTTTTTGAAGATTTGAGTTTTAACTTGAATGCAAAACACAATACTGTCCTCAGTAACTTTCTTTATTAAACATGACTAGATAAAGAATTGAGAAGGGAAGTACATTTATCCAAAAATAATTTGACTTTTGGGAAGGAGAATGAAAGAAAGTTGGAGACTCTGGATCAAGCGTACACTTCACTTTGCACAAGAACATAATACTCCATGGCCTAAGCTTCATGTGTCCATCTCTAGATCAGCAGGCATGGGAAATAAACTTCATGACTGCAAGGATGTTTCATTAAGGTACTAACATATCCTAAGGGGTTTTCCAATTGTTCCACAACATTTTCTTATATAATAATAATTACAAAATATTATTCATTTTTCAGAAAAATACTTACCATTCATGAAGAGTTTTAACAATGTTGCTGATGTCTTGCTTTTGGAGATCTCTGCCGATGCAAAAGTCAACCTCTAGTAGCTGATTGCGCTGATCAAGTTTGCCTTGTATTATATCTGTATAAATTGCTTCAATAATTAAATCCTCCAGTTCTCTGAGATTTTTTATATCAAGGTCTTTCAGAAGCATGGAATAAGGAATGCACTGCAAAGTTTTGAAGTAATTGTGAGCACCTCCATGAAAATTAGTGTGTTATTTTAATATATACAACTAAATACAACATATAATAAATGCAAAGGGTATTTCTATCCACCACTTCTAAAATCATCTTATCAAGACTGAAAACAATACTAGCTTTTGTCTTTCTGTTTCAATGAACTGTCACAACTTATCTAAAATATGTATTTATTATTGCTCTCAAAATGCGAAGTCATAGATGAATGAACTTTAGTGGAACAGCAGTCTCAAGTTAGTGAATAAGCTGTTCTCATATATTATCAGGTGAACAGCTCCAGTGAATAAACTTATTCAATTATTGAAAGGAAAACACTTAAAAGTTCTCAAACAATTTATTGAAATAACAATTCCCATTTTTTTTTTGCCTTATTTGAGATCTTTAAAGCTTTTTTAAAAATCTTAACAACAGTGACAATGCAACACTATGACAAATACGAATGACAAATGTAGAAATTAAATGAGAAATTCAGAATTGCTGGAAGGAAAATAAGTTGCGACAAAAAGCGATTATTATATTCCCATTTAAATACAAAAATCTATTTCATATACCCTCCAGAAGATTGGGATTTTCATTTGTTTGGTTCCTAGCATGAGACAGACAGGTCTCCCACAAGAGACTGAGGGCTTATAATTCTCCAGTCTAGAGGAATGAAAGGTGGTCTCATTAAAATGTATTAACATGCTCTTTACCCTGATTATAAAGCATCTAGAAACAAAGGAAGTTATCTTAAACTAAGCAGTCAGATTGAGTTGAGAAGCTATTTCTTCAGTAAGAAGTGTGTAAATGCAAATTTTCTAACCTAGAGGCATGTACATTCTTATTTTTTTTGAACATATTCAAGACACCTCATTTTCTTCTGGTTATTTTGGGAATGAAAGGAAAGGTCCAGAATAGGAAAGTAGAGCTGTTTCTGAATAACAGTAACTTACTGAATGTTGGAATAGATTTGACTGTCTATGGACTATTCTATCCATTATTTCAAATATAAGCAACTTCAAAACACTTAGGATTTAAAAAAAATCCAAACCGTCAAGCATTAGTGTTGTTACACACATAAAGGATATTACAATTTTTTTCTAGCCCAAGATAAAGTTATTAAGAGGTTATTAATTTGTGAACATTCAGTGTCTGGTATTACCCGATCAACATATATTAGATGATAAGTATCTTTTATTCCTTCTCAATAATGTATCTGATCCCAACTTGAAAAAAGTATCACGCAATAATTTTACACTCCTCCCTTCAAAAATCATGTTAATTAGTTAAAACTGCCTTGAATTGTCACCCATTAGTATTATGAACTGGGTTTAAAAATCAACCAACACAATTTCATGTAATATTTAAAAGGCAGGAATCAAGTAAGATTTTCAGTCACATCAATTTCAATTGTGTTCAAAGCTAAACCCAAGAGGTGAAATGGCTAGCTTGCACTCTGCATAATCTTTCTCTGGATATTCAATACAATAAATAAGAAACAAAAATAAGGGCTACTACGATCCAACTGTGTCAGTATAAGAAACCTTAACAAGGAATAATAAGAAAATCTTCAAGAAATCATTTATTTACCAGCTAACCAGTCGAATGATAATTTTATAAAGGTCACACAACATATCCAACCACATTTGTTCTGGGGAACAGATGAGATGGAGAGGAAACTAATTTTTAAGTTTCTCATAAGTATGAAAGAGCAACTATTGTCTCTTAGGCCCATCAGATACGACTATAAAAACAGCCAAAATCTCCAAATCAGAAGCAAGCAAATATTAGAAGTGGGTTTCCATGCAGTTTGTATTCACTTATTGTAGCTCGAAAAGATGAGTATAATTGCTAGCCAAGTTAAATATAAAAAAATATATAAACCATATACACACATTCAGTTGGGCTCTTAACAAAACCATGCTAGCTACAAAACTAAACCAAATTAAAACATTAAAAAAAAATCACAACATGACAATGCATCCTGGACACCTAGCATGTATGTGCAAACAAAATCTTAAGTACCTTCATTCTTGCAGCCAAGCTTACTATGGTGAGATGTTTCAGCTTGTTCTTCTGAGCTAATGTTAATTCAGGCAGATTCCCCTTATTTGCTAAACAACAGAAAATATATAATTCTGGATAGAACCTTTAGAATTAATTAAAGCAAGAATACATAGCTCAAATCTGATTAAGTGTATAACCATTTACCAAAGTAGCACATGCCTTGATCAGGATTTTGTTAAATTTCCCCAAGTCTGCAATATTCAAATTAATTTACACAAATACACTCATTTTATTATAAAACTCAAAGATTCCTATTAAATGTTCTACTATCCTCAGTCAACTTTCAACAGTCAATTAATTCCTCCAAATATGGTAATTAATATTAAAATGACTAAAAATATAACTGACAAGCAAAGATGCTTATGTTAAACATAAACCTACAACTTGCAGAATTAGAATGAGCATGAAGAGGGCAATTTCATAGTTTGTTCAGACATGCCTTTAAACACAACTAACTACACATCTGATCTGGATTTATTTGAATTGTAATGGGAAGTCAAGTATACCCACAAAATTCTTAACCATGAGTGAAATCAGAAATGTTTTCTCACAAGTAAAATTAACCCAATAATACACAAAGGATTTAAGTTAAGCATCTGACATACCGTAATTGAAATAGGCAACTGGAAAGCGTTCAAGCCACAGGTAATGTTAGAACTGAGATTAAGTTATTGGAATAGCATTCCAGGTGCATGGTCCATAATCCAAATTTTACTATTCCACTACAAAGTATATTTTGGAATAAAATAGTGGAATGACCATAAAACTAATGGATTGTTGTAAACATTTATTTAGTTCATTAATATCTCTTAAGGAAGGGAACTCGTCATCCATACTCATCCTAGTCAAAATGGGGGATTTAATACTTCTGCATCTCTAAATCACCTAGGGCTACCAGTACAATAGTAATAATGGTTCAGCAAGAAATGTAGGCCTTGTCACAGATGCCTACATCTGATGGAAGATTAAATCTCTAAATTTTTAATGGCTGGAATTATCAGTTATGAATATTTTGACTACTTTGGCCACATTCATTAGATTCCCGTGAAGAAGATACTAATTTCAATAAATACATAGTATGATTAATTTTTAAAAATCTTGCAAGAAAAATAAATTTGCCTGGATAACAGATTATAAAAAGAACACAATGCTCCAACTTTAATAATACAAGAAAAAAAGTACGGCACAACAAGGTTAAAAGCACAAGAAACAAGAAAAGAATGTGGACCGAATAGGAACAAAACAAGGATACAAAAAAGATGTTACACAATAAAAGAAAGAGGGGAAAGGTGGTGGGGTACCATAGGTAATTAAGGAAGATAGCAGTGAATAGTAACATAGGAACATCTGAGGCATGCAGTTAGGGAACTACAATTATCATAGGTGATTTTAACTTGCATGTTGATTGGACTTATCAAACTGGAAGAGGAATCTGTGGAATGCACCAGAGACTGTTTTTCAGAGCAATGTTGCAGAACCTACCTGGGAGTAAGCTATTTTAGTTTGAGTGATGTAATGACAAAGAATTAGTAAAAGCTCCTGTAGTTAGTGATCTTCTAGAGAGTGGTTACAGCATGGTAGAATTCCAAATGTAGTTTGAGGATAAACACTCAGGTACACAGCTTAAATAAGTCTAATTATTAAAGTCTGAAGTTATGTAGAGTGTCCTAAAGAACAGACTAAAAGAAAGGTCAATGGATGAGCCACCTAAATATCAGCCATTGTCTTTTCAAAAAGCTTGGCGGTAACCAACCCAATTAGAATCAGGCACTCAATGAGAAATCTCAATAAACCATCTGCTTCTAACAAGGGTGGGGAGGGGAGGAAGTCAAAGAAAATGTTAAATTTAAAGCTGAAGCATAGTTTAAAACTGCCAATATCAAAATAAACATTAAGAGCATCTATAGATATATAAAAAATACCATAGCTAAGTTAAGTGTAGGACGCCTAGAAGAAGAGATTGGGGAATTAATAATGGCAAACAAGGAAATGGCAGATAATTCAAAACAATATAAGTGGAGTACACTGCAAATAACCCAAAGATAATGATAAGCTATTTTCAGATAGCTTGAATCTTTAACAATTGCTATCACTAACAGGGACAAGATATTGGAAAATGTAATAGGAATAAAGGAGGTCAAGGAACCAGGACCCAATTCTTGCAGAGGTAGTAGAATCATTGTTGAGGTTTCAGAGTCTCAGAAAGATTCCATAGTTTGGAAAACAGGAAATGTGATTTCCTTGGTCAAAATACAATAAGCAGGAATTATAGGCCAATTGGCTTAACATCTGGAGTCTTCTGATCAAGGAAAGAATAGCCTGAATAACATTCAGAGATATTTAATGCAATTAAACCAGTCAACATGGTTTTCTGAAAGGAAAATCATTTTTGATGAAGTTCCTTATGTTCTTCAAGGATATGGTAAGTAGAGATCACAGAGGGAAACTTTTGGGTGTAATTTATTTGGATTTCCAGAAGGTATTTGATAAGGTGCCACATAAAAGGTTGGTACACACAAGGCAAGAGCTCAGAGTAAATGTAAATATGTTAAGATGGTTCAGTGACTGTTACACAAAAGGAGTCAGAGGAAATAGATCTTTTGCAGGCCAGAAGGATATTATGAGGGGACTGACCCAAAGGTCAGTTCCTGGACCTCAACTATTTACTATCTATATTAATGAACTGGAGAAGACAAGATGTCGGAATCCAAATTTGCTGAAGACGAAAAAAATAGGAAGACAGTATATAGTTGGATTCTGACTCTACAAATGGATATGGCTCAGATCAGTGACTGAGCAAAAGCTTGACAAATGGGGTTTAATATAACAAACTCTGAGGTCATGCACTTCATTAGAAGTAATCAAAAGACAAACTATTACTTATATGGAGAAAAACTGAAAATCATCAGAGAAAAGAAAGCTCTAGGTTCTCCTGTGCATGAAACATCAATAGCTAGTAGTAATAGCAAGCATTGCCACTAGTAAGGTGGCAAGTGCTTTATTGAGGTTAACCGCAAAGAATTTGGAGAATAGAAATAGAGAAATACTGTTAAAATTGTACAGGACATTGCTGAGGTTATGACTGGAGTACTGTGTACAGTTTTGGTCCCCTTATTTGAGAAAGAATAGACAAACACTTTGAAGGCAGCCCAGCGGAGATTCACCAGGCTGATTTCTGGGGTGTAAGGGTTGTCCATTCATGAACAGCTAAAAAGAACATAGATCTGCATTCCCTGGACTAATAGATTAAATGTTGAGATGCTTCCACGAGTTTGGGTGGGGGGGGGGGTGTATGAGCAATATGAGAGCAAACAGCTACAAGTTGAGAAGACAGACATGTAAAATTGAGGGAAGTAGAGAATTCTTTTCTTGCAGACAGTGGTGAATATCTGGAATTCTCTAACCAAGAGGGCTTTGAAGGATCGATCACTAGAAGAGTTGAGTATCATAAAGGAGATTATTTTCAAATCTCTCCCTTCTTATATCTTTGTGGCTCAATGGGCTTGTTCCTGTGATGTACTGTTCTATGTTCTATCTTGTACCTGAGCACTCTAGTTTTGGACTCCCCAACCCTGAGATAAGACTATTGTGTCAAAGTGGTCAAGCTTTTGGCTGCACTCATATCACTGATATTTACGGTCAATAGCTGAAGTACCATACAATGAGAAGCACTACTTGTCTTATCTGCTGATCTTTCATTGCAGCTCACTCCCCCCAATCCTAAACCAATTTCCAACTTCCGCTAATTCTAAACCAATTTCCAACTTCCCCCAATTCTAAACCAATTTCCAACTTAAGCTGTAAAGGTGTTTCTATTACTACGTACTTACTTCAGTTAATAAAATCTAGTGCAGAGAGTTATCAAATGCTTTCTCGAAATCCACAGCTAACATTCATAGAAGATTTGTTTACCACCATCATGTTAATGAACTCCTGACAACTCAGTCAGAATATTTACTTTTTGGAAATCCATGCACATGGTTTTTGACCCGTCACTTTCTGTGTAATTAGATTGCACTAACATCTTCATAACTGATACTGGACAGAAAGCCTTATATAACAATTACATTTCTTTCAGTTTAAAAGTTATAATAAGTAAATGGTGATGGTAAACAAATATAATAACTGATGGAAATTTTTTCTCCCCAACATTTGGACACAGACCACTGAACTGGAGTTAATAATTTAATCCATTATTCAGTGCACTTCCTGGGTTAAAAAAAAGTTAAGCCAGATATTCTATAGCACCAATGGGTGTGGTAAAAAAGCAGGAAAATCAGGGTGGAAGTGATCAAAGGAAGGAAAAAAAATACAGCAGCTACAAGCTGGAAAGGGACAGGTAATCAAAGCAGGAGCTTAATGGATTGAACCAAGCCAATTTCTCTTCGTGAGTTGCCTGATATTAATGCAAGCTGTACAGTGATGTAGCAGTAGCCACACCATGTTATAGCTTCTGTGTTCCAGGTTTGAAATTGACCATCAGTTTTCTCCATGGAACTTACATGTTAATTCTGTTTTTACTGTGCTCCAGTTTCCTTCTATTTCCCAAAGATGTGTTGGCTGGTAGGTTAATTGGCTGTAGTTAATTACCCCGTCTGTAGATGGGTGCTAGAAGAATCATGAATGAGTTGATGGGTACATGAAGCAGAATAGATTACAGAGAAGTAAATGGAAGAAATAGGATTCCTCAAAATCTGGCTGATTTGATGCGCCAATTAGTTTCTGATGTCAGAAAGAAATATGAAATATGAGAAAGTATCAATATTGGGAGGCCTCAGAATAAGATTCTGCATGAGGAATGGGAAGAACTCAAAGAAAACTAAAGAAAAGCTTACGGCTGGTTCTGATGGAAGTTTAGCAAACCGAAACAAGTATTTTATTTTCCCTCTCTTCTTGCTCTATATGATGCTTTCTTAACACTTCATACCAGACAGGTAAGAGAAGATTAGACAGCTGTAAACATGACTGGAAAAATGAAGATGAGGACTCCATTTTCAGCTCTACTCTGGCTCTAACAGAAGTTCGTGACATTTTCTCTAAATTAACCCATCACAAAAATAAAGGATAAATTGGTAGACACAATTTTACAACCAGTAAACTCAGAAATATACTGGGAGAACTTTAAATGGCAGGGAAATAACAGGAGTGAAAAACCACTAAAATATTAAACTCTTAAGACTAAGGAATGTATTCCAAGAGGCCAATTCATGACTCGGTAGCACCACTGACTAGCTGCACTTTCTGAAAACTCAAATGCAGACATAGGGTGCAAACATTAAGCAACGTTCAGCTGGTAAACATCAGCCTACCTTACAGATTTTTACAATGAGGTACCCAACACCCATCAGGTATCCTTTGACCTCAATATTTTTCCCCTTTGCTAAATGGCTCTGATTAGCAGAGCAAATCATGGATAGGTCTGGATGAAGCATTTTTAAGTAATCATAAATTGAATGTAGATGAATACAGAAAGCTGGAGGCAAGATACTTCAATCAAAAATGTCTAATAAAATACTGTAACTGACCTTACCCCTTGAAGCTCACACAAGGATATGATAGAGACAATTAAGTTTAATGAATTTCTGAATATAGTTAGAGAAAGATGACATTGATAGTAAGATCAGCATTCATTTGAGATTACCCAGATGGCTATCATTTTGAGTCAATCCAGGAGGAATGTATTAGGCCTCTTGGTCGAGTCAGTATGCAACTTGGATAGAAACCTTCAGAAGATGATGTTCCTTTGTGCCTGCTGCCATCATCCTTCCTGAGGCAGAAGTCATTTTTGTTTTGAAAAGGTATCGTCCAAGTATTTGGCAAGTATTTACAGTACACTTTGAGATGGTACACTTTGTGGCAATGGCATACTGTGGCTAGTAGGAATAAAATATTTAGGATGGTGAAGGCAAAATAGTAATAATTTTGTACTGCACAGATCAGAACAGGATTGGATAGGATTTACCAAAAGCTATGGGCACTATATAACAACTAGACTATGGTGCTCTGGATGTTCACTTATTAGATTAGATTCAACTTTATTGTCATTGTGCCGAGTACAGATACAAAGCCGATGAAATGCAGTTAGCATCTAACCAGAAACGCAAAGAATAGTGTTATTTACAAAATAACTGCGAATAAAAAGTGCTACAATGCTACTGTCATTGATGAAAAGGGGAAACCTGCCCAAATTTTGTTACACCAGAATGCAAAATAGAATACACCTAATCCAGCCAATCAGTACACCATTGATTAAATGATTTCCCAGGTTATAGATCATTAATAACAAGACGCTTAGCAAATTAAAGGTACAATTTAAATAAATGTGTTAGAAGTGAATGGATGATTGGGGGAAGAGTAAGAGGACCCAGGACATTAAATCAAAAATTAGAGACATAAATGGGCTGGTTCACCAATACATGGAAAGGATGTACTTCCTACATTACTAGTCAGAAGGTGGCCAGATCAGCATAGAGACTCCCTGCGATGCGTCCACTTGTCTAAGCTGGTCACTTGTTACATGGCTGGGAGTTGAAATCCCTCAGCCTTTTCACTGACAGGTGGACCCTACTTAACAATTTGGTTGTGTTAAGATTTTTCAGTGCAAATGGACAGCTAAAGATGAGAGGCCATGCAATGAAACCCTGGGTGAAATTATGAAATGTTATGATTCTTTTCCCCCACCCCAAGAAATCCCCATTTCCCCAACTCCCACACTAAAAGATTATTAGAATGTAAAATTAGAACATGCCTGCCTGCAAGTTATTATTTACATAGAGATTATGACACCTTAAAGATGAAATGCACAAACATTTCCGGTATCAAAGAACACAACAAAAATATGGTCAAAATAGTACATGACATATATTTCCTAGTACAAATTATCTCTATCTGTGCTGCAACATCAACAACTCTAGTATTTCAGAGAAATAAATTGTGGAACAAAAAATAATTACCAGTTCCTTACCTAAATAGTCTGGATATGTTCCATATGCAAATAGATTCAACAATTCAAAATAGGCAGCATGTGATCCATTAGCCAGCTGGAAAGGAACACCAAGGGATCATACAAGATTAAAACACTGGTACTTTTAAAATAGTAGGTTTCCAATTAAAAATAGGCTTAAATAACTTATTTATGTAAATGCATTTATGTATAGATTCATCGGATAGTTTCAAATTTAGAAATGAACTCAAACTGCACACTATAGAACAGTTCAAAGTGGGCAGTTTATAAATATTCATATCCTGCCATTTCAGGAATGATCACTATTGCATTATCTTGCCTCAGTCACTTTGAACCATCATTATCGATCACACACTTAGTGAACTCCCAACTTTGAGGTTACAATGATGAATTATGATTTCAAAAATTTTGATTGATATTTGATAATATTATACAAGCATTGTGCTGTGAATATTGAAAAATCTGTATCTCTTGTTTAAAAATGCCTCCCTTTCAACTTACGTTTTCTTTTACAATATTTTTGTGGTACAATTACACAGTTCCTCAGAAAGTGGGAACACTGGTAGACAGGTTGGTGAATAAGGCCTTTGGCATCATCCGCCAAGGCACTGAGTACAAAAGTTGGGATGTCAAATTAATTCTACAAGACATTGTTTAGGCCACACTTAGAGTACTGTGTACCATTCTGGTTGCTACACTGCAGGAAAGATGTGATTAATTCATGAGGGTAAAGAAAAGATTCATGAGGATGTTACCTGGATTGGAGGACATGAATTCTGCACATAAGAGTAATTGGTAACTGAAATAATCTGCTAGGACACACGTGAAGGCAGGAACAGTAACAATATTTAAGAGGATATTATATCATTGACCGAATCAAAGGTGGTGACAAATCAGCATTTAAAAGGAATTTAAAATCTGGTTGCAATAGTCAGCAACAACAGCCTCTCACTAAATGTCAACAAAACCAAAGAGCTGATTATCACTACAAGAGGAAAAGCCAGAGGTACATAAGCTAGCACTCTTTAGAGGAACAAATATAGAGAAAGTTAGTCACTTTAAATTCTTTGGCATTAACTTATCAGAAGATCTGTCCTAGAACCAGCACATACCGTATGTAGCATCACAAAGAAGACACAACAGCGTCTCTACTTTCTTAGAAGTTTGTGTAGATTTGGCATGTCACCAAAAACTTCTGACAAACTTCTAAGGATGCACAGTGGAGAGTATCCTTACTGGCTGCACCTTGGCCTGGTATGGAAACATCAATGCCCAGGAATGGAAAAGGCCACAGGAAGTGGTGGATATAGCTCAGTTCACTACAGGCAAAGCCCTTCCCAGCTTTGAATAGATTTTATTTTGAGATACAGTGTGGACAGGCCCATCGAGTCGTGCCACCCAACAACCCACTGATTTAACCCTTGCCTAATTACAGGACAATTTACAATAACACAATTATCCTACCAACCGATACGTCTTTGGACTATGGGATGGAAGTGGAGGACCCGGAGAAAACCCACACGCACAGAGGAAGGAATATTCAAACATGCTAACAGAGAACGCCAGAACTGAAGTCCGAGCTCCGTTGCCCTGAGTTGTAATCGTGCCATGCTAACCGCTACGCCACTGTGGTGCCATGAGAAAGCAGCATTCAATAAAGACCCCCACCACCCAGACCATGCTCTCCTCCACGATCAAACAGTCTCTACACCACCAGGTTCAGGAACAGTTATTACCCTACAACCAACAGGAATTCTGCAGATGCTGGAAATTCAAGCAACACACATCAAAGTTGCTGGTGAACGCAGCAGGCCAGGCAGCATCTCCAGGAGGAGGTACAGTCGATGTTTCAGGCCGAGACCCTTCGTCAGGACTAACTGAAGGAAGAGTTAGTAAGAGATTTGAAAGTGGGAGGGAGAGGGGGAGATTCAAAATGATAGGAGAAGACAGGAGGGGAGGGATGGAGCCAAGAGCTGGACAGGTGATTGGCAAAGGGGATATGAGAGGATCATGGGACAGGAGGCCCAGGGAGAAAGACAAAGGGGGGGGGAACCCAGAGGATGGGCAAAGGGTATAGTCAGAGGGACAGAGGGAGAAAAAGGAGAGTGAGAGAAAGAATGTGTGTATAAAAAATAAATAACGGATGGGGTACGAGGAGGAGGTGGGGCATTAGCGGAAGTTAGAGAAGTCGATGTTCATGCCATCAGGTTGGAGGCAACCCAGATGGAATATAAGGTGTTGTTCCTCCAACCTGACTGTGGCTCCATCTTTACAGTAGAGGAGGCCGTGGATAGACATATCAGAATGGGAATGGGATGTGGAATTAAAATGTGTGGCCACTGGGAGATCCTGCTTTCTCTGGCGGACACAGCGTAGGTGTTCAGCGAAGCGGCCTCCTAGTCTGCATCGGGTCTCACCAATATATAGAAGGCCACATCAAGAGCACTGAACACAGTATATCACCCCAGCCGACTCACAGGTGAAGTGTCGCCTCACCTGGAAGGACTGTCTGGGGGCCTGAATGGTGGTAAGGGAGGAAGTGTAAGGGCATGTGTAGCACTTGCTCCGCTTACACAGATAAGTGCCAGGAGGGAGATCAGTGGGGAAGGATGGGGGGGACGAATGGACAAGGGAGTTGTGTAGGGAGCGATCCCTGTGGAAAGCAGAGAGAGGCGGGGAGGGAAAGATGTGCTTAGTGGTGGGATCCTATTGGAGGTGGTGGAAGTTACAGAGAATATGTTGGACCCGGAGGCTGGTGGGGTGGTAGGTGAGGACTAGGGGAACCCTATTCCTAGTGGGGTGGCGGGAAGATGGAGTGAGAGCAGATGTACGTGAAATGGGGGAGATGCGTTTGAGAGCAGAGTTGATAGTGGAGGAAGGGAAGCCCCTTTTTTTAAAAAAAGGACATCTCCCTTGTCCTGGACTGAAAAGCCTCATCCTGAGAGCAGATGCGGCAGAGACAGAGGAATTGTGAGAAGGGGATGGCATTTTTGCAAGAAACAGGGTGAGAAGAGGAATAGTCCAGATAGCTGTGAGAGTCAGTAGGCTTATAGTAGACATCAGTGGATAAGCTGTCTCCAGAGACGGAGACAAAAAGATCTAGAAAGGGGAGGGAGGTGTCGGAAATGGACCAGGTAAACTTGAGGACAGGGTGAAAGTTGGAGGCAAAGTTAATAAAGTCAACGAGCTCAGCATGCGTGCAGGAAGCAGCGCCAATGCAGTCATCGATGTAGCGAAGGAAAAGTGGGGGACAGATACCAGAATAGGCACAGAACATAGATTGTTCCACAAAGCCAACAAAAAGGCAGGCATAGCTAGGGCCCATACGGGTGCCCATAGCTACACCTTTAGTTTGGAGGAAGTGGGAGGAGCCAAAGGAGAAATTATTAAGAGTAAGGACTAATTCCGCTAGACGGAGCAGAGTGGTGGTAGAGGGGAACTGATTAGGTCTGGAATCCAAAAAGAAGCGGAGAGCTTTGAGACCTTCTTGATGGGGGATAGAAGTATATAAGGACTGGACATACATGGTGAAAATAAAGCGGTGGGGGCCAGGGAACTTAAAATCAACGAAAAGTTTAAGAGCGTGAGAAGTGTCACGAACATAGGTAGGAAGGGATTAAACAAGGGGAGATAAAACCGTGTCGAGGTATGCAGAAACGAGTTCGGTGGGGCAGGAGCAAGCTGAGACAATAGGTCTACCAGGACAGGCAGGTTTGTGGATCTTGGGTAGGAGGTAGAAACGGAAAGTGCGAGGTGTGGGAACTATAAGGTTGGTAGCAGTGGATGGGAGATCCCCTGAGCGGATAAAGTCGGTGATGGTGTGGGAGACAATGGCCTGGTGCCTCTTAGTGGGGTCACGATCGAGGGGTAAATAAGAGGAGATATCCGCGAGTTGTCGCTGTGCCTCAGCAAGGTAGAGGTCAGTACGCCAGACTACAACAGCACTCCCCTTATCGGCGGGTTTAATAATAAGGTTAGGATTAGTGCGGAGGGAGTGGAGAGCAGAGCGTTCCGAAGGAGTGAGGTTGAAATGGGAACAAGGTGCGGTGAAGTCGAGATGGTTGATGTCCCATCGGCAGATCCAGAGCAGACAGAAGACCAGAGTGGGGTGTCCATGAAGAGGAGGAGGGTTGAAGATGGGAGAAGGGGTCATCGGTGGGGGTGGAAGAGTCCTTGCCGAAGAAGTAGGCTCGGAGACAGAGACGGCGGAAGAAGAGTTCCACATCATGGCGAACACGGAACTTGCTGAGGTGTGGGCGAAGGGGGACAAAGGTGAGGCCCTTACTGAGGACAGAGCGTTCTGCCTCCGACAGTTGAAGGTTGGAGGGGATGGTAAAGACCCAGCACGGATGAGAGCTGGGATCAGAGGGGGGAGGGGGGGAGACTGGGGGTGTCAGTGGAGAGGGGAGGGTTGGGGTGAGAGGAAGATGGAGCTTCTGAGGACCCAGGAGCTGAAGATGGGATCTGAAGGAGACGGGATTGCAGAGTGGTGGTGGGGGAAGGGAAGACGGGAGTCACAATAGCAGCACATAAAGACCCGGCCTGGAGTTCAAGGATGGAGTCGCAGTTGGTGGTTGCGCAACCCTACAACCATCAGGTTCCTGAACTGGCATAGATAATTTCATTCACCACTATTCTGAACTGATTCTATGACCTACAGACTCACTTTCAGGTTCTCTTTACAGTTCATGTTTACAGTATTATTTCTATTTGCACAATTTATTTTCTCTTGCACATTGGTTGTTTGTCAGCCTTTGTTTATGTATAAATTTTTCATAAAATTCTATTGTATTTCTTTATTCCTGTAAACACCTGCAGGAAAATGAATCTCAGGGAAGTATATGGTAACAAATACACACATTGATAATAAATTTACTTTGAACTTTTGGGCATCTGGGCAGTTATTTGAAAGAACAAGGCAAAGAGGAACATAGAATCAATGCAGGTAAGTGGTTAGTACAGAAAGGCATGATTATCACACAGATGAAGAGCACCAAAAAGCCTGTTTCTATGCTGTACAACTCTATGACATATTAATAACATGAAGCAAGAAACAAATGCATATCAGCCAAATTTGTGAAGAACAGAAAAATAGATGGGAAGGCATGCTGGAAAGAGGATACAATCAATTTATTACGAGAAACATATTAAAAGTTTCAGTGGGTGAGCAAAGTGTTAGTATAATATGGCAAAGTGTGAAACCATGCATGAACAGACAAACAGTATTATTTAAAAGGACCAAAACTGAAGCATTTGACATGAAACATAGAAAACTAGCACGTGTGCAGCAGGTAATAGGGAAGTCTAATGGAATGTTCAATTGTTCTATAGTTCCATCAGAGAAAGTATACAATATACAACCTGAAATTTAGTCTTCGCAGACATCCACAAAAACAGAAGAGTATCCCAAAGAATGAGTGACAGTAAAAATGTTAGAACCCCAAAACCCCCTTTTTCCCCTTCCCACACACAAGTGGCAGCAAAGCATCAATTCTTCTCCCTCCTTCACACTAATTTCAGCAGAAAAACATCAGCACCCACCAAGCAAGTAATAGCAAAGCCCCTGAGAGAGACCATGATCTGCAGTATAGACAAACTAATTGTTCACCCAACCAATTCGACATGCTACAGGCTCTCTCTCTCTCTTCCCCCCCCCCCCAATAAAGGGGCAGAGAGGTGTCAGACAGCAGGAAGGGAGACCAACAAAAACAAACAACTTGCTAATCGTTTGCTCTTATTTTAAAGGAGTTGAAGTATATAAGGCGGGAAATCTTACTGCACCTATACAGGGTACCAGAACAAGCACATCAAGGGTACTGGAATTAATTTTGATGCCCTACTGAAGGAAAGGTATGATTTTATTAGAGGGGGGTTCAGAGAAATGTTCCCTACAGTGATTTTGGATATGGAGCCATTATCCTACTGGAAATATTAAACAGGCAGGGACTCTGAACTATGGAGCTGAGAAGTATGAAGGACAACTTAATTGAAACATTAAAGTTTCTTAGATCTATGCCAGGTAAATGAGATGTTTGCTCTAAGGGCGAGTCCACGACTAGGACATGATTGCAGAATAAGGGGACACCAATTTAAGACTGAAATGAGAGAGAAATTCTTCTCTCAGAGGGTTGCTATATGGATAGAGTTGTTGTGTATGTTTAAAGCTGAGAGATATGTTTAATCATTAAGAAAATCAATGGTTATTTGGAAAATGGACCTAACAATTGAGGACCTGAATTATGTCAATGTGTTGCAACATTTTATGATCTCATAGACTAGCTATATCAAATTTCGAGCCACAGGAAAGCTTACAAGCACAGCAACATTATCTAGACTTTCCTCTAGATTCATAAGACACAAGGATTCCTTATCATAATTAGTCACACTTCTCAGTTCTTTTCCCTTAGAACTGTAAATTCTCTATCTTGAACTGTTTATTCAGCTGACTTTCATGCAGTACATTCAAGGTCATAACCGCTACACTTAAAGAACTTTCAAATGGTTATTTTACCAATTAACTTTAAATTTCTGGCATCTAATTATTTGAGGCCCTGCTTCTAGTTGAAACAATTTATCTCCATCAAAAACTCTCACAAATGTCTGAACATTTTCTGCTCATCACATCTTCTCTAGTCTCATTTCTTTTTTCAGATTAGGGTTACTAAAATAATTGACAATACCGCATAGTAATGACACACCAGATTTGAACTTTGTAGGTATCCCACAGAATGTCGCCATGGTTCACTGGCGCCATCTTGCTCCAAGAAGAAGGGACAGGAGTGTCAGGACTCGCACCATTAGGTTCAGGAGCATTTATTACCACTCAAGCATCAGGCTCTTGAACCAGAGGGGATAACTTCACTCAATTTCACGTCTCATCACTAAACTATTCCCAAAACCTATGGACTTGCATTCAAAGACTCTTCATCTGATATTCTCAACATTTATTGCTTGCTTGCTTATTTATTTATGTTTGTATTTGCATAGCTTGCTGTGTTTTGCACACTGGCTGTCCACCCTGTTGGGTGTGATCTTTCACTGATTCTATTATGGTTATTGAATTTAACGAGTATGCCGACAAGAAAATGAATCTCAGGGTTCTATATGGCGACATATATTACTTTTGGCTTTCATTTGAATCTCATTGGCTCTTCACTCTGGAACACCTGGACAGAAGAGATGCATACATCAGGATGCTCTTTACTGACTACAGCGCAGCATTCAATACCATCATCCCCTCAAAATTAATCAATAGGCTTACAGACCTTGGCCTCAATACCTCCTTGTGCAATTGGATCCTCAATTTCCTCAGTTGCAGACACCAGACATATCAGATTGGCAACAACATCTCCTCCATGATCTTCACCTGCACAAGGCTCGCTTTACACTTATGACTGTGTGGCTAAGCAAAGCTCCAATGTTATTCAAGTTTGCTGATGACACCATTTCATAGGCCGAATGAAAGGTGGTGAAGAATCAGCATATAGGAGGGAGACTGAAAATCTGGCTGAGTGGTACCATAACAACAACTTTGTACTCAATGTCAGCAAGACCAACGAGCAACCTACTGATTTTAGGAGAAGGAAACCAGAGGTCCATGAGCCAGTCCTCATCAGAGAATCAGTGGTGGAGAGGGTCAACAACTTTAAATTCCTTGGTGTTATTATTTTGGAGGACCTATCCTGGGCCCAGCATGCAAGAAAGCAGGGCAGCACCTCCACTTCCTTAGAAGCTTGCAAAGATTCGGCACGACATCTAAAACTCTGACAACTTCTATAGATTTGTAGTGGCATCAAAACTTGGTATAGAATTACAGTATTGTCAATGCCCTTGAACGGAAGATCCTACAAAAAGTAGTGGATATGCTCCAGGTCCATCACAGGCCATTGAGCACCATGAAACGCTGTCCCAGGAAAGCAGCATCCATCATCAGAGACCCCCACCACACAGGTCGTGCTCTTTTCTTGCTGCTGCCATCATGAAGGTGGTTCAGGAACCTCAGGACCCACACCACCAGGTTCAGGAACAGTTACTACCCCTCAGCTATCAGGCTCTTGAACCAAAGGGAATAATTTCACTTGCTCCATCATAGAAATGTTCCCACAACCAATGGACATGCTTTCAATAGTTCTGTCTCACGATCTAGACACTTATTGTTTATTTATTATTATTATTCCTTTCTTTTTGTATTTGCACAGTATGTTCTCCTTTGCACATTGGTTGGACACCCAAGTTGGCGTGGTCTTTCATAGATTCTGTTATGGTTGTTATTCTATGGAGTATGCCTGCAAGAAAATGAATCTCAGGGTTGTTGATGGTAACACAGTGGTGCTAGAAAGTTTGTAAACCCTGTAGAATGTTTTCTATTACTGCATAAATATGACAAAATGTAATCAGATCTTCACATAAGTGCTAAAACTAGATAAAGAGAACTCAATTAAATAACACAAAAACATCATACTTTTTCATTTATTTATTGGGAAAAATGATCCAATATTACATGTATTTGTTGAAAGTAGTATGTGAACCTCTGGGGTAATGCCTTCTACAAAAGCTATTTGGCATCAGGTGTTCCTATCAATGAGATGAGTTTGGAGGTGTGGGTCGTAGAGGTGTCCTGTCCTATAAAAAACTCACAAAGTCAGGGTACTGACAGAGCCTGCTCTTCTCAAGAAAAATCTGCTTATGTGTACCAAGCCTCGATCAAAACAACTTTCAGTGGACCTTAGAAGAAGAATTGTAAAGATGCATGAAGCTGCTAAAAGCTACTAATGCATTTCTAAAGTCCTGAGTGTTCATCAGTCCACAGTAAGAGAAATTGTCTGCAAATGGAGGAAACCCAGTACTGTTGCTAGTGGGCATCCTGCAAAGATCTCACCAAGAGTACAATGTGCAATGGAGGTGGAAAAAAAAACAAGGGCAACAGCAAAAGGCCTGCAGAAATCTCTAGTTTTCTAAAGTCTCCGTTCGGTGTTTTCAGAAAAAACTGAACAAGGATGGTGTTCAGGGAAGGACACCACAGAGGAAATCACTGCTCTCCAGAAAAAAACATGCCTCAAGTTTGTAAAAGACCACCTGGATGTTCTACAGTGCTTCTGGGACAATGTTCTGTGGACAGATGAAACAAGTTTTCGGCAGAAATGCACAATGCTATGTTTGGGGGTAAAAAGGCACTGCACACCAACACCAAGACCTCATTCCAACATGGTGGAAAGAGCATCATGGCTTGGGGCTGCTTTGTTGCCTCAGGCCCTGGGGAATGCAACCAGACAATGATCTGAAAGACACGAGTGAATCCACAACAGAATGGTTTAAAAAGAAAACAAAATTGTGTTTTGGAAAGGCTGAGTCATAGTCCTGACCTTAATCCTATAGAAATATTGTGGAAAGACCTGAAGCAAGCAACTTATACAACCTACCAACATCCCAGAGTTGAAGCAGCTTTATAAGGAAGAATGACCTACAATTCCTCCAAGCTGATGTGCAGAACTGATTAACAGTTACCAGAAATGTTTGTTCAAGTCATTGCTCTACGGTGTGGGGGGGGGGGGGGGTCACACCAGTTACTGAAAGCAAAGGTTCACATACTTTTTCCAACAAATATATGTAATACAGGTGTCCCCCGCTTTTCGAATGTTCGCTTTATGAAACCTCACTGTTACGAAAGACCTACATTAGTACCCTGTTTTTGCTTTCAGAAGGTGTTTTCACTGTTACGAAAAAAAGCAGCGTGCGATAAAAAATTCAGTGTGCGAAAAAAATCAGCCCGCGCCCCGAGCAGCCTTTTGCAAGATGAGTTCTATGGTGTCGGAAAAGCATAAAAGAGCTCATAAAGGTATTACACTTAGCGTAAAACTAGACATAATTAAGGTTTCGATCGTGGTGAACGAAGTAAGGACAAAATGAGTTTGGCTTGTGGAAGCTGACGAACATGATGTTGAAAAGGTTTTGGCATCCCATGACCAAGAACTGATAGATGAAGAGCTGATGCAATTGGAAGAGGAAAGGATAACAATTGAAACCGAATGCATTTAGCAAAACGAACGTGAAGCAACTGCGTAAGATTTTCGCTGCAATGATAAGTACGACTTTAATTTTGAAAGGGTACGTAGGTTTAGGAGATACTTGCAGCATGGTTTGAGTCCTTACAAAGAACTGTGTGATAGAAAAATGCGCGGGGCTCAGCAGTCAAGCAAGCCTTCCACAACAGCCACAGCAGACGACGAACCTCGACCTTTGACATCGAGGCGGGCAGTCATAGGAGAAGATGAGCTGCCTGCTCTAATGGAAATAGACGATGAGATGACACCCCAGTGTCCCACCACCCCAACACCCAGGCCACGGACAGATACTGTACCAATTCGCAGAGAATGCAGCAGTAGCCGGGAGGCACACAGCACATCTTTAAGAAAAAAGCCAAAATAAACATGCTAATTAATTAGGTGCTGCCCCACACTTAAATGTCAGCCCAGATCAAAGGCAATCGGCACTGATCTGGGCCAACAATTACGTGCCGGGCAGCACCTAATTAATTAGTATGTTTATTTCGGCTTTTTTCTTAATGATGTGTTGGATGCCTCCCGGCTACTGCTGGACCCCTGCATGCTTCGCGGTTCAGTATCTGTTGGCGGCCTAGAGGGTGGGGGCCACTGCACCAGCCAACCTGCGACGACTCAGTCTAACACACCATCATCAGTGTGCTCGGTGCTGTCCCGATTCCAGTAAGTGATACTACACTGTACATACATTATTTCTACTTTATATCGGCTGTGTATTTTTATGTGTTGTTTGGTATGATTTGGCAGCTTCATAGCTTAAAGGTTACTGGAGAGCGCTTGCGCCAGGTTTTTGCCAACAGCGCTTGCGTGAGATTTTCGCTACGGAGAACAGTTCAGTAATGATTGTGGAAAAGTATTTCTACTTTATATAGGCTGTGTATTTATCATTCCTGCTTTTACTATGTGTTACTGTTATTTTAGGTTTTATGTGTTATTTGGCATGATTTAGTAGGTTATTTTTGGGTCTGCAAACACAAAATTTTCGCATATAAATAAATGGTAATTGCTTCTTCGCTTTACGACATCTCGGCTTACGAACCGTTTCATAGGAATGCTCTACCTTCGAATGGCGGGGGAAACCTGCATTGGATCATTTTTTCAATAAATAAATGAAGTATAATGGTCTTTGGGTTATTCATTTAATTGGATTCTCTTTATCTAGTTTTAGAACGTGAAGATCTGATCACATTTTAGGTCATATTTATGCAGAAATAGAGGAACTTCTTCAAGGTTTACAAACTTACTAGCACCAAAGTATATGCACTTTGATAATAAATTTCCTTTGAACTTACTGTAAATCACAAGTCATTAATAAAGAGGTTTAGTTGACTAACTAACAAATGACAATTTGGACTATTCTGAGAGAATTTAAAAAAATCATAAAATAAAGCTTGCAGGATTCAGTATTTTTGCTCATTCCACATTGTGAAAGGTTGAACATTTCACCTCAGTAGCAAAATGTTCCATCAAAAAAGGTGCCTACATTTTCTACATTCTAAATTTAGTAATCACCAAAGGTCTTTTCAAACAGTTAAATGTTTTATATTTTACCACACAATACTTTATATGTCATATATTTTACCACACAATACCTTGGTAGGTCAAATATGATGGCAGAATATAGGGTCCAGTGAGATGGAGGAACTGAGCGAAATACATGTTAGTAGGGAAGTGGTGTTAGGTAAATTGAAGGGATTGAAGGCAGATAAATCCCCAGGGCCAGATGGTCTGCATCCTAGAGTGCTTAAGGAAGTAGCCCAAGAAATAGTGGATGCATTAGTGATAATTTTTCAAAACTCGTTAGATTCTGGACTAGTTCCTGAGGATTGGAGGGTGGCTAATGTAACCCCATTTTTTAAAAAAGGAGGGAGAGAGAAACCAGGGAATTATAGACCGGTTAGCCTAACTTCGGTGGTGGGGAAACTGCTGGAGTCAGTTATCAAGGATGTGATAACAGCACATTTGGAAAGCGGTGAAATGATCGGACAAAGTCAGCATGGATTTGTGAAAGGAAAATCATATCTGACGAATCTCATAGAATTTTTTGAGGATGTAACTAGTAGAGTGGATAGGGGAGAACCAGTGGATGTGGTATACTTGGATTTTTAAAAGGCTTTTGACAAGGTCCCACACAGGAGATTAGTGTGCAAACTTAAAGCACACGGTATTGGGGGTAAGGTATTGGTGTGGGTGGAGAATTGGTTAGCAGACAGGAAGCAAAGAGTGGGAATAAACGGGACCTTTTCAGAATGGCAGGTGATGACTAGTGGGGTACCGCAAGGCTCAGTGCTGGGACCCCAGTTGTTTACAATATATATTAATGACTTGGATGAGGGAATTAAATGCAGCATCTCCAAGTTTGCGGATGACACGAAGCTGGGTGGTGGTGTTGGCTGTGAGGAGGATGCTAAGAGGATGCAGGGTGACTTGGATAGGTTGGGTGAGTGGGCAAATTCATGGCAGATGCAATTTAATGTGGATAAATGTGAAGTTATCCACTTTGGTGGCAAAAATAGGAAAACAGATTATTATCTGAATGGTGGCCGATTAGGAAAAGGGGAGGTGCAACGAGACCTGGGTGTCATTATACACCAGTCATTGAAAGTGGGCATGCAGGTACAGCAGGCGGTGAAAAAGGCGAATGGTATGCTGGCATTTATAGCGAGAGGATTCGAGTACAGGAGCAGGGAGGTACTACTGCAGTTGTACAAGGCCTTGGTGAGACCACACCTAGAGTATTGTGTGCAGTTTTGGTCCCCTAATCTGAAGAAAGACATCCTTGCCATAGAGGGAGTACAAAGAAGGTTCACCAGATTGATTCCTGGGATGGCAGGACTTTCATATGAAGAAAGACTGGATGAACTGGGCTTGTACTCGTTGGAATTTAGAAGATTGAGGGGGGATCTGATTGAAACGTACAAAATCCTAAAGGGATTGAACAGGCTAGATGCAGGAAGATTGGTCCCGATGTTGGGGAAGTCCAGAACGAGGGGCCACAGTTTGAGGATAGAGGGGAAGCCTTTTAGGACCGAGATTAGGAAAAACTTCTTCACACAGAGAGTGGTGAATCTGTGGAATTCTCTGCCACAGGAAACAGTTGAGGCCAGTTCATTGGCTATATTTAAGAGGGAGTTAGATATGGCCCTTGTGGCTACGGGGGTCAGGGGGTATGGAGGGAAGGCTGGGGCGGTGTTCTGAGTTGGATGATCAGCCATGATCATAATAAATGGCGGTGCAGGCTCGAAGGGCCAAATGGCCTACTCCTGCACCTATTTTCTATGTTTCTATGTAAGACTCTTGGCAGTGTGGAGGATCAGAGGGATCTTGGGGTCCAAGTCCATAGGACGCTCATAGCAGCTGAGCAGGTTGACTCTGTGGTTAAGAAAGCATACGGTGCATTGGCCTTCATCAATCACGGGAATGAGTTTAGGAGCCGACAGGTAATGTTACAGCTATATAGGACCCTGGTCAGACCCCACTTGGAGTACTGTGCTCAATTCTGGTC
The DNA here is from genome assembly GCF_030028105.1 of Mobula birostris. Taxonomy (NCBI): domain Eukaryota; kingdom Metazoa; phylum Chordata; class Chondrichthyes; order Myliobatiformes; family Myliobatidae; genus Mobula; species Mobula birostris. The sequence goes on along the minus strand of NC_092373.1, from coordinate 43,202,647 downwards.
GCCTCACTACAGGAAGGATGTGGAAACTATAGAAAGAGTGCAGAGGAGATTTACAAGGATGTTGCCTGGATTGGGGAGCATGCCTTATGAGAATAGGTTGAGTGACTCGGCTTTTCTCCTTGGAGCGACGGAGGATGAGAGGTGACCTGATAGAAGTGTATAAGATGATGAGAGGCAGTGATTGTGTGGATAGTCAGAGGCTTTTTCCCAGGGCTGAAATGGTTGCCACAAGAGGGCACAGGTTTAAGGTGCTGGGGAGAAGGTACAGAGGAGATGTCAGGGGTAAGTTCTTTTACTCAGAGAGTGGTGAGTGCGTGGAATGGGCTACCGGCAATGGTGGTGGAGGCGGATACGATAGGGTCTTTTAAGAGACTTTTAGATAGGTTCATGGAGCTTAGTAAAATAGGTGGCTTTCGGTAAGCCTAGGGACATGTTCAGCACAACTTAGTGGGCCGAAGGGCCTGTATTGTGCTAGGTTTTCTATGTTTCTAATATTCGTACTTACCTCCTGTATATTAGGTGTTTCCAGAAGTTCACCAAATACAAAAACCCCAGGGGCCTCCAGAACTTGGTTAATAAGGGTTGTCAATGCTGAACCTTTGGCATTCCTAGACAACAAAATGAACTGTTCCAACGGATTACTTGTAGCTTTTGATTCACCTGCCATTGCACCAAAGTGGTTCACTGTAAAACGAAGGAACATTTAAATTTAAGTTTTACTATGGTTAAAATAAAAAAATATTTTAATCAAGTAAATGAAGCAATGCATGCTATAAACAGAGCTCTGAGCTGCCATACTCTGTCCTAGTTTTACCTGTAATAAGGAAAAAGACTCAAAACACCAACATATAAATGGAAGCCATCAGTTGACAGCATTAGCAGTAATCTGATATATACTGAATATAACTTTAGATAATACTTTAATCAACTAAACATTTTGCCTTTCTATCTATTAAGTAATGAGCTAAGAGAATTGCAAAACCAAATGATATACAGAAGAAAACAGACAGAAAAGTTGTGTCAAAACAGGGGTATGGTAAACAGGGCCCAGAAATCCCTTGTCATTTGCTATCCAATGTGAACTAGTCATATTGGCCAAGACAAATGAACTGAGGAAGATATTGGTTACAGAATAATAACCTTAGTGGGTACACAATGAATGTTACAGAAATAACTACTTAAGTGAAAAGGAATTGATTAATGACTTGGTTATATCACTTGAGTCTGAAATGAAAGGCATAAAGCCAGAACTGTGTGGGGTTCTGGTCATATTCCAGTAAAAGCATTCAAGTGGCATTGCAAGACAAAAGGGAAACAGACAAACCAATGAAGCAATAGGGTAAGAAAGTATTGTACATGACTCAGTTATAAAGATTAACAAAATGGTAGAGTGCCAAGCACTGATCCTTTAGTACTCTGTTACATATTTATATCCAACTTGACAACACCCTCGTTAAGTACTGACAGTTTACTTTTCTTCAGAACTCATACAAGTAAATTCACACATTAATCAAAAAAAAACACAAGCTTAGAGTTACAAGAGGTCAAACTTGTGTTTGGAACAACACATCAACTTACAGTATTTGATTTTCAAAACGGTACTGTTAAGTTGAAACACTTTGCTGGTATCCTAAACAAGGAAGCACAGGTTAAAACTGGTAAAAGGGAATTTTGACACAGATATCAGGTGCTTTCTGATAGGACAGATGAGGGGAAAGTCTTAATTCAATCATAATATTGTTTGCTAGTGGACATGACAAAAGAATAGTTGTTGTTTTCTTTATTTTGGAATTATGAGATGAGACAAGTTAAATAAAGTACAGAGGATTCTGTTCAATTTGACCATCAGTTAATTGAGGCAACCATTTATCTGGGATAACTCTTTAGGAACAAAAACTAATCGAGAAAACAGCTGGATTCCTTTCACTTATTTGAGACAATATACCACTTAATTAGGACAAAAGACTGTTGATGAACGGTATCTAATGGCTTCAGTTGTGTACTTTTGAGGCCATTAGAGACAACACTGTGCTTAGAGTGAACAGTTTTTAATGTGTCAGTTGCCTGTCTTGTATTCAAAAACCAGTGATTTTTGTCACTGATAGTTGGTGAGAAATAAGCAGTAAGACAATGCAGAACTGTTTTGTTCATTCCCTGCAGCTTCAAGCGTTCAGGCTTGGAGATGCCAGAAACGGCTGGGAGTAAAAATGAAACATTTTCACTACTTCAACAAGGTAGGAAGTACAAATAATTTGAAAATATTGACAATCATCTTGAATATTACAATGAAAATGAACAATTACAATATTACAAAGGACACAATTGTCAAAAGAATTGTATGAAGGCAGTCCATTATCTGCAGTAGGCGTCTGTGCTGATTTTGTGCATTCAGTCAATTAAAATAACATTGCAATATACAATGGATGAATTCCTCTGCCGATAAACATTAGGAATTAATACACTGTTTTACAGTACTGTAGCACTGATAATGCTGTACATGAGGAAATCTGCAGATGCTGGAAATTCAAGCAACACACACAAAATGCTGGTGGAACGCAGTAGGCCAGGCAGCATCTATAGGAAGAAGTACAGTCAACAGGCCGAGACCCTTCGTAAGGACTAACTGAAAGAAGAGATAGTAAGAGACTTGAAAGTGGGAGGGGGAGATCTGAAATGATAGAAGACAGGAGGGGGAGGGATAAAGCTAATTAGAGCTGGATAGTTGACTGGCAAAAGGGATACAAGGTTGGAGAAGGGAGAGGATCATGGAACAGGAGGCCTAGGGAGAAAGAAAGGGGGAGGGGAGCACCAGAGGAAGATGGAGAACAGGCAAGGAGTTATTGTGAGAGGGACAGAGAGGAAAAAAAAAAGGGGGGAAATAAATAAATAATGGATGGGGTAAGAAGGGGAGGAGGGGCATTAACTGAAGTTACAGAAATCAATGTTCATGCCATCAGGTTGGAGGCTACCCAGACGGAATATAAGGTGTTGTTCCTCCAACCTGACTGTGACCCTATCTCTTCTTTCAGTTAGTCATGACGAAGGGTCTCGGCCCGAAATGTCGACTGTACTTCTTCCTATAGATGCTGCCGGGCCTGTTGCGTTCCACCAGCATTTTGTGTGTGTTGATAATGCTGTGATTTGTTTTGTATTTCACCCAGAAGACCAAGGACATCACTGTGGACTTCAGGCATGCTAGGAGCCACACTCACATCCCCATCTACATCAACAGAGCTGTAGTGGAGCGTGTATCAAGCTTCAAATTCCTTGGTGTCCACATTTCCGAGGATCTCACCTGGTCCCTGAACTCCACTATCCTGATCAAAATGGCACAATGGCGCCCTTATTTCCTGTGGAGCATTAAGAAAGCTCACCTCTGTCCCAGGATACTGACGGACTTTTACTGCTGTACTATTGAGAGCATACTCATCAACTACATCTCAGTGTGGTATGGCAATTGTCCCGTATCAGACCGCAAAGTACTCCAGTGTGTGGTGAAAACTGCCCAGCAGATTATCAGCATCCAATTGCCCACCATTGAGAACATCTACTATAAATGCTGCCTGGGCAGGGCAAAAAGCATTATCGAGGATGAATCTCACCTTAACCATGGACTTTTTACTCTCCTCCCATCCGGTAGGCACTATAGAAGCCTCCACTCCTGCTCCAGCAGGCATAGGAAGAACTTCTTCCCTGAAGCTGTGACCCTGCTGAACCTCACATCACAACACTAAGCAGTATTGCACCCATATTATACTGTCTCAGTACTTTTATATTTGTGTGCTGTAGCACTTTTTATTCGCAATTATTTTGTAAATAACACTATTCTTTGCATTTCTGGTTAGATGCTAACTGCATTTCATTGGCTTTGTATCTGTACTCAGCACAATGACAATAAATAGAATCTAATCTAATCTTAAATACATGATTTGTTACTTATTTAACTGATAGCGTCTTTTTTTATACCTGTTTAACTATTTCCTAGAAACTTCAGCTGATCAGGGAAGCCGCTTAATTGGCCCAAAATGTACTGATCCTGATGTGCCCCAATTAACTAGAATCCGCCAGTCTTAAATTGATTTTTTAAAATTCCAACTGGCAATAATAGTAAATACAATGAAGGACAGCTGAATTTTTCTGGCTCGTGGCCACTCTCAGCCTAATATATCATTTCAATAGGAGTTTAAATAAAACTGTGGAAATCTCTTGTGGTCTAACTGAAAATATCATCCAATTACCCTAAAAGGCAAAGAAAAGTTCGGTGGGGTTGTAGTTTGGGGGGTTGTGAAGGAGTATTCTGTGCAATTATCAAAATGCTCCTGTATTTCTTTAATAAGATCAGTATTTCCTTATCTACCATAAACTCATATTTTGAGTTTCACAGACTATAATTTAAAATGCAGCAGTCCACTAGAAATGAATAAACCCTTCAGGTATATTATGCAAAATATTAAGTGCAATTTTGGTAGTAACCAATATAGTTTACAATTTTCTCTCAGGCTTTCATCAACTTCTTAAAAATGAGATGAATATATGAGATTAAGTTTTCTTTTATTTCATTGAAACTTTAACCAGGACTTTCCAGCTGGACAATGTACCTCATAACGATAAAGTGTTGAATAACTGCACAAATTATTATGTAAAATGGTAAATTATAGAGTTAAAGAGAGACAGAATGAAAACAAGACCTTTTAGCCCACCATCATCACCAATTATCAACCACTTATTTACACCAATCCTACATCAATCCAATTATTTTGTATTCTTTCTACATTCCATCAACTCTCCCAAAGTGGACCACTCACGCAAGTACTAGGGTCAATTTATACTGGTGAATTAATCTACCAGATCACACATCTTTGGAATGTTAGAAGAAAATGAGTATTGGAGGAAACCCACATGGTCACAGGGAATATCTGCAAACTCCACACAAAAAGCAATCATGATCAGAAGTGAACACCAGTATCTGGCTGTCCACATGAAAGTTATTTAGTGAGCTCTTTTCATCAGATATTTTGCAATAGCAGTGATTCCAACAAATCTTTAAAATCCAAGCTTCGGAGAGAGTACAAAACAGATTTACCATGACGCTGCCTCGATTAGAGGGCATGTGCTTACTGTAAGAAGTTGGACAAACTAGGGCCATTTTCTCTGAAGCAGCGGAGGCTGAGTGGAGACCTGACAGAAGTTTATAAAATTATGAGAGGCACAGATAGACAGCCAGTAGCTTCTTTTTAACCCCAGGATTGAAATGTCTAATTCTAGAGGATATACATTTACATGAAGGGGTAAGTTCAGAGACAAGCAAATTATTTTGTTTTATATACACACACACACACACAGAATCAGCAGTGGGAATGCACTGCCGGGATGGGCTGGAAGCACATATGATAGAGGTATAAAGAGGTTCTCAGATAGGCATGTGGATGTGCAGAGAATGGAGGAATATGGAACAAGGGCAGGCAGAAGGGATTAGTATAATTAGGCATCATTAGCTTAATTAGTCATAACATCATAATTTGAAGGGCCTATTCCTAAACCGTACTGTGCCTCGCACCAGTGAGGGCAGAAAAAGGGTGATATGGCAAATTAATGTGTCACTGAGAAACTGGTGCAGGGGGCAGGGCTTCAGGTTTTTGGATCATTGGGATCTCTTCTGGGGGAGAAATGACCTGTTCAAAAGTGACGGGTTGCACCTGAATCTGAGGGCAGGTTTGTTAGAGCTGTTGGGAAGGGTTTAAACTAATTTGGCAGTGGGGTGGGAACCAGAGTGAAGGGACTCACAACAGGACAGATGGTAAAAAAGCAAAGATAGCATGCAGTCAGACTGTCAGGAAGGACAGGCAGATGAGAGGACAAAATTGCAGCCAGCAGGGTGAGTATCACTGCACTGGAGATGCAGAATCAAAAAGGGTAGTAAACACAGTACTCAAAATGTTATATCTCAATACATGGAGTATAAGAAATTGTGGCCATTACTGAATCTTGGCTGAGGATGGTTGTACTTGAGAGCTAAATGTCCAATATTGGAGGGGCAGGAAGGTAAGCAGAGGGGGTGGTGTGGTTCTGCTGGTAAAGAATGGCATCAAATCAGTAGAAAGATGTGACATAGGATCAGAAGATGCTGAATCCTTGTGGGTTGAGTTAAAAAACTGCAAGGGTAAAGACTCTGATGACAGTTATATACAGGCCTCCCAACAGTAGCTAGGATGTAGATCACAGGTTACAACAAGAATTAGAAAAGGAGTGTCAAAAGTGCAATGTTAAGATAGTCATAGGAGATTTCAACATACAGGCTGATTGGGAAAATTAGGCTGGAAATGGATCTCAAGAGAGTGAGTTTGTTGAATACCTATGAGATAGCTTTTTAGAGCAGTTTGTTGCTGAGCGTACTAGGGGATCAGCTATAATGGATTGGGTGTTATGTAATGAACCAAAGGTGATTAGGGAGCTTAAGGTAAAAGAACCTTTAAGAGACAGTGACCACAATATGATTGAATTCAAATTGAAATTTGATAGGGAGAAAATAAAGTTTTCATTATTTACTCCACTGAATAGCAATATTCAATGGAGTAAAGGAAATTACAGTGGTATGACAGGAGTTGGCCAAAGTAAATTGGAAGGAGCTACTGGTGGGGATGACAGCAAAGCAGCAATGGCATGAGTTTCTGAGAAAATTGGGGAAAGTGCAGGATAGATGTATTAAATAATCAAATAGCAAAATAATGGCTGACAAGAGAAGTCAAAGCAAATACAAAAACAAAAGGGGGGCATACAACAAGGTAAAAACTAGTGGGAAGACAAAAGGATTGGGAAGCTTTTAAACCCTACAGACAGCAACTAAAAGAACCATTAAGGAGGGAAAAGATGAAATATGAAAGCAAGATGGCAAATAACATCAAAGTGGATACTAAAAGTTTTTTAAAGTATTTAAAAAATAAAAAAAGATTAGAGTGGATATAGGACCACTAGAAACTGAGGAAGGAGAAATAGTAACAGGTGACAGGGAGATGGCAGATGAACTAAATGAGTATTTTGCATCAGTCTTCACTGTGGAAGACACTAGCAGTGTGCCAGGTGTTGAAGGGTGTGAAGGAAGAGAAGTGAGTGCAGCTATTATTACAAGGGAGAAGGTGCTCAAAAAAACTGAAAGACCTAAAAGTACAAAAGTCACCCGAACCAGATGAAATGCACCCTAGGGTTCTGAAAGGGGTAACGGTAGAAACTGTGGAGGCATTAATAATGATCTTTCAAAATTCATTGGACTCTGGCATGGTGCCAGAAGATTGGAAAATTGCAAATGTCACTCCACTCTAAGAAAGAAGGAAGACAGCTAAAAGGAAATTATAGACCAGTTAGCCTGACCTCAGTAGTTAAGATGATGCTGGACTTAATTGTTAAGGATGAGGTTATGGAGTACTTGGTGTCACAGGACAAAGTCAGCATGGTTTTCTTAAGGGAAAATCTTGTCTGATGAACCTGTTGTATTTCTTTGAGGAGATGACAAGTAGGAAAGGTAAAGGGGATGTAGTGGATGTTGTATATTTGGACTTTCAGAAGGCCTTTGACAAGGTACCACACATGATGCCACTTAACCAAGTTAAGTTGGGCAGGAGTCATTGTTGGAACTGCTTCTTGTTATGTTGTATATCAATAATTTGATGATGGCTTTGTTGCCAAGTTGGCAGATGATACGAAGAATAGTGGAGGGGCAGGTAGTGTTGAGGAATCAGGTTGCAGAAGGGCTTAAAGCAGATTAGATGAATGGGCAAGAGAATGGCAAAGGAAATACAATGTTGGAAAATGCATGGTTGTGCACTTTGGTAGAAGAAATAAATGTGCAGACTATTTTTTAAATGGGGAGGAAATCCAAAAATCTGAGATGTAAAGGGACTTGGGAGTCCTTGTGCATAACACCCTGAAGGTTAACTTGCAGGTTAAATCATTGGCGAAGGAGGCAAATGCAAGGTTAGCATTCATTTCAAGAGGTTAGAATACAAGAGCAGGGATGTGATGCTGAGGCTTTATGAGGCTCTGGTGAGGCCTCACCTTGAGTACTGTGAACAGTTTTGGGCTCCTCATCTAAAAAAATGTGCTGGCTTTGGAGAGGGTTCAGGAAAAGTTCACAAGGATGATTCCATACAATGAACTTCTGATAGCTCTTGGGTCTGTACTCGCTGGAATTTAGAAAGATGGGAGGGGGGGGGTTCTCAATGAAACCCTTTGAATGTCGCAAGATCTAGACGGATTAGATGTGGAAAGGATGTTTCCAATGTTGGGGGAGTCTAGGACAAGAGGGCACACCTTCAGGATAGAGGGGTATCCAGTTAAAACAGAGATGCGGAGAAATTTCTTTAGCCAGAGGGTGATGAATTTGTGGAATTTATTACCATAGGCAGCTGTGGAGGCCAGGTCATTGGGTGTATTTAAGGCAGAGCTTGAAAGGTTCTTCATTGGACACAGATGGTATCACAGGTTACGGGGAGAAGGCTGGGGAGTGGGGCTGAGGAGAGGAAAAAGGATCAGCCATGATGGAATGGCAGAGCAGACTCGATGGGCCAAATGACCTAATTCTGCTTCTATGTCTTATGGTCTTATGATGTTAACAAAATCTATCTATCCTTGTGTTACGTAATGGATTATCTTTGAATTCTCTTCCTTCAAAGTGCATAAACATTAATCATTTATTGCTGAACTCTGCAAGTGAGAATTTGAGATTATCTGCATTCTTAATGAATGCATTTGTTTTCTGCTTATCTAAACATCAATCTTCAAATACTCAATTTAAGAAATTTTCTCCAATTCTGCCAGTGATTTTAACTTCTTTTCTATTTAAAAACAAATACATATCAAACCTTTGGTCATCTTTCTTTATATCTCCTCAGTGGCTCAACATTAAAATGTCATGATTGTTTACAGCTTTATTAATAGCATTTTCATAAACTGGTTCTTATTACTCGTACTAAAATGAATCAATTCAATGCACCAACTTTCAATCAGCATTTATCCATCTATTCTGAAAGCTGGTTTGGATCTTTCCATTAGCCATTATTACACAATTTTCAAAAGTTGGCATTATGCTATTTTTAAACAGTCTACTTCCAAACATTATATATTCAAAATATTCCAGCACAACAAACAATCTGCTGGAGAACTCCATGGAACGCGCAGCATCTATGGAAGGAGACAACAATATTTTGGGCCTTAACCCTGCATAAGGTCTCCAGCACAAATCTCCACCTGAACTAAATTTACATTTATTCAAAAATCTTCTTTTAACAGAAACTGCCTTTTCACAATTCTACTATGCAGCAATTCATAGAAGATCACCCCAAACATTCCAGGAATTTCTCGTTGACCATATTGTCTCTGTACACCTTGGGAGAAAAACGGCTAAGCACGAAACTTCTTTTAGATTTAAATCATTAATGCAGGTTTAAGAAATGTCTTCCACATAATGCAAGTATTAAGGTTAGTTGCTCAGGTCAAAGTGCTACAAAGTGTGTCAAGGAAAGTATACTAGATATGGTATACTGTATACCGAATGTGGCAGTCTCGTTTGTTCTATAACTATGCAGAAGGTTAATTTCACTTATGATGATTACTTCTGTAAGGATAGCCGATAACACACATCCTTTGACAGAAGAGGCCCGAAGACTTTTAAAGAGACAGAAATCAGCGAGTACATGACCTATGATACTTTACTATCCACGTTCTATCTCTTGAGGTTACCATATTGTGAACGTCAGGATTTTGAGGACTCTCGTCCAGTTTTGCCCACGCATATGTCCAGCACAACTCCTTGAGGAGAGGAAACAGCACGACACATATAAGGGGTGAGAATCCGATCCCCGCCCCCACAAACAAAAAGAACACCTCACGCCGCTCCTCCCAGGCCCGGGCCTACATTCTTACAGCCACGACCTGCTGGCAAATCGGAACTCCCAAGGCTCCTGCGGCACATGGCATACAGCCGACACTTCCTGCTTTCGGATGCCCAATCATAAATCAGTGGTTATTTGGGATCCGCATGTTTTCATATAACTTACCTGCGGCAAAACCCTTTGCCGTTGTCGCTCATTCAGAGGTAAACTGGACAGGCGCCTCCGCTGCGAGCCTATTGGATGGAAAAACTCGCGTTCGGATCGGCCCCCTTGAAGCAGCTCAGAATTTGATTTGCTGCTTTGGTTGTCGATCTGGACGTGTAGCTCCGCCCCGTGCTCCTTTCAGGAGGTGAACGGTTGGCAGCTCGTCCACATTCTGAAATTTGAATTTAAATTTCCGTCGGCACAGTGCACTCTTGGTTCTTGGTTCTCCATCCTCCATCCTCCATCCTCCAAAATATTCCGCATGGAATTTAAACTGGAGGTGGCGGAGGGTGGGCTTAAGGAATTGATGGAGTGGTGGAGTGGCGTTATGATTGGGGATGTAGATTTTCAGTAGAAAAAACAAAAAAACTATTTTTCACCAGGAAAAGAATTGAGGTGGGAAAGAAGTTAAGGATGTATGGGATTGAATTAGAGATGGTTGGATCGTTTAAATTTCTGGGAGTTAATTTGATTCACAATTAACATGGACAGACCATATCAGGAAAGTTGAGGAGAAATGTGAAAAAGTAATAAATGTGATGAGATGTTTGACTGGTAGGGAATGGGGAGCAAGTTGTTCAGCGTTGAAGAGAATGTATGTGGTTTTAGTAAGATCTATGTTGGACTATGGAAATATAGCATATGGATCAGCAGCTAGGAAACTGGATGTGATTCAGGCTCAGGCTTTGAGAGTGTGCAGTGGGGCTTATAAAGCATCATCAGTATCAGCCCTACAGGTAGAAATGGGAATAATGTCTTTGGAACTAAGGGTGCAATTGATGGCAAACTACTGGGCTAATTTGCAGGGACACAATTATTCTCACCCTGCAAAAGGAGTGTTGCAGGAGTGCTACGAAAATGGGAAGTTTCAGAGGGATAACTTTGGTGGGGCAGGGAATGATATTGCTAAAGAATGTGGAGTGTTTGATCTAAGGCTAAGTCCTTCAGTAGTTTATTCGATTGTAGCTCCATACTTTATACTTTATTGTCACCAAACAATTGATACTAGAACGTACAATCATCACAGCGATATTTGATTCTGTGCTTCTCACTCCCTGGATTACAAATATTAAATATTAAAAATAGTAAAAATTAGTAAATATTAAAAATTTAAGTTATAAATCATAAATAGAAAAATGGAAAGTAAGGTAGTGCAAAAAAACTGAGAGGCAGGTCCGGATATTTGGAGGGTACGGCCCAGATCCGGGTCAGGATCCATTCAGCAGTCTTATCACAGTTGGAAAGAAGCTGTTCCCAAATCTGGCTGTACGAATCTTCAAGCTCCTGAGCCTTCTCCTGGAGGGAAGAGGGACGAAAAGTGTGTTGGCTGGGTGGGTCGTGTCCTTGATTATCCTGGCAGCACTGCTCCGACAGCGTGCAGTGTAAAGTGAGTTCAAGGACGGAAGATTGGTTTGTGTGATGTGCTGGGCTGTGTTCATGATCTTCTGCAGCTTCTTTCAGTCTTGGACAGGACAACTTCCATACCAGGTTGTGATGCACCCTAGAAGAATGCTTTCTACGGTGCATTTATAAAAATTAGTGAGGGTTTTAGGCCAAATTTCTTTAGTTCTCTCAGGAAGTAAAGGCGCTGGTGGACCTTCTTGGCAGTGAACTCTGCTTGGTTGGACCAAGTCAGGTCATTTGTGATATTGACCCCAAGGAACTTAAAGCTTTTGACCTGTTCCACTTGCACACCACTGATGTAAATTGGGTCGTGCGGTCCGCTACTCCTTCTGAAGTCAACAACCAATTCCTTCGTCTTGCTGACGTTGAGGGATAGGTTATTGTCTTCGCACCATGCCACCAGGTTCTTAATTTCCTCTCTGTACTCAAACTCATCATTACCCGAGATACGGCCTACAATTGTTGTGTCATCAGCAAACTTCTATATTGCGTTTGATGGAAACTTGGTTACACAATCATGGATGTACAGTGAGTACAGCAGGGGGCTGAGTACACAGCCTTGTGGGGCACCGGTGCTCAGAGTGGAAGCTTGTATGGCCTAACATAGACTGGCATTTGTTAGAGGTAAAAAGGAAAGGAAAATATAAAACTGATTTGGTAAGTGCATTTAACTGTCATGTGATGTAAAAATATAGTGATTATACTCAGATTTATATGGATGGTGCTAAGGAACCTGAAACAGGAGTGACAGGGTTTGGGGTGGCTATACCAGCAAAAGAAATTGGAATCAGCAGAAGAACATCTAATAAATTAGGGGTGTATACAGTGGAGATGCTGGCAGTGTTGGTTGCGTTGTGATGGGTGGAGAAAACTAGACAAGTCAGAGTGTTGATATGCTCAGATTCATCCTCAGTTCTAGCAAGTTTAAGGTCTTTTCACTCAAACAGTCGGCAAGATGTACTTTATGAAGTCCTTCAGTCAGTCACAAGAATTGCAAATCAGGGAGGTCAGGTAAAATTTCTATGGGTTCCAGCACATGCAGGGATGAAGGGGAATGAGAGGGTGGATGAGTTGGCAAAGAGGGCGTTAAAGAAAGAAAATATAGAAATGCACATTAGTATCAGTAAAGCAGAGGTTAAGTGTGTAATCTGGGAAAAAATCAACCAAATGTGGCAAGAAAGATGGGACAGGGAGGGGAAAGGGAGGCATTTATATCAAATACAAAAAAGTGTTGCAGGTACTAGGGTAGGTAGTGGATACAGAAGAGAGGAGACTGTGTGGACTAGGTTAAGGTTGGGGCACTCTACGTTAAACAAAACATTGAAAATGATAGGAAAACACCAGATAGGATTGTGTGAGGAATGTCAGGAAGAGGAGTCAGTAGAACATGTAGTTCTGAGTTGCAGGAAGTATGGGATACAGAGAGAGATGATGATAATCTATCTGAGGGAATTGGGGGTTCAGGAATTCACATTAAAAGGATTGCTGTGCATGGGTGAGAAAACAAGGTATTTTTAGCATTCTTAAGGGGTACAGGGGTTTTTATAGGATATGATGAATAAGCAGAAATAGGGTACTAGGATGGCTAAAGATGAGAGGATAAAATGTAGGTTAGGGTATATATGTGTGTATGATTGGGGTCAAGGAATTTAGAATGTAAATCTATTGCACACTGCGGAGCAGAAGATGGCGGTAATGCACCGTTAAGCTGGGTGCCAACCGCCGTAAAACAAGAAGAAGAAGAAAAAGAAGGGTGGGTTTAAGAAGAAGATTTTTGAAGAAGAAAAGCTGCCCTAAATTTAACTGGGTTTGGTTGTGTGACTGTGTTAGGATTAAGATTATTCCATGCTTTAATTGTGCAGGGGGGGATATGAATTGCTGTACACATCTGACTTGGTAGTTAGTATTTCAAATTGAGTTGAGTGCCTTCGTCTGCTCCTAATAGGTTTGGGGTTGATGTGGGATTGGTAGTCTATGTGGAGTTGACCATTTAACATTTTGTAAAAACAGGTCAGGCGGTGTGCTTCACATCTATCTTGGAGAGAGTTCCACTTTAATGAATTTAAAAGTTGAGTAACGCTCACTTCTCTCTATAGGTATTTGTGACAAATCGGGCTGCCTGTCTTTGGACTCGCTTGATGGAAGTAGTGTTTTTGTTTGTGTATGGGTCCCATGCAGCAACTGCATATTCCAAATGTGGCCTAACAACGGTGAGGTACAACTTCTCCTTAACTGAAGCTGAACAATAATGAAAATTGCGTCTCAAAAAATTTAGGACTCGTGTTGCATTCACTGTTGCATGATGCATCTGACTATTCCAGTGTAGATCATTCTTGAATTTGATACCAAGATATTTGATATGTTTGGTTTCTTCAAGGGTGACACCTAGGATTTTATATGATGTTTTACCTGGTTTTCTCTTCCTGGTGACACGCATGGTTTCACATTTGGAAGAATTGAATTACATGCCCCATTGTTGAGACCACTCAAGATCAAGATCTTTTTGGAGAGCATCTTCATCATCAGTTGACTTAATTGGCCGGTATATCAAACAATCATCAGCAAAAAGTCTGGTTGTGCTTCTGACTTTTTTGTGAATGTTATTAATGTAAAGTAAAAACAAATGTGGGCCCAGCACTGTACCTTGGGGTGTACCACTTAACACTGGATGCCATTTAGAACTTCTTCCATTCACGCACACATGTTGAAGATGTTTTGTCAAGAACGGGAAATCCATGTTTTAGTATTAGAGTGAACACCGTAGAAGTCGAGCTTCCTAAGTAATCTTTGGTGGGGAAGAGTTTACAGCAAGTGCTTGTTAAAGAAATAGCACAATAATTTGCTGGGTTGGTGGTTTGACCCTTCTTAAAGAGAGGAGTGATGTTTGCCTTTCTCCAATCCAGGGGAAGATCACCTGAGTCGAGCGACTGCTGGAAACTAAAATGCAGAACAGGAGCTAGTTGTTCAGCTGTGATCTTAAGGGCTTGATTGTGAATCTGGTCTGGCCCAATAGCTTTTGTCGTATTGATGTTGAGCAGTAACTTTTTGACAACCTCAACCTCAATTTCGATAGGAGGCATATGGGTATATGGGCTGGGCAGTAGATCAGGAAAAGATGAAGGTTCCGTATCTTCCCAGGTGAAAACATGTTGAACGGTTTTATTCTAATTCGCGACTAGTTGGGAATTAAAACAGTGGAAGCTTGAAATGTTGCAGAAGGGGGTGAAGATTAAGAGTATCTCATTCGTGGACAACACATAAAATGCTGGAGGAACTCAGGATAACTGGATCATCTACAGAGGGAAATAAAACAGTCAACGTTTCAGGCCGAGAATCGTTATCATAACTGGACATTCTGTACACAATACTTTCAGATTATTAGACATGTCAGACAGATGCGATATCCTTGACCCGAAACCCCAAACCTCTTTTCAATGATGTTTCAGATTTCCAGCATCGGCATTTTTATGCTCCAACTCAAAACATGGATAGACAATGCTTATGAAAGAGGAATTGCTTATAACCAATATAAATGTTTATAACTAATATTCACTGTTTGAAAGTGATTTTATTGATTTTTTGGCACAGGATTTGTCAATTTCATCAAATTTTCCCTGCTCTTGAATTCACTGACCATTTCCAACATCTCTCCCCACTTTCTTGATCTCTCTGTCTCCATCTCAGAAGACAGACTTGCTTCAAACCCACTAACTACTACAACTACCTATACTGTACCTTCTCCTGAAAAAGACACCTTTTTCCCTCCCAATTTCTCCATCTCTTGCATCTGTTTTCAATATTAGACCCTCCATTCTAGGACATTTTAGAAAACAGGGCTTCCCCTCACCACCCATGGTAGGAGATGAAACCCTCACCTGTATCTCCTCTATTTCCTATATTTCTGCTCTTAACCCACCTCCCACTGGACAGAACAGAGAGACTTTGTGGATCCAGAATTGGCTTGCCAACAGAAAGCAAAGGGTGGCTGTAGATGGTTCATATTATGCATGGAGCTCGGTGACCAGTGGTGTTCCACAGGGATCTGTTCTGGGACCCCTCCTCTTTGTGGTTTTTATAAATGACCTGGATGAGGAAGTAGAAGGGTGGGTTAGTAAGTTTGCTGATGACACAAAGGTTGGGGGTGTTGTGGATAGTCTGGAGGGTTGTCAGAGGTTACAGCAGGACATCGATAGGTTGCAGAACTGGGCTGAGATGTGGCAGATAGACTTCAACCCAGATAAGTGTGAAGTGGTTCATTTTGGTGGGTCCAATTTGAAGACAGAGTATAATATAAATGGTAAGACTCTTGGCAGTGTGGAGGAGCTGAGAGTTCTAGGGGTGTGTTGTGTGTGTGGTCATCCATCGTCAACGTTGATGAGGACCTCGACACCATTATGATGGTGTCGAAACTAATGCGTGATTGGGATTTAAGTGACGGAGAGTTGCGCAGCGTCAGCCTCACTCTCTCTTCCCAATTCTCATCTGGATCCAGTGGCAAGACAGAGTTGAGACAGCTGGAGATGGGACTAAGTATAGTGGATGACCAGGACGTCTTCTGTGTCTTGTCATGCTCTACACGTTCCACGACGCTTGCAGAGACCGCCTTCTTGACCGTTTGACCTTCCATTGGTCTCGTCCTCTCAATCCGCCGGAGTCTGTTTTCACATGCTGGGACAGCAAGTATGAGGTGTCAGGGAGGGGTAGCATCTCTGGTGGGGGAACATGTTGCATCCTTTTCAAGGCAGTTAGTCCACCTTTGGTCCCCACCTGGCATTCAGGTCTCACCTGTGGCTCCCCGTAGCTGTTTGCATGTGACAGCAGCCATACCCCGGGCAACGGCTTCGACAAGCTGGCTAAACCAGGTGAGGGTAGCTGACAGGTCTCAAACCCTCGGTGAGAAAGGGAGTTGTCTATCCCAGCATGTGAAGACAGACTCCGGTGTGATCTTGGGGTATGTGTCAATAGGACACTCAAAGCTACTGCACAAGTTGACAGTGTTGTTAGGAAGGTGTATGGTGTTCAAGAGCCGTGATATAATGTTACAGCTATATAAGACCTTGGTCAGACCCCACTTGGAGTACTGTGTTCAGTTCTGGTCACCTCAGTACAGGAAGGATGTGGATGCTATAGAGATAATGCAGAAAAGACTTACAAGGATGTTGCCTGGATTGGAGGACGTACCTTATGAGAATAGGTTGAGTGTACTTGGCCTTTTCCCCTTGGAGCGACAGAGGATGAGAGGTGACCTGTTAGAGGTGTATAAGATGATGAGAGGCATTGATCGTGTGGATAGCTAAAGGCTTTTCCCCCAGGGCTGAAATGGCTAACACGGGGGAGGTGCTTGGAAATAAGTACTGAGGGGATGTTAGGGGTAATTTTTTCCACACAGAGAATGCTTGGTGCATAGAATGCACTGCCGGTGGTGGTGATGGAAGCGGATACAGTAGGTCTTTTAAGAGCCTCTTAGATAGGTAGATGGAGATTAAAAAAATAGAGGGTTACGTGCTAGGGAAATTCTAGGCAGTTTTTAGAGTAGGTTACATGTTTGGCACAACATTGTTTGCCAAAGGGCCTGTAATGTGCTGTAAATTTCTATGTTCTATGTAGTTCACCTGATTCTTACCTTCCACCACAATTCTATGTGTCCAGTACATCACTGTCTGACACTTCCAGCAGCTACAATGTGATCCCACTACCAGCCACGTTTTCCCCTTCCTGCTTTCTGCAGGGACAACTCTCTGTGACTTCCTGGTTTGCACATCTTTCCCAACCCATCTCTCCCTCTTTCCCTTTCTGGGGGCTTTTCCTAGAAACTGTAGAAGGTTGCAGAAGAACACCTGTCTCTGCCCCTCCTCCTTCACCCAGGACCCTAAAGAGCTCTTCCAGGTGAGGCAGAGATTCACATAAATCTTCTCCAACCTTGTTTATTGCTTTCTGTGCTCAATGAGGCCACTTCTACATTAGTGAGACCGAAAGTGCAGATTAGGCAATTTATTACACTTAGTCTCGCATTTGCTTTTAATTTCCTCCCCATTCCTGCTCTGACCTGTCTGTTCTTGGTCTTCTCCACCACCAGGGTGAGGCTAAGTGCAAACTAGTAGAATATTTGACTTGGGAGGTCTAGACCCAACAGAAAATCTAAAACAGAATTCTCCTTTTTCTCCTGTCTTGATTTACTCACTTCCTCCTAAATCCACCAACTTCCCTTCATGCAACACACATAAAAGTTGCTGGTGAACGCAGCAGGCCAGGCAGCATCTGTAGGAAGAGGTGCAGTCGACGTTTCAGGCCGAGACCCTTCGTCAGGACTAACTGAAGGAAGAGTGAGTAAGGGATTTGAAAGTTGGAGGGGGAGGGGGAGATCCAAAATGACAGGAGGGGGAGGGATGGAACCAAGAGCTGGACAGGTGATTGACAAAACGGATACGAGAGGATCATGGGACAGGAGGTCCGGGAAGAAAGACAAGGGGGGGGGGGACCCAGAGGAGGGACAGAAGGAGAAAAAGGAGAGTGAGAGAAAGAATGTGTGTATAAAAATAAGTAACAGATGGGGTACGAGGGGGAGGTGGGGCATTAGCAGAAGTTAGAGAAGTCGATGTTCATGCCATCAGGTTGGAGGCTACCCAGACGGACTATAAGGTTGTTCCTCCAACCTGAGTGTGGCTTCATCTTTACAGTAGAGGAGGCCGTGGATAGACATGTCAGAATGGGAATGGGATGTGGAATTAAAATGTGTGGCCACTGGGAGATCCTGCTTTCTCTGGCAGACAGAGCGTAGGTGTTCAGCAAAGCGGTCTCCCAGTCTGCATCCGGTCTCGCCAATATGTAAAAGGCCACATCGGGAGCACCGGACATAGTATATCACTTCATCCTTCCCTTCATCCTGTTTCTTTCCCTCTCCACACATCATCCACACCTTCCTTCCAGTACTGCTGCCATCAGCCTTCCCCACCTTCCTTTTTAGGTACCATGCTCCACCTTCCTTTCCTGTATGATTCTATCATATACAACCCTTTGTTGCCTCCTCCTAACACATCCCAGCCCCTGTCACTATTTCCACTCCCCCTCCACCTGCCTACAACTTATCTGCACCTGGATCTACCTATCACTTGCCAGCTGTTGCTCCAGCTCTCCTCCTCACCTCTTTATAATGTCTATCTTTCACTCCAAGTGGTTAAGGCGTCTCTATTGATCTGAAGGTCGCCAGTTTGAGCCTCAGCTGAGGCAGCGTGTTGTGTCCTTGAGCAAGGCACTTAACCACACATTGCTCTGCGACAACACCGGTGCCAAGCTGTTTCGGCCCTAATGCCCTTCCCTTGGACAACATTGGTGGCGTGGAGAGGGGAGACTTGCAGCATGGGCAACTGCCGGTCTTCCATACAACCTTGCCCAGTCCTGTGCCCTTGAAACTC
The DNA here is from genome assembly GCF_030028105.1 of Mobula birostris. Taxonomy (NCBI): domain Eukaryota; kingdom Metazoa; phylum Chordata; class Chondrichthyes; order Myliobatiformes; family Myliobatidae; genus Mobula; species Mobula birostris. Next base: position 43,183,743 of record NC_092373.1, on the reverse strand, counting down.
TCCATGGTCTCACAAGACTAACGGATGCCTATCTTTCACTCCAGATGAAGGGACACAACCTGAAAGACTGACTATCCATTTCCCTCCAGCAATGCTGCTTGAGTCAGAGTTCCTCAGTAGTTTGACGCGCCTCACAATATCCACAGGTGAACAGTGCCTTGAATCAGGGGCTAGACACATATTCTGGAGGGAACATAGAACAGTACATCACTTTCCCCATCTTCCTAGGGTGGCAACTCATTAATTATTGCATCATTGTTAATGAGCAAACTTAAAATGGCCTGTTCCCTGGTTGGTTCCACAACATATTCTAAGAAACCAACCTGCATACACTATGTAGTTTGATTTCTCCAGTCTACAGTATATATGATTTAAGTCATCTTATTATTGCAGTGTCTTTCTTATAAGCCCCCAATATATTTTTTGATTTATACTTTGCCCTAGAGTTATAGAGACAATCTTTCCCCTGCTATTTCCGATCTCCACTCAGATTGATTCTGTGCTTCTGAGCCTAGATTTGTTTTTCTCATTGCTGTGACGATCTCATCCTCAGAGTAACTCATCACAATTTCCTTTCTGTCTATACTTGTGAAATGTTATATCCCAGCCTGGGTCATCTGATAAACATGTCTTGGTAATGTACTTTTATTTCTCTTTGAGCCATCAATGTATCCATCCTGTCACGCATGCTGCATGCATTCAGATAAACAGCCTTTGTTTTATATACTTTTCCTACCTTGAATCTTTTTGAAGTGGCAGTCCTTGTCCAATCTACCTTTCTTGTCAGACTGGTTACTGTTCCTCATTTCCTTATCCTGCCCCATTGCTGTGTCCTTTCTCTTCAAAAGGTAGGCATCACAATCATTTACATACACATTCATAGCTTCAGAGGGCAATGTCATCTAACTATGCTATCCATGTATCATTTCTACATTTCTTTCCACTTTCTGTACTTGACTGGCCCTCTGCACCAGAGTGTTATGATGGTTTGCACATCTTCCCTGTTGTCCTTCATCCCATCCACATAAGTTGATGCTCCTCCAGCGATACCTTCTGGAGTCCCATTCCTGACTCACTTCTGGTCCCTCCTTCCATCCCTATCCACCGACTAAAACCATTTTGCTTGCACCAAGGAGCGTGAGTACTTTCTGTTACAAGCTTCCAGACATTCTTCCCATGCCTTGTGCTGAGTTCCAGGTCATCAGCTTTGAACTGAGGTTCTTCAAGCTGAGCCATTGAACTGCAGATTACTCTAGTTTTGTCCTTTGTGGTTTCACCATCTTGCATAAGTTACATCCAGAATACATTAATGACAATCGTGCATCTGTTCTACTTAATCAATACTGTTTTTGATTTGCTATTAATAATTGATAATTAATCTTTGGTCTTTTATAATCTCGTTCTGGGGTATCAGGATAAATTATCTTTATCCTGCTGAATTCTGAGCCTGTTGTGAAACAGACCAACTAAAAGTTCATCTACTAGTTCCTCTGAGCTTCCCTTCTCCCCAGAATATTTGATCACTGGAGACTTCTCTGATCTCATAGAATCAGAATCAGTTTTAATATCTGATGCTCTAGAAACATGCCTAACTAATAGTCATTCCTCCTCTTAGAAATCTCCAAACCTGGTGACATTTATTCAATTACCCAATTCAAGCATTTAAACAGTACTCCCCCCTCCCCACAACCTATTATTTTAAAATTCTTGTGTCTAACATTAATTCCTTTGTTAAATAACGCTTTATATTAAATATATTTTCTTTATTTTCCAATCCTTTATGACCATGCTCTCTTAGCTCTTTCCTTCAGCTCTATCACACCGTGCTGCTTTCCTGAACATCCCTAAATATAATCATTCTATCTGTGGCAGCCTGCCTTTAAGTTCTTGAATTGCTGTCCTTCCTCCCTTTAGGCTATTATTAAAAACATTGGCTATTTGCCCTGATAGCTTATGTAGGTTTCTGTTAAATTTTCTTTTGATTGTTTTCCTGTGAAGCAGCTTGGGATGTTCTGTTTATATTAAAAGTTTCAAACATATACAACTCTTGGCCCAAGTGATGAATGCAGGACTTTTGGAGTGTCTGCCAAGGCAGCAATCAATTAATTACTCAGCTCTTCAAGCTCCTTTTCTCTGAGTGCTCTGATCAAACCCTGTGAGAAATTGGACAACATAGTACAAATCATAAGCTATATGTTCAGTTTTAAAACAAACTTTTATATCATTAGGTAATTCAAACAATTCAGTGCATTTTTCTGCTTCCTGCTTTGCAGTTAAAGACAAAACAAAATGTTGATTTCTTTTTTAAAACACATTTTTATTTAGGAGACACCTTTTAAGCTTTAGTAAAGTGCACAAATAGTCAACCAATCTAAACATATTGCTTGATTTGTAACAGTTTATACACAATGAAATAGAATTTTACTGTGGTAAGTAAGAAGCACAGTGCAAATATGAATAAAACATCTTGATCTCAAAACTGTTTACGACTTAGAACTAAGCATTGTGAAACAGAAGGTTATCAGAACAAAAGAAATACTTACACAAAGATTTTCATAGCAAGTAATTAATAAAAGTACCTATTTTGCTGTTCTTAATAGTCAGATTTATTTAATTTAATTTAAATTAAAAATGCAATCAAGATACTAGAGCTAGCCACATTTTATTAAATTAAAAAAAAACGTTATTTCAAAATATGCAAATTTGATATCACCACACTGAACACTTTTCAACAGGATTCATTGGAGCTCTTTTAGGACAATGGAATACCCTTCCAAATTCATCAAATTGCGAAACACTTCCAATGACCCTGTTAAAATAAAAAAGGAATATAACCACTTGTGCAATAGACAACTCATCCATTTAACTTTGTGTCCTGCTAGTTCTATGTTCAAGCAACGTAAAACCCATATACAATGAAACAATAGAAATGAGAAGGGGTTTCATTCTGATCCCCTTTTGGTGATAGCACTGTTTCCCCAGACTAGGAAGCAAAAAGCACAGCTTCCCAGTTCCCATTGCTATTTGGTGACCTCTCATGTAAGAGTTTTGTTGGGGGGAAAGAAAATTGGGCTTGGGTGTCTGCCGTAATCTGCTGATGGGACATCCCTACTGCCAGGAAGACACCAAAATCCGCTGTGGATAACCGTGCATCACTTTAAGGTTGCAGGAAAATGTAATTGTTCTGACTGTCAACAGGACCCCAGGAGTATCAGCTGTAAATATCTCAGTATATTCCTAACCATCACAAGTGCAGGGTAAAGGTGAAATTCTGAGTCAAGCTGGAGGTCAAGATATGCATAATACACTTTCCATTCCTTGGGTGAATTCACTAATTTTCACATTTGTCATCTTCATTTAGTTAAGTATTCACTTTTTAATCGTGCTTTAGCCATCTTTGTAAAGTTTTAATGCTCTGATGAAATATTTAACTAAGTTTTAGACTGTCTAAGAAAAAGAAAAGTGGAATCTGTAATGAAAATTAAACTTAGGAAACACCAAATACGTACAAATTGATTACAGCAGACTAATTCACTTCATGATTTTTAGTTAAATGTATTACTTCAGAGGTTTTCCCTGTCATTTAAAGGAGAAAATGTGAATTCATAAAGCACTTGGAGGGCTGTGGGGCAAATGAGGGAGGTGGGACAAGCTCACTGGGCAACACAGACAAGTTGGGCCAACGGATCTTTTTCCATCTGTAAAACTATGACTAATTGGATGGAAAAATTATTAATTGCATTTGAGTGCTGACTTCATAATCTTAGACACAATTTCAAAATTATAGAAGATTTTAAGTACCATTTAGCTCAACTTTTATTCTAATACAACGTCTCTCCTGCTGGAAAAGCACCGGAGTCAGCTACGGATAACTGTGCATCACTTTGGAACTACAGGAAAACACCAGCATTTGGCAAGAAATATAAATGCAGTGCAGGCTTGTCATGTCAATCAGGCAAACCAATTTTTACCACGTGATTCATTCTGGTAAATGTGTGGACTTCTTACTTGCTATTTATTTAAAAGAATGTAATGTTCTCTCATTTCAAAACATTTAAGTACATTTCAATGACACTTGAATGTGCTAAGAATATTCTCCACTAATTTACCAAAGCATTAGGCAAAACAAATTCACAACTGCAATAACTTGCAGTTAACATCTGGGACAAAAGAGAACTGATTTAATAGATTGTATTGGAGAGCAATGTGATGTGAGCAGTATCAGTTGGCCATTATTTATTGCTACCGTGCTATATATGTTGAGCTTATTTTGCTCATCAAATACTGCTATCTTTCTCTTCTCTACCATCTGTAAAAAAAAAATCATCAATTCACTTATGGATCCAGCCACCTCTAGGACTCATTTGACCCAGTAAAGATTAAGAACTGAAGCATATGCTTTAAAACCAGAACAAATGTCTTGGTCTAGAGACTCTGACATGACATACAACTTTTACTTTGCTCTTGGCTTTTAGAGAAATGTTAGCATGATTTGAGAATGCCAGTGAAAAGGAAGTCCATTGATGAATGAAGAACTGATGAATGAGTGGACTGATGTTTATTTATTAAAGACAATGCAGAAAAAGCAATATCACAGGACTAAACTGGAAAAAAACAAGGAAAATTATGAACATAATTCGGAGAATATATCAGCAAATAACAATAAACATATATAAACATAACAATAAGCTTGATGGATTAAAACATCATCTTTGATAAAAATTCAATTTATACTGAGGGGTGAGAGGCCCAGGACTAATATAGATGTTATCTCCAAAAGGCCATCATTCTTTGAGTTAATTCACTGGATATGTGCTCTTTCCAGATCACTAGTTTTTTACTAATAAACTGGTCATCTTATAAAAAAGCATAATCAACGTAGACAAAATAGTTTGCTGTATTTAGCAGATTAATTTCATTGTTTAAATATATTTTTCAGTGCCTATAGAAAAAAAAAGCAAACAGAATGCACAAAATAATTGAAGGTGAAATGGAACACAGCTGAAGAGGACAGATACAGACTAATAAGATTTAAAGGACAGTGTTGCAAATCAAATAACCAGATTCTGAATAAAACACAAAATAATGGAACAGACAGAAACTTAAACTTAAAACAAACACAACATTTCTGACTAAATGTGGGAATGTCAAAATAGGGTGGGAATATAGATGAGGTTCCATTTTGCATAAACACAAAGCAGGGTACATTGATTAAATTACGTAAAGAAGATACAGCATGTATAAATTAGAATAACTCAAAATCATGTTGCTTGTATCTGATTGTACTATAGAAAGAGTGTAGCAGAGATTCACCTTGTGTTTGGACAATACATGTGTCATATGGAGAGAATAGACTCCGTATCTATTGCTTAAAGTTTAGAAAAATAAGGGAGGACCACATAAAAATGATCAGAGAGCTCGACAAGCCATAGACATGAAGGATAATTTCCTTGTTTGAAATACCTGGAATGAATGGTCAATCCCTCAAAATAAGCAACAACTCATCTAGGACTGGAGTGAGGACAAAGTTCTTCACTCACAGAGTTATTAATACATCCAAAACTGAGATCAATAGATTTCTAGATATTAGAGGAAATATAGGATATGGGGAGAGGGTGGAAAAGAAATGTCCAGGTACACGATTAGCCATGATCTTACTGAATGGCAGATCTGGTTTGAGTAATCGAAAAATCTACCCATTTCTAGATTTTAGGTTCTTATGATCTTATGAAGATCAAATTTTGAAATGACAAGAAGGACCACATATCTCTACAGTAGGTTGGACACATCAGGAAGGAGAAAAGTGTAATTATCATTAACTTAGTTTTGTTTCATTTAAAGATGGGAGGTCATCACCCTCTATAAGATAATGGACAGTAAAAGCCTTGAAGATCTGGTGCAAGCAAACAGTGGTTCCTGGATGAACATTTTGAAGAGCACTGTTGTGATTAGTGCGCAGACAGTGTGCTGGGAAGGAATTGCAAACCAAGCTGAAACCTGGAAATATAAACTTAAAACAAACAGAACATTTCTGACTGAGATTGCATTGTTGATAAACTGTTGTGATGATGTCACCTGATCAATACAATAATTAGAGAGAGAGAAAAAACAGAGGAATAAGTGAAAGCTGTAAATTACAGGTCAGAGCTTCAGGTCAAATAGTGTAAATGAAAAGGGGAAAACAGTGTTAATATTAAAAATAGATAACCTGGTCAGTTCTGATATAAACAGAGGAAGAAACTTATACTCCATCTGGGTAGCCTCTAACTTGATGGCATGAATATCAAGTTCTCCTTTCAGTGAAAAAAATAACTATTTTCTTTCCTCCTCCCCTCTCCTTCTATTCCCCACTTGTCTCTTATCTCTTCTCATCTGCCTATCATCTCATGGGTTCCCCTCCTCCTTCCCTTGAACCTATAGCCCACCCTCCATTCCTATCGCTTACACGGATAAGTGCCAGGAGGGAGATCAGTGGGGAGGGATGGGGGGGACGAATGGACAAGGGAGTTGTGTAGGGAGCGATCCCTGCGGAATGCAGGGGGGGGGGAAGATGTGCTTAGTGGTGGGATCCCGTTGGAGGTGGCAGAGAGAGGGGGGGAGGGAAAGATGTGCTTAGTGGTGGGATCCTGTTGGAGGTGATATACTGCGTCCGGTCATGCCCTTACACTTCCTCCCTTACCACCATTCAGGGCCCCAAACAGTCCTTCCAGGTGAGGCAACATTTCACCTGTGAGTCGACTGGGGTGATATACTGTGTCCGGTGCTCCCGATGTGGCCTTTTATATATTGGCGAGACCCGACGCAGACTGGGAGGCCGCTTTGCTGAACATCTACGCTCTGTCCGCCAGAGAAAGCAGGATCTCCCAGTGGCCACACATTTTAATTCCACATCCCATTCCCATTCTGACATGTCTATCCACGGCCTCCTCTACTGTAAAGATGAAGCCACACTCAGGTTGGAGGAACAACACCTTATATTCCGTCTGGGTAGCCTCCAACCTGATGGCATGAACATCGACTTCTCTAACTTCCGCTAGGCCCCACCTCCCCCTCGTACCTCATCTGTTACTTATTTTTATGCACACATTCTTTCTCTCACTCTCCTTTTTCTTCCTCTGTCCCTCTGAATATACTTCTTGCCCATCCTCTGGGTCCCCCCCCCCGTCTTTCTTCCCGGACCTCCTGTCCCATGATCCTCTCGTATCTCCTTTTGCCAATCACCTGTCCAGCTCTTGGCTCTATCCCTCCCCCTCCTGCCTTCTCCTATCATTTTGGATCTCCCCCTCCCCCTCCAACTTTCAAATCCCTTACTCACTCTTCATTCAGTTAGTCCTGACGAAGGGTCTCGGCCTGAAACGTCGACTGCACCTCTTCCTACAGATGCTGCCTGGCCTGCTGCGTTCACCAGCAACTTTGATGTGTGTTGCTTGAATTTCCAACATCTGCAGAATTCCTGTTTTTGCACTACAGTTTATTTATGTTTTGTTTATAACTGCACTTTAGTTTGAGGAAATATATTTGGAAAATATTGCTATAAGTATATATAAGAAAAATCACCATTATAAATGCAAGTATTAATTTATACTATGTGTTCATATAAGATTAAACTCAATATCATGTGCAGCTACAGCAACTTATTGATTCAACATCATTGAAGGAGTCCTGAATCCACCATTAGATTATATTAAGCTGCTTTTATTTCATGCATTATTTAAAGCGATCAAGTATTATAATAAATACCTGTAGTGCTCTGGGGCATGTTTGTCAGTAAGCAGCTGTAAGTATATGGATTGTGATCGTCTCTTCATACACCAGTTCTAGTGAGGCAATGAAACGATTTAAAACACAATCAAGATTTAATTGCATAGCCTATATTAAATATCACAATCGCAAGCTAAGGATGCAATTGTCTCAAGTTATTTCTGCAGGAGATAATTATACATTTTTGATGTTACATTTAGTGGAAGCTTTACTTGTCAATGGGTAAAATAAATGTACAAATTCCTTAACTTCCTGAAAGTAACCATATTTCAGATATCCTGTAGCAAATTTTATGCAGGATTACAGTGAGATGTGGCATCTTTCATTCTGGGGAAGAAAGTTTCCCATAGCCTGTAGAAAGGTGACTTTAATCGTTGACGAGATTCATCTATGGCACCCATAACAGTAAGAAATGGAGTGGCATTTAAACAAGCAGGACAGTTTAATTTCAATTCATTACACAGATGAAAAGTAAACGAATGTTCTGTCACAAGAAACTAAAAAAAAACTAACTTTGCCAATGGTAGTAACTGACTGAACATTAGCAAAATAAATGCCAGGTAATTTCTGCTCAGGCTGTGTAATTACATTTTGGACTTCAAGGCTTAGTGTGAAATTCATATAAATAGTAAGCAATGGGGAGGATAGTGAAAGACTTGAGCAGGCTGATGACATCTGTTACTAAGAAGAATGAGGAGATACTGTTTTTGTAGTAATAACAAAAGAAGCAAAGTGAATATAATGTTCCTATGTTCATGGAGTGAAAAAACAGACTGATGAAAGTCAATGTAAAAATTATGTAAAACTGGCATTGGGAAAGTTATCAGAAAATTTGTCTATGAAGGTTCTCAGTCATCCAGGTCATTGTATATCAGGCAGTAGTAAATCAAGGCAACTCGACTTGCTGTGTTATCTAGAACATGTTTCACCACTCATCCGAGAGGCTTCCTCAGTTCTGATTGATGGTGGGTAGTTTTCCGGCTTATAAGCTCTGAGCTGTTTAAAGGTATAGCAATCACATGAGGGTCGTTAAGAGTCATAGAGGCAATGAGAGCATCATTAGTCTTATCTTTGCATGAATGGAGGTGTGAACTGTTGTGGAGACATTGGGGTAGAGATGTTAGGACTGCATTGTAAGTAGCTGATTGTTGGTGATGTACCCTATCCCTTCTGTTCAGAGATGGGTTTTCCAGTTTGACAAAGATGACTTCTTTAACCCCCTCTTTCAAATTATCTGTCCTCCCTGTCCCTGGATCAGAACTGAAGAAGCCTCTCGGATCAGTGGCGAAACATCTTTTAGGCAACACAGCAAGTCCAGTTGCCTCGATTTACTACTGCTTGATACTTATCAGAAAATAGTATGAGTTCCTTAATTTTCTTAAAATTATTCTTCCCTTTCATGTTGTGTTCAGTTCTAGGCATGGTGCTTCAGGAAGAAAGACAAGCTTTAGAGACAATAATTGAATAATATGAATATATTTAATAATGTGCAGGAGAGATTTAATAATACAACACCAGGAATAAGGATCTGAGTTGATTTCTGTAAAACAGAGATAGTTAAAAGAAAATGCAACAAAGCCATTCAAAGATTGGGTACTGTACATAAAAAAAAGTTTTCAACACCAGATAGTTTAACAAATCTGAAGATGATTGCTTAAGTTCTACTGAGTGACAGGAGGATTTCTTTTACATTAAAGGTTTGATCTCAAAAGTACTGATATCAGAGCGGAATGGAAGCTGATTTAACTTTGAATAGTTACATTCAAGAGATAAAAATCTGAAGGGGAGGGAAAATAGAAACTAAAGAGCAACAGTAGTGTACAGGGAATGAAACTGTTAAAAGCAGGCTCAGATGCAATGAACCAAATGGCCTGATAATCGGTCAGTTTTGGGCCTACTACTGCTAACTTCAGTAGTTCCCAGGCTTAAGAGGGTGCAGTGTAGATAGGTGCCTCCATTCGAGTACTTGGGAGATCAGATAATGTGGACTGAATTGGGGTTGCTGGGATAAATGAACTGTCAGGAGCAGGACTTGGTGGCAGATTATTGATTGGACAGTTATTGGGACAGTGAGTGGATTGGAAGGAAACTCAAGGTGAGTGGGTGAGAGGTGTGAGCAACAGTTGGGATTATTATTGTAATAGGACTTAATAGGGTCCCAGTCTTGCACTCCACTGTGAAATCCTATATGTTCAGGTAGCGCCCAGTGACAGCTGTTGCTCCTGGAACAGCTTGGAGCAATTTTCCTGGAACGATTGAAAAGTAACACAGCACAGGGAATGGTAATTTGCTGTGTATCTGGTACAGATGTCACAATGAAAAATGTCCAGCTGAATCTTGCATTGAAGTGAAACAACGTGGATACAGTTATTAATGTGTTTCACTCTTCTAATATTTTTCATTATTAAGTTTGAAGTTTTAAGGAAAACAATTCTCCTTAATTAATCTGTTTATATTCAGAGCTAAACAGTGGCTTTTGGAACCAGTTATTCAGTGCTCCTTGTCTCATACTAGCGCAGTACTGTAAATCTACTAGGATTAGTTTGAGGAAACATGACAAGGTAATACTTCACATCAAAAGTATTCGCCAGTCGGGTTGCCTTCCTCTTTGTCATTTTGAACTCCATTTATGACTAATTTCAGAGAATGCTATTAATACTTTGATTTCCCTTGGCAACTCTGAATTACTACATTACAGCAAAATTGAATAAAAATAAAGCTCTGATTTGGGTCACAATTGTGTCATGTAGCAGGTTCCTCTCATTGTTCTGATGGGCCAGCCCTTCCTACATATAGACTTCAAACACAAGTAAAAAAATAAAACAGTTGAGACAGTTTCAGTGTCATGCAGACACACCCAACTCATCTCACACAAGATGTGTTTTGTTTTTGTCTCTTGCGTGCAGTAATGCATAAGTTCTGGGAAAAAGTAAGAACTGAAAAGAGCCACTAAGTAAAAGTTCAGCAGCAAACGTGCAAAACATGCGAGATATGCAAATAACAAAAAGCACTAATTGATGAATCAGTGTATTGCAAGAAGACTAATGTCTGAGATGTTGGTGGAAAGATGTTGGAGCAAGATGTTGGAGGAAGATGTTGCGGGGAGGCAGATGTTTCCTGGATGGAACATTTACAATGAGTCACTAAACATTGTTTTTACACACCTCTCCTAATAACTATTAATAATGTTAGCAGTGGGAAGAAGATTGCAAGCAGATTGCTTGTTCCTGAGAGAGAAATCCAATTACTTTTGCAGAACTTTGGTAAAATAAGAACACTGTAGGATTTAGACCTGAATAAACATAGCTGGTACTGTGAGATCAAAAATTAATTTCCCTTCACTTGAGATTTTGGAATATATTTTTCTGGGTGATTTACAGTACATTTCCATTAACTTTCTTTAAATCACTTAGACCAGGGAAGATATTTGATTTCAGTCAATCTCCAGTCTCCTGGCTAGGGCTAGGTGGAGGAATATGAAGATCTGAACAAAGGAAATGCATATTATTTCTGCCAAATCTTTCACTGGATGGAGTCCTAAAACTTTGATTAATCTCAATTCAATGACCGTACAGCATGATCTATTACCACAAATGCCAGCTCAATGTTTGCTACAAGGCTATGAGGTTATTCTATATACCCTCCTTTTCAAATGTCATTGCAGCCTCGACACAATAAGCTATGTTCCAAAGTGTCACAAAAAGAACAGCAAAGTCTCCTGAACCAAGATTTACTTTTTAAATCTGTCTTCCCTCGCCCACTAGCCTCCTGCCAGAGGATACCGGATGTTAAAAACCAGCAAATCGTCTGCATTGCTAGTATATTCAGGATTTTTGGAATGTAATGGAATCAAGGGTATGGGGAACAGGCGGGAAAGTGGAATTGAAGCCAATCAACTGTGATCTTATTGAATTGGGTAGCAAGCTTAGGGGCTGCATGGACTATCCCTGCTTTTACTTCTTCATATTTTATATCCATTATTTCCCTGGATTCTTGTGTTTAATTTTCCTATGTTGACATGGCACATGACTACAATTGTCCACATGAACTGAACACTCAGAAGGAAAATCTATAATCATTCCAGGGGATCGGAGGATTGGTTTGTCAAGAGATTTTTTTTTGCCTCCATATGTGGGCATTACAGTAGAAAATTGGAATAACTTTAATGGCAATTTGATGCTAAGACTGCTGTGAAAAAAAAGCTATGCACTTTCATCAAAGCAAGATTCAGGATTATTTCATAGGGCAGCTCTGTGGTGATGTTAGTAGAGCCACTGCCTCACAGTACCAGAGACCTAGGTTCAATTGGGTGCTGTCCATATTGAGTTTGTATGTCCTACTTCTGATTGTGTGGGTTTCCTCTGGGTGCTCTGGTTTCTTCCAACACGCCAAATATGTTAATTTGACCCAATGAGTGGTGGAATGTGGATGAAGTTGAAAATAATTTTAAAAAGGAGATTAATATAGGATGAGTATAAAATGAATGGTTGAGAGGTGGTGGGGAGTCAAAGGCCCAGTTTCCATATTGTATCTCTCTGCTACTCTGCTGTATTGATCATCTAGTTTAAAAACCCAATCATATAGCTGTAACAGCTTTTGCTGTGTAAAAAAAAAATCTTTGGTCCAATGTCATGTTGGAACAACTGAGCAAATGAAACGATTGTGGGGAAAATGTATATATGAGGATTATGGTTTTGTAGAACAAACTTTAAGAGGATTATGTCAAGAACTATGTTTGTGAGAGTGCATGCAGCTGGATAAATATGAAAAATATTAATGTACAAGTTCATAGAAATGTACAGTACCTATAAAAAGCATTCACCCCCTTTGGAAGTTAACAGGTTTTTTTTGTTTTACAACATTGAATCACAGTAGATTTAATTTGTCTTTTTTGACACTGATCAACAGAAAGAGACTCTTTCATGTCAAAGTGAAAACAGATTTCTACAAAGTGAATTAAATTAATTACAAATGTAAAACACAAAATAATTGATTGCACAAGTATTCACCCCCCCCCCGCTTTAATATGACACATCAAATCATCACTGGTGCAGGCAATTGGTTTTAGAAGTCACATAATTAGCTAAATGGAGATGTGTTTTGGAGACCTGTATGCAGCAAGGTATGTCAATTGATTGTAGTAAAAATACACCTGACTTGAAGAGGGTAAGTACTTATGCAATCAATTATTTTGTGTTTTATAAAGGTAATTAATTTAGATCACTTTGTAGAGATCTGTTTTCACGTTGACATGAAAGAGTTTTTTTTCTGTTGACCGGTATCAAGAAAGCCAAATTAAATCCACTGTGATTCAATGCTGTAAAACAATAAAACATGAAAACTTCTGGGGGGGGGCAAATAATTTTCATAGGCACTGTTTGTTCCAATAATTTAGCTTTAAATACTAGAGTTCATAGTACAAAAATTGACCAGGAAGAAAACCCTCAACTTTAAGTAGGTATCACAGAAATGAGCAAAGGGATTTTAAGAGAAAGATTGAGGTGATTAATTTGGAAAGGGTAAACACAACAAGGAAATGTACTATAAATGATCAATATTTCCACTTCCCTACTGAAAACAGAATGAATAGGTATAGTGGTTAATATTTCTGATATTAAACATATACACTCAGTGGCCACTTTATTAGGTACATCTATACAGCTGCTTGTTAATACAAATATCTGATCAGCCAATCATGTGGCAGCAACTCAATGTATAAAAGCATGCAGACATGGTCAAGAGGTTCAGCGGTTGATCAAACCAAACATCACAATGGGGAAGAAATGTGATCCAAGTCACTTTGACTGTGGTCCTACATGGATTGTTTTGAGTATCCCAGAAACTGCTGATCTGCTGGGATTTTTCATGCATAACAATATCTAGAGCTTACTGAGAATGGCGTGAAAGTCAAAAGGCATCCAGTAAGCAGCAGTTCTTTTGGGAGAAAAAAAGCCTTGCTAATGAGAGAGATCAGAGGAGATTGGCCAGAGTAATTCAAGCTGACAGGTAGGCGACAGCAACTGAAATAACCATGTGTTATAACAGGGGTTTGCTCAAGAGTATCACTGAACACATAACATGTTGAACTTTGAAGTGGATGGGCTACAGTGGCAGAAGATCATGAACATACACTCAGTGGCCACATTATTAGGTGCAGGAGGTACCTAATAAAGTGGCTACTGAGTGTAACCAGGGGGTTATACCAGAACTTTTCTGGCACAGTGGCATATATAGATGAGTTGCTACCTCACAGCAGCAAATCATGACCAATGGTGCTATGCGTGGGGTTTCCAGGTTTTCCTCTTGACTACATTCCTCTCAAATCCCAAAAATATCAGATTGGTAGGTTGATTGGCCAATATAAATTGACCCTGGTGTGTTGAGAATGGTAGAATATGGAGAGTAGCTGATGGAAATCTGTGGAGAATAAACCAGGTTAGGATAGGATTGGAGTAAAAATGGACAGAGTGGGGCCGAAGGGCTTCTTTCTGTGCTATTTCTCTCTACGACTCCATGACATAAAGGAACAAGGAATCTGGTGACCAGTCGGAATTGTGAACACGAGGCACAAGATCAGCCAGGATCCTGTTGAAAGGGAGAGCAGGCTTGATGTGCTTGAACCCTTTTAAGTTATTGTCCATTCATAACCTCACTTCATACATCTTAATTTGTGATGGTTATGGGGATGTTGTGTGGTCCCGTGGCCCTGAAAGTAAACGATTGTGCAGGAGCGAAAAGCTGAGATTAGCTGAATAGCACTTTTTTTTACCCAGCATAACATGTTCATTTCTGTGTAATAGATCTCTATGATTCCTTGAATATGGACATTTGAATGCAATAGGATATTGCATTTCTAAGCTTGCCTGATCAATTCATATTATACGTGACCTTTTGAACTTTCTGAGAACGCTTACCTTGAGTCCCCGAGAAATCCTTTCATTGATTCAATCAATAACACTCAGACCAAATCACACATACAAATCTATCGCCCCATAGGGATGTAAACAATTTCTTATCAATGCTTTTAATCTTCAAGGAATTTCCAGGGAAAGCGTTTGTATTACCTGAGCAAATGCAATAAAGAGAAGTTGATTATGCGTGTATTTAAGGCCCGGAAGGGGACGTTCAGGACCATGATCCCGAATCCATTTCTGATACGCCTGGAATATAAGGAAGACGGCTATTGGCTATGGTTTATAACATTTCACAAAGTGAAAATTATTTATGTGGATTACAAGTTTACTTACGTAGTAGGCAAGTTTAAGTCCTCCCATATCAGCAATGTTTTCTCCGAGTGTGAGTTGGCCATTGACCTGCAGAGGGAGACAAATAGTGTTGAAGGATGTTGATCTGGGATCATCACCAGATGCGCAATTATTCTCTTTAAAATCCAATAGAGTTTTCATTGATGTCACAGGTATCCTGAAATTGTATGGGGGTCACATGGGGTGGCTATTTGAAATATTGACTCCTATTTCTCGTTTTGCTGGATCATTTTTCTATTATGAAATTTTGTTACCAGATGGCAGATTCAGAATTAGATTTGGTATCACTGACTTATATGACATGAAATTTGTTGGTCAGCGGCACCAGCACAATACAATGACATAAAATGACCATAAATTGCAAAAATAAATAAATTGTGCAACAAAGGATGAACAAGCTAGTGTTCGTGCAATTAGCTATTTATCACTGATTGATATTATAATTAGCACATGCTGTCTGAATGAGTTGCCCCTTAAATTAAGTTGCCTTACTCATTAGGCTTCAACGCATATGCACAATTCAAGGAAGTGACTTTTGATGGATCAACACACTCCCATTTCAAGGAGGACTCAAGATTTACCTCCACTCGTTGTCTCATCTTGGTGCAAACATGACGTGGGAATTTGGATTCTGATACTCAGTAAAGTTTGTACCTATTGGAAAATCTTCCCATTCAAATCACATTCTCTTGAATTTGAATTTATTTAAATCTTACATCCATCCCTCAACGTGAGGGAGTGAAAATCTTTGCATTATGACTCCATCGCAATGTATAGACATGTGAATTTTAAGTCTAATGGCTTGTAGAAAGAAGCTGTCCTGTAGCCTGTTGGTCCTGGCGTTAATGCTGCGGTACTGTTTGCCAGATGGAAGCAGCTGAAGCAGTTTATGGTTGGGGGTGACTAGTGTCCCCAATGATCTTCCAGGCCACCTTTATGCACCTGCTGCTGTAAATGTCCTCAGTAGAGGGAAGTTCACACCCACAGATGTACTGGGCTGTCTGTACCACTCTCTGCTGTGCCCAGTGATCAAGGTTGGTGCGGCTCCCGTACCAGACAGTGATACAGTCAGTCAGGATGCTCTCAGTGGTGCCCTTGTAGGAGGTCTTGAGGATCTGGGGGATCATGCTGAACTTCTTCAGTCACTTGAGGTGGAAGAGATGCTGTTGTGATTTTTTTTGCCACACAGCCAGTGTGTGCAGTCCAGGTGAGATCTTCGGTGATGTGTATACCAAGGAGCTTGAAACTACTCACACTCTCAACTGCAGACCCATTATTATTAAAACAGACCGTGTATGAACTCTGTCAAAACTTTGTGACATTCTGACTGTGTAGTGTTTTATGTCAAAAGAACACGATATTCTTTCACAAAAATACTGTTTAAAACAGATACGTGTTCTTTCCTCTTACTTCATGGTGCATGTCAGTCATGGCATTCTTGCTTCTGGTTCCTAAGGCCATGGACTCCGAGACCCAAACTCAAAAGTCTACTTGACACACTAATGCAATTCTTCTGAAGTGTGTACTTTTGGGAGTGCTTTCTTTAGGATGAGATAATAAACTGAGGCCACATCAAATCTCTGAAGTGAATGAAAAAGACCTCATTGCATTAGTTGAAGGAGGAAACAAATGGGTTTGCTGACCAACATCACCAAAACAAAGTCTTTTATAAAGTGTTATTTTTGAGACTTCTGTGTACTAACTCTAACTCTTGTGGTTGCTACAATCATAATTAGACTTCCAAAACCATTCCGTAAAGTACCCATGATGTGTTTTGGGAGCTTTGTAATAAATACTAATTTTTCTTGCTTTCCATTGTTTTATATACGTGATGAATTCAGAATCAGGTTTAATATCACTGGCATATGTCGTGAAATGTGTTGTTTTGTGGCAGCAGTACATTGCAATACGTAATAATAAAAACTATAAATTACAATAATTACCGTATATATAAAAATCAAATTAAGTAGTGCAAAAACAGGGGAGAATAGTGAGGCAAACAACAGGTATTCTGCAGATGCTGGAAATTCAAGCAACACACATCAAAGTTGCTGGTGAACGCAGCAGGCCAGGCAGCATCTCTAGGAAGAGGTACAGTCGACGTCCCAGGCCGAGACCCTTCGTCAGGACTAACTGAAGGAAGAGTGAGTAAGAGATTTGAAAGTTGGAGGGGGAGGGGGAGATCCAAAATGATAGGAGAAGACAGGAGGGGGAGGGATGGAGCCAAAAGCTGGACAGGTGATTGGCAAAAGGGATACGAGAGGATCATGGGACAGGAGGTCCGGGAAGAAAGACAAGGGGGGGGGAACCCAGAGGATGGGCAAGGGGTATATTCAGAGGGACAGAGGGAGAAAAAGGAGAGTGAGAGAAAGAATGTGTGTATAAAAATAAATAAAAGATGGGGTACGAGGGGGAGGTGGGGCATTAGCGGAAGTTAGAGAAGTCGATGTTTATGCCATCAGGTTGGAGGCTACCCAGACGGAATATAAGGTGTTGTTCTTCCAACCTGAGTGTGGCTTCATCTTAACAGTAGAGGAAGCCGTGGATAGACATGTCAGAATGGGACTGGGATGTGGAATTAGAATAGTGAGGTAATATTTAGGGGTTCATTGTCCATTCAGAAATCTGATAATAGAGGGGAAGAAGCCATTCCTGAAACATTGAGAGAGTGTCTTCAGGCTTCTGTACCTCCTTTTTGATGGTAGCAATAAGAAGAGAGCATGTCCTGGGTGGTAGAGGTCCTCAATGAGGGAGGCTACCTGTTTGAGGCATCGCCTTTTGAAGATGTCCTTGATGCTTGGGAGGCTAGTGAGCATGGAGCTGGTTGAGTTTAGAACCTTCTGCAGTTTTATTCTGATCCTGTGCAGTGGTCCCTCCATACCAGATGGTGACGCATTAGCTATAATACTATCCATGGTATATCTTGTGGGGATTGGCTGTGGTCTTTCGTGACATACCAAACCTCTTCCAATCTCCTAATGAAGTATAGGTGCTGTCATGCCTTGTTGTAATTGCATCAGTATGTTGGGCCCATGATGGATCTTCAAAGACTTTGACACACAGGAACTTGAAATTGCTCACCCTTTCCACTGCTGATCCCTTGATGAGTACTGGTATATGTTCCTTGGCTTCCCCTTCCTAAAGTCCACAATCAATTCTTAGAACTTACTGACGTTGACTGTAAGGTTGTTGTTTCAACACAACTTAACCAGCTGATCTATCTCATTCCGGTACGCCTCCTCATCACCATCTGAAATTCTGCGAACAATAGATATGTCATTGGCAAGTTTACAGTTATAGATGGCATTTGAGCTGTGCCTAGCCACAAAGTCAGGGGTGTAGAAAGAGTTAGAGCAGTGGGCTGAGCACATATCCTTGAGGAGCGCCGGTGTCAATTATCAGCGAGGAGATGTTATTTCTGATCCACGCAAACTGTGGTTCTCCCGGCGAGGAAATCAAGGATCCCGTTGCAACGGGAGGTACAGTGGTCCAAGTTTTGAAGTTTGTTGATTCTCCATGTTGAACGCTGAGCTGTAATCAATAAACAGCAGCCTGACGTTGGTACTATTATCGTCCAGAAGATCCAAGACCAGGTAGAGAGCCAGTGAGATTTCATCCGCTGTAGATCTATTGTGGCGATAGGCAGATTGCAGTGGGTCCAGGTCCTTGCTAAGGCAGGAGTTGATTCTAGCCATGACCAACCTCTCAAATCACTTCATCACAGAAGATGGTGAAGTGGGCAACAATTATTGATGCAGCTCACCCTGTTATTTCTGCTCACTGGTATGATTGACACCCTTTCAAAGCAGGTAGGAACCTTCAATTGCAGCAGTGGGAGACTGAAGATGTCCTTGAACACACCCACCAGTTAGTTGGACTTACGGTGGTTCGGCCTCTTAAAAGATATTCAGATGTTGGCCTCTGAGACATAAGTCACAGGGTCACCAGGTGCTGCAGCGATTTGCACAAGTCTAATTTTATTCTCCCTTTCAAAGCATGCGTAAAAGGTGTTGAGCTCATCTGGGAGCGAAGCATCGCAACCATTTATGATCTTAGGTTTTGCTTTGTAGGAAGAAATGACCTGCAAACCCTGCCAGAGCCAACGTGTATCCGCTTCTATCTCTAACCTCAGTTGGGATTGTTTTTTCACCCTTAGAGTAGCCTTCCATAGGTCATACCTGGACCTCTTGTATAGTTCTGGATCATCAGTCTTGAATGTCACAGATCTTGTCCTCAGCAGACTATGAATCTTCTGTTTCAGCCATGATTTTTCAGTTTGGTTAAGTCCTGTATGTTCTCAAAGACATTCACTCACTCATAGAGGTCTTGATGAAATTGGTGACAACTGGGGTGTATTCATTCAGTCTCGAAAATGAATCTTTGAATATTGTGCAGTTTGCCGACTCAAAGCAGCCCTGTAAGTGCTCCTCCACATCCCTTTACCATACCTTCTTGGTCCTCACCACTGGTCTGCGGTCTCTGCCTATTCGCTGGGAGTAGAAGTACAGCCAGGTGATTGGACTTTTCAAAGTGTGGGTGTGGGATGGCACCTTAAGTGTCCTTGATGGTGGTATAACAGTGGTCATGTGTATTAGCTCCTCTGGTTCCACAGGTGCTATGTTGGTGGTTGTTGCTCAGAGACTTCTTCAAGCTGGCCTGGTTGAAATCTCCTACTATAATAGAGAAGGCATCAGAGTATGTAGTTTCGTGGCTGCTGATTACATTGCTCAGCTCCTCCTGTTCTGCCCTACATTGGCCTGAGGGGGAATGTACACAACTACCAGGATGATGATGGAAAGCTCCCTCAACAGATAAAATGGATGACATTTGACCACTAGATGTTCCGGATCGGGTGAACAGAACTAGGACAAAACCACAGTGTCTGTTCATCACAATGAGTTCATCATAAAGCATACTCCACCTTCTCTTCCTCTAAAAGACTGAGCTGTCCTTTCTTTGCAGAGAATGGTGAAGCCATTGGGCTGCAGCGCTGCATCTGAAATTGGGGATGTGAGCCATGTTTCCATGAAGCAGAGTACACAACAGTCCCTGATATTCCTCTGATATAGCAATCAATCTCGGAGGCTTGAACTAAAGTTCGTGGTAATCTTAAACTTGGGCTTAGAAAGTGAAAACACCCAAAAAACATAACTGCCAAAATGTGCATTTGGGATACTTTTGTTGTTAATCCAAATGAGT
Organism: Mobula birostris; assembly: GCF_030028105.1. NCBI lineage: Eukaryota > Metazoa > Chordata > Chondrichthyes > Myliobatiformes > Myliobatidae > Mobula > Mobula birostris. The sequence goes on along the minus strand of NC_092373.1, from coordinate 43,163,518 downwards.
TTTCTAACGTCATCTACCATACTGTCCAATATCAGGCAGATTAGAAAATCAGAGCTTGTTGGGTTTTGGAATTAATGTAGTGGACCCACCATGGATAAAACATTATTGTGATATTATGATTAAAATACCATACCATATGTGTGATCAGCATCATTATATTCCTCTCATTTACATGTTTTGTGGTTTGTGGTGAGGTCTTCACAACTGGTGATCTCATGGATTGATGTAGCACATGTATTGGTAAAATTGGTGTTCCTGAACTACTGCCATCAATGGCTTATTGACTGTTTACCTAATGCCTATTTGTTGGCTTTAGAGGAGTGGCTTCGGCAGCCATGCCATTCTGGGCATGGGCAAAGTTGGGTTACTAATCTGCTAGACAACAGGTTAAATTTTTCCAACCATGAGTTAGGATAGCTGACTCATGGAAGCTATCATAACTGGCATACTTAAAATAACAATTGCCTTATAACTTCTTCTCGACTTCCTGAGTTGCATATCTGCCATCTTAGACATTTCAGCCATTTTCTTACCTTATGTGAGGTGAGGGCCTCTGTCAGTCAGAGCTGACCATGGATATTGTGTCCCAGCTGTCTGGATCGCAAGCCAGGGCAGTACGATATGGAGAGCAATCTGTTGCTCATGCAGCAAGCTCCCACTCTCCACACAACTGATGAACCCAAAGGAACAGCAGAAACGGATACAGTCTGGTACCAGCAATGTTGCAGGAGTTGCCAGTCAGCATTGAACTCAATGTAGGACTGCCTCAGGGACCCCAGCTTCAGATTTTTCCCTTGGGGTTTACTTTTGAAGCCTTCCCCATGAGTGGGCATAGGTTAAGATCAGAGTTCTCCTTCTCCTAGATGAGCTGCCAACCACGGCTGGCAAGCCCCATCTGCCCAAACTGACTGGTTTTAAGGTGCCAGTAAGAAGAAGGCCTTTGAACCTTCTTCGGTCAGTAGAAAAGGTTATGCCAAGCTTGATAGCTAAACCACAGGAGCTGGACTTGGTGTTAAATGCTATTTGAAGTGCACGTCGTTGGGAGCATTTAATAGGTAGAGGGAGTTTGTCCCCATTACCACCTCTGGCTATAACAACCTTAAGGAAATTTGAAAGATGCGTGGTTTAAACATATATCTGTCTTTTTAAAGCAGTCTTTATGAATGTAACAGATCCAATATGCAAAGTGTTTACAACTCACATGAAATAAACTTCTTACCCTTTGATCGTAAACAGTAAAGTTTTCATATAGACTTGCAATGCAAAGGGCTCGCTTTATAAATTTATTGTAGGATTCTTCAGTCCACCATTTTTTCAGATTGCCATATTTATCATAATGACTTCCTGAAATCAAACATGTATCATGTCACATCTTTACAATGGCATTTCCCATTTGGTTACCTGCAAGTTTCTCAGCAGAAGGAACTGGTTTTAGACATTGACAAAACGTTCAGCACAACCCCTTCCATCGTTTCCATTCCCCCAATGTAAAGTTCAAAGTTCATTTATCACCAAAGTATGTCTACATTATACAACCTTAAGACTGGTCTCCTTACAGGCAGCCATCAAACAAAGAAACCCAAAAGAACCCATAAAAAAGAGACCTTCAAACACCCAACGTGCAGAGAGTGAGGAAAAAGACAAATTGTGCAGACAATATAAGTAAGTAAATAGCATTTAGAACTAAAGTGAGTCCTCAGACACGAAGCCTGGAGAAGGCCCACAGCTTCAGCGTCAATTCAGTGCAGAGCGAGTAAACATTGCAGTGCAGTGAGCAGACCCTCGCCTCTGGTCCCGACATCCTGCCCTTTCAATCTATCTGGCCTGTGTTTTACTGCTCCAGTTGAAGTGTCTATTTGGCATGTTATATTTTAACAAAAAAAAATCCCAGCTGAAGTTCAAAAAATAGGAATTGGATCCAAAAATCGGGAAACAGTTATATTTTCGCTGGGTTATATATGCCATTTCAACATTGAATGAGAATCAGACATTCTATGAAATGATGTGACATTTTTATGTTCACTGACTCAATGTACCAGATTACATAATTTTGTAGGTCAATAAAAGAGTAGTGCCTCATTAGTAACAGTTACTTTATTCTTTTTTTTTGGCATACGAATAAAGCATTTCTGCCAGCTTTACTTATTGCTACCAAGAGAAGCATCAGAACATTTCCGGTAGAGGAAGGGTGCATATATATCAAATGGCATTGCTCACAGTCCTCCTCTACCATATGTAATGCAAATGACAAATCTGAAACTCAATTTATCTTATTAATTATACAAACGTTTGTATAAAATAATTATTTTTTATTAATTAAATAAAATATGATTTCTTGTCTGAAATGCTCAATCCTATGAAATGGAATCTTTTGATGGCTTCTGTATGTTAGAACAATTTGTGATCTATCAGTACACACATGACTGATCAGTAACTAGCTTTCAAATAAAAGTGTATTCACGGATCAAGAACACATGGAACTGGAACTTGTGGTTGAAATAGGGTATATTTATATATGATTTGATTTTAAAAAAATTTAAAATTAGATCAGTTGGTAAGTGAAGCGACAAGGTGGAAAAAACTAATGTTGCAGTCATTTCAAGTTAAAATTTATCAATCTTGTTATGAATTTTCAACTGATTTAGACTTTGCAAAATTTTTTGAGGGAGGTTCCAAATTTCGAACACCTTTTATCTGAACAAAGACCTTCTCTCTCTGCATGAATGGTTCTAATTTTAATTTTCATCTCCTGTACCTGATGTTTGTGTCAATTCCATTTCTTTCCTTGGTTTCATAACCTTTGCCTAATATAAATTCATACATTTCACACTGGACAGCATCTCTTTTAATTTCATCATTTTCTCATATCAAAGGTGCAGTTATGGGGACTTGTATGGAACCCAAGGTATGCTTGTTTTTTTGTGGGATATGTGGAATAGTCTCAAACTCTCCTCCTGGACAGAGAAAGGTAGAATTCTCTCAGTCCTCACCACCCCCAATAGCCTCTATATTCAACAAATCATTCTTTACAGTTTCTCCCAGCTCCAACAGAATTCCATTTATAGGTACGTCTTATCTCCTCTCCCCAATCAGCATTTTGTGACTCCCTGATCTACTCTTCCCTCCAGACACTCCCCTTCTCACTTTCCGACATAACCATAGGAAAAGCAAGATTTATTATTTCACCTCTTCCCTTTAGAATTAAGGAACTCAAACAGTTTGTCTAGGTGAAGCAGCCAATCACTTGCACTCATTTCAGTTTAATGTACTGCATTCAGTGTTCACGATGTGGCCTCCTCGACACCTGATTTTCCAGATGTCCACCACTTCAATTTTAAAATGCATGCCTACTCTGACCTCTTTACCTATGACGTCTTGCACTTTATCTTCCATCTGAGTATGTTGTGGCATTCTGATTTCAGTAGTAAATTCCCCAACATTAGTTCACCTGCTTTTTCCATATGTATCAGAGCAGACTATTGCCATCCACCTGTCTTAAGCTTTCTCTGCCCACTAGTGTAACTTGACCTGCTGGATCTGCCCAATAGTCCTGCTATTAGAAATACAACATGCTTCTTTATCCATCACTCTATCTTCCCCCTCCCCAAACCCTTATACTGGACGTCCTCTTCAACTCACCTCGACAGCAATCCTGGTCTCACCCTATTATTGACATTGTCTTTGCCATACTCACTCCCACCTTCTCTGCAATTTAAAATTCCCCTTTCTATCTCTTTCCCAGTTCTGATGAAAGCCCTTTAGCCCTAAACACTGTTCCTCCTTCTACAGATATTACCTGGCCTGAGCGTTTCTAGTTTTTTTTCTGTTTTCATTTCAGATTTCCAGAATCCTTTCCTCAAATCTATCATCACCTGTTTATTTATTAAGAACGACTTATTGATAATCTGTTCTTAGTTGTTCAAATGCTCAGTCAGTCTACCCCAAATAACAGATTACAGTAACTGGTCTGCAATTTGCTTTGTATGAATTGCTATGCCGTACCAATAATATCCAATAATACTTCACTTTTTAAAATACTCTCACGTGGAATCACCAATTGATTAAAAATAAAGCAAAGTAAACCGATATCTTCATCGTCTTCTCTGACGTAAATTGAATCTACCTAGTTAGCAGGCAGCATGGTAGTGTAGCGGCTATAAGATTAGGGATTAATTCCTGCCGCTGTCTGCAAGGAGTTTGCATGTTCACCCCATGACCATGTGGGTTTCCTCCGGATGATCTGGTTTCCTCCCACATTCCAAAGATGCACAGTTAGGGTTAGCGAGTTGTGGGCATGCTATGTTAGCAGCAGAAACATGGCAACTCCTATGGGGGGGGGCGGGTGGCCCAGAATAATTCTTGCTAATCCGATTTGATGCAAATGACACACTTCACTATGTTCTGATGTCCATGGTACAAGTAAAGTTAATCTTTAATTAAAGATCTTTAAAATTTTTCTTTGTCTTTGGATCGACTGGGAAGATCAATATGAAGTAACTATACACTCAGATTAAGCTCATTTTCATTCACCATTAACGTTTTGTCTGTGCCAGTGGTGTAGTGGCATCCACACCCAGACTTTGGGGTGAGACGTTCTGGGTTCAAATCTGGCCGGCTCCTTGCACGAGTTCCACCGTGCTGGGTTGAGCGTCGAGCTAGCAACTTGGACTCGTAAAACAGACAAACGCCAAAGAAATGACAAAGTTGCTGCCCGCTGAGCCAAACGAGGGGTGGGAGGAGCTTCACTTTTATTCATGTTTTGGTGTGTAAGTAACTTTTAATCCCATGTAGATCTCCAGGACTTCATCAGCAGCACCCAAGGCTGTAAGAACTTGACTAACTGCCATGAAGAAATTAATGACAATATACTCCTTATAATTACAGCCTGTATATTACAAAAGAAGAGGAAATTATTTGATCCATTCATATGGCTCAGAAGAACAATGCAAGATGTTGCACGAGTCTGAAACTTACCCCAGTCATCATAACCATGGGTTAGCTCATGTCCTATAATAGTTCCAATACCTCCAAAATTTAGAGATCTGTAAATAGATTTTTTTGATATAAAGCACTGTACATATTTTATATGGTAATGAAAACTAATGTATATTTTGTACATGAAAAGCTTTGAAATTGTAGTACTTACTGAGGAAATTCAGGATCATAAAGTGGAGGCTGTAAGATTCCAGCAGGAAATACTGAGGAAGTAAATACAAAGCATCATTTTTAACTGCACCAGTCCTTTTACATCTTGATATTTCTGGTTCTTGATAAATTTTATGTAACTATACCCAAGAGTAGACAGTGTGCCCAGAATGAATACGCTCAAAGTGAAAGTAGGTTGGATAGTTAGTGATGAGGATGTTCTAATTCTAACCTGTACTGCCTTGGAGTAAATGCTTTGTTCTGCCAGGATGGAGTCACTGTAGAGTAAAGATTGATTGATCAGAAAAATAACTGTTTAATATTTCTGGAATTATGCCAATTTAGGATAAAAAAAATTAACAAATACTCCAACAGACATGTATCTAGTAATAAAGAAATAGAAGCCTTAGCAAAACAAGAAACAATCCTTACATTTACAAAAATTACACTTTTTTCTATTTTAAAATAAGAAGATTACAATTAGTAGAAATCTGAAGTAAGATGCTGGGAATACTCAGCAAGTCCGAGAGCATCTGTGGAAAAGAGAAAGAGCTATGTTTAAGGTCAAGACACTGTCACAGAATGCAGAGATGGAGGAGAAGAAAGAGATGGGTCGACAAAAGGAATCTCTCATCAGGTGAAGTAAGTGTTGCCCATTACAATAGAGTTGTCTGTTAATATATCTTAGTGAGTAAAGTTAGAGAGGGAGAGAACACAAACATGTGAAAGCTGTGAAATGCAGACCAGAGATATTGGTGAAATCCGAAATCAAAAGTACAAGGCTGGTGGCATCTGTGGAGAAAGGGAACTGAGTGAATATTCCAGATGGATAACCTCATTACAGAATTAGCCTGTTTTAATACAAGTAGAAAAAGTGGGTTACCTGATATTGTTGAATCAAATATTGTCCCAACAGCAGAAACATGCCCCAGACAGATTCTGTTCCTTAAGCTTCTGTAGAACAGAGCTGGATGCCAGCTTGAGATAGGTCAGAAAGGGAGTGGGATGGAGAATTAAAATGACAGGCAAATGGTGTGCTAAATGTCATCAATCTGCATTTAATTTTTCCAGTGTAGGGACAGCACACCATGAGCAGCAAATGCAACACAACAGAATGGAAGAAGAGCAAGTGATTTGCTGCTTCACCTGTAAAGCTTGTTTGGGGCTCTGGATGTTGGGTAGGGACAGGTCCGAAAGAGCAGGTGTTGCACTTGCTTTTGCTGCAAAAGCACGGGAAAATGTTGTAAGAAACGGAGTGGCCGTTGGAGATGGATGAGCGAACCGGGGAGTTGTAAAGGGAGTGGCCCCTTCTGAGCGCTCAGAAGGAGGGAAATGTGAGGATGTGTCTAGTAAAGGATGATCAGCTGAATGCAGAAACTGCAGTGGAAGATGAGAAGTTCAAATTTATCCTTGCTAATATTCTATTCTCCTCTCATCTGAGGAGTTATGACAGAAGTGTGTGTCAGAAAAGAATGCAGAGTCAATTTCTGTAACAATAGTGAGTGAAGAGCTGTCAACCTAACCTGTCCAATCTTCTTATTATTTACTTGAGGAAGTGACTACCTTTCTTGACTGCAGTGCATACTTTAACTTTCACTAGGCACTTGATAAGCTCCCTTATAAAATTTGTTGATCATTTCAAAGCTGTGGTATTTAAGAAATGTCAAGGTGCAGGGCATTTAAATGAATGGAATGGTTCAAATGGGAACAACTGGTTCTTATATGTGCTCGGAATTTACTGCTTCACGTTATGCGGATGAACTGCTCCTGAAGATTGCTGTAGTGGAAGGATTTCAGTTAATACAAAGATCGATCCAAGAATATGTAACAGTGATATGTATCCAGAACAAATCGCAAAAAATAATGGAATGATTGATCTCGCAAAACAATAAGAACACTTGTGTACATCAACCAGGAATATTGGCTCACAGAAGCAGTACAAATGAAACATTTATTCATTATTAATACAATGAAATATTGATTAGTTTTTACTCACCCATTTGATTTTGTGTAGACAAGTAATAAGCATTTAGAGTTTGAGGAGGAAGCAGCCATCTATAAACAAAGTTATACAAACATTATCGCAATCCTGAACAGAACTATTTCAGTGAAATTATCACCTTCAGTAATGAATACAACACAGCAATTTGTGATTGTAAATTCAGGCATCAGACGTATGAGGAAAACATCTGGTTGATTGGCTATTTCTATGCAGTAGTACAGCTAAGATCAGTAGGATGCAAATATCAGCATCCCTCTACTCCATTTCAGTTTCAGATAGCATCACCACTCCAACATTATTACAACTTTTAATATGTAATCTTGGAAAACAAATTAAACAAGCAGAAAACTCACGCAGTCTTGTCCACTTGTTGGCGTATTTTTCTTACTGAGAGTTTAATGTTGTACCTTATGCTGTTAATCACATTCTTAAAATATGTTTTCTCATGGACTTCAAACTAAAACAAAAGAAGAAAAATTAGGATTTACATAAAGACAGAAAATTTATATATTTTTAAAGGGTCACATTTTAAAGAATATACAAAATATTTTTCTTCATTCCTCTTGTCTATTTGGTTAAATGACTATATAGAACAGACAACAGTACAGCACAGGAACAGTCCCGATGAAGGGTCTTGGTCTGAAATGTTGACTGTTTACTCTTTTCCACAGATGCTGCCTGGCCTGCTGAGTTCCTCCAGCATTTTGTCTGTGTTGCACGGGAATAGGCCTTTCAGCCCACAATGTTGTGCTGAACTAAATAAATTAGTAATCAAATGGCTAACTAATCTCTTCTGCCTATTCAAGCTTCATATCCTTCCATCTTCCTCACATTCACGTGCCTTTCTAAACATCTAAAAAAGTTCCCAATGTATCTGCCTCTAATGCCACCCTAGTCCATGCATTCCAAGCACCCACAACTCTATGTTAAAAAAAACAACTTACCCCTCACATCGCCTTTGAAAGGACCCTTTCTCACATTAAATGCACGTCCTTTGGTATTGGAAATTTCAACCCCGGGAAAAAGATACTGACTGTCCACTCTATCTATGACTCTCATAATCTTATAAATCTTATAAATCTCAGAGAGTGGTTGGTGCGTGGAATGCACTGCCTGAGTCAGTGGTGGAGGCAGATACACTAGTGGAATTTAAGAGACTACTAGACATGTATATGGAGGAATTTAAGGTGGGGGGTTATATGGGAGGCAGGGTTTAAGGGTCAGCACAACATTTTGGGCTGAAGGGCCTGTACTATGCTGTTCTATTCTATTTTTTATCCTATCTCACCCACAGCCTCTGCGACTCCAGTGAAAACAACCCAAGTTTGTTTAATGTCTTGTTATAGCACATGCCTTCTAATCCAGGCAACATCCTGGTAAACCTCTACTGTACTCTATCAAAAGCCTCGACAATTTTCCTATAATGGGGTGATCAGTGCTGTACGCAGTACTCCAGATGTGGCCTAACCAGGGTTTTATAAAGCTGCAACATAACTTCCTTACTTTTTAAATTCAGGCCCTCAACTAATAAAGATAAGTATGCTATTTGCCTTCTTAACCACCCTATCAACCTGTGTAGCCATTTTCAGAGAGCTATGAACTTGGACCCCAAGATCCCTCTGGTCATCAACACTGTTCAGGGTCTTGCACTGTCTCTTTAAATTTGTGCCACCAAGGTTCAGCACATTTATCTGGGTTAAACTCCATCTGCCATTTCTCCATCCATATTTGCAACTGATCGACTGCATATCCTGCTATATTCTTTGCCAATCTACTACACCATTCACAACACCACCAATGTTGGTTTCATCTGCAAACTTACTAACCGCACCCCCCCCCCCGACCCCATCTACATTCTCATCCAGGTCATCTACATACATTACAAACCGCAGAGGGGTCCCGGTAAAAATCCCTGTGAAATGTCACTAATCACAAACTTCCAGCTAGAATGATTCTCTCAGTAGCCGAAGGTATATCCCATCAGGCTCTGGGACATATCCACCTTAATGCTCTTTAAGAGACCCTACACTACCATCTTCCTTTACCTCAAAATGCCCAGGCCTATTAGTATCCCTAGCACTGATCCCTCTATCCTCCATGTCCTTGTCCTTCATAAATACTGATGCAAAATACTCATTAAAAACCTCTTCCACCCCCACCGATGACCCCTTCTCCCGTCTTCAACCCTCCTCTTCTTCATGGACACCCCGCTCTGGTCTTCTTCCTGCTCTGGATCTCTTTATCGCTAATTGCCGACGGGACATCAACCGTCTCGACTTCACCGCACCTTGTCCCCATTCCAACCTCACTCCTTCCGAACGCTCTGCTCTCCACTCCCTCCGCACTAATCCTAACCTTATTATTAAACCCGCCGATAAGGGGGGTGCTGTTGTAGTCTGGCGTACTGACCTCTACCTTGCCGAGGCACAGCGACAACTCGCGGATACCTCCTCTTATTTACCCCTCGATCGTGACCCCACTAAGGAGCACCAGGCCATTGTCTCCCACACCATCACCGACTTTATCCACTCAGGGGATCTCCCATCCACTGCTACCAACCTTATAGTTCCCACACCCCGCACTTCCCGTTTCTACCTCCTACCCAAGATCCACAAACCTGCCCGTCCTGGCCGACCTATTGTCTCAGCTTGCTCCTGCCCCATCGAACTCATTTCTGCATACCTCGACACTGTTTTATCACCCCTTGTTCAATCCCTTCCGACCTATGTTCGTGACACTTCTCACGCTCTTAAACTTTTCGATGATCTTAAGTTCCCTGGCCCTCACCGCTTTATTTTCACCATGGATGTCCAGTCCGTATATACTTCCATCCCCCATCAGGAAGGTCTCAAAGCTCTACGCTTCTCTTTGGATTCCAGACCTAATCAGTTCCCCTCTACCACCACTCTGCTCCGTCTAGCGGAATTAGTCCTTACTCTTAATAATTTCTCCTTTGGCTCCTCCCACTTCCTCCAAACTAAAGGTGTAGCTATGGGCACCCGTATAGGTCCTAGCTATGCCTGCCTTTTTGTTGGGTTTGTGGAACAATCTATGTTCCGTGCCTATTCTGGTATCTGTCCCCCTCTTTTCCTTCGCTACATTGATGACTGCATTGGCGCTGCTTCCTGCACGCATGCAGAACTCGTTGACTTTATTAACTTTGCCTCCAACTTTCACCCTGCCCTCAAGTTTACCTGGTCCATTTCTGACACCTCTCTCCCCTTTCTAGATCTTTCTGTCTCTGTCTCTGGAGATAGCTTATCCACTGATGTCTACTATAAGCCTACTGACTCTCACAGGTATCTGGACTATTCCTCTTCTCACCCTGTCTCTTGCAAAAACGCCATCCCCTTCTCGCAATTCCTCCGTCTCCGCCGTATCTGCTCTCAGGATGAGGCTTTTCATTCTAGGACGAGGGAGATGTCTTCCTTTTTTAAAGAAAGGGGCTTCCCTTCCTCCACTATCAACTCTGCTCTTAAACGCATCTCCCCCATTTCACGTACATCTGCTCTCACTCCATCCTCCTGCCACCCCACTAGGAATAGGGTTCCCCTGGTCCTCACCTACCACTCCACCAGCCTCCGGGTCCAATATATTATTCTCCGTAACTTCCGCCACCTCCAACGGGATTCCACCACTAAGCACATCTTTCCCTCCCCCCCTCTCTCTGCATTCCGCAGGGATCGCTCCCTACACAACTCCCTTGTCCATTCGTCCCCCCCATCCCTCCCCACTGATCTCCCTCCTGGCACTTATCCGTGCAAGTGGAACAAGTGCTACACATGCCCTTACACTTCCTCCCTTACCACCATTCAGGGCCCCAAACAGTCCTTCCAGGTGAGGCAACACTTCACCTGTGAGTCGACCTGTGATATACTGCGTCCGGTACTCCCGATGTGGCCTTTTATATATCGGCCAGACCCGACGCAGACTGGGAGACCGCTTTGCTGAACATCTACGCTCTGTCCGCCAGAGAAAGCAGGATCTCCCAGTGGCCACACATTTTAATTCCACATCCCATTCCCATTCTGACATGTCTATTCACGGCCTCCTCTACTGTAAAGATGAAGCCACACTCAGGTTGGAGGAACAACACCTTATATTCCGTCTGGGTAGCCTCCAACCTGATGGCATGAACATCGACTTCTCTAACTTCCGCTAGGCCCCACCTCCCCCTCGTACCTCATCTGTTACTTATTTTTATGCACACATTCTTTCTCTCACTCTCCTTTTTCTCCCTCTGTCCCTCTGAATATACCTCTTGCCCATCCTCTGGGTCCCCCCCCCCTTGTCTTTCTTCCCGGACCTCCTGTCCCATGATCCTCTCGTATCCCCTTTTGCCAATCACCTGTCCAGCTCTTGGCTCCATCCCTCCCCCTCCTGTCTTCTCTTATCATTTTGGATCTCCCCCTCCCCCTCCAACTTTCAAATCCCTTACTCACTCTTCCTTCAGTTAGTCCTGACGAAGGGTCTCGGCCTGAAACGTCGACTGCACCTCTTCCTAGAGATGCTGCCTGGCCTGCTGCGTTCACCAGCAACTTTGATGTGTGTTGCTTGAATTTCCAGCATCTGCAGAATTCCTGTTGTTTGCATTAAAAACCTCACCCACATCCTCCACATCCCAGCAAATCTTCCCCCCTTTATTCCTGAGTCGCTCTACCCTCTCCCTAGTTATCCTCTTCCTATTGACGTATGTGTAGAATGCCTTGGGACTCTCTTTAATCCTACTTGCCAAGAACTTTTCAGAGCCCCTCCTGGCTTTTCTAATTCCCTTACTTTGTTCTTTTCCAGCATCTTTATAATTCTCAAGGGCTCTGATTCTAGCCTCCTAAACTTTACATACTTTTCCTTTCTTCTTGACTAAATTCATCACTTTATGACATCCACGGTTCTCTTACTTTGCCATCCTTGTCCTTCTTCCTGGAACATACCTGTGCTATGCCCTGTGCAGTAGGCCTTTAAACACCCTCCACATGTTGGATCTGGACTTGCCCAAAAACAACTATTCTCAATTAGCTCTCCCTAGCTCCAGCCCAATGCTCTTGTAATTTGTCTTACTCCAATTTAATATTTCCCCGCAAGGTTCATGCTTCTCCTTAAGTTTTAGGATGGCTGGAGATAAGGATTTGTGGTCACTGTTTCCTAACTGCTCAGCCACTGAAACGTCAGTCACCTGACCAGGCTCATTATCCAACACCAGGTCTAGTACAGCCCCTTCTCTTGTTGGATTATCAGTATGTTGACTTATGAAACTGTCCTGGATGCTCCTAAAAAATTCTGCTGGATCTAAACCTCTTGCTCTCAGATGGTCCCAGTTTATATTAAGGAAGTTGAAGTTTCTCATGACAGCATCTTTCATTAATCTGCCTGCATACGTGTTCTCAATGTCTTTGAGGGTCAGTAGTACAATCCCATAAGGGTGAATGCACCCTTCCTATATCTGAGTTCTACCCACACAGGCTCAGTGGACGAGCCCTCCATTATGTCTCTCTGAGTGCATCTGTGATATTGCCCTTGATTAGCAGTGCAACTCCCCCATCACTTGTACCTCCCCCTCTAACTTTTCTAAAACATCTAAACTCTGGGACATTAAGTATCCGTTCCTGTCCCTCTCTGAACTACATCTCTGAAATGGCCACAACATCATAGTTCCATGTACTGGTCCATGTTCTAAGTTCATTTTTTTTTTAGGCATCCGTTAGTCTCATGAGACCATGGATTTGCACCTTGGAAAGTGTCCAGGGCGCAGGCCTGGGCGAGGTTGTATGGAAGACCGGCAGTTGCCCATGCTGCAAGTCTCCCCTGTCCACACCACCAATGTTGTCCAGGGGAAGGGCACTAGGGGCTGATACAGCTTGGCACCAGTGTTGTCGCAGAGCAATGTGTGGTTAAGTGCCTTGCTCAGGGACACAACACGCTGCCTCAGCTGAGGTCCAAACTCACAACCTTCACATCACTAGACCAACGCCTTAACCACTTGGCCACGCTAACACACCCTTACACAATACTCTGGGCATTAATATACATACACTTCGATCTATCAGTTCCATCGTATCCATTAATTTGCTCCTGCCTGTCTTTACTGGCCTCGACATTTATCTTCCTCTCCATCCCTCCACGTTCTCACCTGGTGCCCTGGTTCCCACCTCACTGCCAAGCTAGTTTAAACCCTCCGAAGTAGCACTAGGGAGCCTCCTGGTCAGGATATTGGTTCCTCTCCAACCCATTCCTTTAGTACAGCGGTCCCCAACCACCGTCCGCGGACCGGTACTGGGCCGCAGAGCATGTGCTACCGGGCCGTGAGGAAACAACTGAGTCAGCTGCACCTTTCCTCATTCCCTGTCACGCACTGTTGAACTTGAACATAGGGTTGCCAACTGTCCCGTATTTGCCGGGACATCCCATATATTGGGCTAAATTGGTTTGTCCCGTATTTCTCCTGCTAAGGTAGAGCGATCCTATGAAACCTTTTGTGCCGAAATGGCATAAAGTGAAGAAGCGACTACCATTAATTTATATTGTAAAAATGTTTGAGTGTTCCCAGACCCAAAAAATACCTAACAAATTATACCAAATAACACATAAAACCAAAAATAAATAACACTAACATATAGTAAAAGCAGGAATATTATGATAAATACACAGCCTATATAAAGTAGAAATAATGTATGTACAGTGTAGTCGGGAAGATGAAGGCAAAACTGATTGGTGGGGAGAAAAAAAATCGGCATGCACGCGCACATCACATGCGCACACAGGTGCCCGCGCGAGGCTTCATGGTCATGGTAGTCTTTCTTGGGGTAAAGTGTCCCGGGATTTGACTGCTACTTTTGTCCCTTATTTGGGAGTGAGAAAGTTGGCAACCCTAACTGTAAAGGACATGTTGAGGTGAGTTTAACCCTATTTGAACACCGGCCCCCCCCCCCCACCCACCGGTCAGCCAGTCCACAAGAATATTGTCAATATTAAACCGGTCCACGGTGCAGAAAAAGTTGGGGACCCCTGCTTTAGTACATGTCACCCCTGCCCTTCTTCTGTGCAAGGTATAGTTTAATATTTGCCTCATAATGACTTAGTGTGCAGCACCTTTGTAGGATGCAGATTCAAATCGTATTCCAGAGACTGAGTACTGAAATCTAGTCTAGCACTCTGAGGTAGTGTCACATTATCAGAGCTGATACCTTTACCTAGAAAACCCTATCTTCAGGTTGCTGTGGAAGGTTATGACATACTTTGAGGAGGAGTTAAGGAATTAACCTCATCAGGAGTTACTCCTCAACAAACATCATCTGATCTGATACTCTGGCCATTGACGTATTTCTTCCATGCTTGACAATGAACTCCCGTACAGGCAATTTATTCTGAGGTTCTTCATAGGAAAAGATTATTAACTGGGTAGCGGAAAAAAGTTCAAGGATATACTCAAAACCTCATTGAAGAAATGTAACAGTCCCTCTAACTTTGACTTAACTTCAAAGTGAAAACCGAGATTTGCATTAGTACCTTGAAGCTCAAGACCATACAACAAAAGAACACAGAAGTTCTTCATAAGTCATGGAAAGTATATATCACCTCTCAAATTGGAGCTACCTTATTTGCCATCTCAGGCTCATCAAAACTGGATGGAAGAATTTATCCTTGATCTTGTCAGACTGTTTAGAGAATAATATGGCAAACTAATATATTGGTTCGAAAAGCTGAAACACATCAGTGTTCAAATAATTGTTATTTCTCTTCAAAAACCTGAAGCCAAAATTGTCAGTACTTACTCCATATTCATTGTCAACAGCATTAGTAATTAGTAGAAAGTCTGGATAGCCAACCATGACCATCATATATCGAAGCTGAAAGAGAAAAAAAGAGATATTCAATAATTTATTGAAACAGAGAGGGAAGGCAAAGTTCCCTTATCAAGAAGGGAAGTAAGTCCCAATACTGTCTTTACAAATTGCAGGAATATTGTATCAGCTGGAGACCATCCTATTACCATCCTGCCAAAAGCTTAATTAGTACTTACAGTGCAAAATATGATCCGAAGAATATGGTAAACTATAATTATATGATAGATCTTATTCCATTGGCATCAATCTCTTCATGTTTGATACAAAACAAAAATAGAAAATGTTGCAAGTACTCAGCAGGACGCACTACATCGGTGGGAAGTGAAAGAAAGTCAAAGGTTAGGGTCAGAGACCCTTCACTAGAACTTCAAATGACACAAAATAAGCCTTGGTTTGGATTATTATTATTGTCAATGTACCAAACTACAGTGAAAATCTTGTCTTACATACTGCTCATTCAGATCAAATCAATACACAGTATATTGAGGTGGAACAAGGTAAAACAATAACAATACAGAATGAAGTGTAAAAGCTCCAGAGAAAGAGTAGACCAGGGCATCATAAAATGAACAGTACCTTTGAAATACTGAACAGAGGAGAGAGGGGAAGATGTATCTGATAGTGGGAAGATGTGTTGAATGAAGAGGATGCTAGGGTAGAAGATGAGGACCAGGGAAACACTGTCCCTGAGTGAGAGCAGAGGAGAGTGAAATACGTTTGTAGATGAGATGTGCTGGTGACCTTGGTTAATAAAGGTAGAGGGGAAGCCACTGTTCAGAAAGAACAAAAACATTTCAGGGGCACCAATATGAAATGCCCCATTATTGGAGCAAATATGATTGAAACAGAGAAAACTAGGAGAATGTAATAGTATTGTTACTGGTGGCAGGATAGATTGAAGAGGAGTCAGGGTAACGTGGGAGCCTCTTTGATGCCTCTTCCCACTCCCACACTAACCTATCAGTCGGTGGCCTCAATATTGTCGCTGTGACGACCAATGCAAACTTAAGGAATAGAATCTCATCTCCTGTCTGACCTTCCACTTGTCCTCACACTCTGCATTTCGCATCTCCCAAATTAATTTGTCTTGGCTCTTACATCTAGATTCTCACTTAGATCATTAACCAGACCTTGTTTACACTTTATACCCATGGCTGCACAGTTTTACTGCATCAGAAACATCCCACTCCTCCACCCTCCTTACAGCTTTACAAACTTCTTCTGCGTCCTTTTAAGTTCTGCTGAAGGGTGTCTCACTTAAAAAATTGACTGTTTCTCTTCCCACAGATATGGCCTAGCCTGATGAGTATTTCCAGCATTTTCTGTTTTCATTTTACATTTCTAGCATCGGCAGTTTCTTTGATCTTCTCTCAGTGATTGATTTTCTATTTCTTTGCAATACGAAGAAGATTTTACTTCAAGTTCATAGCTCAGATGTGGGCATCACAGACAAAGCTGCGGGCTGATTGACCTGTCCTAACTGGCCACGGACAACTGCTGAAAGGTGAGGACAATCCCTTTGTGCTCAAAAGTAAAACTCTAGGGTTTTGAATCAATGATGACAAAGCTTCCAAGTCAGGATGGTTTATAACACAGAGAGCAGCCAGGGCATCATGGCAATACTCTACCTGTGGTTCCTGTCCACCATCAAGGCAGTCATGTACACAAGTAAAAATACTCCACTGCTCCACCAGAGTCCTGACTTATGCCTTGAAAATGTTGCAAGGAATTGGGTGACCTGGAGTACTTATCACAATAAGAGTATGATATTAAACATCAAAAGTGCAGGGTCAAATAGAGGACGAAGATGTAATGGGCGCACACAGAAATGTACTGTAGATGCATTGTATACTTAGGCCTGTAACCAGAGGTCATGTAAATCACAACCACAGTCCTCAGAAAAGTAAAGACCTGCAGTTAAAAGAGTCAGTGAAGGCCAACCAATATTCTTTTTCCTCCACCTACTGTCATAAATAAGCCCAAGACATAATTAGAAATATCCAGACAAGTACCCCAGGGAGAGAAGGAAAGATTAATGAAATAATGATGTTAATTTAACATCCAGAACTAAAGACAACAGCCTGAAAAAAACAGATGTGATCATTGGTAAGAGAGAACAGAAGACTTGCTTAAGAAATTAATGCTCATAAGGATAGACTGAACTATTTTTTTAGTATTGGCATGAGCAGCAGCTATAGATGTGATTTAGTATGGAAACAATGGCCTTTGAGATTGACGATAGTGTTCAAGGAGTCTAGAGAACTTGTCAATGAAAGACTCTTTCTGCTTATTCATTGATGTTCGTAAGCAAATTTCAAAGTTATAAAGTGTATGTTATCACTCAGCACCGAGGGTAGTAAGATACTGGTGTAACACTGTTGGCCTTTGTTTCTGAACAGACCCTTATTGATCTTTATGTGAGCAATAAAACATCCTCCCTTTACTAATAAGACGGAAAATTGAATCATTAAGTGATACCTCTCATATCTCAAAGCAACAGCTGACAAAAGGTAAAAGTTACATGCAGAATATTCAGACTCTGATCTGTTCTGCTAACCTCACATTTATGCAGCTGTGCAGTTAAGTTTCCGAATAATGTGTCACTCACTTCCCACCACCTCCACAGGGTTTTGGTACGTTGATAGCAAAGAATACAGCATTTGGGAATGTCAAGAGGAGATAATTAAACTCTATTGCTTTGTACCTGTTGGCATAAATGCTACTTGCCATGTTATATCTTAAAGCCAACCCCGTCTTGCTCCAAGTAGTCATGGACTGCTTCGTTATATGAGAAGATGCGTGTGGAACTAGACAATCATCAGTGAACAACTTCTGAATTGAAAATAAACTGGGAAAGTTCCAGAAGAAACCACAATAGCGGCTAAGGTCTTGGGTGCTGCCTTTAGGAATTACTGCAGGAGACTGTAATGTTCAGCCTCCAATAACAACATTCGCCTTGATTCTGAATTTGACTCCAACCACTGGACTGCTTTGGCTTTCATCTTATCAGCGTTCCTCGATGCCACAACCTGTCAGCTGTTGCCTATATATCAAGGACAACTTATCTCATCCCACCTCCAGAATCTAACTGTTTACATGTTTGTACTAAAGTTGTAGCGAGGTCTGAAGCCAAGAGGTGCTGGCACAAACCCAAACTGACAATCTGTAATGAGGTTATTGGTGAGTTAAGTGCTGCTTGGCAGCATTACTGACAGCACCTTCCCT
This sequence comes from Mobula birostris, assembly GCF_030028105.1. Taxonomy (NCBI): domain Eukaryota; kingdom Metazoa; phylum Chordata; class Chondrichthyes; order Myliobatiformes; family Myliobatidae; genus Mobula; species Mobula birostris. The sequence continues at coordinate 43,145,305 of NC_092373.1, read as the reverse complement.
TGCAGCTGATGAACAGAGTTGATTGATGAGGAGTTAATTAAGAAGATTGTATCTGTCCTTTTTTGTTGAGAACAGAACATACCTCGGTAATTTTCTGCATTGCTCATATTTCTCATTGTTGTAGCTGATCAAGCATAGATTGGTTAGAGGCATAGCTTATTCATGATTCAAGATTCAAAGTACATTTATTGTCAAAGAATGTATAAGTTCTACAACATTGAGATTTGTCTGCTTCCGGGTGGCCGCAAAGCAAGAAACCCGAAAGATCCCAATTTAAAAAAAAGACCAACCCCCAGTTCATAGAAAAAGAGAAAAAAAGCACAAATCATGCAAACAATAGAAGCAATAACAACAGCATTCCAAACCAAACTGAATCCTTAGATCTAAATCCCTGGAGCAGGCCCAAAATATGTTCTGAGGAACATATCTTCAGCAGTTTAGCTGGGTTATTTTCAGGGCCCTTAGTCTTTACTTAGTGAACTTTGTGTTTGATAATATTATATGGAATGATTCCATTTAGGCGAATTACATGGAGTGATTATCCTTGACATCCAAGTAGCAGCTGCTGGATTGTAGACCACTGCTAAAATGGAAGTCAGTGGGAATCAGAGCCCAAACTTTCCAGTTATTAGTGCCAAATACAAAACAAACACAATTGTTGTTAATGCAATCTCAGTTTCCCTGGAAGATCACTGCTAAAATTGCTCAGGGCAGTGTTCAAGACCTAAGCCTCTTCCATAGCTTCTTCCAGAACTTTCCGGCTCATTATAAGCTGGAAGTTGTTCTTTTAAACATTTCTTCATGTAAAGAAGTAGTTCATGACTACTTTGAACAAGAATTAATGACATTTAGGCCTGAGATGATACTTTGCAAGACTTCATGCTGAAGATTGTCTGAAAATAACTGTGGAATATTCCAGCTATATATTTACATGTTGACCTGTGCCAAATCTGGAGATAGACATTCTCAGAGCCTTCTTTTCTTCTGTCAGTTTAAATATTTGCCACCTCTCATGACAGTTAGATTTCAATGTGTTTTTTGAGAGATTTCATAGTTCTCTCTATAATTTCCTGCTTCTGCAGGCGCAATGCCTTCACTCGGTCGGCATTTTGTAACCTACTCGATGCTGCTGAAGACACATGCTCTTCTAGAATATTTACTGAGACCTATAACATGATGTATTATCTTCCAGGTGAATATGAGATACTCTACTTGAATCAGAATCAGAATCAGGTTTATTACTGGCATATGTAATGAAGTTTGTTGTTTTGCGGCAATACATTGCAATACGTAATAATAAAAATACTAGTAATTACAATAAGATATATATTTTTTAAAAGTTTAATTAAATAAGTAGTTCAAAAAGAGACTTAAAATATTGAGGTAGCATTCATGGGTTCATTGTCCATTCAGAAATTTGATGGCAGAGGGGAAGAAGTTCCTAAAATGTTGAGTGTCTGTCTTCAGGCTCCTGTACCTCCTCCTTGATGATAACAAGGAGAAGAGGGCATGTCCTGGGTGATGGGGGTCCTTAATGTTGGATGCTGCCTTTTTGAGGCAACTGCTTTTGACAATTTCCTGGATGATGTTGAGGCTAGTGCTCATGATGTAGTTGACTGAGTTTGTAACTTTCTGCAGCTCATTCAGATCCTGTGCTGTGGCCCCTCCATACCAGACGGTGATGCAACCAGTTAGAATAATCTCCACAGTACATCTGTAGAAATTTGTGACTGTCTTCGATATCATACCAAGTTTCCTCAAACTCCTAATGAAATATGGCCATTGTCATGTCTTCTTTGTAATTGCATCACCATATTTGGCCCAGGATAGATCTTCAGAAATGTTGACACTGAAGAACTTGAAATTGCTCACCCCTTCCACTGCTGATCCCTTTATGAAGATTGGTGTGTGTTCCCTTAACTTCTTCTTTCTGAAATCCATTATCAATTCATTGGTCTTCCAGATGTTGAGTGCAAGAGGGTTGTTGTTGCTGCACCGCTCAGCTAGCTGATCTATCACATGCAGTACACCCAAAATGCTGGAGGAACTCAGCAGGGTAGGCAGCATCTATGGGAAAGAGTAAACAATCGACATTTCAGACTGAGACCCTTCAACACGCTGATGGGATAGCCCAACGGTACTTAATGTTCTTAGTAACCAGCAGTGACATGCGATTGTAAAAGAACATAAAGGATGAACAAATATACCTTTGATTGGATCTGGAGTGGCTGCTGCGTTTGAGCGCGCTGCCATCTTGACCAGAACTGGAAAAGATGCTTCATTGCCAAATGATGTTTGATCTGTGTCTAGCCATGCAGTTGTTGGTGTAGAGAGAGTAAAGCTGTGGCTAAGCACACATCCTTGAGATGCACCAGAGTTGATTGTCAACAAGGAAGAGATGTTACTTCTGACCTGCACTGACTGTGGTCTCCTGACGAAGAAGTCAAAGATCCAGTGGCAGAGGGTGGTAGAGGCCCACGTTTTGGAGTTTGTTGATTAGTACTGAGGGTTTGATGGTGTTGAATGCTGAGCTGTAATCAACAAGCAGCGGCCTGATGTAGATATCGCTATTGTCCTGGTGATCCAAGGTCAAGTGGAGAGCCAGTGAGATTGTGTCCATGGCTCTGAGCTTCTTTTCAGGCACTGCCTTGTTGGATACTTTCCCAGTTCTTGCACAAGACCCCATATGTTGTTGGAAGAAGCTGTGGAATCAATTGGGCTGTTAATTGGGCTTTGTTGAGTCTAGTGGTAAGATCAATGCTGGGTGATGTATTCAATATTCTTGTAATTATTCTTTATAATAGTGGTTTCCTGGATCTTGATGGCTTGCTAGGAGAGTTTAAAGTGTAGTTGTGGGTTCTTGTATCCCATATAGGCCAGATAGTATTTCTTCCCTTTAGAGAACCAGATGGGATTTTGCTTCAGTTTGCTTGTTTATGTTTCTAGGTGATTTGCGCTTGTTTAACATTCCAGACAGAATGTCATCATAAGATAGGAATACGATTTAAGGTACTAAACTAGGTTTAGTTACTAGTGGTACTTATACCAGGGAATTGAGTGCCAAAACATCACTTTAACATATTTTTAAGTTTTGCCACTTATTAGAGAAAAAAACATTGAAGCATTATTAAATTTTGCTTTCTTTTTCATTGTTATAGGCAGAATTAATCAAGCTCACAATTATCACAGAACTCTGTCGTGTACCACTAAATGCTGTCACAGAAGTTGTATCCATGTAACAACAATACATGCACAATGTAATTCACCCACGTGAAACATTTGGGAATTTTCTAAAAGATGATAAGCTCTTTCTTCTTCACATGCAAATAAGTCAAACTGACAATGTACAGTTGTAATCTAATTATAGAAGGAGACTGGAACTGATGTATCATCATAGATCTTCCACTGCATTTCATGTCAAAGCTAATTAGATGATTTAAAATCCAATATAAAAACCCAATATTATTTAGTGCTGCTTAATGATATTTCAGTAGGATTCCTGGAACAGACCTTTGCTCTTGCTGCTTCCTTTGTCTCTTCATCCATCCAATCTAATTCATCTAGTCGATGATCAAATGCATGTTTAATGTCTTCAGCCAGTTGTTGTACCTTATCAGAATAAAAATAACCATGGTTCTATAAGATGAGGGCTTATTTGCATGATAATTCAAAAATATTAATTTAATCTGTTGTTGGAATCTTAATGGAAAATAAAACTTACTTTTATTTTGCTGGAAGATGAAAAGTATTCTTCAACAAAAAGGGCTCCCAGAGCCATACCAAACTGCTTATTGGCTTCGTTTAAGCACATTCTCCCAAGATCAATCTTTTTCTCTGTGCCATCCAACTCTTTAGAGAAGTCATGAATTGCGTCTCTGAATGGCGTGGATAGGTGTTCACTCAGAGTAACTACAATGCGCCACATCATATAATTATGCAGAACCCTGAAAGTACAAACGTATGACCACATATATCAGTGTTATACCCCAATGGATGCCTTCTGTATGTTGCTTACTTATGTTGTTAATATTTTCACATGACGGCCATAATTATCTATTCAGAGTCACATACAAGTGAAATGTATAGATATTTAACATCAGCTACGTTTTTTCAATCCTCCCCCCCCCCCCCACCTTTTTACTCTGACTTCTCATCTTTTTTTCCAGTCCTAACAAAGGGACTTGGCCCGAAACGTTGACGGCTTATTCCTTTCATTAGATTCTGCCTGGCCTGTTGAGTTCCTCCAGCATTTTGTGCAAGTTGCCTTCTTTCAATTGGGAACTGGATCTTTTAGTGGTTTTTAGTTAACAGGATTGGTACTGTAGGCTTGGATTATTTCTTACACTTCCCTTCCTGTTCTGGGTCTCGGTCTCCATCCCAGGAGACAAATTAACCACTGGTAAAACCTACAGATTTTCACTCTAACCTACACCTCCACAGATTTCCACTCCAACCTACACCTCCTCCCATACTGTCTCCTCTGAGGACACCATCCCCTTCTCTCAGTTCTCTGTCTCCGCCACATCTCTTCTCAAGATGTGATTTTGTGCTCTGGATCTTCTGAAAAGTCACAAAACATGGTTCTACTCCGGTCTAGTTGATGGAGCCCTCATCTGCATTTCCTCCATTTTCCACACATCTATTTTCACAAACCCCTTCCCTCTCTCGACCTCACCACCCACTCTTCCTCGGACAGGAAAGGAATAGAGGTCATTTGGTCATCAGCTGTCTCCCTCTAGCCTCAGCGTACGATCCTTCACCACTTCTGTCAGCTCCAATGGATCCCACCACCAGCCACATCTTCCTCTCTCCCCACTCTTTCTCTTGTTTCTGCAGTGGCCCATCTCCCTGTGAGTCCCTCACCTTCTCATCCCATCCAACCCACTTCTCCCTGTTTCCTGACACTTTTCACTGTAATTGTAGGTGCTGCAACAGTTGTCCCAACAACATCTCTGTCCCAACAACATTCAGATACGAGAAAAGCCCATCCAGATGAGGCAGAGATTCATGTGCACCTCTGCCAAAATGATAAATTGTATCTGTCCTCCTCTACATCGGCAAGACCAAATGTAAACCAGGTGAATGTTTTGCAGAGCACCTTTACCTTGTCCACAATGGTCACCTTGGGCTTCAGGCTACGTGTCACTTCAACTTCTCTTTCATTCCCACACTGATGTGTTTGTTCTCATCCTTCTCCACAGTCACAGTGAGACTACATGCAAACCTGAAGTCCACAGCCCAATGGTATGAACATTGAATTTTCCAGCTTCAGGTAACCCACTCCTACCAGTCTACCCAGGGCCTCTCTCCCTTTGTCCACCTTTTCCATCCTTCCTCTATTCTCCCTTGCCTAAATATTGCCTGCCCCAATGACAACTGCTCTACATGTGACTGCAAGAAACTGTAGAGAGTTATAAACAGAGCTCAATACATCATAAACCAGCCTGCCCTCCATGGGCTCTCTCTACATTTCTCGCCACTTCAGTAAAGGAGTAACATTCACCCACGGACGTTCTCTTCTCTTCCCTTTTTCATTAGACAAAAGACACAAAATCCTGAAAGCATGTACTATTACGCTCAGTGACAGCTTCTACCCAGCTGTTACAAGACCACTGAATGGTCCCTAATTCAATAAGATGGACTCTTGACCTCACAATCTACCTTGTTATTATCTTGTACCGTATTTAAATACCCAGATGGTACCTTCTCTGTGGCTGTTACACTTTGTTCTGCATTCTGGTATTGTTTTACTTTGTTCTACCTGAATGCACTGGGTAATAATTTGATCTGCATGAACAACTTTTCACTAATTCTCGGTACATGTGAAATAATAATCCAATTCTGATTCAAATTTCTGTCAGTATCCTGACGATTCCCTCCTTAATCAGCTCCAAATGCTGTATTTTTTCTCTCTTCTTCTTGACATTCAATTAACACTTATCTGCCTCTGTCTCAAGGTTCAAAGTTCAAAGTCAATTTATTATCAAAGTATGTAAATGTTACTGTATATTACCTTGAGATTCATTTTCTTACAAGCATTTACAGAAAATAAGAAATACAATAGAATTTACAATAAAAACTATGCATAAGCAAACAAAGGCTGACAAACAACCTACTTGCAAAAGAAAACAAACTGCAAATAAAAGTAATACTGAGAACGTAAATTGTAAAGAGTCCTTGAAAGTGAGTCTGTAGATTGCAGAACAGGTTCAGAGCAGTGGTGATTGCAGTTATCTATGGTCGTTCAGGGTCTGATAGTTGCAGGGTTTTCCTGAACCTGGTGGCGTGGGACCTAAGGCTTCTGTACCTCCTACCCAATGGTAGTAGCAAGAAGAGAGCATGGCCTGGACGGTGGGGATCCTAAACAAAGGATGCTGCTTTCCTGTGGCAGTGCTCCATGTAAGTGTGTTTAATGCTGGGTGGGGATTTGTCTGTGATGGACTGGGTTACGTCCATCACCTTCTGCAGTCCTTTCCATTCCTGGGCATTGGTGTTTCTATACCAGGCTATGATGCAACCAAAGCACCACACACAAATGCTGGAGGAACTCAGCAGGACAGGCAGCATCTATGGAAATGAATAAAGTCAGCATTTCAGGCCGAGACCCTTCCTCAGGACTGAACAAGAAAGGGGGAGATGCCAGAATAAAAGGGTGGCGGTGGGGGGGGGGGGAACGAGGCTAGCTGGAAGGTGATAGGTGAAGCCAGGTTGGTGGGAAAGGTAAAGAACTGGAAAAGAAGGATTTTGATAGGAGAGGAGAATGGACCATAGGAGTAATGGAAGGAGGAAGGGACCCAGGGGAAGGTGATAAGCAAATGGGAAGAGGTAGGAGGACAGAGTGGAACACAAGAGGGGAAGCGGTGGGAATTTTTTTTACTGGAAGGAGAAATTGATGTTCATGTCATCAGGTTGGAGGCTACCCAGACGGAATACAAGGTGTTGCTCCTCCACCCTGAGGGTGGCCTCATCGTGGCACAAGAGGAGCCATGGGCCGACATGTTGGAACAGGAATGGGAATTGGAATTAAAATGTTCCGCTTTTGGTGGATGGAGTTGAGGTGCTCGGTGAAGCAGTCCCCTACTTAACAATGGATCTCACCAGTGCAGAGGAGGCCGCACTGGGAGCACTGGGCACAATGGATGACCCCAGCAGATACGCAAGTGACTGTTACCTTATCTGGAAGCACTATTTGGGGCCTGAATGGAGGTAAGGGAGGAGCTGTATGAGCAAGTGCAGCACGTAGGCCACTTGCATAGATAAATGCCAGGAGGGAGATTAGTGGGGAGGGATGAATGAGCAAGGGAGTCTCAGAAGGAGTGATCCCTGTGGAAAGCGGGGAAAGGTGTTGGGGGGGTAAGTAAAGCTATGTTTAGTGGTATGATGCCTGTGGAAGCTGCAGAGTTTGATATGTTGGATGTGGAAGGTCATGGGGTGGTAGGTAAGGATAAGAGGAACTCTATCGCTGTTAATGCGGCAGGAAGATGGGTGAGAGCGGATGTTCACGAAACAGAGGAGATGCAGGTGAGGGCAGCATCAATAGTGGTGGAAAGGAAATTGCATTCTTCAAAGAAGGAGGATATCTCTGATGTACTGGAAAGGAAAGCCTCGTCTTGGGAACAGATGTGGGACTGAGAAAAGGGACTTGCATTTTTACAGGAGATAGGGTGGGAAAAGTTTGGTCAAGATAACCATGGAAAGTGGTAGGTTTATAAAAGATGGCAGTTGGTAGTTAGCAACCAGTTAGGATATTCTGCACTGTGCATCTATCGAAGTTTGTGATGCCATACCAAATCTGAACAGAGTTTTGAGAAAGTGGAGGCAGTGTCATGCCTTCCTTGTGATGAAACTTAAGTGCTGGTCCCAGGATAGGATCAGAATCAGAATCAGATTTATTATCACCGGCATGTGACGTGAAATTTGTTAACTTAGCAGCAGCAGTGCAATGCAATACATAATATAGAAGAAAAAAATGAAATAAAAATAATAATAATAATAAATAAATAAATAAATAAATAAATTACAGTTATACATATATTGAATAGGTTAAAAATCATGCAAGGAAAAACAGAAATCAGTTCCTCTGATATGCTGACAAGAAATGTACAGTTATTGACGCTCTCCATTTCTGTTCCCCTAATGAAGACTGGCTTATGGACTCCAGATTCTTCTTCATACGGTCAATTTTCCATCCTTCTTTTCAACCACATTCCTCCACTTGTCGACATACCACCCACACTGCCCATCCCATTCCACCTATCACCTTCTGGCCTCTGGCTCACCTCCTCTCTACTAGCTGGTTTCCCACTCCAATCCCAGTCCTGACACAGGGCCTCAACACAAACTGCTAACAATCCTCTTTACCTCTACAGAAGCTGCTTGGCCTGCTGCATTCTTCCAGCAGCTTATGGTTTTTGCGAATGGATTTGTAAATTTGGCACTTCATAATTCTGCAAAACTCTAGAGTGGCTTATTGTGTTTTCTCTGTAAAGATTAATACAACTAGTATCAATGTCTCCAAGTTATCCTGGGAATAAATTGGCTTCCACCCTTGTAGCTGCAGCTGATTGTCAGAGTTCACCAAAATCCTATTCATGGATATGCAAGAGAAGATCTCCCACTGAGAAATCTATGCCTCTAGCAGAGGAGCTCAGAAGGGAAAATCAGTGTGAAACAAGTAAACCCAGTAATTATAATTTCCCTGACTTTCAAAGAGAGATTTTGGCAGTCTGAGAGGACTTAACAGGCTGATTTTCCTCCTCCTCTTCCTTTATGACTCTACAACAGGCATGCAAACCCACTGCCTTCTTTTTAATGTAACAATTCATATTAGTGCCTAAATATAGTCTTCTGGTTCACCTTTCAATTCAGAAAACAGATTTTGGAACTAATCTATTGCCCCATCAAAGAAAGTCTTAATCTATCAAAACTAACATTTTTTACTTTGAAGCATAAATATTCCGTTGGCAATGAAATGGTTAAATTGGGTCAAACTGTGAGTTAACGTCAGCATTACCAGTGCAACGACTGAATCAATAAAGAGTGAATTTGTAATAAGTTTAAATCACTTGTGTATTCAGAGGTTCTGTTTGAGTGTAAACACTTGGAATTATCATTGATGGCCTGTCATGAAGAGTGAAAAACAAATACAACGCCTCACTGTAGGCTCGCATAATAGAAACTGTATACCTACTGAAATATCAAGCCTTTGTAAATAAACATTATCATTTTTATGAGTCAAATATATTAAATTAACTCCAGTGTCCGTGGCCCTCTCGTATTTACCATTTGTTAAATTCATTTTGTTCACTTCTTCCTATCACATAGCTACTGTCCTTTACGTTTGACTGTAGAAGCAGACAGCACAGCGTTGTGCACTGACTCTAATGGGAATCATGCCAAAAGCACAGGCAGCTGACACGGATCCTCATCAGTTTCTTCTCGGCAGGGACGGTCTGAGATAATGGTCATTATGGAAACTGATGAAATTAATCCGAAAAAAGAACCTCAGGGAGATTCACCCATAAATTCATACTGAAAATGCATGAGATAATTATTATGAGTCAGAATGCTCCGTTACACAGTATCTTTAAAAGAAAATCCTTCTGCTATCAGCCAGTGGAATTGGAGGTGGGTGAAAATCCAAAAATATTGAATTCCTGTAAAACATGTTAATTTCTGGTACACCAGAGCAACGTTAATGGCCGAGTATAAAAATGTTTCTGGAGAGAATAATTTACTTGAATATGCTAATGCAGTCATGTGCCTCACAAATTCCTCAGCTCAGGAGCTGCATGCTGAATTTTACCAAATTTCAGGAAAACCCTGCAATTAAAGTGAGGCAGAAATGACCAGCTCAGTCTTTACCTGTGTTTTATTGATGGGATTGGCCACTGTTTGAAATAAAACAAGCCTCCATGTGCTGTGATCTTGCCAATAATGTCATCAAAGACCCTATGATCTGTTGTATCTACAATACAACCATTTTGATCCTCCAGTAATCTCTGTATTCCAAATGATACCATATTTTAAAAGTAGATCAAGATCAGCTTTATTTGTCATATGTACTTTGAAACATGTGCCATTTGCGTCAACGACCAAAATAATCTGAGGATGTGCTGCGGGCAGCCCACAAGTGTCTCCATGGTTCCGGTGGCAACATAGCATGCTATCAACTTACCAACCCGTACGTGTTTGGAATGCAGGAGGAAACTGTAGAACCAAAAGGAAACCCATGTGGTCACAAGAAGAATGTAAAGCTCCTTTCAGACAAAGGCAGGTATTGAACCTGGGCAAGCACGAGGAAATCTGCACATGCTGGAACTTCAAGCAACATACATAAAAGTTGCTGGTGAATGCAGCAGGCCAGGCAGCATCTCTAGGAAGAGGTACAGTCGACGTTTCGGGCCGAGACCCTTCTTTCAAATCTTACTAGCTCTTCTTTCAGTTAGTCCTGACGAAGGGTCTTGGCCCGAAACGTCGACTGTACCTCTTCCTAGAGATGCTGCCTGGCCCGCTGTGTTCACCAGCAACTTTGATGTATATCGAACCTGGGTGCTGGTCCTGTAATACCTTTATGCTAACTGCTAGGCTACCATGCTGCCTTCCCCCTGTCTTTTTTTAACACCCAGGTACATTGAGAATATTGCCTCCTTCCCTTTCAACTTTCCAGGATGACAAACAGTTACACCAAAAGTTCAAATGAAAGGTTATTAACCTGAAATGTTGAGTCTGTTCCTTTCCTCATAATATTACCTAATCTGCTGAGTATTTCCAACAGAATTTCTAATCACAGTCTCTACTTGGACTACTGTGTTCATTCTGGCCACTTTATTACAGGAAGGATGTGGATACTATAGAGAGAGTGCAAAGGAGATTTACAAGGATGTTGCCTGGAATGGAGGGAGTACCTTATGAGAAAAGGTTGAATGAACTTGGTCTTTTCTCCTTGGAGCAACATAGGAAGAGAGGTGACCTGATAGAGGTGTATAAGATGATGAGAGGCATTGATAATGTGGATAGCCAGAGGCTTTTTCCCAGAGCCAAAGCGGCTAACATGAGGGGGCATAGTTTTAAGGTGCTTGAAAGTAGGTACAAGGGGGATGTCAGAGGTACGTTTTTCACACAGAGTGGTGAGTGCATGGAATGCACTGCCAGCGAAGGTGGCAGAGGTGGATATAATAGGGTCTTTTAAAAGACTCTTAGATAGGTACATAGAGCTTGGAAAATCCGGGGGCTATGCGGTAGGGTATTTCTAAGCTATTTCTGGAGTGTTACATGGTTGGCACAACATTGTGAGCTGAAGGGCCAGTGATGTGCTGTAGATTTCTGTTTCTGCTTCATTTTCATATGCATGTTTGCAGGAAGTTAGCATGTGACTAGTTAACTGAAGGCAGTGCCCGGAACCTCAGGTGTCCCTTTCCAGTGAGGTGCTCTATATAAAGGTAGGTGGCATATTTGTTTTACGTGCAGTTCTGACCTTGACCTTCCTATGACTTACTTTATTGATTCCTCCCCAACCCCATTCTGCCACGTTTTTGCCCCAGTTATGCTCTGGCCAGCGTCTCTGCAAGTTTCAGGAAAACTTCCTTTCACCTCTCTGCTGAAGTAAACAAATATCAGCTAAATGTGGAACTTTTAGATACTGTCTGCAGTCTAACCTTCTGTAATTTAATCTTCAGAAATCAGTCATCTGAAAATTTCAAGTATTTACAAGACATTTTTTTTTTCTGGTTTTGGTGTGCAGTTATAAAGACATTTGTATTAGGTTTCCAGGTACCACTTAATGATTTTTTTGGTTCTAGAAATTCTATGTCTGAATTATCATTTCTTCAGATAGTTAAAGTTCCTCACTTATTAAATAATAAAATGTAATTTTAATTTGTGTTTATAAGTTCATGATAACTCAGCTTCTGCCTTAAAACCTTGCGTGATCTAATCTCTACTCCATGTTGTGTAAAATCTTTAAATATAGTTTACTTCTTGCATTGCTCTCTGTGAGAGTTCTCAAAAGATTGTCCACTCAGTCTGCTGAAGAACATGTAACTGAATTCACCAGAGCACTGGGAAAGGTAAAATTCATGTTACTTTCACTTCGCTGCTGACAACAAATTCTAGACAATAGAATTTAAAGACATCCCTATCTTAACACCAAGTATTGTTGGTGTTTAAATTAATATAGAGGGTTATGGGTAAATTGATTGATTTTTGTGATGTGGACACTTTGCTAAGTGTGTGTTAAAATCTGAATCTGGCCCAGATGATTTGGAGTATCTGGGCCATGATATTTTAGCCATTTTAGATCTACCTTGTTTTGGGCACTGTTTTTCCTATTTAAGCATTTTGTTGCCTTTTCGTTCTCTTTTCCACATTTCCTGTGTTGGCCATGATGCTAATTTGAACTGCACATCGACTAAATCCTCGCTTTCATGTGTCTGTCAAGTACCTTTTTTTAAATATTGTTATTACATCTCAACTTGCATTCTATTTGAATGCACATTCTAAAGATAGGATTTAGATTTAGATTTAGATTATGAGGACATGCAGTCCTCTTTTATTGTCATTTAGTAATGTATGCATTAAGAAATGATACAATGTTCCTCCAGTGTGATATCACAGAAACACAAGACAGACCAAGACTGAAAAACTGACAAAAACCACATAATTATAACATATAGTTACAACAGTGCAAGCAATACCGTAATTTGATGAAGAACAGACCATGGGCACAGTAAAAAAAGTCTCAAAGTCTTTCGAAAGTCCCATCATCTCACGCAGATGGTAGAAGGAAGAAAAAAAACTCTTCCTGCCATGAGCTTCCAGCGCCGCAAATTTGCCAATGCAGCATCCTGGAAGCACCCGACCACAGTCCGACTCTCAGTCCGTCCAAAAACTTTGAGCCTCCGACCAGCCCTCCAACACCAAGTGCCATCTCTGCCAAGCGCTTCGACCCCAGCTCCGGCCACCAGCAACAGGCAAAGCCAAGGATTTGGGGCCTTCCCCTCCGGAGATTCTTGATCGCACAGTAGCAGCAGCAGCAAACCGGGCATTTCAGAAGTTTCTCCAGATGTTCCTCTGTACTTCTCACATCCATCTCCATCAAATCAGGATTCTGCACGGCCCCTATTTAACAAGTATGATATAATTTCACTGGAGAGGCCGCGCGCACTGCGTCGCGCCACCATCTTCTCCTCCCTCCTATGTCAACAGGATCGGATGAGATATACCCCAGGCAACTGTGGGAAGCAAGGGAGGAGATTGCTGAGCCTCTTGCGATGGTCTTTGCGTCATTAATAGGGATGGGAGAAGTACTGGAGGATTGGAGGTTTGCAAATGTCATTCCCTTGTTCAAGAAAGGGAGGAGAGGTTACCCAAGAAATTATAGACCTGTGAGTCTGACTTCAGTGGTGAGCAATTTGTCAGAGAAGATCCTGAGAGGCAGGATTTATGAGCATTTGGAGAGACATAATCTGATTAGGGATAGTCAGCATGGCTTCGTCAAGGGCAGGTCGTGCCTTACGAGCCTGATTGAATTCTTTGAGGATGTAACAAAACACTAGAGCTGTGGAGGTAGTGTATATGGATTTCAATAAGGCATTTGATAAGGTTCCCCATGCAAAGCTTATTGAGAAAGTAAGGAGGCATGGGATCCAAGGGGAAATTGCTTTGTGGATCCAGAACTGGCTTGCCTACAGAAGGCAAAGGGTGGCTGTAGATGGTTCATATTCTGCAGGGAGATTGGTGACCAGTGGTGTTCCGCAGGGATCTGTTCTGGGACCCCTCCTCTTTGTGATTTTTATAAATGACCTGGATGAGGAAGTAGAAGGGTGGGTTAGTAAGTTTGCTGATGACACAAAGGTTGGGGGTGTTGTGGATAGTCTGGAGGGTTGTCAGAGGTTACAGTAGAACTTCGGTAGGATGCAGAACTGGGCTGAGAAGTGGCAGCTGGACTTCAACCCAGATAAGCGTGAAGTGGTTTATTTTGGTGGGTCCAATTTGAAGACAGAATATAATAAGACTCTTGGCAGTGTGGAGGAGCTGAGAGATCTTGGGGTCCGTGTTCATAGGACGCTCAAAACTGCTACGCAGGTTGAATATGTGGTTAAGAGAGCATATGGCGTGTTGGCAAATGACAACAGTGGGATTGAGTTCAAGAGCCCTGAGGTAATGTTACAGCTATATAAGACCCTGGTCAGACCCCACTTGGAGTACTGTGTTCAGTTATGGTCACCTCACTACAGGAAGGATGTGGATACTATAGAGAGAGTGTAGAGGATATCTACAAGGATGTTGCCTGAATTGGAAGGTGTACCTTATGAGAATAGGTTGAGTGGACTTGGCCTCTTCTCCTTGGAGCGACGGAGGATGAGAGGTGACCTGACAGAGGTGTATAAGATGATGAGGAGCACTCATCATGTGGATAGCCAGAGGCTTTTTCCCAGGGTTGAAATGGCTAACACGAGGGGGCGTAGTTTTAAGATGCTTGAAAATAGGTACCGAGGGGATGTCAGGGGTAAGTTTTTCACACAGAGAGTGGTGGGTGCATGGAATGCACTGCCGACAGCGGTGGTGGAGGTGGATACAATAGAGTCTTTCAGGAGCCTCTTTGATAGGTACATGGAGCTTAGAAAAATAGAGGGCTATGTATTGGGGAAATTCTAGACAGTCTCTAGAATAGGTTACATGGTCGGCACAACATTGTGGGCCGAAGGGCCTGTAACATACTGTGGACTTCTATGTTCTATGTTCCATTATTATCCAAGTTGCAGTAAGCTGATTTTTGCTGAGTGCTTTCTTCTTTGGCTGCATTTCCATTGAATTATAGGCCATGGCCAATACCAGTCTCACATTGCCAATATAAACTTGATGGATCTACAGAGATAACCCTCGGGAAATACAGAATTAGAAACGGCTGCAAGGGAGTTGTTGCTAAGATTCAAAAGGTGGGTCCTGTTTCAACAGAATTGCGATGTCATTTGCAATTTCAGCGTCTGCAATCTGTGTACTGAAATTCTGGATAATAATTTTGGGAGGGAACACAAAGCTGGATTTTAAATAAATGATGTCACTTTATAAAATAAATTCCAGTTGTAATTTTAAGAAGGGACAGGAGCTGGTAACTTGACCAGCCTTTGGTGGCTCCTGAAAATTTGCAGGAGGATACAATGGAGCCATAGCAAAGGGTTCATTGTGAACCAAGAAAAGAGTACACTGTTAAACATTTCATACCATTATGCCCAATGTCATAATAAAAACAAAAACATAATTTGCTCAAATTATTTGCTTTTACAAACCAGTTATGAAATGCTGGCAGTGAGCTCAGTCACAAATAATAGGCTCGGATGAACCAAGCTGGCCAGCTTCATATCACAATAGCACCACAGTAGATACATTTCTTAATGTCAGAGGAATCAAGGCTTATAGGAAAATGGGGGTACAGGATTCTGAAAAGCATGGTCATGTTATCACCTTCACTATGTAACATAGCATCGTGTTACTTGTCTGTGGCTCTGGTCAATTGCTGACTTTACATGGGATGTGAAATGCAAGGATTCAGCAAAATGACATCTATGGATTAGAGTGAAAACACATTGGGTGTTATTCTTGCTTTGCACAAACTCCAACCTACGAGAGGAGGAAGGAAATACAGAATGTACTTGTTCATTTATTTATTGAGAAAAATGATCCAGTATTGCATGTATTTTTTGGAAAAAGTATGTGAACCTCCTGGGTAATGCCCTCTACAAAAGCTATTTGGAGTCAGGTGTTGCAACCAATGAGATAAAATTGGAAGTGGGGGTTGTAGAGCTGCTCTGTTCTACAAAAAAGGCACACAAAGTCAGGTTATTGACAGAGCCTGATCTTCTAAAGAAAGACCTGTTTATGTGCACCATGCCTCGATCAAAACAACTTTCAGAGGACCTTGGATGAAAAGTTGTAGAGATGCATGAAACTAGAAGAGGCTCCAAAAGCATTTCTAAAGACCTGAGTGCTCATCAGTCCACAGCAAGAGAAATTGTCTACAAATGGAGGAAACTCAGTACTGTTGCTGAAGGGGGTGAAAAGGAACCCAAGGGTAACAGCAAAAGACCTGCAGAAATCTGCAGAACTTGATAAAGTCTCTGTTCATGTGTTCACTGTGAGAAAAACATTGAACGGGAATGGTTTTCATGGAAGGACATTGTTGTGATGTGAGCATTATTAAAAGTAAGTTAATACTAATTAGGATAATAGGGGGTTCTACTTCCGTTCTTTTTACTTCCGGTGTGCTTTTGTATATAGTGTGCCTGCCATGCCTTACGGGTTGTGAAAGCCTCTGTATGTACATAACATTTTGAAGTTCGAGATAAAGTTGTTTCTTTGGCATGAAGTTGTCGAGTGTGCCTTTTTCAAAGTAGAAGTTACTACAGGCACCACAGAGGAAACCACTGCTCTCCAAAAATCATTACTGCTCATCTTAAGTTTCCAAAAGTCCACCTGGATGTTCTACAATGCTTCTGGGACAATGTCTGTGGGCAGATGAGACAAAAGTTGAGCTTTTTGGCAGAAATGCACATTGCTATGTTTGGAGGAAAAAGGGCACTGCAGACCAACACCAAAACCTCATCCCAGCTGTGAATCATTGTGGAAGAAGCATCATGGTTTGAGGTTGCTTTGCTGCCTCAGGCCCTGGACAGCTTGCAATCATTGAGGGAACAATGGGTTCAAATTTGCATCAACACATTTTACAGGAGAATGTCAGGGTAGCAGTCCATCACCTGAAGCTTGATAGAAGTTGAATAATGCAACTTGACAAGAGTGAATCAACAATAGAATGGTTTGAAAAGAAGAAAATTTCTGTTTTGGAATGGCCGAGTCAAAGTCTTGACCTTAATCCTATGGAAGTGTTATGGAAGGACCTGGAGCAAGCAGTTCATGCAAGGAAGCCAACATCCCAGAGTTGAAGCAGTTTTGTAAAGAGGAATGGCCTAAAATTCCTCCAAGCTGATGTGCAAGACTGATCAACAGTTACCGGAAATGTTTGGTTGAAGTCATTGCCGTACAAAGGGTTCACACCAGTTACTGAAAGCAAAGGTTCACATACTTACTCCATAAATACATGTAATATTGGATAATGTTTCTCAATAAATAAATGAACAAGTATAATGTTGTTGTGTTATTTATTTAATTGAGTTCTCTTTATCTAGATTAAGGATGTGTGAAGATCTGATCACATTTTAGGTCATATTTATGCAGAAATAGAGAAAATTCTACAGGGTTCACAAACATTCTAGCAGCATTGTATATCCTTGCTGAATATATTTAATGACATGGCCTCCACTGACTCTTGAAGTAGAGAATATCAGTTTCACCACATTCTTGGTGAAGAAATTTCTCTTAAGGATGGCATATCCAATATCCTGAGGCTGTGACCATTGCTCTGGTGTCCCCAGTCAATAGAAAATCTTTTCTATATCAAGCCTATTTGTCCTGGTAGAACTTAATAGATTCCTGTGAGACCCCTTATTCTATATTCCAATGCAGATGAACATAATCAAACCAATCATCTCTTGATAAGCAAGTACTGCCATTGGATGATTCCATCTAGTAAAAACTGTGATGCAAACCACCCCCCCCCATCATAAGAACATTCATCTTCAGAGATGGAGACCAGGACTTCACAGACGCTGGAATGGGGTGTTAGCAAAGACCTGTACAGCTGCTCTGTGCAAAGCAACACACACACAATGGTGGAGGAACTCAGCAGGTCAGGCAGCATCTATAGAAATGAATAAACAGTTGATGTTTCAGGCTGAGGCCCTTCTACAGGACTGAGGAAAGATCCTGAAGGAGGGTCTCGGCCTGAAACGTCGACTATTTATTCATTTCCATAAATGCTGCTTGGCCTGTGGGTTTCCTCCACCATTTTGTGTGCATTGCTTTGGATTTCCAGCATCAGCAGGCTTTTGCGTGTTTATGCTCTGTGCAAAGCCTCTTTCGATTTAGTCCAGCATACCTTCTGCAAACCTGGATATGTTACTGTTAGTCCCTTCGTCCAAATCAGGGGCATAGGCACATATCCCTGCCCACCTCTCTAGTCAGAGTCTGCCCCTGGAAAATGACCATTTAACTCTTACTCTTCTCCTCCTATCTGTCAAACAATTCTCAGTTAATTATCTTCAAACCCATGCACACTGGATTCTGGTTAATTGGGACACAACAGGATCAGTACATTTTGGCCCATTTAAGCACCTGGCCCAATTAAACAAAGTTTCATGGAAATAGTTAAAAAGATATTAAAAAAAACAAACTACCATTTAACTGAGTAACAACTTAGGTATTTAAATGAAATACAGAATAAATTAGAATGTGATCGATACTACTACAGTACTATAAAACTGTGTATTAGTGACACAAGTGTGCAGTTATGGTCCAAATGGAGAGGAAGAGACACTGAAGCGGAAGAACAGTTCATTGACTTTTAATATGAACTGTGCAGGAAATAAAGGAAGAACAATAAATGTTAGGTCAACAGGTATGTTAATTAAAACTCTCAGACTGTAAACTAATGCCTAAACTGTGGCTAGGAAGCAGTAATTTCATACTAACTCAATACTGCTCAATCTAAAAGGTAGTTTTCCTGGAACATGGATAAAGGTATGCAGGGAGCATAGATGTTACTGTGCTTTTGGTCAAGTCTTGACAAGAATCGAATGAGTGGAATGGAGGAAATACCACCACAGTGAAACACTAATTAGCTGGAACATGCATACTCATGAGGGTGATTTTCAAATTCTGCAGCCCGCGTGCGACAGCGCGCAGACCCCATGGCAGATTCCATGATTGTGACAATTAGTTCCTAATAGTCATCGATGGAGGAATTCATCTGGTGTGCATGTTCTTTTGATTGACTGTAAATAATCAAAATCACCACAGACACCTAGTATAGACAATAGGCGGCCTTCAAACAATGCTGTCAATGATAGCATCCCTGAAATCTTCACTTTTATTGTAACATTCAAGATGATTTTTGATACCTTCAAATTCTTTGTGCTACCTAACTTGTTGAAGTACTGAAATTGTTTCATTTTCATTCTTGGCCATTTTTGTCAGGAATGCTTGGAACCACAGTGAGCAAAACATTTCTGAATTGTCTTACTTTACTGCTTATTTCTTGCCAATGATCAGAGACAAAAATCACTGCTTTTTGAACACAAGTGCTTGCAACAGACTCCTGTCCCAATTAAACAGCATAGTGTCCCAAATAAATGAAGAGATCTCGGCTAATCTTGATTAACTCTTTAAGAGTTGTCGCAAATAAGTGGCTGCCCCAATTAACTGATGGCCCAATTCACCAGAATCCACAGTTCTTTAATTTTGCACATTAATCTCCTAATTGGGATGTTATTGCAAGCATTTGGAAGTTCAAAAATACCACATCTGTTTGTTCTTCCTTCCCTATTCCACTGGTTACATGGTCAAATAAAAATTCGGTGGATTTATTAAGCATGAATTCTCTTTCACAAAACAAAAGTGACCTTGTCCAGTCCAGTTTATGTTTCCCACGTGTTCTGTGATTGCATTTCTGTTATTAATAAGTCAGACACTTGGATAAAGGGGAAAGTGGGGTGAGGGAAGAGCAAAAGACATAGCTTATGTTACTCATTGCAGATTGAAAGAACACACACAACCCCTGCCTTCTTGGTGTACAAAATAAGACCATAAGATATAGGAGCAGAATTAGGTCATTTGGTCTATCAAGTCTGCTCTGCCATTCTGTCATGGCCAATCCATTTTTCATAAGACCATTAGAAACAGGAGCAGAATTAGGCATTCATCCCATCAAGTCTGCTCCACCATTCCATCATGGCTGATCCCAGATCCCACTCAACACTATACATATGCCTACTTGCTATGTCCTTTGATGCCCTGAATGATCAGGAAACAATCAACTTCTGCCTTAATATACCTACGGACTTGGCCTTCGCTGCAGTCTGTGGCAGAGCATTCCATAGATTCACAACTCTCCAGCTAAAAAAAAAATTCCTTCTTACCTCTGTTATAAAAGGTCAGCCCTCAATTCTGAGGCTGTGCCCTCTAGTTCTGGATATCCTCACTATAGGAAACATCCTCTCCACATCCACCCTATCTAGCCCTTTCAACATTTGGTTGGTTTCAATGAGATCCCCACGCATTCTTCTAAATTCCAGCAAGTACAGGCCCAAAGCTGTCAAATGCTCCTCATATATCAATCCCTTCATTCCCAGAATCATCCTTGTGAACCTCCTTTGGACTCTCTCCAATGACAACACATCTTTTCTGAGATATGGGGACCAAACTTGTAGACAATACTCCAAGTGTGGCCTGGCTAGTGTCTTATAAAGGCTCAGCATTATCTCCTTGCTTTTATATTCTATTCCCCTTGAAATAAATGCCAACTGTGCATTCACGTATATCACCATTGATTCGACCTGTGAATTAATCTTCCTGGAGCCTAGTATGGACTCCTAAGTCCCTCTGCACTTCTGATGTTTGTACCTTCTCCCCATTTAGATACTAGTCCACACTATTGTTCTTTGACCAAAATTCATTATCATACATTTCCCAACACTGCATTCCAACTACCAATTCTTTGCCTATTCTTCCAATTTGTCTAAGTCCTGCTGCAATGGCATTTTCCTCAGCACTACCTACCCCTCCACCTACCTTTGTATCACCCGCAACTTTGCCACAAAGCCAGCAATTCCATTATCCAAATTATTGACAAACTGGCAGCCATTCAGAAAAGGCCCCTTTTATTCCCACTCGCTACCTCCTGCCTGTCAGCCATTCCTCTATCCATGCCAGTATCTTTCCTGTAATGCCATAGGATTTTACCTTGTTAATCAGCCTCATGTATGGCACCTTATCAAATTCTTGATAAGATGATCATTCTACAGACCTTCATCACAGGAACCACAGACAAAAAGTGCTCAAATGAAATGCTGTTCTGTACAACCCTCCATCCCCACAGACCTGCAAAGAATAAGCATCCTATTCCCTCTGCTCAGTCGAAGAGGTATACCAACTGTACTCAGAAGAGCCCGGATTGTTGCCACAGAGATCCCCTGCAGATGCAAAGGCTGGGAGATTTCTAGTTCAAGCAGAGCAGTGAGGGACTGGTGGGAGTGTGAGGGATCAGGAAGCAGGTGTGAGTGGCTCCTTCCAACCTGAACTGCTAGTGAGTATTCAGAACTTTTGGTGCCGTTTCAAAACACCTTTTGATCTTTTTTTATTCCCATCACAGACAACTCACTGTGGAGCATTTTCATACAGTTGGAAGAGGACAGTAACATCATTCTTCAGCGCGCTCTGATAGAAACCAATCTACCACTCCAGAGGACAAAAACTTAGGATTGATATCGAAAGCAGAAAGGATGCAGAAATGATGCAAAGGAAGATACTAAAGCACAGAAATAAGATTTGCCTTTTAGGTTTTGAGTTGTAGTAAAATGGCAACATCATGTTTATTATCCTGAGTGTAATTGAATGTTTTCTGTAATGACTTATCTGAGTAAAGGTAATAGCCATTTATTTGAAATGGCTATCAAACTGCTGTGAAATGTTCACTTCCTGTGCACTTGTAAACCCAGACGTGTATTAAGGGTTTTATGGTTTCTTTTTATATCTTTGAGGATCCAATGCAAACAGCTCAACATAATGAACTGGAGCAAGCCCATAGAATAGAAGCCCAATAGCGTGCTCATTTAGTTTTACTATAAGTTCTGACTATTAGCACCTGCACAATGTGGAATCAAGGGGGAGCGGGGTAGCTAAAATTACAACCCACGGTGTTTCTCCGCTTATTATTAATGCTGCATTTGGTTTGATGACCCTGTCCCCAGTTTCTGCCACACTCCATCCCTTGCTTCCTTGTTTTGCTGTGCAACTCCTTACATGATTTAGAATTGTTAAAAATATGAAAACCTGATGAGCTAACACAGTCGGAACATTAAATTAGAAGTTTTTAAATTTGCAGTCTGATTTGAAAGTAGTTTTCAATAACTCTATGAAGTTCATAACCTGGCTTGCTGTGAAATGTGTGGAGCAAGGTGTTATGGCATATTCTGGAGCTACAGTTTATAGAAAATATTAATTTCAGTGGAAACCAGTCTTCAGATTTGAATGTGGATTGTAAATTGAATTTAAAATGCAGCCCAGAACAATGGTCTTCCTGGAGCTGCCAGGGCTGATTGCAAACCAGAAAACGCCCATTGACCTGAGATGTCTGCATATGCATGAATGCAGCTAAAAGACAATGGTGATTAACATTCAATCTAAATTTCTGGAGTGCTGGTGTCAAGATTTAGGTGTTTGAAAATTATATGCAACTCAAATGAAACATTGTCAAACCAAAGTATTGAAATAAATAATGTCATTGTAACTATTGAAATTGTATTGAGTTACCATTGATCTTAAGAGTATAAAAATGTGATGTACTTTGAGTTTAGGAGGCCTCTTCTTCCAAGAGTATCACCAGTATGATTCCTGCTTGTCTGGCTCAATAAAGACTTCTATAAAGTATCCAGAAGGCAAGGCAGGAGCAGAGGGAACTGCGTAAACTCCAGACAGAGTTGCAGCAACTTCTCCTTCTGCAGTCGAAGGGGGTGGATGTCAGGGAGGAATTGCGAGAGGTGAAGGGCCGGCAAGCCCAGCGCCTCGCCGCTGAATCCTCCAAGATCATCTTCCGATCAAGGGTCCAAACCGTGGAGCAGGACGAGACGTGCTCACGCTTCTTCTTCCAAAAGGTGCACAGGGGGAGCTCTGTGATCCACAACCTTAAGGAAGAGGATGGCTCAGTCGCGTCCTCGCAGACCGGCATACTGAGGATCTGCAAGTCCTTCTATGCCGGTCTGTACAACGAAAAGGCCACAGAATCCACAGCCTCCCGCAACTTCCTGTCGTCTATCACGCAGGTCTTAGACGACGGCAAGTGGGAGAGTCTGGATCAGCCACTGACCCTGGACGAGCTGACAGGCTCCATCCGTTCCTTTGGGTCGGGTAAGACTTCCGGAAGCGACGGCTTACCGGCTGAGTTGTACTCGGCTCTGTGGAACTGGATGGGCCCAGACCTGCTGGAAGTGTACAACGCTATGCTTCGGGCCGGCAGTATGTCTGAGTCCATGAGGGAGGGCATCATCCCTCCCTCATGGACTCATCTACAAGCAGAAGGGGGAAAGGGAGGACATTAGAAATTGGAGACCCATCTCTCTCCTGAATGTGGATTACAAGATCCTGTCCAAGGCGATCGCCAGCAGGGTCAAGTCTGCTCTGGGACAGGTGATCAACCCAGACCAAACCTGTGCTGTACCGGGCAGGAAGATCTCAGACAGCCTCGCGCTGCTGAGGGACACCATCGCCTACGTGCAGGACAGGGGGGTGGACGCCTGCCTGGTTAGCTTGGACCGGGAGAAAGCCTTCGACAGGATATCGCACATGTACATGGCGGACGTGCTCTCCAAAATGGGATTTGGGGAGGGAATCCGGAATTGGATTAGACTGCTCTACACAAACATCCGTAGTGCAGTCCAGGTCAACGGGTGGGAAATAGACAGCTTCCCCATCAGGTCTGGAGACAGGCAGGGCTGTCTCCTCTCCCCTGTCTTGTTTGTCTGCTGCATAGAACCCTTTGCGGAAGCCATCAGGAGGGATGAGGGCATAAGGGGGGTGACGCTGCCAGGCAGTGGAGGGACCCAAGTGAAGACCTCCCTGTACATGGACAACGTCACCGTCTTCTGCTCTGATCCGAGGTCAGTTCGCAGGTTGATTGGCACCTGCGAACAGTTCGAGCTAGCGTCGGGGGCCAGGGTCAACTGCACGAAGAGCGAAGCCATGCTCTTCGGCAACTGGCCAGACCGATCCAGCGTCCCCTTCACCATCAGGTCTGACCACGTGAAGGTGTTGGGGATCTGGTTCGGAGGGGCTGAGGCGTGCAACAAGAACTGGCAGGAGCGGACTGCCAAGGTGAAACAGAAACTGGGACTGTGGGGAGGGCGCTCCCTGTCGATAATGGGCAAGAACCTGGTCATCAGGTGTGAGGTGCTCTCAGGGCTGCTGTACTTGGCGCAGGTCTGGCCCGTTCCCCCACTCCTACAGCTCGGAAATCACCCGGGCTGTCTTCAGGTTCGTCTGGGGATCCAAGATGGAGTGGGTGAGACGGACCGTCATGCACAAGTCCCTGGGCAACGGGGGCAAGAACGTCCCCAATGTCGCCCTCACCCTGATGGCCAGCTTCATATGTGGCTGCATCAGGTTGTGTGTAGAACCCAGGTATGTGGGCACCAAGTACCACTATGTGCCCAGGTTCTACCTGTAGCCCTGGCTACGAAGGATGGGTCTGGTCCCACTACCGCACAACGCCCCAGTCAGCTGGTCGTTGCCGCCATACCTGTCCTTCGTAGAGAAGTTCTTCCAGGACAATGCCTTTGACCACAGGGCCATCAGGCAGTGGACAGCACGTAATGTCCTGCAGGCACTGCAGGAGAAGGACGTGATGGACACAGTGGGGTGGTTCCCTGAGCAGACTGTCCAGTTCATCTGGCAAAATGCCTCATCGCCAGATCTCACCAACAGGCACCAAGACCTCGCCTGGCTGGCGGTGAGAGGGGCCCTCCCAGTCAGAGCCCTCCTGTACGCCCAGAACGTCGTCTCCGCACCCCACTGCCCACGGGAGCACTGCAGTGAGGAGGAGTCTGTGACCAACCTCTTTGCACACTGCCAGTTCGCAAAGAGGGTGTGGAGGAGGATGGAAGGGCTAGTGTCACGTTTTATCCCCAGCAGCTGCGTAACAGAGGACTCTCTGATCTACGGGCTGTTCCCGGGGACGCACACGGAGACCAACATCCGGTGCTGCTGGCAGATCATCAACTCGGTGAAAGACGCTCTTTGGTCGGCCCGAAACTTGATGATCTACCAGCACATGGAGATGTCCGTGGGAGAATGCTGCCGACTGGCACATTCTAGGCTGCAGGAGTACGTGCTGAGGGACGCACTGAAACTCGGTGCAGCCACCGCAAGGGCCCGGTGGGGAAGGACCACAGTATAGGTTTCTCCACCCGTGGGAGTGGGAGGGGTCGGTGGGAGGGGAGTATACCCCTCAACAATGATGTGGTAAGCTGAACTACTGGAGTGCCACGTGGGTGGCTATAAATACGGATATGTACTGACTATAATGGAAACGTATGTAAAGGATGAAAAGTTATTGAATGGTTCATTGTATATATTTATTTTTGAATAAAGTATATTTTGAAATAAAAAAAAATAAAGACTTCTATATCCACCAGCGTCTCTCTGGTGACTTCATTCACAGTCACACGAAAAGGACTTTTTAGACATCTGCAGTTGACTCCTGTTGTATAAATGCACCTTAATTTGAACTCCCTTTCCAGTTAAACTAAGGCTTAATGCACACAAATGTAGAGAAGGTTACTTATTCTATAGGTAAGTTTCTAAAAGCTAGCTCAAATTCTATATTTTTTCCTAAATTTAATTCTGTCACTATAGAAAGACAAATCCAATGGAAGTCTATGTAATAGGTTACTTAATCCATTTGGAAGGAAGACACATCTGCTGTATACATTGTAATTATCCCCAAATTGTTCAAAGGTTAGATTTGTATCCCAGTTACTACTGACTATATTGATCATATGTTAAGCCCATTAAATATATAATTTACAACAAGTACAATATAGTAACAAAATGTTGAAAATTGACAAGAGAATCATTGAAATTAGGTGACATAAAATTTAAACACATCCCACATTTAAGGTACATTTTACCTTGGAGAAGTCTTCGATATGAGTTCTGAAACTTTCTGCATGTAATCAGTGGCAAGCACTACGATTTCTTCATCCTCTGAAAAATTATCATGAAATATTCTGTGTAGTAAATGTCTCCACTGAATCTGCGAAATTAAATGAAAGGTCAAGCCTGGATCAGTAAGTTGACTTAAAGGTGAGGCGAATCATTTTACTTTACAAACACTCAACAAAGGCTACTCACAGTTGGTGCAATGTGCTGTAACTCTCTTAAAGTGATTTTGTTGTACATGGTATTGATGTCTCTTCTTACAGAATCAGACTCAGAGATTGTTATCTTCATATTTTTGGGGAAATAAATGAAGTTAGATATTTCCATAATATGAACTGTTGTAAGATATTTTACTTAAATTGATCTGTTAGTTGCACTTGAACAATAAAACAAAACAAGGACACAAATAATGGTTGGCAAGTTGCACTTGTCTCTGACAGATATTGCTAAAGAAGCAACAGATTCAAATCAAAATCACAATCAGGTTTAATATCACTGTCATACATCGTGAAAGTTGTTAATTTGCAGAAGCTTTACAGTGCAGTGCTGTATCTAAAAACTATAAATTACAGTAAGAAATATATATTAAAATTTAAATTAAACAATGAGTGAAAATAGAGTGCAAAATAGCGAATTTGTGTCATTTGTCTAATCTCTCGATGAGAATAAGTTACTTTGGCAATTCAAGTTCAATCTACTAATTTTGCCATCCTTCCTATTGATTCCTGCATGGAACACAACATTTGTGTACAAGATTTGTGGGCAGATTTCCCAACACTGATCATTTTTTATGACTCCTTGTACTTGTGGAAGTTGTAACGCTTGCAATAGACATATAAATGTCCATGCCACGCGGAACAGCAGTCCTATTTATTTTTTCAGAATTTAGATGTAACACTCCCACAACAATTTTTGTTTGCACTTTTTCCTGTCATTGTTTCATTTAATTCCATTTTTTTCCCCCCAGGCAAACTGCTTGCTGAATTGGTCTTTTTCTAGAACACCTTGAGTACACAAATCTCTCCAGAGCTATATAGATTTATTGAAATAGAATAGAATTGTACATAAACCATTCAAGATTTCATTCTTTAAAGGGTTGGAAAGAGCAATCCGGTGGTCCCCTCCCAGCTTCTTTTTAAATGGCCCTGCAAATATTTGTTCTAATTTCCTTTTTGATAGTTACTAATGAATTTACTTCCACTGCTTCATCATGCAGTGAACTCCAAATGCGTAGATTCAATTTTTAGAAATGTTGGGGGTATTGTAACATTAGTACTTGCATTGCTGTTTTTTGTGCCTTGATAAACATTTTGTCTTTTCTGCATTCCTCTTTTACAGACCTCAGTAAAGTTTAACCATAATTGACTGATCTTTGACTATAACTTTTCTTTGTATTAATGACAGCCTCAGTTTGATCTAAAGTAGTAAATAGCAGTCAGTCAATCTGCTTTAATGTCAAGACCAGAATTGAGTATTGATCTGCAGGAGAGTTTCATAGCCTAAGTTCTAACACCATTTGGTATTGGATCTGAGCATTTAGACTGTGTACATTATTTATAACCTATTTTTGTAGTAATCCATTAGCTGCTTCCAAAGAATATCAGTTATGACTATAATTAGAAGTAAAACAGGCATGATAAATTTAAAATAAATCCCTGTCAAAGGCTGACAGGAATTCAATCAGTTTGGTGTTTTACTTACATTTGCCAATTGTATCTCCAACTGTAGTATCTCTTCTGTCTTCTTTTTGGCATTTTCACCTCCAAGAAGGTTTACTAATTTCTCCATTAGTTCTTTATATGCAATTAAAATCTGCACAATATAAAATATAAGTTGACAGTATATCAGCTGAGTTTCTTTTCATAATATTTTGCCAATCTTACAGGTTTTTGTCTCCTCCAAATCAGAATATATAATTATTCATCCCAAGAGTAGATTATTGAGATTTAAATTGATTTTTTTTCTTCTCTAAAGGATTTTCTGACACCTTTTCACAAATCAATAAGAAAACATTGTTTTGCTGCCACAAATGGAAATACATAATAGAAAAGCAAACAAGAAATGACTGAAACAACCTACCTAGACTGTGGCACTGTGGTAATTGGACAATTTACTTTCTGGGACATTACCAAAACATAGAGAAGAATCCATGATTTACCTACTATAATTTCAATGTTTTACACATAAAAACTCTTAACTATGAATCTGTTAATTTCTGTAATCTGAAAAAGGTGGGGGGCAGGAAAATGATGGATTCATATTCTCAGCAGTGAAGCACAATGAATTCACAATGTTGATTCTGACACCCAAGTTCGAAGGTAGATTTTTTTAAAATACAGCATGTAAACACTTCATCTGACTGATTCTTGTAAATGTCTGAAATGGAATAAGACTGGGGTATTCTAAAACGACTCTTTGTTTTCCAAGAAACCTCAGGAGATGAAATACAAGCAAAAGACCTGCAATGACAATGCATCATGAAATTCATTTCAGCTGGTGTCACCGCTGGTAAGGAAGACCTGCTGGAAGGCTGAAACGCACATTTACCAGTGAAAGAGTGGAGATTGGTAGCTTTATTTTTAACTGGAGATTAGACAGTACCTGATAAAGCTAAATAATAATTGGATCTCAGCCATTGTCTGTGCAATTAAGGTTGGATATTTATTCCTGTAAGTGTGGCTGTCGTTGGAAGATTGAGAGCCATTGCATCTTTCATCATTAAAAGAACTTCAATTCAGTCAATGCAGCGATATACACAACATGGAAAAGTTAAATCATTTCGATCCACTGTCAATTTCATACTGAAAGGTCAGAAACTAGAGGGAAACTGAAAAACACACAAAGTAAAACATTACTGATTTTCCTCCACTTTTATCCAGCGAAATACCCAGCAGAAAGAAAGGTAAGAAAGCCCAGAGCTCACAATTGAGTTCCATCCATTCCTATCATAACTCTAAACTCAGCCATTCCAATGATTTCCTGGATGACCTTCCACAAGAAGCATGAGAAAACAGTTAGGAGTAGGTATTCTCGTCCCTTTGCATGGTGGTGTTTCCCAGTCTCTCACCATTAAAAAAAAATACTGAATGCTTATATTTTCCTGTAATTTACCGCATCTATCACTGATGAGTGCTCGCTCATTCTGCTTCAGCTATCACTCTTAGGCCTCTGCATCCACGTCATCTCTCACAGTTCTATTTCATCCATTCAGCGACTCAAACCCGTTCCC
Source organism: Mobula birostris (assembly GCF_030028105.1). Classification (NCBI taxonomy): domain Eukaryota; kingdom Metazoa; phylum Chordata; class Chondrichthyes; order Myliobatiformes; family Myliobatidae; genus Mobula; species Mobula birostris. The sequence continues at coordinate 43,116,252 of NC_092373.1, read as the reverse complement.
ACATCCCACGTGATCATGGATGAGCTTCCCTCTTTTTTCTGCTGTACCCAATATGCTTTGGACCTTTTAATATACAGTGATCTATGAACCTCTGATCTGAATACAATCAATGACTGAGGTAGAGAATTCCAAAGATTCGTTAACCTTGAAAGAGGGAGTTCTTCTCTCCTCAGTCCTAAATAGCCAACACCCTATTGTTGAGATTGTGCCTTTCGTTCCAGATTTCTCAGGCAAGGGAAAACCCCTCTCTGTATTCACTTTGTAAAGCCTTCTAAACATTTAGAATGTTTCAATGAGGTCACCTCTCATTCTTCTAAATTCCAGAGATTGGATCTCTCAATCTCTCCTCAGATGACAGCCCCACCATTCTTGGAACAAATCTGTTGAATTTGTGCACTTTCTCTGTAGCAAGTACAGCCTTTTGCAGACTGAACACTATTCTTCAGGTGCAGTATCACCAAGATCCTGTCACAACCACGGATTCGGCAGCGCAGCAGATACAGCAATTGTGCTCGTGAATATGCACGTGTCAGCTAATTATTACTTTGTGATAGTATTTAACTCAGAATCAGGTTTATTATCACTGGCATGTGACGTGAAATTTGTTAATTTAGCAGCAGCAGCCCAATGCAATACATAATCTAGCAGAGAGTGAAAAAATAAAACATAATAATAAATAAACAAGTAAATCAATTACCTATATTGCATAGATTACTAAAAAATGTTGAAAACAGAAATACTGTATATTAAAAAAGTGAGGTAGTGTCCAAAGCTTCAAAGTCCATTTAGGAATTGGATGGCAGTGGGGAGGAAGCTATTCCTGAATTGCTGAATGTGTGCCTTCAGGCTTCTGTATCTCCTACCTGATGGTAACAGTGAGAAAAGGGCATGCCCTGGGTGCTGGAGGTCCTTAATAATGGACGCTGCCTTTCTGAGACACCGCTCCCTAAGGATGTCCTGGGTAATTTGTAGGCTAGTGCCCAAGATGGAGCTGACTAGATTTACAACCTTCTGCAGCTTCTTTCAGTCCTGTGCAGTAGTCCCTCCATACCAGACAGTGATGCAGCCTGTCAGAATGCTCTCCACGGTACAACTATAGAAGTTTTTGAGTGTATTTGTTGACATGCCAAATCTCTTCAAACTCCTACTAAAGTATAGCCACTGTCTTGCCTTCCTTATGACCTCATCGATATGTTAGGACCTAGTTAGATCCTCAGAGATCTTGACGCCCAGGAACTTAAAGCTGCTCACTCTCTCCACTTCTGATCCCTCTATGAGGATTGGTATATGTTCTTTTGTCTTACCCTTCCTGAAGTCCACAATCAGCTCTTTCATCTTACTGATGTTGAGTGCCAGGTTGTTGCTGCAGCACCACTCCACTAGTTGGCATATCTCACTCCTGTACGCCCTCTCATCACCACCTAAGATTCTATCAACAATGGTTGTATCGTCAGCAAATTTATAGATTGGATCTGAGCTATGCCTAGCCACACAGTCATGTGTATATAGAAAGTAGAACAATGGACTAAGCACACACCCCTGAGGTGCACCAGTGATGATTGTCAGCGAGGAGGATATGTTATCACCAATCCACACAGACTGTGGTCTTCCGGTTAGGAAGTTGAGGATCCAATTACAGAGGGAGGTACAGAGGCCCAGGTTCTGCAACTTCTCAATTAGGATTGTGGGAATGATGGTATTAAATGCTGAGCTATAGCCGATGAACAGCATCCTGATATAGGTGTTTGTGTTGTCTAGGTGGTCTAAGGCCGTGTGAAGAGCCATTGAGATTGCATCTGCCATTGACCTATTGTGACGATAGGCACTCAAATTGCAATGGGTCCAGGTCCTTGCTGAGGGAAGAGTTCAGTCTAGTCATAACCAACCTCTCAAAGCATTTTATCACTGTCGATGTGAGTGCTACATTCATTCCGTCGTAGTATTTGTCAAGACTTGGAAAGGACATGGCAATGCTTTGCTGCCTGCACTTCGCCTTGCCTGAGAAATTGGACAGTCAGCTCAACTGACTCTGAAGACTAGTGGTATTTGTTTTATTCTTAGTTGTTCTTTTCAGCCGCATTGTAGGCTTTGTTCACCATTCAAGAGTCTTAGCTTATGGTCCTGTTTGGTCTAAAGTTTATTGTTTTCTCTTTAACACTGTTCGCATTAAAGTTTGTGAAATATCAAACTGCTTCAATGTCTCTCACTCTGCACTTGGGCCACATCCGAACTGGGTGACAGATCCTGTATAAATATACACAAAATTACCCTTGTACTCAAATCAGCCAGCAACAAAGGCAAATATATCCCCTTCCTTTCTGACTGGCCACTCCACCTGCATGTTATCTTTGAATGACTAGTATAAATTGGTTACTTTAGTCCTTTTGTATTGACATTTCCCAGCCTCACGCCATTTGAAAAATATTATAGTGTCATAGAACACTATAGTACAGAACCAGGCCCTTCAGCCCATCTAGTCTGTGCCAAACCAATGAACAGCCTAGTCCCATCAACCTGCACCCTGACCATAGCCCTGCATGCCCCCACCATATTTGTACCTATTCAAATTTCTCTTAAATGTTAAGATTGACCTTGCATCTACCACTCATATCCCCTTAAACATTTCACCTTTCACCCTTAACTTATGATCACCAATTGTAGCCCCACCCAACCTCTGTGGGAAAAGCCTGTTTGCATTTACCCTATCTATACTCCTCATAATTTTGTATACCTATATCAAATCTCCCCTCAATCTTCTATGTTCTAGGGATTAAAGTTGTAACCTATTCAATCTTTCCCGATAAGTCAGGTCCTCAAGAGCTGGCTACATCCTTGTAAATTTTCTCTGCACTCTTTCAACTTTTAACCTTGCTTTCACCTTTTCTGTAAGTAGGTGACCAAAACTGCACACAATACTCCAGACTAGGCCTCAACAATGTCTTACACAATTTCAACATAACATCCCATCTCCTGTACTCAATGCATTGATTTATGAAGGCCAATGTGCCAAAAGCTTTGTTTATGACCCTATCTACCTGTGATGCCACTTTCAAGGAATTATGGATCTGTACTTCCAGATCCCTCTGTTCTACCACTCTTCTCAGTGCTCTACTGCTCACCTTGTGAGTCCTACCCTGGATGGTCCTCCCAAAGTGCAACACCTCACAGTTGCCTGCATTAAATTCCATTTGCCTTTTCTCAGCCCAATTTTCCGGCTAGTCTAGATCCCATTGCAAGCTTTCATAGTCTTCCTTGCTGTCCACTGCTACTCACATTCTTGGTGTCATCTGCAAAGTTTTTGATTCATTTAACCATATTATCATCCAGATCATTGATATAGATGACAAACAGTAATGGACCCAGCACTGATCTCTGCGGCACTCCATTAGTCACAGGCCTCCAGTCAGAGAGGCAAGCATCCACTACCACTCTCTGGCTTCTCCCACAAAGCCGGTATCTAATCCTACTTACTACCTCACCTTGAATGCCAAGTAACTGAACCATTTTGACCAACCTCTCAGACAGAACCTTGTCAAATGCCTTGCTAAAGTCCATGTGGATAACATCTACTGCCTTGCTTTCATTAACTTTCCTGGTAACTGCCACAAAAATATCTATGAGATTGGTTAGACATGACTTATCATGCTCAAGATTCCCCAAACCTGTTATCTTTGCCTTTTATTCTGACAGGAATATACAAACTCAGCACTTTCAAAAGTTCACTTTTGAAGATCTCCGACTTACCAAGTACACCTTTGCCAGAAAACAACCTATCCCAATCCACACTTACCAGATCCTTTCTGATACCATCAAAATGTGCTTTCTCCAATTTAGAATCCCAACTTGAGGATGAGACTTATCCTTTTCCATAATTACTTCGAAACTAACGGCATTATGATTACTAGATGCAAAGTGTTCCCCACCCAAACTTCTGTCACCTGCCTTGTCTCATTCCCCAATAGGTGATCTAGTATTGCACTCTCTCTAGTTAGAACCTCCATGCTCTAATTAAGGAAACCTTACTGACTACATTTGACAAACTCTTTCCCATCCAGCCCTTTTACACCACGGGAGTCCCAGTCAATATGTGAAAAGTTAAAATCACCTGCTATCACAACCTCATGTTTCTTACAGGACTCTGTTATTTCTCTACAAATTTGCTCCCCTAAATCCTGCAGACTACTGGATGGTCTATAATAGAATCCCATTATCTTGGTCATACCTTTCTTATTCCTCCATTCTATCCTCACTAGGTGAGCTCTCCAGTCTGTCCTGACTGATTACTGCTGTGATGTTTTCCCTGACTAGTAATGCCACCCCTCCCCCTTTGTTCCCTCTCACTCTATGTTTAAAACAAAAGTATCTTGGAACAGGGAGCTGCTAGTCCTGCAAGCAAATCTCAGAACATCAGTTCCAACATGCTCAATCTTTTGATTCCTGACTTTGCTTTTAAGCTTAACAACACTTTTCTCCTCAACCACTCCACTACCTGTTCTGGTGCTTTGGGTCCCATCCCCATGCAACTCTATATTAAACTCCTTGTGTAGCACTAGCAAACCTTCTTGCTGGGATATTAGACCCCTCCAGCTCAGGTGCAAGCTGTTCCTTCTGTTCAGGTATCATCTTCCCTAGAAGAAAGCCCATTGAGCCAAAAATCTGAAGCCTTCCCTCCTGCACCATCTCCTTAGTCACATGTTAAACTGTATGATCTTCCCATTTCTGGCCTCACTAGCACATGGCATATGTAAGATCCTGAGATCACAATGCTGATGGTGTTGCCCTTTAACTTATCAGCCAGCTCCTCCAGCATTTTGTGTGTGTTGCTTGGATTTCCAGCATCTGCAGATTTTCTTTTGTTTGTCACCTCCTCTCCCCTTCCCTTCTGAGCCACAGAGCCAGACTCAGTTACTGAGACCTGACAGCTGTGGCTTTTCTCTGCTAGGTAAAACCCCCACCCACCAACAGTATTCAAAGCAGTTGCAGTTGATGAGGGGGTCAGCCACAGAGGTTCTCTGCACTGGCTGTCTATCCCCTCCCACCCACCCCTACCTTCCATGTATGTTCTACCTAAAAAACCTCTCAGCCTCCCAAATGACCTGTGGTGTTCAACCAGTTCCAGCTCCAACTCCTTAATGTGGTCGGACAGAAGCTGCAGCTGGATGCACTTCTTGCAGGTGTAGTCGTCAGGGACACTGGAGGTCTTCTTACCTTCCCATATCCCGTAAGAGGAGCATTCCACTATCCTGCCTGGCATCTTCACTGCTCAAAAGATAAATAATGAAAAAAATTACATACCGCCTAAGCCTCGGTAACACAAAGCTTCATCTGCACACACTAACACTGGCTCACTCATATAATAGATGCTCTGCTTAAACCCAACTTCTTTTTATTGGACCTGGCCAAGCACCTAATTATGCGTAATCCAATGTCTCCTTGGGAACTGTGGTACACAAAATATACTGATTGGCCCTACCACTTCTTTTAAACTCTCTCTCCCTTGATGCAAACTAATGTCTCTTCAAGAACTGTGGCACGCAATATGTACCAACTGCCCTGCTTGCTTCTTTGAAATTGTCTCTCCCTCTACACAATACGATGTCACCTCGAGAACTGCGGCACGCAAAAATGTACCGAATGGCCACATCTCACTTCTGTTAAATTCCCTCTCCCTCTATGCAATCTGATGTCTCCTCAGGAAATGTGGCCCACAAAAATGTGCCAACTACCCCCACTTGCTTCTGTTAAACTTTCTCTCCCTCCATGCAATCTGACATCTCCTCAGGAACTGTGGCTTAATATTCATATTTTCTTATACTTAGTCTGCATCTTTCTATCACTTTTAGGCCTCTGCATCCACACCATCATTTCCAGTTCCATTTCATACATTTGCTCCCAGCAGACAAATCATTGATACAGATTGTTGGGGTCCAAGAATCAAACCCATCCATGAAAACTCCATTATCACACTTGTTGACCTGTGAAAAATAAAATGTTCCTCACTCCTTTTTTTATTTGTAATCTATCTCTTAATTCATGTTACTTTCTTATTTTCCATCCCTTATGTGCTCTAAAATTGTGCATTAACCCCCTACATCTTTCATACAAAAGTCTCCTGTATTACCAATACAATTGTTTTAGCTCTGTGCTTCCTCCAGACCAAAGATGAAGTTCCAATTTTCATTTCTATACCACATCTTTCCAAGTTTCTGCAGTGCTGCACCTCTCTCAAGACTCTTAGTTCAGTGCTGCTGGATCCTGATGCTTTTTTGATCCAAAGGTTCTTTGGAAATCAAGAAGGAGGCGTAAGATGTGTTTCTTATGGTTACTTCGTTAGGTGTTACAAGAACAAAGAAAAGACAAGGGAAAAACCAGTTGTGGTCATCTCATATTCAAACGAAAGATAATAAAATCCCAGTGATAACAATTAACCTATGAATGTAAACTAAGAAACTTCTGGAAAAATAGGTAAGTAATCGCTAGAAAATTCCTGAACAATTACATGTAGATAGGTAATTATATGAAAATACAAGCAAGCAGAGGAAAGATAAACAAGGAAAGCATTAGAAAAATAACAATTCTACACCCTAATCCAGCAATGTCTTTTGTCTGACCTGGATGTCAGGGCAAGAATTAAGAATGGATCAGACAGGGAGTTGAACATAAAAAAATAATGTGATTTGGGAACACAAATAACACATCAGGTTTGATGATGTGGGAACACCTTCTCCAGAAGGGCTGCTGAGATTCAGGAAGCCTTCCCGGGGGAAATTAAGGGTTAGTGACAAATGTTGGCCTAGCCGGTGATGCTCGTGTCATATAAATAAACACTGCAGCAGACTTTGAGAAAGGTTCAGGATATATCTGGAAAGCTTGCCTGTTCCTTTATCGTTACTTCCATAGGGGAACATATAATTCTGAATTCTCTGTTACCCAGGCATCAGTTAGCCAAAGGTCAGTTCTTTAAATCGCACTTCGTGCAACATTCCAGCAGATAGCCAAACCACTAATTAGAAAGTGCTGCCAACTTTCAGTGGTGACCCACTAAAAGCATGGTCACCTCTCAATGTCATCTCTGCACTGAAGCTGCGCCAGTGCTTCAAGACAATCTAAGTAATTGCTTTGCAGTGGAGGGGTCTGGACAAATCAATATTAACTAAAGGAATTGCTTGAATTTGAGAATTAATTCCTTTTGAGCAATCTTTTAATTTAGCAGCAAATTTATTGGAACACAAAGACAAAGCAACAAGTAGTGATTATTTGCCCCATCCAGCTCTCCTGATCCTTTCTCAAACACGAATGTAACTCTTTATTTGAAGCAGTAACTAACCTTTCTCTAGACAAATCCTCTTACTTTACCGAATTAGGAATGAATATGTTTACCTCCTGAACATGTCAATGGAGAATTTACCATAAGCAACAGCAGATGGTTATATAACCTAAGGTAAAATTTAAACTAATAGCCTGCATGCTTAATGATCACACTCCCAAATACTTCCACTGTGTTTTACATAAAGTACCTTTCTACATCAAGTTATCTATAGCTTTGACTATAGTAAGAAAATTAAGTCATATCAGTCTTAATCATTTTTGTAATGGAATAGTTTCAAAATTGCTTTTACATAAAATGTAGAATCATTTTGTGTGCCTTCTGAATCCTTTCCATTCACTCAGTATCATCTTTATGTATGAAATCATACCTTGACACAGAACTCATCTATGGCTTTTTCTAATGCTTTATAAAATGTCAGAATCACTTCTTTAGATTAATATTCCATGGAGCTGCTTAGATAACAAGTCCTGTTATTTTTCTTTCCAGCTGGTGTCATACATTTTGCATCAATATCTGTCAACTCACATTTTAACATTTAATGTCATTTATATTCTGAATGGCTTAAGTTTTCGGATTGAACTCTGGGACTCTGCTGATCATAGCTGTCCAATTAGAATAACTACCTTTGGATTCCAATTATGAATTCAATTTATTATCCAATTTACAACATCCTCTTTTATCATAAGAACTTTCATTTTAACCACATCCTTAATGGAATAATAAATCTAGATTTTTCAGGAGGCTATTCATTTACCTATTCTGTTTTTTCCATCTGTAACTGATTGCATTGTGTGACTGCTGTGTATATTCTACATTAATGGGTTAATCTTAATGTTAATTATCAAATTTATCCACTCGATTGTGCTATATTGAATTTTGCCTTTACTGAAAGGGGAGAAAATTTGTTCCTGCCACTTCTCTGTTTTCACAATTTTCATGCCACTAACAGTTTAATTTAATGAGTTGAAGAGAAAGAGGGGAAAACTGTAACAAAAGATCATGTACAGGAGCTCATCTCATCTGATGGATTGCAATCAGCTGATTAATCAATTTAAAGGAAATCAAAGCAGCATTTTGTTCCATATTGACTCATATGTCCATTCCTTCCGAGTCCTATAGGCACAGTGTTAACACTGAAGCCTTTTCTCTGTGATTCAGCTACATTTTATAATTATATTTTGCAACAAAGCTAGAAGTACAATGGATTCCAGTTCATTGGGACACATCAGGAACAGTACATTTTGGCCCAATTAAGCAGCTGCCCCAATTAGCTGAAGTTTCATGGGAATAGTTAAAAAGGAATATAAAAAAGACAAACTACCATTTAATTGAGTAACAAATTATGAATTTAAGTGAAATACAGAACAAATTAGAACACTACAAATACTACTACAGCACTATAAAACTGTGTATTAGTTCCTAATGGTTATGAAAGGTATGCTGCCGTGTCCTTTTGACTGACTGTAAATGAACAAAATACCGCAGACACCTGGTGCGGATAACGGACTGCCTTCATACAATACTGTTGATGACTGCGTCCTCCAAATCTTCATTTTCATTGTAACATTCAAGATGATTGGTGATACCTTCAAATTCTTCATATTTCCTAACTTGTTGAAATAGCGAATTTGTTCCATTTTCACTCCCGCCTGTCCCTGGCATCTCCAGGCTTCAATGCTTGAAACTGCAGTGAGCAAAACAGTTCTAAATTGTCTTACTGCTTATTTCTCGTTAACTAACAGTAACAAAAATTGCTGCTTTTTGAACACAAGCACACACAACTGATGTTATTTAATAACTGTTTACCCTAAGATGCTGGATAAACAAAAGAAGCAGTGACTATTGTTTACTTGGACTTTCAGAAGGCCTTTGACAAGGTGCCGCACATGAGGCTGCCTAACAAGATAAGAGCCCATGGTATTTCAGGACAGAAACTAGCATGGATAGAAGATTGGTTGATGGGCAGAAGGCACAGAGTCAGAATAAAGTGGTCCATTCTGGCTGGCAGCCAGTGATAAGTGGTGGTATTGGGACCGCTTCTTTTCACATTATATCTCAGTGATTTGGATGATAGAATTGATGGCTTTGTCGCCATATTTGCAGATGATTCAGAGATAGGTGGAGGGCCAGGTAGTGTTTTGGAAGCAGGGAGTGGCAGATGGAATATAGCATAGAGAAGTATATGGTCATGTACTTTGGTAGTAGCAATAAAAGCGTAGATTATTTTCTAAAAGGGGAGAAAAATTGATAATGAAATGTGCAAGGAGACTTAGGAGCTCTTATGCACGATTCCTTCAAGGTTAACTTGCAGGTTGAGTCAGTGGCAAAGAAGGCAGATGCAATGTTAGCATTCATTTTGAGAAGACTGAACGTAAAAGCAAAGATGGGACACCGAGGCTTTATAAAGCATTGGTCAGACCGCACTTGGAGTATTGTGAGAAGTTTTGGGCCCCCTTTCAATGAAAAAGAAGGGCTGGCAGAGGAGAGGGTTCAGAGGAGGTTCCTGAGAATGATTCTGGGAATGAAAGGGTTAATCAATGAGGAGTGTTTGATGATTCTGGGTCTGTACTCACTGGAGTTTAGAAGAATGGGGGGGGGGATCTTATTGAAACCTATCGAATATTGGAAGATTACAGATTGGATGTGATGAGGACATTTCCGATAGTGAGTGAGTCTAGGATCAAAGGGTTGAGCATCAGGATCGAGGGACGCCCATTTAAAACCATTATGAGGAGGATCTTCTTTAGCCTGAGGGTGGTGAATCTGTGGAATTCATTGCTACAGCTGGCTGTGGAGGTCAAGTCATTGACTATATTTAAAGCCGGGGTTGATAGGTTCTTGGTTAGTCAGGTTATCAAAAGCTATGGGGAGAAGAATGAAGAATGGGATTGAGAGGGATAATGAATCTGCCATTGAATAGCAGAGCAGACTCAATGGACTGAGTGGCTTAATCATGTTCTTATGGTCTAATTATGATGTAGTGTTCTATAGCCAGTCATGTACAGTATACTCGACTGACTCTAGCTAGAAACTAGAGTCTCGATCTGTCTCTATCTCAGGAGGCAGCTTATCTATTGATGTCTATTATAAACCCGCAGACTCTCACAGTGGCCTGTGCAATACTTCTTCCCACCCTGTTACTTGTAAGAATGCCATCCCCTTCTCTCAATTCCTCATCCTCTCAGGATGAGGCTTTTCATTCCGGAGTAAAGGAGATTTCCTCCTTTCAAAGAAAAGGGCTTCCCTTCCTCCACCATCCACACTGCCCTTAACTGCATCTCTTCCAGTTTGCGAATGTCTGCCCTCAACCCCTCCTCCTGCCACCCCACCAAGGATAGAGTTCCTCTTGTCCCGTTGTCCTCACCTATCACCCCACCAGCCTCCACATCCAGCACATAATTCGCCGTAATCTGCCATCACCAATGGGATCCCACCACCAAACACATCTTTCCTTGCCCCCCAACTTCTGCTTTCTGCAAGGATCGCTCCCTACGCGATTCCCTTGTCCATTCGTCCTTCCCCACTGATCTCCCTCCTGGTATTTATCCTTGCAGGTGGAACAAGTGCTACACCTCCCTCACTACCAGTCAGGGCACCAAACAGTCCTTCCAGGTGAGGCGACACTTCACCTGTGAGTCTGTTGGGGTCATCTACAGATCTGGTTCTCCTGGTGTGGCCTCCTGTATATCAATGAAACCCAATGTAAATTGGGAGACTGCCTTGACGAGTACCTATGCTCTGTCCTTCAGAAAATGCAGGATCTCCCAGTGGCTTCCCATTCCCATTCCGACATTTCAGTCCATGGCCTCCCCTACTGTTGCTATGAGGCCACACTCAGGTTGGAGGAGCAACACCTTACATTCCATCTGGGTAGCCTCCAGTCTGATGGCATGAACATTGACTTCTCAGACTTATGGTAATGCCCCTCCCCTCTCCGTCACCATTCCCCATTCCCATTTCCTTCTTTCACCTTATCTCCTTACTTGTCCATCACTTCCCTCTGGTGCACTCCCCCCCCCCCAACTTTTCTTTCTTCAATGTTCTCCAGCACTGTATCTTTTTCACCAATCAAATTCCCAGCTCTTTACTTCATCCCTCCCCATCCTGGTTTCACCAATCACCTTGTGTGTCCTGCTCCACTACCCCCACCCTCAACATCTTTTTTTCTCCAGTCCTGATGAAGTGTCTCGGCCCGAAACGTTGATGATACTTTTTTCCATAGATGCTGCCTGGTCTCCTGAGTTCTTACAGTATATTGTGTGCGTTGCTTGGGTTTCCAGCATCTGCAGATCTTTTCTGGTTTGTGAAGGGAATCCCGGCTATTTTCTCAGTTAGTTTTTGTTCTTTGAGAGTTGTCTCAAAGAAGCCGCTGCTCTGATTAACCCAATGGCCCCATTAACCAGAATTCACTATATTTTATTGGTGCCATGAAACATCTTTGTAAACTCCAAAACTCCAAAAACAGGACAGTGAATACCACTCATGAATTCTGAGCAAGTAGCAAATAAGATGAATGAGCAGATAATCTCCTTCAATAATGTTAGTTAAAGGATAAAGATTGTCCAGGATCCTGAAAAATATTCACTGTCCTGGAAATTAGATTGAATTGTGTAATTTTAAATAAGCTTTGGTTAGATTGAAAGCCAATGGCAACCATTTACATGTACATTTACATGTGTTAGATACCGCACTGAGTCATGCCACCTGCAAAAATTGTCTGATGACTCAGCAATAGTTGGATGTATAAGGGGAGGATGGGAGGATGAATACAGAGCCCTGGTGGAGGACTTTGTCAAATGGTGCAAACTGATTCATCTGCAGCTCAACATCAGTAGGACAAAGGAGATGGTGATGGACTTCAGGAGGACTAAGCCTGCACTGCTCACTGTTACTATTGATGGTGAGGAGGTGGATGTGGTGAGGACCTACAAGTACCTGGGGGTGAACCTGGATGACAGACTTGAGTGGAGCACCAACACAGAGGCTGTGTACAAGAAGGACCAGGGGCAATAGTATCAACATGGGTGATACCAATACTGATTAGAAATGCTGGATCAACAGGCTCAATAAGCTGATTAGAAATGCTGGATCTGTTATAGGAGTTAAACTGGAGATTATGGAGAACAAAGGACCCTACGGAAAATCCTGGCAATTCTGGACAATATTTCTCACCCTCTGCATGCCACCATGGCTGAACAAAGGAGCACTTTTAGTAATGGACTGAGACAACTGTGCTACTCCAAAGAGCGCTATATGAGGTCACTCTTACCCTCGACCATCAGGTTCTATAATGAGTCAATCTATAGTCAGGGAAGTGATGATTAGATTAAATTAGATTAGATTATGAGGACATTCAGTTATCATTTATTGTCATTTAGAAATGCATGCATTAAAAATGATACAATGTTCCATCAGTATGATATCACAGGACAGACCAAGACTAAAACTGACAAAAACCACATAATTATAACATATAGTTACAACAGTGAAGAACAATACCGTAATTTGATAAGAGCAGACCATGGGCATGGTAAAAAAAAATCTCAAAGTCCCGATAGCCCCAACATCTCACACAGACGGTAGAAGGGAGAAACTCTCCCTGCCATGAGCCTCCAGCGCCGCAAACTTGCCGATGCAGCACCATTGGAAGCACCCGACCGCAGCCAACTCTGAGTCCATCCGAAAGCTTCGAGCCTCTGACCAGCCCCCTGACACTGAGCACCGAGCACCATCTCTGTCGAGCGCTTCAACCCCGCCCCGGCTACCGAGCAACAAGCAAAGCTGAGGATTCGGGGCCTTCCCCTCCGGAGGTTTCGGATCACACAGTAGCCACGGCAGCAAAACAGGCATTTCAGAAGTTTCACCAGATGTTCCTCCATGCTCTCACGTCTGCCTCCATCAAATCAGAATTGTGCACGGGACCCTACTTGACAAATAACAGACATTCATCACCGGAGTGGCCGCGTGCTCTGCGTCGTGCCGCCATCTTCTTCTCTCCTACTGCTGTTAAATTGTTTAAGGTAATTTATTTTTTATTCTTTCTTCTTTCTCTTCTAATATTTGTATCTTTGTGTATCTGTGTGCTTGTAATGCTATTGTGACACTGCAATTTCCTTTGGGATCAATAAAGTATCCATCTATCACCCTAGTTTCTTGTCCCTCTGAAAATCAATTTTTCTTTTGTGATGTCTGAGTTGTCCTGGGTGCAATCATAGTTGATCTGAAATAACCATGTGTTGGACAATGTTCAACTAAGTCCCATTCTCATCCTTTATTCACCCCTCCCCACAGGTACTGACTCTTCCAACTACCTACAGATCTCCTACCAGAAGATCAATGAACCCAGCCCTGCACCTCGCCACCATCCATCAGCAACTTGCAGGTATCTACTTTTCTGCTTGTTCCCTCCATCATGCTGATTGTTGATTTGACCAAATTCTCCCTGGGCCTTGCTAAGCACTCCCAATACCAAAATCTGACACCATCAAAAACAGACTGGATCGCAGATGTCACTTCTCAGTGAAAAAGTGAATTCCCATTCAGAGGCTTCAGGCATTTCTCACCTTTACAGTTACAGGCATGTGTCTACGTAGTGTATCACCATAGCACACTATTAATACTCAAACCCAAATCTTTTAACAGTTCCTCGTGGTGCTTGCTATGAGCACCTGAAAAGGAAGATGAAATATTGACGTCATCCAAGAGGTGCTAGCTCCTCAGATTGGATTGAGATATTAACCTTGTTTATGTGCCCACACTTTTGGGTATAGAATTCCCTAGAACATAGAAGACCGAGGGGAGATTTGATGGAGGTATATGAAATTATAAGGGGTATAGATAGGGTAAATGCAAGCAAGCTTTTTCTACAGAGGTTGGGTGAGACTACAACTAGAAGTTATAGGTTAAATGTGAAAGGTGAAACGTTTAAGGGGAACATGAGGTGAAAATTCTTCAGAGATTGCTGAGAGTGTGGAATGAAGTTATCAGTGCAAGTACTGGATGTGATTTCAATTTCAATGGTTAAGAAAAGTTTGGATAGGTACATGGATGAGAGGCATATGGAGGGTTGTGATCTCGGTGCAGGTCAATGGAGCAAGCTGTTTAAATGGCTTGGCATTGACTAAATGGGCCAAATGGCTTTTGTGTCGTAGTTTTCTATGACTCCATAAAATATTTATTTCTACATTCGTGTTCTCTCTTGTATTACAGTCTTACTGTATATGTCAGAATTCATACATGTTTTCATCTTTCAGATTCTACAGGAATGCTTTCCAAAATGAAATCATCTAGGGTCTGTCGATGCAGCCAATGTAACTGGGCAGACAGAGGTAAAAATTTCAATATCAGCTTGCTCCTGTTGTTAACATAGACAGAAACCGCAGTACAGGCACGTGGTAGTATTCTACATTTGATGAGTGCTCTCTATTTATGATTTATGATAGATGGAGCTAAAGCACTTGAAATACTCAGATCTAATGCTTGCGTTAGGAACGTTCAGGAACTCAATAATTCTACTTTTGCTTTCCGACAGAAAGGCCAAATACATGTACTGTGACAAGAAGCTCCATGACATCACACACAAAACCAAGGCTACAGATAAACTTCACTCCTGTCAACTGTACCCCAAGGCTCACACACTTGCAAAAGCTACACACCTGCAGTACATTAATCACATATTTAAGGTTAAAAAGGTTCATTTATTATCAAAGTATACAACTCTGAAATTCTTCTTCTCCAGATAGCCATGAAATCAAGAAGGAAAAGAACAGAGCATGATCATTAACACCCCCCCCCCAATCACTCCTCCCTGCACAAAAAAAAACCAGGAACAGAACAGGCACATCGATCTCCAAATCCCCTTCCCCCAAACACAAAAAATGAGAAAGATCGGGCGTAAAGCACAGAATAAGAAAAACTAAAGGCTGGGAAAAGTCTATAGTCCAAGTCCATATCCAAAATGCAGAAAACCTGGGTAATCTTCTCTGGGCATGGCGGCAGCCTCAACCCTATCCAATAGCAGAGCAATTCCCCAGTATTCGAAAGGCAGACTCCCCTCTGCGACAGCAGGAACGATCTCTATGAATCAGGGCTGGGATCTATTGGTCAAATGCTTCACCAACCCCAATTACCACATGCCTACATCCTACAGATTTTTCAATTGTGGCAGTCACATCTCCCAACTGCATTTCATGGCATCCACCAGTACCATTCCCCTTCTGCCAAAGGAAAGGGAGGCTCACACTCAGTGCCAACTGAAGCAGAGTGAAAGAGAAGAGTATGACCCAACCTCAGAGAAGCTACATTCAGAGCTACTGTGTTCAAGCAGATGCTGTGAATATCAGTTAGAGAAGGAATGTGAGATAAGCACAAGAGTGGAAGGGGAATCACCATCTGAAATGTTGGTTTCTGACATCACAGTTAGAGAGGGAATCCAGGTATTTCCTCCTTCGTTTCTCCCATTGATCTAAGTTCTTAGCACAAGCTAAACCCACGTTACTACTGGGCCGTGGAGCCTACAACAGGAGAATGTATATCTGGAGGCTTGCTTTGCAATGCAAGACCCACTTGGAGAAATGCTTCCTCAACACTCTCAAGTAATTTGCCAACAGTCCTCCTTTTCCTCCCTCCTTTTCATAGGAAACTGCTCTCTCTCAGTACTTCCTTCATTCTCACTATTCATCTTAGGTCTGGGTGAAGCTTACTAACATCCTCCCATCTGACAGCAAGAAGCAGGACTTAGCTGAAGTATAGAGTGGGGGACATAGACTGAAGATGCACAAGTCTGTTGCATGATTTCTGAAGACTGAAAAGTAGCACCTCTCCATAGCCCACTCAATTTCTAATTGGGTGCAAAAAAACATGCAAGAAAGTAATGCCTTTGGTGGAGGTACCTGCTACTGATAAAAAAAAACGTTTTTCTGTGTACATTAGGCTCATTGTTGAAATTTTGCAATACTTGTTTCAATTCAATGTAACAAACTGACTGATATCTCAAGTTCAAGTTCGAGTTCAAGTCCTCTGAATGTACATTTATACAACCAAACGAAACAGTGTTCCCCTGGACCAAGGTTCACCTTCAAAACATATATCACACACAACATTTAGTTTTAAAACTAAATATGACCACAAATAAGTTAATAAAATATAATTCAAAGTGTATGTAGTGTGCAGGACAGGTAAACAGTAAACAGTTCGCTGTCCTAGTGACAAGACCTGTCTTTAGTATCACAGCCTGAGGGAAGAAGCTCAATCTGTGCACTTGCACTGTGTGTGAGCATTGCACTTTCACCTGCATGGCAGTAAATGCAAGATATGTTTAAAATGTGAACGCATTCTTCATGCATAAAATTCCAGCCAACAACACCAAAGGAGGCAGAGGATCATCTTCAGTCATTTGCAAAATATATCAGTGAATTCAAAGGAGCCAAATTTAGGAAGCAGAGTCCACCCCTATAGCAAACTGCACATTGCATGAGTTACCACAGACCAACGTTTCCTCATGAATTTCTTCCAATATAATTGATTAAATATAATATAAAATATAAAATTATGCCCAGTAATTACAAAAATATTTTCTGAGAATGAAGAAAAAAATTGGCTCAGGTTTTGAGATATCATGGTATGTACAGTATCTGTCTCTAAGCTAAATTTTCTCTTATTACCCTTATTTTTCAGAAATCTTGAATTTGAACTCATCCACTGTGATAACAGATGTACAAAAATGAAAAGCTAGATAATCTAAAATTCTGAAATTGCTTGTCCTGCAGACTATCAACAGTTGAAGATGTAATTTGGTAAAAAGTGCAGGGAGATCTAAAAGTCAATAATGCATACAAAGTATGTGGTTTCCAGATCAGAAGAAGCTTGGGGTTAGGTGACGTGCGGACCATGTAAAGTCAACATCAACATCAAAGTACATCTATTATCAAAGAATGTATAAATTGAGATTTGTTTGCTTTCAGGCAGCCACCTAGCAAGTAACCTGATGAACCCAATTAAAAAAAAGAAAGACCCTAACCACTGGGCAGAGAAGGAGGGAAATGAAAAGAAACATCATGCAAACAATAGATGCAAACGACAGCATTCTGAACCAGAATGAGTCTTTAGATCCATTCCCCGAGCCCAAGCCTCGATCTCAGTTCATCATATTAGAGGGGCAAAAATGCTGCAAAACTCACAGAGACAACAGCCTCCAGAGAGAGGAATGAACATTGCGGGAGAGCAAGCAAAATCAGCCTGACCCTCGCCTCTATACCTGGGCTTTCCAGTCTATCTGGGCCAGCATTTGAATGATCTAAGCACCAGGTAGTGCCTCGCCCTAGGACCCGAGCCCAATGCAGAGACACGGCTGGACCGCACAGCCGGAAGCTGTTCTTGATCTCACCAAACAGGCTTGGTGCTTGGAATGATCAAGCCTCACATCAGGGTTCGGTGGACAGACATCAAAACTCATCCGCATCGACTCCCCTCCAGACTACTCACTCCAACAGCGACAGCGATACCAACTCTGTCTGCGACCATGTCTTGAACATGTTATGTTTTGGCTTTGCGAAACTGCAGTACAGCTCATGCTTTGAATCAGCTTCATCTCTGCTTGTTTCCTTATTGTTTGCGGTAATAGATGACCACAATTTACTTGAGAAAAGGTGTTATTAGTAATGACTTTAGTCATATTTCTTGCCTTCTGTAAGCTGTCGCACAGCTTCAGCAGCACCATTCAAACGAAGTTAACTCGGAGTACTGAAGAGGCAGCATAGGGCCTAGATAGTATAAACTGAAAAGTGTTTATTGGGATTGTAGGAGGAGGACTGGGATAATGGAGAGCAGTCAGCGAGACTGGAGCTGGCTGATCATATTTAAAGGATCATGGAAAAGTAATCCAAAAGATCACCATTCACCTCATATTAAAGAACCATTTCACCTCATTCTGAGAACATGCTCAGTCATGTATATTCATGAAGCAATTCTTCCTCTCACAGTGGTCAGGGGAAGCTATTGTGTCTTACCTGCTTAGGCAGACGATGTGCGAGACCAAACTAACCAGTTGAAGCACGGCAATTCACTCATTACACAAGATTCTCTTATCCAGATGGAGATGGATAGTAACTCAATTCGTAGCAACATCCATCTATCACCAAGGCACATAATTCTAACTTGATGGACACATTCATGGATTGTTCTGAAACTGTGGATGCAATTACATAGCTTTCTGCCAAGATGTTAAACAGCATGATTGGAAGAAGCTCTCACTTTGTGGGTAATGAAAATACTCTAGACAGACTGTGCGTCCTGATGCTTCTGTGGTGATGTTCTTGCAATACAAGGAACATTTATATAATGCTAATTCTTCAACATTCATTGAATAAAAGGGTTAGGGAAAGCGCCAGTCTCTTGGAACTCAAAGTCTCTCTGATCCAGGCCTGTCCACAATTGTGGGACACATTTACTAAGAAGTAGAGAGCCATTATAAGTGTGCCAGAGGACTCGTATATGAAAGATCTTAAAGGATCTTAATCATGTTAGTTGTTTGGACCTATTTTTCAAATTGAACTCCATGAGAATCTCGCACACGGCATATGCTTGAACATTTGGTACTGGGATAATTTCGGGGCTGCATCAAAGTGCACACAACACTCCATTCTAAACAAGCTTCAGGGCCCCACAGTGTGGGTACCATTTAATGGGCTCCAATATTACTGGTGGAGAATGTCACATTCACTGTTTCATAGAATTCTTCCTTAAAATTTCTTTCTCTGATAAAATATCCACGTATTCTTTTTTGAATGTTTGTCACATATGCTGACTGGAGTCAATATTTGACTCCCTTGGGAAATCTGTAAGAGGGATCACAAAACTGAGGCAGGCTGACGAAGCTGACAGAATGTTCCCAGTGTCAGATTAATTTGACTTGATCCTACAGAGATGTGGGAGGCATTGTCCCAAAGCATCAAGAATGCGTACACAAGAAATCGTTAGCCTGGGAAAAATAAACTGACAGAATGCCTCACGAGCAGGTAGTCAGAGAGAGCTCTGATAATATTTCTCTCATGGTACAGCAGGATGCCATTTCATATGGCTGCTTATTGCATGGTGTCCTGGAGATAACCAAATCAGATATTCCTTGAAGATGTACAGGGGATATTAAATGAAGATTGATTCCACTCGTAATATCTATATTTAACTCAGATCCCAGCAGAGGCTGTGAAATTACATTAAGCATTGTAACATACATTCACAAATTATGTTTGTTCTCTATGATGTAAATTGCAGTATTCTGAATCATCAGATGTATCTGCAGACTCTAACCTAATATCCCTATGCATATACACAAAGGCCAATTGAAACAGCACGTACAGTTTTCTTCCAGTTATATTGTCACACTAATTTGCCATTTAAAAAAAAATTACCTTTTCACTTTCTTCATCCTCCCCAAAGTAAAGAGTACGCTCTGGCAGTGTGAGTCGATCTTGGTCAATCTAGAAAATATTGGAACAGATTAATACCATTTTAAAAGTGTTATTAATCCAAAATGTTAATTATGGGCTATCTTCGGAAAGAAACGTGACTCTATGTTAATCAAATTTTCACCAGATATTCAAAACAATTGCAACATCTGTCACAGGGTATTAATAGTGAATATCAAAACTCACAATGGTTTGGTTCATCTGCTACTTTGACATGCTTGTAGGCTTCACCTGTAATTTCTTTTATCTTTGGTAATTGTTGCTGAATTGTAACAAATGGGATTGCTGAAGAATGGATAAAGAACAGTATGTAGGCTTGGATTTACTAGATAATGATAACACAAAACAACAATGGGAAAATACAAATGAAGATTGCATGACAAAAATCATACCTTCTCTTGTCTTCAAGATACAGAAATTAAGAATTAAACTCTATTCCCAATTGTATTATCTTCCTGACTTAAAATTTCAATGCTCATCACTACCTCATGGTATTTAGAGTCATCCTCTCATGCCATTTACCTTAAGAGTGCTTCTGTCTAGAGGTAACATAACACAATATGAATAAAATCAAAAAATAAAATAAATTATTTCCGGAATTTTAAAAAATCATGCGTTTTTGGTCTTCAAAGTGAATGTTCTTATTCCTTTGTTTTGTTTACATTTTATTGATTGTTAATCAAAGTGGAGATCAGTGGCTGCTTTACTTCTGTTGGGTTAATGAAAGATTAAATTGAGCACCGTAATGCCAAAAACAAGGTCAATCACAAAGCACCTGTAATTATACAGGATTCCTATTTATCAAGCGTATAATTATCTGCCTAACTGGTCTCAGTCCCAGATGTCATCAATCTACTATGCGGTTGAGCAGTACACCAAACTAAATCACTTCAAAACTTTGGGCGAAAATGTTTGCAAATTCAGATTTACTGTCCATATTACAAACACTAAAGAGGCAGCCTATTTGCAGGGGTGGATATCAGCTTCCAAATGAAGACTTTATTTAAATTTTCACAAAACTAAATTGGGTGGTCGTGGTTATATAGATAGTGTGGTAAAAAATTAAAATGGGGAAGTATTAGTTGGAATGAAAAGAAGTATTAGCAAGTTTTAAAAAGCAAATAAATTATCTGTTGTAGATTAAATGTATCCTAGGCTCTTGGGCAAACCAGAAAAAAAAAGCTATGGACAAAACACTAGAGAGCTGGACACTGCTGTTGTGATACTATTATTTAAAATGGTAGAAAGGAATAGATTGTTAGCCAGCTGCAGTAAAGGACCAATTATTAGGACAAAAAATTGATGGACAGAAAAAATTCTTTTAATCAAGGAAAAGTCAGCACAGATTTGTTAGGTACAAACATATCTGGATGACTGAACTTACGGAAGAGTTATTCAGGTGGAGAAGATGAGTCAAATGCATTTGATGCTTAATGGCTATTGCAAAGGCTTTTAACAAGGCCACAAATAGGACACTGATCTGAAAAACAGAGCTCTGTAGAAGTGGAGACAAAGTGGCATGTTTTTTCCGACATTGCATCACAGAAAGCGAGCACGGGATCAAAGTCAATTGGTGAGTGTCTGAGTGTTTGCAGAACTGCTTGTATAAGATTCTACCTGGTACAATGATTTGCATCTGGCCATGATTATAATGTTCGCAGGTACTATAAAAATTGCTGATCTGCCAGACAAAGAAAGCTGCAGAGTGCATGAAGATGTTAATGGATTGGTCACTTTGGCAGAAAAGTAGCAAATGGAACTCAAGCCAGAAGTTGTGGAATAAAGGATATTTGAAGGACAAACAAGTTGAGGGAAATTTTGTGGTACAATGTGAAGCACAAAAGATCAGAAAGTCCTTGGGATTCAGCACTGATCCATGAAGGTGGCAGCACAGGAAGGTAGAATGATCCAGAAGCCATAACACACTTATAGGATTAGTCTGAATAGCTCTCTAATGGCTGCCATGAATTATTTAGAAATGGAGACAAATATCATAAGGGGAATTTGATTCTCAGATTGTTGGTGGAGAAAATTATTTTAATAAATCCATTGCATACTGAGTGAACATTTTTCTTTATAAGTTGCATTTTAACTTGTCAGAGCATTTGTCATGTTGTAGAAATCGATGTGATAAAATTTTATTGGTATTTCACAGCACCTGAATGTACTACAAATATTAAGTGATTGATATTGCTGTAAATATCAACCCAATAACTGAAAAAATTACTTGTGATTTTAATGGAGAACCAGAAGATGCAAACATTGGTAATAATGATTAACTATTATTCATTTGTACAATATCCAGTGTACAAATAACATCCATAATGGTAAACATATTTATTTGCTAATTTTCACATCAGAGTTACAGTTTAAAAGATCTATTAGAATTGGAATTGATTTATTATTGTCATATGTACTGAGATACAGTGAAAAACTTCTTTTGTATACTGTTCGATGAGATCATTACAGCGTACATTTAGGTTGAACAAGCTAAACTAATAACAGAATACAAAATAAGATGCAACAGCTACAAAAGAAGTGCAGTGCAGATAAACAATAAGGTGCAAGATCATAGATTGTGAGATCAAAAGTCCATCATATTGTATCAGGGAATGATTTAATAGTCTTCTAATAGTGGGGTAGAAGCTGTCCATGAGCCTGGTGGTATGTGCTTTCAGGCTTTCGCATTTTCTGCCCAGAGTGTTAGAGAAGAAAAGTTCAAAGTCCAAAGTAAATTTATTATCAAAGTGCATATATGTCACCATATACAAGCCCAAAATTAATTTTCTTGTGGACATACTCAATAAATTCAATAACCATAATGGAATTAATGAAGACCTCACCAGCAGAGTATATAGCCAGTGTGCAAAACACAGCTAACTGCAAATACAAAAAAAAGGAAATAATAATAATAATAATAATAAATAAGCAATAAATATCAAGAAAATGAGATGAAGGGTCTTTGAAGTGAGTTCATAAGTGGTGAGAACATTTCAGTGATGGGGCAAATGAAGTTGAGTGAACCTTATCTCCCTCCCTGGTTTAAGAGCCTGTTGGTTGAAGGGTCATAACTGTTCCTGAACCCTGTGAGTCTCGGGGCTCCTGAACCTTCTTCCTGACGGCAGCAGCGAGGAGAATGTATGGCCTGGGAGGTGGGGGCCCCTGATCATAGATGTTGCTCTCCTGCTTTACCCATCATGGACTGGGTTCCTTCCGCTATTTTTTGTAGGATTTTCTCTCCAAGGGCATTGGTGTTTCCATACCAGGCTGTGAAGCAGCCAGTCAATATATGCTCTGTTGCACATCTATAGAAGTTTGCCAAAGTTTTAGATGTTATGCCAAACATTTGCAGACTCCTAAGGAAGTAGAGGTGCTGCCGTGCTTTCCTTGTTATTCTACTTACGTGCTGGGCCCAGGACAAGCCCTCTGAAATGATAACACTGAGGTATTTAAAGGGCCTTCTCCATCTCTGATCCTCCAATGAGGACAGGCTCATGGGCCTCTGGTTTCCTTCTCCTGAAGTCAATAATTAGCTCCTTGGTCTTGCTGACATTGAGTAAGAGGTTGTTGCGGCACCCCTCAGCCTCCTGCATGCTGATTCGTCACCACCTTTGATTCGGCCTACGGCAAAAGACTAGATGTCTGCGGTGGGTGGAATCCTTGAGTTTGCTGGCTGTTTTACTGAGGCAGCAAGAAGTATGCAACTGACTCTAACAGTTTGGATTTCTACTTCTCCCCAAAGACTCACAATCCTTTGTGGAAACCCAGGAATCAGTTTAGTTGGATGGTTATTAATGTATTTAATTATGTTCCCAAAAAAAATCTCAATAATTAATTAGTTTAGATGTGCATAATGTAACTTTACATCAAACAAGTTTTAGACTACCAGAGGGATGAAAACAAATAGTTTTTAATGTCACTAATTATTTTTCATCTAGAAATGGAACTTTCTTTGTAAATTGTGTATATTACATCAGACGGTCATCTATTATACCACTTCATTCTCCTATCACAGAATTCATGACTGTAGTGTATTTAATATGTCTGTAATATTTGAGGGTAACCGACGGGTCTCAAACCCTCGGTGAGATAGGGAGTTGTCTATCCCAGCATGTGAAGACAGACTCCGGCGGATTGAGCGGACGAGACCAATGGAAGGTCCAACGGTCAAGAAGGCGGTCCCTGCAAGCGTCGTGGAACGTGTAGAGCAGGACAAGACACAGAAGACGTTCTGGTCGTCCACTGCGCCTAGTCCCATCTCCAGCCGTCTCGACTCTGTCTTGCCACTGGATCCAGATGGGAATTGGGAAGAGAGAGTGAGGCTGACGCTGCGCAACTCTCTGTCACTTAAATCCTAATCACGCACTAGTCTCGACACCATCATCAATGGTGTCGAGGTCCTCATCGACGTACGATGGACGAACAACAACAACAACAATATTTGAGTAATATTGTAAATATATTGTTTGATTAAGCATTCTTTGTTTACGTAATTCAATATTGATTACATGTGAGAAGTACGTGAATGGTATACAACATTATGCACCACATCATAGGTGAGCACCTTACTAAAGAAAACAAAAAGAAAAACCAGATAGGCAAGTATCCAGCTCCTGTGTTTTTCTTTTGATTAATTTCTGGAGTTACAGAACATAACAGTAGTGATAAGGAAGGTTAAAAATGAATCTGAGACAATTACCTACTTATTGAAGCACAGCACATTTTTCTTCACAAGGGAGGAGAGACATTTTGAGTTTTAATAAAAGACAGAAAGTGGACAAAACTAACAAGAAAATAGCACAGCCACAGGTTTATAAGCAGTGAGTACTGGATGATAATAATAATAATAAATAAATAAATATACAGAAATAGATGGATACATCAGAAAGATGGACACATTTGATTGCACAACAGATAACTGGATGATGTATATTGAATTAATTGAGCTGTATTTTGAAGAAAATGAAATAGCCAATAAAAAATGAGTGCCAGTGCTGATGAGCGCAATGGGTGAAAAAGTATACAGTTTGCTTAGAAGTTTAACTGCTCCAACCAAACCAGCCAAAGTAAGCTTTGATAATATCGTGAATGTAATGCAGGAACATTAAGAACCAAAACCATATTGATTTTTGAATGCTTTGAAAAGTAAGAGGAGTCCACTACAACTTAATTAAATATGAATTGAAGAAATTGTCCAAGCATCGTCAGTTCAGTAATGGGCTTAATGATGCACTGAGAGATTGTTTAGTTTGTGAAATCTTACAAGAAAGCATTCAAAAATGGCTCCTAACTGAAGCACAACTCATATTTAAATGAGCAGTTGAAATCACTGAATCAATCAAAACAGCAGTCAGAGACGCAATTGAGTTGCGCTCAGGAATGAAAGTGAGCATGAACAGAATTGCAACATTTAAACAGAAACCAGCCTGGCCAATCAAATTATGTCACCATTGTGGCAGGGGCTCACATACAAATAAATGCAGGATTAAAGGCAAAACTTGCAGAAAATGCAACCAATTACTACACATACAAAGAGCACATTGGGCAGGCAAAAATAAATGGACTGTACTGGTAAGAGAAAAAGAAGAAAAGTCAAGTTGCAGTTTCAAAAAGAGCCAAAAAGGACAGTATCCAACCTACCTGGATACTGTTGATTAAAAATCTGATAATGATGAGAGTGATACAGGACTGTGTAGCCTTGAGATTTATTGTGTGAAAATTAACAATATATAAGCATTATGGCTTATACCAGAAGTGAATGTCAAATTAATTAAAATGTAATTGGACATTGGCTCAACTGTTTCAGTCATTCTGCAAAATGAGATTGAACAGCATTTCAAAGATACTGAACTGAAGCCTGCAGATATCTATGTAAGAACTTACACTGGAGAAAAGATAACTTCTGTGGGAATGACATTTGTAACAGTGAAATACAGTGACCAACAAGCCCCATTGAGTTTGTATGTGGTAAGAACAGGAGGGTCAACATTTTGCAGCAGTGATTGGCTGAAGCAACTACAACTTGATGGGAGATCCAGGCACATTTTGCATGCCACATCCCTTGCAATACAGTCAATTGAGAGTGAATTATGAAAGGTACTGGATAATGCCACAGCAGTGTTCAAGGATGGCACTAAATGAAAATGGCACTCCCAAGTTTTACAAAGCCTGTCCAGTTCATTATACCAGCCATGATAAAGTAGCCAGTGAGCTAGATTGCACGGAGGCTGAAGGAATTCTCTGCAAGGTTAAATGGAGCCCATGGGCAATGCCAATCGTCCTACTAGCCAAGAAAGATGGGTTTGTCAGGATCTGTGGTGGTTTTAGTGTCACTGTCAACCCAGTGCTGAAAGTAGATCAATACCCTCTGTCCAGAAAAGTGGATATCTATGCAAACTTTTCTGGAGAGAAACACTTCAGGAAAGTGGACTTAGCTGGGGATGTAGTTGGAAGAAGAGTCCAAAGTGTTTAGAGGTATAGAGTCACAGAGGATGTAGCACAGAAACAGGCCATACAACCCATTTAATCCATGCTGAAAAAAAGCGTTTAAACTGCGTACTCCCTATGACCTGCACCGTGTCCATAGCTCTCCATATCCCTACTATCTATGTATCTAATCAAACTTCTCTTAAACATGACGTGGACCACTTGTGCTGGCAGCACATGCCACACTCTTAGGACCCTCCGAGTGAAGATAGTTGAGTGGAGTCACGGCAACATCCTTGCATACTATGTCAGTAAGACCAAAGAGCAGCTTGTGGACCAGGAAGGGTGAGACGAGGGAACACAAACCAGCCCTCATAGAGGGATCAGAGTGAGCGGCTTCAAGTTCCTGGGTGTCAATATCTCTAACCTGGATGCAACACACCAATACAGCTATAAGGAAGGCAAGACTGCGGCTATATTTTATTCGGAGTTTGAGGAGATTTGGTTTGTCAACTAAAACACTTGAAAACTTCTACAAATGTACCACAGAGAGAATTCTGACTGGCTGAATCACCATCTCGTATGGGAGCCAGTGTTGGGGGGCAGGGGGGAGCTACTGCACAAGATCAAAATAAGTTGCAGAAACTTGTAAAATTTGTCAGCTCTATCACGGGTATCATCATTGGACCACTCTCCTACACAGTGGAGATTGTGTCTGACGTCATTTAAAGATGACACATCGATCACTTGTGGAGAGGTGAGTCAATTGTTGGAGAAGAAAGGTGTCCAGAGCTGTCAGAACCACTTCCTGCAGTCTCAGAGTCATCTCCTGCAATCGCCGTGGAGGAGGCACCAGAACCGGAGATTGATTCACAGCCACAAGTCTCACCTGTCAAGCAGAGTGATCCCCTTTGTCAGGAAAGAAGTTATCCCACAAGAGTAAGAAATCCTCCACAGTAATTAATTGAATAGGATAATTTAAAATTTATTGAACTGCGGACGTCTTTATAGTAGTTGTGTACACACACACACATATATATATATTTAAAATGACTGGAGAACAATACACATTTCAGTTGAGATGCATTCTATATTGAATTGTAGCTAATCAGGGAGGAGTGTTGTGTATTTAATATTTCAGTAATATTTGAGTAATCTTGTAAATATATTGTTTGGTTAATCATTCTTTACATAATTCATTAATGTAAAGAATTATGTAAGAAGTACATGAATGAAATCTGTCATTACGCCACCATGTCATATGTGAGCACCTTGCAAAAGAAAAATGAAGTAGACAAGAAGTCTCCTGTGTTTTTCTTTTGATTAGTTTCTGGAGTTACAAACATGACACTGACCTCCTCCAATTCAAATGAAAACCATATTTTGTTCTACCTCCAAGATTATATCCATTTCTCCCATCTTCACATAGTACCTGATCCAAGTCCCACCATATAGATCTGAAATCTCCAACACTGAAACATTACTCAAACAGTAAGACTCACATAAAATGCATTATTGTCCATGACATGGAGTATTTGGAGTATTGTGTGCAGTTCTGGTTGCTTGCCTACAGGAAAGATATCAACAAGTTTGAAAAAGTGCAGAGAAAATTTACTAGAATGTTGCCAAGACTTTAGGATCTGAGTTGTAGGAAAAAGTTGAACAGATTAGGACTTTTTTTTTCCCTGGATAGGAGAGTGAGGGGAGCTTCGATAGAGTCATACCAAATCATGAGAAGTAAAGATACAGTAAATGCAAGCATGCTTTTTCCACTGAGGTTGAGTAAGACTAGAACTAGAGGTCATAGGTTAAGGGTGAATGGTGAAATATTTAAGGGGAGCCTGAGAGGGAGCTTCTTCACTCAGAGAGTGCTGAAAGTGTGGAACTAATTGCCAGTGGTAGTGGTGAATGTGGGTTTGACTGTAAAATCTAGGAGAACTTTCCATCATGGATGACTGGGATATGGAAGGCTGTTGTTCAGGTGCAGGCAGAGTAACAGTTTGCAATGAACTAGATGGGCCAAATGGCCTGCTTCTGTGTTTTTGTGCTCTCTGACTCTACATCACAGCATCTCAAAACAATTTATAGACAATGAACTACATTTATAATTGTAGTCACTGGTGTAACACAGAGCTTATGTACAAGCAGGAAACAGAGAATGACCAGATATTGTACTGTTGAAAGAGAGATAAATATTAGCCAGACCTTTTATATTCAAAAGTAAGATATCAATGTTCACCTGAGATGACCACAGGGCCTCTGTTTAACACCTCATTCAGGAGTAAACATTGCGATATAATTTTGTAAGGTAATTCAATTATTAAATTACTTTTGAGTGATTTTGAAATTGCTGCTGTTTTCTTGGAAACCCTTCTGGGCTTTATGAAAGCAATTGGAAGCTGTATTCACAGAATGCTGATTTCAGTTCAGTAGCCTGCCTCAAGACATACTGGTTAACCTACTGAGAAGGACATCACTAATGCATGAAGCATAGTTTGTCAGGAAAATAACAACATATTCTCTGGGGTAGAGAGTGAGTGGTGGTAGTGCATTGGTATTGTTAGTATGGTGTTAGCCAGGGGATGGAGGGGGGATTATTAAAATACTGATTTTGTTATTGAGGATAAACCCAAAACATCTATCATCAATAGTAGTAACCGTCTGCCTTTAGAAATTCCTTTGGTAATAACACCGACAAGTCAACAGAAGAGCAAGTTTGGCGTAAATCATTTGAGGAATGACCTTCTGAGTGGTCTGACCAAAGCAAATAATGTTGTGACTTCTTGTAATGTAATGCAAGACTTTCAAACAGCTTTTGGCAACACTTACACAAAAAACATTTAGACTTAAAAACCAATACTTGGAAACTGGACGCATTTGCAACTGATTTTGATGGAGAGATCGTGCACAGAAATCATGCTGTGCACCTTTCGGTGGCCGCACTCTCTGTGCTGAGGCGTTTCCATCAGGGAATTGGACTGGGCGCTGGCTGTTTCAATTCAGCTCAACACCGCTCTCGTTTCCCCATCACAATTCAAACACACAGTGATGTCATCAGTGCCCCTTCACTATTTGCCGGAGACGAGATCAAACGGTGGCGACATCTGACCTTTGTAATTAACACAAAGTTCAACAGTAACCAGAGCCCATTTGAAGTGGGGAAGCATGCATGATTTAAAGTGCTCCTCTCGGACATGACTTGAATATTTCAGAAATCAGCCAGTCATTTTAATGTGCTAAAAACCTGACCCTTGCCGATGCATACCATTAATCAAGGAGTCGGGACACTAGTACTTACAGTTCACGGATGCCTCACTCTAATGCCCTGACACTACCACAGCTCACAGTGGCTTAGGATCATTCGGGACGCAGGAGGCAACAGCGCTGTTTCATGGCTTAGGTGTGACCGCTGCCTCTTCCACTTTACCTGATTAAGATGGCTGGGCAAGCTTAGATCCAATTCAGCACCCCAAAAACTTGGTGCAATCCAATCTACAGTAAGTCTGAAAAGAATGTGCAGATTTAGAAGATGAGAACAACAGTATTTACGTTTATTAAGAATTTCAAGCATAATAGCAGGCCCTTCTGGCTCAACGAGGCTGCGCTGCTCAATTACACCCATGTGACCTATTAACCTGCTAACCTGTACATTTTTGGCATGTGGGAGGAAACCAGAGCTCGTGGAGGAAACCTACGTGGGCAAAGGGAGTAGGTACAAACTCCTTATAGACAGCGGTGGAACTGAATCCGTGTTACTGATTTTGTAACAGCATTATGCTAAATGCTACAACCATGTGACAGTAGGACAGTGACCACCACTCCCTGGCCTTTAGCACTATCATGGAAAAGGATAGAATCAGAGAGGACAGGAAAATTTTTAATTGGGGAAGGGCAAATTATGAGGCTATAAGGCTAGAACTTGTGAATTGGGATGATGTTTTTGTAGGGAAATGTACTATGGACATGTGGTCGATGTTTAGAGATCTCTTGTAGGATGTTAGGGATAAATTTGTCCCGGTGAGGAAGATAAAGAATGGTAGGGTAAAGGAACCATGGGTGACAAGTGAGGTGGAAAATCTAGTCAGGTGGAAGAAGGCAGCATACATGAGGTTTAGGAAGCAAGGATCATATGGGTCTATTGAGGAATATAGGGTAGCAAGAAAGGAGCTTAAGAAGGGGCTGAGAAGAGCAAGAAGGGGGCATGAGAAGGCCTTGGCGAGTAGGGTAAAGGAAAACTCCAAGGCATTCTTCAATTATATGAAGAAAAAAAGGATGACAGGAGTGAAGGTAGGACCGATTAGAGATAAAGGTGGGAAGATGTGCCTGGAGGCTGTGGAAGTGAGTGAGGTCCTCAATGGATACTTCTCTTCAGTATTCACCAATGAGAGGGAACTTGATGATGGTGGGGACAATATGAGTGAGGTTGATGTTCTGGAGCATGTTGAGATTAAGGGAGAGGAGGTGTTGGAGTTGTTCAAATACATTAGGACGGATAAGTCCCCGGGGCCTGATGGAATATTCCCCAGGCTGCTCCATGAGGGGAGAGAAGAGATTGCTGAGCCTCTGGCTAGGATCTTTATGTCCTCGTTGTCCACAGGAATGGTACCGGAGGATTGGAGGGAGGTGAATGTTGTCCCTTTGTTCTAAAAAGGTAGTAGGGATAGTCCGGGTAATTATAGACCAGTGAGCCTTACATCTGTGGTGGGAAAGCTGTTGGAAAAGATTCTTAGAGATAGGATCTCTGGGCATTTAGAGAATCATAGTCTGGTCAGGGACTGTCAGCATGGCTTTGTGAAGGGCAGATCGTGTCTAACAAGCCTGATAGAGTTCTTTGAGGAGGTGACCAGGCATATAGATGAGGGTAGTGCAGTGGATGTGATCTATATGGATTTTAGTAAGGCATTTGACAAGGTTCCACACGGTAGGCTTATTTGGAAAGTCAGAGGGCATGGGATCCAGGGAAGTTTGGCCAGGTGAATTCAGAATTGGCTTACCTGCAGAAGGCAGAGATCGTGGTGGAGGAAGTACATTCATATTGGAGGATTGTGACTAGTGGTGTCCCACAAGGATCTGTTCTGGGACCTCTACTTTTTGTGATATTCATTAATGACCTGAATGTGGGGGTAGAAGGGTGGGTTAGCAAGTTTGCAGATGACACAAAGGTTGGTGGTGTTGTAGATAGTGTAGAGGATTGTCAAAGATTACAGAGAGACATTAGTAGGATGCAGAAGTGGGCTGAGAAGTGGCAGATGGAGTTCAACCCGGAGAAGTGTGAGGTGGTACACTTTGGAAGGACAAACTCCAAGGCAGAGTACAAAGTAAATGGCAGGATACTTGGTAGTGTGGAGGAGCAAAGGGATCTGGGGATACATGTCCACAGATCCCTGAAAGTTGCCTCACAGGTGGATAGGGTAGTTAAGAAAGCTTATGGGGTGTTAGCTTTCATAAGCCGAGGGATAGAGTTTAAGAGTCGTGATGTAATGATGCAACTCTGTAAACTCTGGTTCATCCACACTTGGAGTACTGTGTCCAGTTCTGGTCACCTCACTATAGGAAGGATGTGGAAGCATTGGAAGGGGTACAGAGGAGATTTACCAGGATGCTGCCTGGTTTAGAGAGTATGCATTATGATCAGAGATTAAGGGAACTAGGGCTTTACTCTTTGGAGAGAAGGAGGATGAGGGGAGACATGATAGAGGTGTTCAAGATAATAAGAGGAATAGATAGAGTGGATAGCCAGCACCTCTTCCCCAGGGCACCACTGCTCAATACAAGAGGACATAGCTTTAAGGTAAGGGGTGGGAAGTTCAAGGGGGATATTAGAGGAAGGTTTTTTACTCAGAGAGTGGTTGGTGCATGGAATGCACTGCCTGAGTCAGTGGTGGAGGCAGATACACTAGTGAAGTTTAAGAGACTACTAGACAGGTATATGGAGGAATTTAAGGTGGGGGCTTATATGGGAGGCAGGGATTGAGGGTCGGCACAACATTGTGGGCCGAAGGGCCTGTACTGTGCTGTACTGTTCTATGTTCTATGTTAGTAAGTATTTTTCCTGTATGGACTTTGAAATAACTTCGTTACATTACTAAGGGAATGTAAATGGAAGTCCTTGTTGCTATTACTGTTGAGATTGTTATTTGTGAAGTAGTGTTGAAATAAGCACCCCTTGATCAGTGTTAGGGCCTTTCTGCTGCTGCTAATTTGCTTCACTGAAGTGGCTGTGCAATTAGAATGTCAGACGATGGCCATCTCAGGTAAGACAGTCTAACCGCCTACCCTTGATCTTCAATGGCTTTTCTCGTGGCATAAACATTAAAGAGTAATCAAGCACTGAAGCCACAAGTAAGGATCAGAAGTTGGATAACCTGCAGCAAATGACACTAAAAAATCCTTTCCACTGTCTGCAAGGTGCAAATCAGAAGTGATGGAATAATCTCCACTTGCAATTTCAACAGCGCTGAAGATGTCTGACACTCTAGGTCCTAGGACAAGGCATATTTCTGGATCAATACCTCAATCTGTCTTCCCAAACATTAATTCCCAACACACAGTGACTTCAGTGTGTATGTCCTAGGATATGCACCGTGTTTATATACAGTACATTGGTTACCCTGATACAGCTCCCAAACCTGCGATCCCTATCACCCAGAGAGATGAAGCCTGCAGGTACATGTAGACACCACTGCCAGCAGGTTCCCCCTCTAAATCACGCAGCACTCTGACTTGGAAGTGTTTGGCCAGCCCTTTCTCTTTCGATGGGTCTGAGTCCTGGAGCTTCCTACCCAACAGCCCTGTGGGAGTAACTTCACTAAAAACACTGCAGCAGTTCAGGAAGATATCTCATCACCACTGTCTTCTGGGCAGTTAGGAATGGACAATAAATAAACACTGCTTTTATCATCAGTGCCCACATTCTGAAAAAATTGAGTTTATGCAGTAGTTCATCATCTTGAAATGCAGTTACTGTTGTTATATTTACGGTACAGTATGTCAGGCATGTTACACACATCAATATTCCACAAGAGCAGTGCAATGATAATGGATTGTTCTGTTTTGCTGTCCTTGTTGGAAAGCGGCAGGCAGGCTAGTATGCAAGTATCTTCTTACTCCATGAATAATGTGATCTTTAACTACAAAAAATATGAACGGACTATAATTGAACCCCCAAGAAATGCAGCACTGCCTCATCACAATACTGATATATCAAATGAGGTTTTGTGTTGAACGTGGAATGGGACTTCAATCCATAATCTTCCGATAATGAGGTAACCAATTCACCCAAGCTGGTGCAGGGGTGTAGAAATGAAGAGTTATCAAAAAAGCAAATAAGATAAAAAGAAACTTAAAATCTGGCATTAAAATAGAAATTGCAATAAATGCACTGCAGGTTAGCTGGAAAATGCAAATAAAAATAGCTTTTGGCAAAGATTACACACTGAAAATATCATAACCTACCCTTTCTATTTCGAGATGTTACTTAGTCCGCAGTGCATTTCCGGCAATTTCCATTCTGATTTAAGCAAATAAAGTACCAGATCACAGAGTCAAAAGCATAAAATATAAGCTAGAGGGAGTATATTTAAACTGGCCTAAAATACAAAATTCAATTCAAGCCACTGAAACGTAAAAGAGGCAGCGAATGCTCCCCTAAGATATGACTAAGGGGAACCATAAAGCAAAATAAATGTAGATTAGTTAAAAATGTAGAAGGGGCCATTCAGCCCATTACTATGTCTCTTCCAGAACAAGTCACTTATTCTATCCCTATTCCCTTCTTCGCAGCTTTACAATTTTTTCCTCAGCATATATTTATCCATTTCCTTCTTGAAAGTCACTTTGTAAACTGCCTGTGCCTCACATGGACGCAGGAAGTTCCAGGTTCCAGTCACATGTTGCATTCAAAATATTTTCCTTCTGTCTCTCTTAATTCTCTTTGCCTTTACTTTGTGTTTGTGACCTCTCCATCATTGGGACCAGGCTCCCATTGTCCACTCTGTCCAGACCCTTCAACATTTCATATACTATCAAATTGCATTTCAGACTTCTCCTGTTTGAAAAGAAAGGTTCAAGCTATCCCTGTAACTATAGTCTCTCATCCCAAGAGCCATCCACATAACCTTTTCTGGACCTTCTCTATGCCTTTATGTCCTTACTATGGTGATGCAACCAGAATTTAGTAAAGTACTCC
The DNA here is from genome assembly GCF_030028105.1 of Mobula birostris. Taxonomy (NCBI): domain Eukaryota; kingdom Metazoa; phylum Chordata; class Chondrichthyes; order Myliobatiformes; family Myliobatidae; genus Mobula; species Mobula birostris. The sequence goes on along the minus strand of NC_092373.1, from coordinate 43,081,844 downwards.
AGTGCTTTATAAAGATTTAGCATACTGATAATGCTTTTATAGTCTAATGACAAAGTCCAGAATAAAATATATCTTATTAAGCACCCCTTCTGTCTGTTATGTTTAATGCTCTCTGTATTCATGCCCCAGGTCTCTCAGTGAACGCCTTTTACAATAGTATCCTTTATTCTATTTTTGCCTCTCTCTAATGTCTCTACCTAGATATCAGGCCTTACATGCCATGCATAAGACAATTCCATCAGCCATTTTATATTCTACTGAAATTTATCACCATCCATTTTGTTATTCACAAGTTTTATATCACCTACAAGTTTAAAAATTATGTATTGCCCTCAAAATCCAGGTCAGAGATGAAAGAAAGCACTATACTCAACACCAATCCTTAGAGAATGCCACCATTTTCGCTCCTTAAGTCCACAAAACAATCCACTGTTGCCTGTTACAGAGCCAACTTCAGATCCATGTTATCAATGGCCCTCTTAAGCCTAAACCTTTGCAAAAGCCTTCTGGGAGTCTATACATACTACATTACCCCCATCAAACCTATCCATTATGTTGGAAAATTGTACCAGATCAGTCAGACATTATTTCACCCCAACAAATTCATCCTGGCTTGCTATAGTTAAATCTCATAAAGGTGCCCCTCCTGAAACTCAGTGCAATTGACCCCCTCATTCCTTCAAAGCAGATCTAGCAATGCAAATTTAGATACCTCAGTCCAATTTTCACAATAAAACCCTGACCTGATGTAAGCTTTCTTCTCTATTTTCCATGCCTTGCTTCCAGTCCTGATGAAGAGTCTTGGCCTGAAATACTGACTGGTTGTTCCCATCCATAGATGCTGTCTAACCCACTGAGTTCCTCTAGCATTTTGTGTTTGTTGTTCTAGATTTCCAGCATCGGCAGAATCTCTTGTACTTCTCCATTTCCTTTGGCATTTGGCTATAGATGTTCCTTCCTAAATGTCTCCTCAACTGAATCCCTATCTTCTGATTCCAAATTAGCTTTTCTCTCTTCAGATTCCACCTCAGGCTCCCAATAACCTGCAAACTGATTTAAACCTGTCCATGTAGCCAGTCCTTTATTTTTCCTACCCCCCTGACTTCACCTATAACCTCATAGCTATCATCCTCCTCCTCCCACCTTTTTATTCTGGTGTCTTCCCCCTTCCTTTCCAGTCCTGAAGAAGGATCTCAGCCTGAAACATCGACTGTTTACTCATTTCCATAGATGCTGCCTGACTAGCTGAGTCCTCCATCCTTTTGTGTGTGTTACTTGCAAAATGTCTGCTTTGTAGAGGTCCTGTTTTACAACCCCATTTCTCGCTCCCTGTCCCTGTCCCAGTCCCAGGAATAATGCTAATTCCTCAGTAATCTAAAGCTTTCCTTTTTACTTTATCTCTCCAGTCTCATTCATCTGCTTTGTCTTCCTATTATGCTATACTAATATGAGGCACTGGTGGTAAATTAGACATTATTACCTTTGAAATTTTGCTTCTTAACTTTACTAGCTCTTTAAACTCCTAAAAAATATTCCATGGTTACAATCTCAGGTTCGTTCATGAAGGAATGCGACAACTGGGAGATATTGCATGGAGATATGTAAAATAGAATATAATATCGAACACTATTTCAATTTAGAAATAGTGAAGGAATAAAATTAACTCAAGATGAATGGAGCAAAGACCTTGGACTTGTTTAACAACCATTGATATGGATTAATACAGTGAATTATAAGTCTACTGGAACACGGTATTTAAGCTGGCATAATTTTTCTTATCCTCCAAGAGGACCAAAACCTTGTTGTGGTTTGAAGGCTTGCATGCCTCAATGACTTGGAGTCAAGGCTTTGGCTCTTGGTAGGGTCACCCAAGCCAAATAGGTCAAAAGGTTGAGGACAGACTGAGAATGGTCCACCAGTCCTCCAGGTCTGGGGGTTCAGCTCAGAGCTAACAATCCTGGCTGGTATGACAAAATGGTTACAGAAACAGCAATGAAGATTTGAAGATTCCTTCTACATCTGAGTGCGACAGTATTCCTGAGTCTCCAGCCGGGACTTGCATGACTGACAGCAGTGAGGACTGCGAGGAAGCTACTGACACAATGAAGGAAGTCCTGAACACTGTCAGAAATGGAGGACCTTCTTTGCTGCCCCAAACACCAGCAGCGCAGCAAGTAGTAAGTGAGTAATTTTTCTTATCTAGTTGAATTCTCGCGCACAAGTTTGAAATAAAGTGAACATAAGCAGAGTTTGTTGGATTTAGAGCATTCCACACATGGAAAATAAATTGTCTAAGCTTGTAAGGACAGAGAAGTGTTGCAGCGGACTTTTGTTAACTACATCTATTGTCAAGGTTATGCAATTGTCCTCAAAACTTTACAGTCTTTTCTTTACCCCACTGTCTGGAGTTCTCAGATGGGAAGATAGACATTCTCTACTTCACACTCCACCCTGCCCGACCCCCCCCCCCCCTAATTTTATAACTTGCTTTCCTGTCCACTGCTTTCATGTTTGGGTTACTTAAAAGGAATGCACTGTAAAACTTTTTCTTTTGCCAACACACTCCCTGAATAATTTTTGTTGTCATACTCAAGCTCATTACCTCTATATTTAAATAGAGGATGATATACCACGACTCAACCAGCCCCCTTAAAGAAAGATATGCTATCATTGCAAATATGCCAGGTCTTGACTGCTGCTGTTTATCACAAGATGTCAATAGAAATCAATGTTGATCAAAATGCTGCTTTGTGCACTGTCTCTGAGCATCATTGTATTAGGTTCTGAGTAATTCTCTTTACAGCTTTAATTGCTGGAACCATTACACAACGGTCCTACAGATCTGACAAGAATGCAGGAGATAAATCAAAATTAATATCTGTTGTCCAAAGTAAGGTGCGGGATTCAGTTTAGTGCTGTGGGAAGTCTATAAAGGACAGAGCACCCAATGAATAGTTAGGGAAATCCAAGGTATCTAAGAAAAATAGAATCTGCCATAAATACTTTCTTGTGTTCAGGGACACCAATTACTCCCGCTAAGCAACTTGGGTACCTTGGTCCTTTGTAGTTCAGTCATATTGTCTTATACAATAATGCAGTCTCAGGTGCAACCACACATTTGTCTGGTTTCCATGTGTATTTCTTCATTTTTTTCAAGAGAGACATTTGGAAGATGAGGCCAGATACAAATCAATGAGGAATTTTATTTCAAAGGAGGATGAGCGTGGCGAATGACAGCTTCATTCAAATTCATTTAATTAAGATTGACTAACTTATCCCAATGCAATCATTTACAATAAGACCATGTCAACCATATTAAACAGGTATAGTATTGAGCAGTGGTGAGGTTATTGACGCATGGCCAGGGACTAGGATCACTGAACATGGAACATGAAGAAACAATGAACCAGAAATATGAATAAAATTCCACCACGATAGCTGCAAAATTAAATTCAGATAATTAACTATATCTGGAATTAAAGCTAGTCCCAGTAACAATAGTCATGAAACCAATGTGCTTCAGGAAAAATATTCTGCCATTCTCTTTAAATTGTTTACTCTTAATATCCTCTTCAATTTAGGGTCCGATTGCCTAATTCAGGAATGAACAATAAATGATGGCATTGGCAGCAATGTACACAGCCTGTAATGAATAAAGAAAAAAATCCTTCCCCATGTCTGCATGTTGTCTTACCTGACTGAAATAAATCTGGCAATGTCTTTGTTACTTATTCTGTCTTCTGCTGCATGATAAATTTGTAACATGCTGTATCAAAAATTCTGTTTGATTGTATCTATATATGTCACATCTGTATGTGTATGTTCACAGGTGGAAGGTGTTATCGATTACTGAATCTTTTGATTGCCATCCACAAGGGGAAAAAAATCTAAGTGTCTCCTTAGCAACTTAGCTGTTCATGATCACTAACCAATTTCCTGAAAAGCCTGGATAATTTCCCCAAATTCTCATGAAAACATCATAACAAACCCTGAAATTTGACAAATGTACTTCAAGTGGGTATACAGTATTTAAAGCAGACGTTGACAGGTTCTTGATTTGTAAGATTGTCAAAGGTTATGGGGAAAAGATTTGAGAATGGGGTTGAGAGGGATAATAAATAAGTAGATGGAATGGCAGAGCAGACTCGATGGGCCGAATGGCCTAATTCTGCTGTTGTGACTTATTGTCTTAGTCAAAATATTTTAAATAGAGCCCAGTAAATGTATATAAGTGCATATAATGTTAAAGATGCAGACAATCAGAGATAATTAAATTCATAAAGTAGTCGCCATATCCTTTGAAAAGTCTAAACCACCGACAGACAATTCATTACTGTTTTTTTAAATAATACTCTCAGTTGTTTTATGTCAAATGCAGCAGCTAATTACAGACTGTGTCCCTTAAACACCATGCAAGGAATCAACAGGTAGTCTACTGCTGGTGAAAAACGTGTTGATTAAAAAATAATTATTGACCAACAGATCATCTTCTTTTTATTAAGTGGTGCTGTGGTACATTTGCCAGAGTAGGAAGATAACATCTGGGTTTAACCTTTCAGTCAAAAGACAAACCACCCTTCTTACAGCACTGATTATTTTCTCAGGTTTCGGAGTGCAGAAGAATGAGTGAGCAAACAGTGAGGAGATGATAATTGACTGCAAAGTGACACAGATCGGCTGGCAGAGTGGGTAGGTAAGTGGCTGATGAAATTTAATACAGAAAATTGTGAAGAGATGCACTTAGGCAGAAACAATGAGGAGAAACAACAGAGAACAACTGGTGTGCAACTGTCTTTGAGGACCTGTCAAATTGACATTTCAAACCACTTCAGACAGGCATTCACATGAACCATATTTTGTTTTAAGCACACAGGGACTTTCATCACGTTCGTGAAGCAAACAAGTGCGGGGATTTATTAACAATTTGTCTTTTATTAGTGTTGTTGTCAGACAAGAACCAATTAAAATTTCCTTATATAAAGTGAAGGGAATTACGCTTTTTGATTTTGTTCGATTAACCGCACAAGATGATTACAATGATTTTTAACCTTGATCAGTCCAAGAGACTGAGTAGAGAATGGGCTGGAATCCAAGAATACCACATAAATTACTCTACAATGGAATTTAATTTCTATTATTCAATTCTATTATTAATGCAATTATACCTCACCATCCTCACCAATATCCAAACCAGAGTTAATTAGCCTTATGTTTGTTCACAAGTCTCCCGTGTCTTTAAACATTTCTCAGATTATTTACTAAAAAGCTTTATGCATCAGAATTTGTACTTGCCAGTTATACTGTAATTCGTTCTCCCCAGCCCCTATTACCATCACAGAAATTTTGCTCCAGTCATTTAAGTCATTTTTAAAACTGATGATCCAGCAAGTTTACAATTAGAACATACAACATGCAGCACAGTACAGGTCATTCAGCCCATGATGTTGTGCCAACCCTTTAACCTGTCAACCACAATTTCATCTTGAGGTGTACCTTTCAGGGATCTATGTACGTGGATCCCAAGGGCCGACTGTTCCTCCACACTGCTAAGAATCCTGCAATCTGCCCTCAAATCTGACCTTCCGAGAGTGTTGTGTTGGGAGTCATTAAATATCAGAATCAGGTTTAATATCACCGGCATATGTTGTGAAAAATGTTAACTTTGCGGCAGTAGCACAATGTAATACCTGATAAGTATAGGGAAAGAAACTGGATTACAGTAAGTATATATATTATATTAAATAGGTAAATTAAGATACGTAGTGCAAAAACTGAATTTTTTAAGAAGTAGTGAAATAGTGTTCATGGGTTCAATGCCCTTTTAGGAATCGGATGGCAGAGAGAAAGAAGTTGTTCCTGAATTGCAGAGTGTGTGCCTTCAGGCTTCTGTACCTCCTACCTAATGGTAACAATGAGAAAAGGGCATGCCCTGGGTGCTAGGGTCCTTAATAATGGACACTGCCTTTCTGAGACACCACTCCTTGAAGAGCTGTTGGATACTACGGAGGCTAGTGTCTATGAAGGAGCTAACTAATTTTATAACTCCCTGCAGCTTACTTCAATCCTGTGCAGTAGCACCTTCCGCCATACCAGACAATGATGCAGCCAGTCAGAATGCTCTCCACAGTACATCTGTAGAAGTTTTTGATTATTTTAGGTGACAAGCCAAATTTCCTCAAACTCCTGATGAAATATAGCCACTGTCTTGCCTTCTTTAAAGCTGCAGCAATAGGTTGGGACCAGGTTAGACCCTCAGAGATATTGACACCCAGGAACTTGAAACTGCTCACTCTCTCTGTTTCTGATCCATCTATGAGGATTGGTTTCGTGTTCCCTCATCTTGCCCTTCCTGAGGTCCACAGTCAGCTCCTTGGTCTTCCTGATGTTGAGTGCCTCTGATATACAGTAAATAACTAACATCAAAAACTTGCTCCAGTGGATCATTAGTAAGTGCAGATCTAAAGGGTAGGGGAGGAATTTTCCTTTGGAAACCATTGAAATGGACCAGGAATTTTCCCTGTACTCCATCATGGATAAACTGCTTTAAGAGTTACTTTGCAGACACTGCAGGGGTAGAATGAGTGAAATCTCCACATTAAATCTTCATCCCTCCCCCATGTAACAATCATACAATCCCCCAGGATAATACATTAGGCATTCTCCTTTCAAGGGACCTCATGTAATTGACTAAATTTGGGAATATGGGGGGAAAAAAGCTCAGAGAATAGTCCGAAAGACCTGATTTCTTGCTTTAACTCTCCTCATATTTGCATATTTTTCAAGATCTGTCCATCAGCTGAGGTAAATGGTGAATGAGCTACTCCCAGCTGCCACCTACCATGCTGTAAAGTGTCTCTCATGAAGTGCACAAGACTGGCTCTGTGATGTTTCATTCACTGCTGGGTCAACATGATGATCCTCTGCATGACAGGAGAATGTTTTGATTATTTGGGAGGAGGAGCAAGCTACAATCATTAGAGACTGGACCATTGAAAGAAACAAAGTTGAAGGATCTGAAATTGTCTTGCTGATGTCAAACTGCACAGAGAGTACAATGATTGCAAGCTGATGGCACAGGGTTAGTAGGTTCCATGAAATAACAATGGCATTTTTAAGTAATTGGTTTAGAGTGCTCAAAATTCAGCGTCGACATGGAATGAAGTTAAGCCAAGCCAAGTAAATCTATCTACAGTGGAGACCCTGGGGTGAGCTGTACGGTTGAACCACTATACACTCTAAGCGGTACAGTTCCAAAAAGGTGTGCAAGAATGGAGCGACTAGACTAAGAGACCATTAGTAAAGCCAGTGGAATTATAGACTTCATAATATTGACACTGAATACAAAAGCTGTTATATCAAACTATAATCCACCAGCTCACAACTGGATATTGCATTCAATTCTGATCATATTGCTTTCAAAAGACTGTGAAGGTCCTCAGAAGAGGTGCAGAGAGGTGCCGTGGTTAAAAGCTTCGACTACAAAATTAGAGGGGACAATCTGGGGTTGTCCTCTTTAGCACAAAGAAGGTTGAGAGGAGATTTGTAGGGATGTACCCATGACGGGCTTTGATAAGCTAAATGTTTCATTAGTGGAAGGCCAAGGATGCACATTCAAAATAATAACCAAGGCATTGTATGGGAAAGAAGGAAATGAAGTTTGGTTATGATTTTTAACTCTCTGCTCTCAGGGGAGTAGAAATAAAGCCTTTTAAAATGAAATGGTAAGCATTTCAACATAGAACATACAGCATAGTACAGGCCCTTCTCCACATGATGTGCCAACCATTTAACCTGCTCTAAGATCAATCCAGCTTACATGACTCTCCATTTTCCTCTCACCCGTTGTACCTATGAAAGAGTTTCTTAAACCCCGCTACTGTAGCTGGCTCCACTACCACCCCTGGCAGGGTGCTGCACATCCTCACCACTCTCTGTGTAAAGAACTTACCCCCATCCCCCACCACTATACTTTCCTCCAATCACCTTAAAGTTATACCCGCTTGTATTAGCCATTTCTGCCCTGGGAAAAAGTTGCTGGCTAACCACTTTCTCTGTGCCTTTGATCACCTTGTACACATTTATCACATCACCACTCATCTTCCTCCACTCCAAAGAGAAAAGCCTAGTTTGCTCAATCTATCTTCATAATACATGCCCTCTAGTCTAGGCAACATCATGCTAAATCTTCTCTGCAATTCTCAACCTTCCTGTAATGAGGTGACCAGAACTGAACGCAATATTCCAAGTGTGATCTATCTAGGGTTTTGTATTACCTCATGGCTCCTGAATTCCTTGTGTACTTTGTGCAGCTGGATCCTAGACTTCCTATCAGATTGCCAACAGATGGTAAGGATGGGCCCCCTCTCCTCTGCCCCTCTGACCCTCAACACAGGTTCCCCCCAGGGTTGTGCCCTGAATCCCCTTCTCTACTCCCTTTACACCCACGACTGTGCTGCCACACACAGTTCAAACCTGCTCATGCCACGACTTTGATCAGCCTTAGTTCTAGCGGTAATGAGACAGCCTACAGCGGAGAGGTTGACACCCTGACACAGTGATGCCAAGATAACAATCCCTCTTTGAATATACAAAAAACAAAAGAGCTGATTGTGGATTACAGGAGGGACAGAGATAGGCTCGGCCTGATCAACATCAATGGGTCTGCAGCTGAGAGGGTGAGTAGTTTCAAGTTCCTCAGTATACACATCACCGATGACCTCACCTGGACTGTACACACTGGCTTTGTGGCAAAAAAAAGCACAGCAGCATTTCTTCCACCTCAGGCAACTGAAGAAGTTCGACGTGAGTCCCCACATCCTCAAGACCTTCTAAGGGGCACTATCGATAGCACCCTGACTGACTGTATCACTGCCTGGTACGGGAACTGCACCAACCTTGATCGCTGGACACTGCAGTGAGTGGTATGGACAGCCCAGCACATCCGTGGATGTGAACTTCCCTTCACTGAGGACATTTACAGCAGCAGGTGCAGAAAGAAGGCCAAGAAGAGCATCATGGACACCAGTCACCCCAACCGTAAACTGTTTCAGCTGCTTCCGTCTGGCGAATGGTACCACAGCATTAAAGTCAGGACCAACAGGCTACGGGACTGCTTCTTTCTACAAACCATTAGACTTATAAAGTCACATGTCTGTACATTGCATCGGAGCCATAACACAAAGAATTTTACTCCATCACATTGTGGATGGATGTAAGATTTAAATAAATTCTAAATTCAGTCCCCTGACTAATGAAGGCCAACACACCAGATGACTTCTTAGCAACCCTATTAACTTCCAGAGCAGCTTAGAGGGAACTCTAATTTGAGGTAAATTAATTTCAGGATATTGAGGAAAGACCAGGGGAATAAGAAGTCATGTAGATAGGTCACATTAGAGAGAACTGAATCAATTTGTGTTAAATGAAAGTTGAAGATTTAAGACTGGATTGTAAACTTTGGCCAAGGAAGATTTTAAATAATAACTTTGCCAATTTCCTTCTAATTTCACTACCATATGAAGACTGTACCTCCCTCTGCAACTGGATCCCGACTTCCTAACCGGAGGACCACAATCTGTGCAGATTGGAAATACCATCTTCACCTCGCTGACAATTGACCCTGGTGCAACTCAGGGATGTGTGCTTAGTCCACTGCTCTACTCTCTCCACACCCATGACTGTGTGGCTAGGCATAGCTCAAATACCATCTATAAACATGCTGATGACACAACCATTGTTGGTAGCATCTCAGATAGTGATGAGAAGGTGTACAAGAACAAGATAGACCAGCTAGTTGAGTGGTATCACCACAACAACCTTGCACTCGACATCAGGAAGACCAAAGAGCTGATTGTGGACTTCAGGAAGATTAAGATGAGGGAACTCACACCAGTCCTCATAGAAGGATCGGAAATGGAAAGAGTGAGCAATTTCAAGTTCCTGAGTGACAAGATCTCTGAGGACCTAGCCTGGTCGCAACATACGAGGGGTGATTGATAAGTTCGCGGCCTAAGGTCGAAGGAGTCAATTTTAGAAAACCTAGCACATTTCTTTTTCAACATAGTCCCCTCCTACGTTTACACACTTAGGCCAGCGATCGTGGAGCACACGGATCTTGGACCTCCAGAAAGTGTCCACAGATGGGTGATTGATAAGTTCGTGCCTAAGGTAGAAGGAGATGAGTTACACAGCTCTTGTTACATGCACACGCAGGTCAACTCTTTGAGTGATTATGCAGAAAGTTTGAAGTTAATAACTCATCTCCTTCCACCTTAGGCCACAAGCTTATCAATCACCCCTCGTATTGATGCAGCTATAAAGACGGCGAGATAGCAGCTATATTTCATCAGGAGTTGAGGGCGAGATAGCAGCTATATTTCATCAGGAGTTGAGGAATATTTGGTTTGTCACCTAAATCACTCGAAAACTTTTGCAGGTGCACCATGCAGAGCATTCTGACTGGATACATCACCGTCTGGTATAGTGGGTGGGGGGGGGGTAGTTGCTACTGCGCAAGATCAAAGTATATTGCAGAAAGTTGTAAGATTAGTCAGCTCCTCTGACGTATCCAAGAAATCTTCAAGAAGTATCCCTCAGGAAGGCAACGTCCATCATTAAGGACCCCCACCACCCAGGACGTGCTACCTTCTCACTGTTACCATCAGGAAGAGATACAGAAGCCTGAAGGCACACACTCAATGATTCAGGAACAGCCTCTTCCCCTCTGCCATCTGATTTCTGAATGGACAATGATCCCATGAACACTGCCTCACTACTTTTTTTATTTCTGCTTTTACACTTATTTAACTTAACTACATATATATATATTTTCAATAATATATAAATAATATATAATATATAAATAAGAGGAATAGATAGAGTGGATAGTCAGCGCCTTTTCCGCAGGACAACACTGCTCAATACAAGAGGACATGGCTTTAAGGTAAAGGGTTGGAAGTTCAAGGGGGATATTAGAGGAAGGTTTTTCACTCAGAGAGTGGTTGGTGTGTGGAACGCACTGCCTGAATCAGTGGTGGAGGCAGATACACTAGTGAAGTTTAAGAGACTACTAGACAGGTATATGGAGGAATTTAAGATGGGGGTTATATGGGAGGCAGGGTCTGAGGGTCGGCACAACATTGTGGGCCAAAGGGCCTGTACTGTGCTGTACTATTCTATGTTCTATGTTCTGTATTATATATTACCACGAATTGCATTACACTGTTGCCACAAAGTTAACAAATTTCACGACATATGCCAGAGATATTAAACCTGATTCTGACTCTGTTGAACATCTTTCAGATGAAAGGATACTAGCAAGTCAGTCAGAGGACGAGGGAGAAAAGGCCAAAGGTAGCAAGCTATTTAACTTGAAGTGATTACTGATCCATTCAGTGAGCTGAAATACATCTAGTTTGCGGGCTTAACTATAGTTTTCAGTCTGGTCTCTTTGGCGACACTCAATGATGAGTGCAGCAGCTCTGACATAGCTTCTTTCAACAGAGTGGTTTTGTGTCCTGTTTAACAGTTGTCATTGATAATCTGAAATTTCTCAGAATGTTTCTTGAATTTATCAGCTCATTGGAACTTCCTCTGCAAAAGTTTCTTTCCTGCCAATGCCCTTGAATGGAAAATCCTACAAAAGGTAGTGAATATGGCCCAGTCCATCACAGGTGAAGCCCTCCCCACCACTGAGGACATCTACACAGAGTGTTGCCACAGGGAAGATCCATCCACCTTCAGGGACCCCCACCATCCAGATTATGCTCTCTTCTCACTGTTGCCATCAGGAGAAAGGTACAGGAGCCTCAGGTCCCACACCGTCAGGTTCAGGAACAGTTATTACCCCTCAACCATCAGGTTCTTGAACCAAACGGGATAACCTTGCTCAACTTCACTTGCCCCATCACTGAACTGTTCCCACAACCTATGGACTCACTTTCAAGGACTCTTTGTCTCATGTTCTCAATATTCATTGATTATTTATTTATTATTCTTTCTTTCTTTTTGTATTTGCACAGTTCATTGTCTTTTGCACACAAATTGAATGCTCAGCTGGCATGGTCTTTCATTCATTTTATTACCATTATTACTCTATTATGGATTTATCGACTTTGCTCACAAGAAAATGAATCACAGGTTTGTCTATAGTGACATATATATATTTTGATAATAAATTTACATTGAACTTTGTAAAGCACAAATTTCAGCTGATAATGGAGGGATTCTCTCTACATCTCCATAGCAGCAAAGTCTGCATGCAGCCATTAGAATCTGCATCAATTGTAGACTGGTTTTCAAGGATATTGCTTGGTTTTCAAGGATTTTGCTGTTAGTTGTCCATTGACCTCAAGTGACTGTGTGAGTTTTGCTGAGACAGTGAAAGAGGGAATTGTTTGCTTTCTGCTTGGAGTACATGATGCAGCTTTCACAGCCATAAGGAAAATACTGACAGTGCAAAGCTGATAACCTTTATGTTCAGGGTCATACAGCTCATTGTGGCAAGACATTAACCTTGTCAGCTTTCATATCCAGAACAATTGTCTTGATTAGAGTTGAAGAGAGCAAAAGTTTTCCAGGGTTTTATTATTTGGATGCAATATCAGTGCCCAAAGCAGAAATTTTCTGATGAAAATCATTAATTTTTATGATTATTGGTGCCCAGTGACATGACTATTGGTTCCTTGGTCCATGCATCAGGGATTTAATTCATTAAGAAATAGAACATAGAAATCTACAACACATTACAGGTCCTTCAGCCCACAATGTTGTGCTGACCATGTATCCTACCCTAGAAACTGCCTAGAGTTGCCCTCTATTTTTCTAAGCTCCATGTACCTAATAGTCTCTTAAAAGACCCTACTGCGTCCGCCTCCACCACCTTCACTGGCAGTGCATTCCATGCACTCACCACTCTCTGTGTGAAAAACTTACTCCTGACTTCCCCTCGTACCTAGTTCCAAGCACCTTAAAACTATGTCCCTTTGTGTTAGCAATTTCAGCCTTGGGAAAAAGCCTCTGGCTAGCCACATGATCAATAGCTCTCATCATCTTATACACCTCTATCAGGTCACCTCTCATCCTCCGTCACACGAAGGAGAAAAAGCCAAGTTCACTCAACCTATTCTCTATCAGGTCACCTCTCATCATCCATCACTCTAAGGAGAAAAGACCAGGTTCACTCAACCTATTCTCATAAGGCACACTCTCCAATCCAGGCAACATCCTTGGAAATCTCCTCTGCACTCTTTCTATAGTTTCCACATACCTTCCTGCAGTGAAGTAACCAGAACTGAACACTATACTCCAAGTGGGTTTTGACCAAGGTCTTATACAGCTGTAACATTACCTCACGGCTCTTGAACTCAATCCCACAGTTGATGAAGGCCATACTCCATTCTCCTTCTTAACAACACTGTCAACCTGCGCAGCAGCTTTGAGTGTTCTATTGACACGGACCCCAAGATCTCTGATCCTCCACACTGCCAAGAGTCTTACCATTTATATTATATTCTGCCTTCAGATATGACCTTCCAAAATGAACCTCTTCACACTTATTTGGGTTGAACTCCACCTGCCATCTCTCAGCCCAATTCTGCATCATATCGATGTCCCACTGTAACTTCTGACACCCTTCTGGACTATCCATAACACCCCCAACCTTTGTGTTATCAGCGAACATACTAACCCTCCCTTCTACTTTGTCATCCAGGTCATTTATAAAAATCACATGGAGGAGGTCCCAGAAGAGATCCCTATGGAACACCACTGGTCACCAATCTCCATACAGAATATGAATCATCTATAACCACCCTTTGCCTTCTGTGAGTAAGCCAATTCTGGATCCGCAAAGCAAGGTCTCCTTGGATCCCATGCCTCCTTACTTTCTGAATGAGCCTGGCATGGGGAACTTTATCAAATGCCTTAATGAAATCCATATACACTACATCCACTGATCTATCTTCATTAATGTGTTTTGTTACATTCTCAAATAATTCAATCAGGTTCATAAGGCACATCCTGCCCTTGACATTTGTATACATAATTTTATAATCAGTAAATATAATACTGAATCAGTAAATTCAGTAAAATTAATTTTACTCATGAATGAATATAAATGATTCCACAAGACTATTTTGGCAAAGACCAGAGCTGTGCCCATTTGTCTGCTAATCAAAATCCCTCAAAATACCACTTAGATTATCATTATAGCACAATTTGTGGGAGTTTATGTGCATTTGCACATGTCCCAAGTTATAATTGTTTTGAGTGCTAGCAACTTGTTGTGGTAAGACAGAGGTTAGTTCAAAGTCACATCAAAATGTGAATGACCACACAAAAGATGCTGGAGGAATTCAACCGGTCAGACAACATATGAAGGAGAATGAACAGTCAAAGTTTCAGGTTGATACTGTTCATCAGGACTGGAAAGAAAGAGGGGAGATAGCCGGAATAAAAATGTTGGGGGGGGGGGGGAGGAGTAAAGCAAGATCTGGTGGGTGATTGGTGGATCACGATGAAATGGGGAGAGGGAGGTAATAGGCAGGTGAGTGAAAGCAGAGAGTGGAAATGACGTGAGGACTGGTGGAATCAGGAAAGATCAAAAGGCAAGGACAAAGGGGAGTGGTTACCTGAAGTCACAGAAATAGATGTTCATGCAATCAGTCTGGAGGCTACCAAGGCAGAACATGGCCTCTAATTTGTGCCTGGACTCAGGCTGGCAGTGAAGGAGGCTATGGACAGACATGTCGGTGTGGGAATAAAAAGTGGAATTAAAATGGCTGGCCACCAAGAGATCCTGGCTACAATGGCAGATTGGGCAAAGGTGCCTGCCAGCATTCACTGTCCCTTGTACAGTATCTCCAAACTGAGGAAGAGGGAAGGATGTTATAGAGCACACAAAGATGGTAAAGGTTTTAGAGGAGGATTTGTGGGGAATATGTTATGGATATGTTGGCAGGATGAGCAGAGTGTTCTAGTTGCTGAAAAATTTAGAGGTTTGCTTAGTGGACCATTCCTGTCTCTCACACAGTGAGCATTAAGAGGAAAATACATGTATTTATGCATCCCCCTTCATGGCCTTGGGATATCCCAAAAGCTCTTGGGTGCAGTGAAATTATGAAAAGTGCTGAATAAATACCAATTATTCAGGTTTTAGTTTGCTTTTATTTGCTTAGAACAATTTTATTCCTATTTTTTTCTATAAATTTTCTAAAGGCACAAAAGACTTTGGCTTCAAATTCTTCCTTATCCTTGGATGGTATCTTAGCTGTTCATATCTTCTGAAATTGATGGCAACAGTTGAACTTATTGTCTATCATTAACATCTTTTCTGAGCCAATTCAGGAGGTGGTTAAGGACCAGGTATACTGGTGCGTATGGAGTCACACGAAGGACAAATCGGGTAAGAGTAGTATATCTACTTCCCTGTGGGATTAAATGGCAATCTCATAATTTCACATTACCATTCCTGATCATAGCTTTTCCCCCCCAAAATGTATTTGATTACTCGCATTTAACTTAGTAATTGCTATGGTGGGATTCAAACTTTTCTTTCCAAAATCCAGCCTTGATTATACCTCACCATGAGACCTGGCAGATTCAGATGCTCCAACACTAATATCTTACAGCTAGCGAATTCAACATTTTAATAGCAAATGAATTTCAATGTGATTTTCAGTTTGCATCACACTTCTATTTTTCTAATTTATTTTCCTACTAACTCACTTTCTAGGCTTTGGTATACTTTATCTCTGCATTAAAATGTAGAAAAGATGTATTTAAAACAAGGTACCCCCACAGATTCAGTTAACAGTGACATTATAAACTATTTTCAAGGGTCTGCCTTCTATAAATGGCAACGAGACATTTTTATGAGGTAAGAATAAAGGAAAGTAACCGTGAGAAAAGGTTGTAATGGTTAGGAAAAGTATTCTGATACGTTTGAGCTCGCATCAGACTTTCTCTCCGTCTGGGTGATGCTCAACTGAAGGGAGACTTATTAGTCCGAGGGAAAGAGACTGAAGTCAGCTGCAGTACGGAGATGAGTGAAAATGGTGTTTCTGGAGGACATCCCGGACGGGGATAGACCAGAGTTACACAGCCTCCAGGACAAGTGGCAAGAGATTTACTTCAGAAGGTGAAAAATCACGGTCATAAAAGGTAATAAAAAGAATGGTTGTTCTTCAACAAGGCCACTGAGGAAAGATTAACAAGCAGGTCCGGAGAAAGGACAGAACTTTCGATGGGCTCAAGTGAAAGGCTATTTCCTCAGCAGAATTTGTGCTTCGAAGAGTTGGTATCATTCAGCAAACAGAAGCAAGGATTAGCCACAGTTGGATAGTAATTTTAATGTTAATCAAAGGAGAAGTCCAACTTCTGTAACAATTGAGGAAGTTGAGGATTTAACTTCTGAAGGTTTGCACAAAAATAGTACGTCACAAAAAACTTCACTCAGTAAAGGACAGGTTAATTTAATTCACTGCAAAATACCTCAGCAGATATTGCGTTGGACCCCATGTTTGTGACATACATGGCGCTGCTAATAAAAGAATCTGTGTGTAAATTATGAAACCGATCTTTTAATTTACTTATAACTATGTGCTGACTCCACAAAGTTCTGTGTTATTTTGTTGGAGAATTACTATTTTGCTACACTGTTAGTTCACAAAAATAATTACATTCCGTCCACGTGCAATGACAGAGCTGCATGACACTGACAGGGGAAGGGAGTTGTCACCGTCCCTGCCTATGGACGCGCCCGAGGCAGGTCTCCTGCATCGTGAATCACAGGCATATCCCTTATACGTCTGTGAGGGATATGTCGGTCTCTGAGTAACTTCTTACATTCCCACAGGTCGTATTGAAATGGTGAGATAGTTTAGTGGTCCATGAAGTCAGCAATTTCGAGATCACCAATTTCAGTGCCTTTTGTTCTTAGACTGCAATCGAATGCTTCATGGAAGTGGGCAAGCCTTTGTCTTTTCCTATCGTCTGTTTAACTAGTTATCCCGCGCGCTCTGCAGTGATGGACTACCGCCCCAACAAAGAAATTCATCCATTCGGGTACCGAGACATCATGAATCCTATGTGTATATTCATTAAGCTAAGCCATCGGGTACCAATTGTTAAATATAGGCCAGTGTCATGCAATTAATTACCTAATGTATGTCATATGAATTGATTCTATAGGGCGGGAAAAACAGCCAGCACAGAGTACGCCAGCTTTCCATCGTCTTTATCCAAACTTCAGAAGACTTACTCTGATCACATTCCGTGAAGAATTTTTATCATCCACGTTCACGCTCAAAGAGAAGAAAGCCGCTGTGCTGTACACTCCTTGAGATTTATACAAAAGTTCGCCAAAATTCCACGCCGCGCTGTTCCAAGTCCCAATGACATCCCAGCCCCCGCAGTCTTCAATAATCTCCAACATAGGTTTAGCTCCGAGCCGGTCTATCTCCCTCAGATTGATGCAAGACTTGTAAAACTGCTTGACCTTCCTTTCGGCAGACCGCCTGTAATGTCTTTTCACCGGCTGCAGTAGGAGCCGGTGAAGTTTTACTTCGTTCTGCTCGATAATGGTAGTGACCGTCCCGTAACTGAGTTTATCCTCGGGAATTCCGTGTCTCCTCAGCCACCCTCCGCACGAGAAAGTGTAAAAGTCTTTGCAGGGGTCAATGGTGGGGTCGATATTACTCGCAATCAGCCTGGCCGCTCTAGTGAAGGACTTCTTGCGGATACAGTCCTCCCGACAGAGGTTGTCTTGTCCGGTCGCGATGTACTTGAGGACCAGCATGCTCGCCAGTATGATGCAGAGCCCGGTGGCAAAGACTAAACCCGAAAGCAGACAGATTTCCCGCCTGCTCCATCTTGAGTCACGCTTTCTACTTTTGCCGCTCTTGTCATTCTTCCGAGAACTGAGGTGCAGGTTTAGACCATTGTGCAGAGTCCCTGAGCTAAATTTATTAACGTACTTAACTTCCTGAAACTCGTCGTAATGAGCTGTCAGAGAATAAGTCTTCTCCATAGTTTTACAGAAACAACATCAATAAAGTCTCGCTCGAGCTAGTCGGGAAATAAGAGAACTGAGTTGTCCTAACAGCACATCGCTGTTCCTTTAGTGGTGTAGCTGCACCCGCAGTGTAGATTCGCCAGGCTGTAGGAATGAACCCAGGTGGTTTGAGAGCTGGGCTGGACGAGGAGTACCTGCGAGAGCTCTCTGCGCAGCCCAGTTAAGTACTGTTCGCAATGATTGACGGCCGTTCACTTTCCCGTTAATTTCAACCAACGTCCCATTTCCCCCGACTCCACGTCAGAGCGAGAGAAAAGACAACATCATCGCCCGTACAGGAGCCTGTAAATGTAATAGCAGGATGAACTGCACACGTTTAAATTGCGAGCGAAATTTTTCACGTTAGACGTTCAGTGCTGACTGCACAGACAATTTAGATTTGAAAGCAACATGACAGGGAGTGAAAGCATTCTTACAATTTCAAAGAATTGATTAGGCATTTGATTAAAGTATGCGCAAAATATTTTTTAAAATACTAAGTTTTTTTTACTCAGGAAAGGTACTAGAGTTAGACGTCAGCTACGGGGTTCTCGGGCGGAATACCCTTCACATTGACCCGTGTGGGATATACATATGTATATATCACCAATGGATGCTTGGGTGACAATTCCACAGCGCACTACAAACTGGTTACAATAAATTGATGTAACACGCCGTTAAATCTACCATAATTATCAACAAATAGCAAAACCTATGTTCTTCACATATATAATACAGTATGTCTGTCCTTCTAGGGCATTTCATGGAATATCAACTGTGTAGTAAGTACATCATAGAAAACTTTACAGCTTCCAGCCACCTATTGTTTTGGAGGCATTTAGTTGAAAATCAATCTGTAGCTGTAATTATGAAAATGGCATGCATTATTCATAACGCTCGAGATTGTAGTCGCGCTAATTGTTTCTGGTTAATTGACTATGCCTTGATTTAAGCGAGACCACCATCAGTGATCCAAGGGGACGGGTTATCATTTAACTGGCATTAATAACTGGTTACAGCTAGCAGCATTTGCAAATAAAATAGGTTTTCGACTAAGCCTTGATAGCAAAGTCTCTAAACGTGTATTTAAAATTCACATCAATCGTGCTTTGCGAACGAAACCTACTTTCAGAAGCATGACCGTTGGGTTAAAGGATTCCCTCTCCTTGGATTTGGGATCCTCTCTCGAGCAAAGCGAGATGTCATAATGACGTCATCGCTGTTGCTGACCAACAATTGAAGTCACGTGCGTGAACCAAGTTCACCTCTTGTTCCTGTGACTGGATGCAGAGGCAGACAAGTTCGTGGCGATTTCAGCAACAGGTAAACTGGTACTCAGGTTCTGTGGTTTGGGATTGGATTTTGCAATGATGGTCAATCAGTATATGCCCATAAAATAATTAACAACAGGTAATAAACAATACTTAATATTTTATTGCAAAAATGCACAAGATTGTAATTTGCTGATAATATTGACACTCTGGGTGCTATTTTATTAAATTCAGCAGTTTTAAGAATTTATCCCTCGGAACACTCCGGTACAGCCCAGCGTTGGAGTAAAAGAGTAATTTTAAAAACTGCCCCAGGACTTTTCCTTTTCGCTCAGAGTACTACATAATGTAGTTGTTTGCAGACATCCAACAGCAGGTGGCAAAATCACATCTCGACACCAATAATTAACAGTGATTTTCTTTTAGTCGCAGTGCTCACTTGATCTCTTTCTCTACTCACTTAGATATAAGTTTTACTTGGAAGACTGAAAATAATGAGAGAGAATTTCTGTGCACTCAAAAGGGGGTCTCTTAGCCTCCGTAAAGTGCCAGAAGATTGCGTTGGTGAATTAGAGAGACAAATGTTTTTGCGTTCAGTTCAAATCGCTTTAATGGCAAAAGGCTTTTACTTTCAAAATTATTATTTACTAACTCTAATTGAATCAAACTCAATTGCCCTGAAACATAATTTGAATTGCAAATGACTGCGGGCTCAGGCTACACATTCTTTATTTGGTGGCAAGTGGTGTTTTTTTAAAAAAATCTTTCCATAAATAATTATAATAATATTAAAGCTACTCAGTCACGAAACAACGAAAACAAAAGTTGTTTTAAAATGTGACAAATGTATTTCAAGCTGTTCAATGCAACCATAGATCAAATGAAATAATTGCAAGCGTTGAGTGGTGCTGCAGGGGACGTTTTATAAGTGCGGCTCCTCGCGGCACCGTATACTTGAGGTGTAAATCCATGAACTGCAATCAAAGTGCTAACACAAAGCCCTTACTCCACAGAACTAGCGCAGCCACCATTAAAAAAATACTGAACCCGACACTAATGCAATCTTAATCATCCAGTGATAGAACAAAAACGCCGGACACGAGGACAATTGGATAAACCAAAGGTTTACTGGGCATAAGGGAAGGTTTGGATTTATGGCTGGAGACACGATGATGTAAACCATGACCCAATGTCTTGATCTGTTTTGGTTGAGAGCATCACAAGCCAAGCGTTAGCTTGTTCCAATGGGCCATAATTGCTGAAGTGACCAACTTTCATCTATGGAAAGAGTATCACTGAGTCCGCGCTTCTTCCGGTAAATGACTCTTCTCCGGGGTGGGGGGGGGGATGAGTGTGCAAAGTAGTTTTTTTTATATACATTAAGAAACAATTAGTTTTGAAGGAAGAGTTATTACTGGCTGTGATAATTAGGGCAGCTGCCGTTTAGTTTTAGAAAAGGGAGCGAAATTCAATGAGCCTCTCACGATTGAATTTGAGAATACGAAATGTACTGGAATAGAGGTCATCCTGTAGAAACGGAAAGATCGTAGCCCGCTGAAAGTGACAGAGAAGTGAAGCCTTTATATAAGAGCACGAGGAACAGGACTAGACAGTCCGAATAAACCACGTAACTGCCTGGAAGCTAGAGCCCGGGCTAATTTAGTTTTCTTCTGTGTAGTTTGGGGTCTATTTATGAATGAATCATGTGAGACGCGACTGCATTTACTGAGCAGAGAGAGGTCATAAACTGACCCAGGCAAAGAAACAAACTATCCATCGGCATTGTAATAGAGCAGTTGACTGGCAGAGAAGTATTAGTTGGAATACGTTTTATCCATTGTTTTAAACAGCATTAAATTTAATGGATCATGTTGGCCAATACGATAACGTGAATTGCATTACGTTTGGAATTGATCACGCACACATTTCAACGGAGAGAGTAAATAATTTTGCTAAGTGCCTCCACACTTTTAAGTGGGGAAATGCAAGATTTCTTCAATTCCGACAAAAAAAGGAAGAAAAAGCCGGAAAACCTATTTTGAATCAACTGTCCATAATGGGGCCAACCCTCGTGATACTGTATAAGGAAACTGCGCAGAGGGGCGTATGGTGTTGTGTTCCATCATAAGACCATTATACATAGGAACACAATAAGACCACTCAGCCCATCGAATTTGCACCGCTATTTCATCATTACTGATTTATTACTCCTCTCAACCCCATTCTCCTGCCCTTTCCCCATAACCTGTGACGCACTAAGAACCTACCAACAGCCGCCTTAAATAAACTCAGTCACTTGGTCTGCACAGCCATCCGTGCAATGAATTCCACGGATTCACCACCTTCCATCCAAAGAAATTCCTTTTCATCCCTATTGTCCCTCTGTTCTGGGGCTGTGCCCTCTGGTACTAGACTCGCCCACTATAGGAAACATCCTTTCCACATGTAGTCTGCCTAGACCTTTCTATATTCAATAGGATTCAATAAGATACCCCCTCATTCTTTTAAACTTCAGTGAGAACACGTTCAAAGTTATCAAACACTCCTCATAAGGTAACCCTTTCATTCCTGGAAAAATTGTGTGAACCGCCTCTGTATACCCGCTCCAATGTCAACATATCCTTTCTTAGATAATGGGTCTAAAACTTCTCACAATACTCCAAGTGAGGTCTGACCAATGCCTAATAAATCCTTAGCATCATACCCTTGCTTTCATATTCCAGTACTCTCTAAAGGAATGGTAACTTTGCATTTGCCTTCCTTACCACTCAATCTGCAAACTAACCTTAAGGAAGCCCTGCACAAGGATTCCCAAGTCCTTTTGCACCTCTGATTTCTGAATTTTCTCCCTAGTGAGAAAATAGACTGTGCCTTTATTTATTCTTCCAAGATGCATGACAATACACTTCCCTACATTATATTCCATCTGCCACCTCTTTCTCCATTCTTCCAATCTGTGCAAGTCTTTCGGCAATCTCCCTGCTTCCTCAACACTACCTACCCTTCCACCTACCTTTGTATCATCTGCAAATTTGGCTACAAAGCCATCAATTCCATCATCCAAATCGTTGAGATATACTGTGAAAAAAGAAGTCCCAATACTAACCCTTGCAGAACATCACTTCCTTTGTCTGTCCTGCTTGTTATTTCTTCAACGAATTCCAACAGATTTCTCAAACAAGATTTCCCCTTAAGGAAACCATGTTGGCCTTGGCCTACTTTATCAGATGCCCCCAAGTACCACGAAATGTCATTCTTAGTAATGGACTCCAACCATTGAAATCAGGCTAACTGATCTATAATTTCCTTCCTTCTGCCTGTCTCCCTTCTTAAAGAGTGGAGTGACATTTGCAATTTTCCAGTCCTCAGAAGCATTCTAGAATTAAGTGATTCTTGAAAGATCATTACTAATGCCACCACAATCGCTTGAGCTACGTCTTTCAGAACCCTAGCGGGTAATCCATCTGGTCCAGGTGGCTTATCCACCTTCATACCTTTTAGCTTTCAAAGCACCATCTCCTTAGTAACGGTAACTACATTTCCTTCTGCCCCCTGACAATCACAAATTTCTGCTTTACCGCTTGTGTCTACCACAGTGAAGACTGACACAAAATACTTACTAAGATCATCTGCCATTTCTTTGACACCCATTACTATCTCTCCAGCATCATTTTCCAGAGGTCCAATATTTACTCTTGCCTCTTTTTTTTGACTCTTTATATCTCTGAAAAAAACTTTTGGTATGCTCTTTGATATCATCTTTTCTCTTATGCTTTTTTATTGCCTTCAGTTGGTTTATAAAAGCTTCCCAATCTAAATTCCCACTAATTTTTGCTCCATTATGTGTTTTACTTTTATGCTGTCTTTGATTTCCCTTCTCAGCCATGGTATGCATCCTCCCTTTAGATGCATACATCAAGATGTCTTTAATGACTACAGCTCGGCATTCAATAACATCATCCCCTCAAAACTAATCAATAAGCTTCAAGTCCTGGGGCCTCAATAACTCTTTGTGCAATTGGATTCTTGATTTCCTCATGTGCAAACCCCAGTCAATTCAGATTGGCAGCATCTCCTCCATCAGCACAGGTACATCACAGGGCTGTGTCATTAGACCTCTGCTTTACCTGGTTTACACTGATGACTGTGAAACTAAACACTGCTCCAGTGTCATATCTAAGTTTGCCAATGACACCTCTATTGTTGGCAAAATCAAAGGTGGCGATGAATCAGCATATAGGAGAAAGATTGAAAATCCAGCTGAGTGGTGCTATAACAACAACCTCTCACTCAATGTCAGCAAGACCAAGGAGCTGATTATTGACTTCAGGAGGAGGAAACCAGAGGTCCATGAGCCTGTCCTCATTGGGGATCAGAGCTGGGGAGAGTCAGCAACTTTAAATTCCTTGGTGTCATTTCAGAGGATCTCTCCTGCATTTACAAAACATGCATGGCAGGGCATCTTGGAAGAATAAATAAAGTCCTTATGAATGTGTGAAGGTTCAGCATAAGATCTAAAACTTTGATAAACTTCTGTGGATATGTAGTGGAGAGTATAATGGGTGGTTGCTTCATGGCCTGGTATGGAAGCAGTAATGCCCTTGTACAGAAAAAGCTACAAAAAGTAATGGATATGGCCTAGTGCATCATGGGTAAAGCCCTCCCCACCCATTGAACACATCCACATGGAGCACTTTTGCAGGAAAGCAGCATCGTTATCAAGAACCAGCACAATCCATGCCCTGCTCTCTTATCACTGCTCCAATCAGGAGAGTCTTAGGTTCAGGAACCCTCAACCATCAAGGTCTTGAAACAGAGGGGATAACTTCATTCAACTTCACTCACCCCATCACTGTTGTCTGCCCTTTTAGGTGTGGTCTTTCATTGATTCTATTGCGTTTCTTGTACTTACTGTGATTGCCCACAAGAAAAGGAATTTCAGGATTGTAGATGGTGACATATATATACTTTGATAATAAATTTCCTTTAAACGTTAAATGCTTCTTCATCTTTGGAATGTATCTATCCTGTGCCTTTTAAATTGCCCCAGAAACTCCAACCACTGCTGCTCTGCCATCATCACTGTAAGAGTACCCTTCCAAGCAACTTTGGCCATTTCCTCCCTCATGCCTCTGTAATTCCCTTTACTCCACTATAAAACTGATAAATCTGAATGTACCTGCTCCCTTTCAAGCTGCTGGGTGAATTCTGCAAAGTGAGAAATCAATAATGTTTTAAATGGCTGAGAAAGGGGAGAGGTGAAGGAAGAAAGGAAGTGTCTGTAGGAGGGCAGGGGGAATGAAGAATGACAAAAGTGACATTGATGCTAGTTGAGAGAGTGGCAGCAACCATGGGAACGGCTAAGAAGGACCATTCCCATGGTCTGGGGCAGGTGGATGAGAATGGAGAGAGAGAAAAGAACTGCTGGAACAGTGAAGTAAAACAGTGCAGTTCCTGGAAATTTAAAATGTGATTGTTGAGAATACTTAGAAGATTGGGCAGCATTTATGCAGAGAGGAAAAAAAACTTAATGTTTCATGGTCTGATTACCTTTCATCAGAAGTGACCATTTCTGATACCAAGTGGAAAAGCTGGTTATCTGAAGTTATTGAATTCAGCATTGAGTGCTCCGGGTTGTAACATGCCTGGGCAAAAGCTGACATGCCTGTCCTTGAGCTAAAGGTGTATGAGAATGGACCACCACTGGGTCTCTCAATCTCTGCTTGTCTCCATTCTGTTAATATTCACCTGTCGGTCTCATCAGTTCTCCTCCTTTGCAACTTAAGATGTGATTAATTTCTGAATTTACTCACTTCTGATGAAAAGTCCCCAACATGCAACTGCATCATAAGCTGCTTCTCTATCCACAAATGCAGCTTTATCTGCAATTTCCATTTTTCTTTCAAGTTTCTAACTACTGTAGCTAATTTGCCTTATGTTTGAGCCACCTAAATAATGCTAATACCATAATAAAAGCATTTGAATCTTGTTGTTAAATCTTGTCTCTGGAGTCCTTTTCCTTGGTCGTGGTCATTATTTTCCAAGATCGACCCTTCTTTGTCTGGTTTGCGGCTCCTGCTGCAGAGACAGTTGTACATGGGGTTTGGGATTGAGTGGACA
The DNA here is from genome assembly GCF_030028105.1 of Mobula birostris. NCBI lineage: Eukaryota > Metazoa > Chordata > Chondrichthyes > Myliobatiformes > Myliobatidae > Mobula > Mobula birostris. Next base: position 43,056,401 of record NC_092373.1, on the reverse strand, counting down.
GTAGGACACCTGGGAGCTGCTGGGAGCAGCCATGACAGTGTCTGAGAAGGAGCAAGACTGGCAGAAACAGGAGCAGCTCAGAGGGTCCAGCAAAATTGGTAATTTCCACAACATTGCAATTTAGATCAGACTTTCTACACCATTGATAAAAACACTCCTGGATAATCCCTTCCACTGAAAGCTGCACAAAATAAAGCCAGAATTGGAATCAGGTTAATTATCACTGACGTACATCCTGAAATCTGTTGCTCTGTGACAGCAATGCAGTGCAAGACATTAAATATATTATAAATTAAAATAAGAGACATATAATAAAAAATTAAATAAGTAATGCAAAAAGAAAGCAAAACGAGTGAGATAGTGTTCATGGGTTCATTGTCCATTCAGAAATCTGATGGCGGAGAGGAAGATGCTGTTCCTAAAAATGTCGAGTGTGTGCCTTGAGGCTCCTGTACCTGCTCTCTGGTGGAAGTAATGAGAGGAGGACATGTCTTGGGCAGTGGAAGTCCTTAATGATGGATGGCGCATTTATGAGGTGTCGTCTTTCGAAGATGTTCTTGATGGTGGAGGGCTGGTGCCCATGATGGAGCTGGCTGAGTTTACAACCCTGTCACTATGCCGCTCAGATTCGGAGAAGTTTATTGGAATCAAAGACCCTAAAGTAGTGTACGTCACTGGTCACAGAATCCCTAAAGCACAGTGGTGAATGCTACTTACACAAGCCCTAAACCAGTGTGACAGGAGATGGAAAATCGCCCCTTCTTAGAATGATCTACCTACTGCCCATTACACCACTGGCATTTAGGGCATCAATGAAGGTCCTTCATCTCTGGCAGTGTTTAGGACTTCCTTCCTCGTGTCAGTAACTTGTTTTTCACTACTGTCAGTCATGCCAGTTCCAAGTGGAGACTCAGGAATACCTTCACCCACTCAGATGTAGAAGGATTCTTCATTGCTGTTTTGGTAACAGTTTTGTTTGCTAGTCAGGGTTGTTAGCCATGAGCCGAACCCCCAGACCTGGAGGACCGGTGGATCACACTTAGTCTTGCTCCTGCTCTTTGACTTGTTTAGCATGGGTGACCCTACCAAAAGCCAAAGCACAAAGCCCTGACTCCAGCCAACATAGCTCTCCAGGTCATTGAGGCATGCCAACCTCTAAACCCTATGACAAGTTTGTGGTCCTCTTGGAGATTATTAGAATGAGTATCTGCATATGTATGTACCTGTCGAGGTAAAATAATTTTTGTTAAAAGTAAACCATATTTTCACTGGGCAATTGAGAACACCTTCAATATTTAGAATTTCAGCAGCTGATTGTTTGAGAGACAAATGCCATAGTTGGAGAATACATTGTACTTATCAGCATTACTACCACCTTGTCATCATTTCCTATGTGAGAGATTATACATTGTTAAATACAAATGGCATCTGTATCTGTCTTGTTCCATTATGTATATCTATCATGAATGAGTTTGTCCTCAAGGAAGACATACAGATGTCAGCAAGTGGCATTAATCACAGCTACACCACAAGTACTTTAACAACATTCATAAAAATAGATAGGTAATCCATTTCTGCAATTTATTGCTTGCGTTCCAACTGTTGTATGAATCGTGTACCCTTACTCTTAAGAAGAATTTGGACTGCACATTTAAAATGCATCATAAAATGCTCCCTCTTAGGAGAGAATGGAAATCAAATTTTGCAACTAAATGGAATAAGTGGTAAATAAAATGTTTAATGATTTGGATGACTGATAAAGCTCATCCATCATGCTTGAATTGGCAAATTTGACATGGATAACATATGAATCATAATAAGATTATGTAAATGTAAGAATCTGAAGACATATTCTGTTGATTAGATCTATTTTGTATATTAAGTGCTGGAAGTTTTAAGGAATGTCGCGTGTAGGACCTAGAAGACAAAAAAGATCAATTTATCTTATATTCTTGAGCAAAATTTAACACATGGTTGGTTTACATTCTTAACATTGAATAGGATAAAATGCTCAAAAATATTTACAAGTTTGGATATAATGCTACATTTTAATCAATACGTTTAAATATGAAATCCATACAAGGTTGTTAATTTGAAGTGTGATGTGCCACTTATGTTTGTCCCTTGTTTAGTCTTATATAAGAGATCTGCAGCTTTAATTCGAGCAGTCACTAAACATAAAAGCATGACGAAAGGTCAATATTTGAGTCAGACAGGCACTTAGGAACGAATAACTAACCACCATTACTCTGACAACTGCATTTTTTCACAGATGATTGAATCAAGCTAATTAAAACGAGTGATTTCCTCTGAGAACCAGCAGGACATTAGAAAAGCTGCCACTTACCAGATTTATTTTCAGGTAAATGATTCAGATGGTGTTTAGCGCTTCGACATTAGCAGGTTACACTCTGTTACATCTTTACAGCATCGCGATGCAGTGTCCATTTATTCTAACAATTGCTATCTTTTTATGACAGCTTTGTTGCATTCCTATGTACCAGTTTAAAGATGCGATCAGTGAAACTGATATCACTAATAAATTATCATAGTGTATTCTCAGTCATTGTGAACAAGTTACTGTATTTAGAATCCAGTGAGATTCATTCAAAAGTCTTATAATCACTGAGTGAAAAGTTAAGGCATTATTGATTATCCTGATACTTAAATCTCATCAATAAAAATTCTTGATGTTTGGAAATTAAGAGAGTTAAACTACTGGGCTTTGCGATCAAGGGATTACAGATATTTTATGCTTGTTCTCCTTGGAATGCCAATGGCCAATAATTGATCAACTATCTAAAATTATCTAATGATATCCAAGTGACATCTGTATGGTACTGGCCATCTTTAAACTGGCACATTATAGATCCTCTAAAGAGTACCCATGAGAAACTGTAAAATTAAATGTAGTGGATTTTATGAATATGACAAATAATGAAAGCTAGTTTACTGCAATATCACCTTTTGGTGTCAGATGCAAATAAAATATTAAAAGGATATTTACCATTGTAATATTTATTCTGACAATTGATGTGTGCATCTTAAATAAAACAATGAATGCAACAGAATGAGCTAGTCAGTATCTGTAGAAAGAAAAGATTAGTTAACATAATTAGTAGATTAATGTAGAAATGAAAATAGTAAAGCAACTATACGGAAAAAGAGAAAAGAATCAATAGTTGCATACCAGAGAGTATTACTTTGAATAATCTGTGATAGTTTAAAATCAATTGAAGAAATTATTAGCAAATATGACTTTAGCAAGATGTTGAAAGTGTTTTAAAAATGTATTGAGATGGTCAAGGTCCATGCTAAGGAAAAGCAGGTGTTCAAATAAATGAAAGCAACGCTGGCAAATGGTTGGTTGAAATTCATTCTGACTGTTGGAAGGATGCTGTGGGTATGTGCAGCTGTTTTAAGAAAGCTTTATTTGTCACGTGTATATCAAAACATCGAAACATCGATAGGTGTCATTTTTTCATTGAATGTCTCGATGTACATGTGACAAATAAAGCTAATCTTCCTTAAAATAACTCTCCTACTCCTTTAAGAAAAATGCTAAAGTAAGACATTTTCCTAAACACCAAAAACAGCGAAATATCAAGTAATGTACCAAAGACTAAAAGAAAACTGAATTTATTAGAATAATCGGGATTAAAAACTGAATGAAATACAAAAATAACATGATAAGGTCTGTAATAGGTCCTGTTTAGGACTTATTGTAACCTTTTAAAGGGATTTGTGATTGCAGACGAACACAAAAAAGATGGAATAATACAAGTGCATTTTATGGATCCTGTGTGTTCCCACAACTTTTATTCACCATTTATTTCCCTGAAAGTGGACAGAGGAACTCCTGGATGGATATCTCAAGCAAAAGTGCCCAGTACTGACAGATGGAAACGTCTCATCACATGTATGATGGTAATTGAGCTATAGAGATGCTATCTGACCTGGTAAGCATCTCCAGCAATTTCTGGGATTTTTTTCTAGGAATCAGAATCAGGTTTAATATCTCTAGCATATATCGTGAAATTTGTTGTTTTACGGCAGCAGTACATTGCCATACATAATAATAAAAACTATAAATAAAAATAAGAAATGTATAGAAAAGAAAATTATATTAAATAAGTCGTGCAGAAAGAGGAGAAAAACACTGAGGTGGAGTTCATGGGTTCATTGTCCATTCAGTAATAGGATGGGACAGTGTATAAGATGATGGGGGCATTGATTGTGTGGATAGCCAGAGGCTTTTTCCCAGGACTGACATGGCTAACATGAGGGGGCATAGTTTTAAGGTGCTTGGAAATAGGTACAGAGGGGATATCAGGGGTAAGTTTTTCACACAGAGAGTGGGGGGTGCGTGGAATGCATTGCCAGTGCTGCTGGTGGAAGCGGATACAATAGGGTCTTTTAAGAGCCTCTTGGATAGGTACATGGAGCTTAGGACTATGCGCTAGGGAAATTCTAGGTGGTTTCTAGAGTAGGTTACATGGTCGACACAACATTGTGGGCCGAAGGGCCTGTAACATGCTGTAGATTTCTACGTTCTTTGTTTGAACAGGAAGAAGCTGTTCTTGAAACATTGAGAGTATGTCTTCAGGAACCCGTGCCTCCATCTTGATAGTAGCAATGAGAAGGGGGTCCTTAGGGATGGAAGCTGCCTTTTTTAGGAATCACCTTTTGAAGGTGTCCTGAATGCTGGGGAGGCTAGTGCTCATGATGGAACTCACAGAGTTTATAACTTTCTGCAGTTTTTTCCAATCCTGTGCAGTGTCCCCCACCCCCAGACGGTGATGCAATCAGTTGGAATGCTCTCCATGGTACATGGTGTGCCTTTGGTGACATACCAACTCTCTTCAAACTCCTAATGAAATATAGCTGCTGTCATGCCTTCTTTGTAATTGCATCAATGCGTTGGGCCCAGGATAGATCCTTAGAGATATCTACATTCAGGAACTTGAAACCACTCACTCTTTCTACTGCTGATCCCTTGATAAAGACTGGTGTGTGTTCCCTCAACATTCCCTTCCTGGAGTCTACAATCAACTCCTTGGTCTTACTGAGATTGAGTGCAAGGTTGTTGCTGTGAAACCACTCAACCAGCTGACCTAATTCACTCCTGTACCCTTCCTCGTCGTCTGAGATTCTGCCAACAATAGTCGTGTCATTGGCAAATTTATAGATGGCGTTTGAGCTGTGCTTAGCCACACAATCGAGAGAGTGGAGCAGTGCGGTGGGCACACATTCTAGGGTTGCGCCGGTGTTGATAGTTAGTGGGGAAGGGATGTTATTTTTGATCCACACAGACTGTGGTCTCCCAATGAGGAAATCAAGGATCCAGTTGCAGAGGGAGGTACAGAGGTGCCGATTTTGGATCATATCTTGCTGATTAAAATTGCGGGCACGATTGCGTTGGATGCTGAGCTGTAGCTGCTAAGTTAACAAATTTCCCAGCGCATGCCGGTGATAATAGACTTGAGGCTGATAAACAGCCGCCTGTCATAGATATTGCTACTGTCCAGGTGATCCAAGACCAAGTGTAGAGCCAGTGGGATTTCACCTCCTGTAGATCTATTGCGGAAATAGACAAAATGCAATGGGTCCAGGTCCTTGCTTAGGCAGGAGTTGATTCTAACCATGGCCAACCTATCAAACCACTTCATCACAGTAGATGTGAGTGCCACTAGATGATAGTCCTCCATCTGTGTTGTTGTTTTTTTGCTTTTCTCTTTACAAATATTGACTTGAAATTATTTAAAATAATTAGTAATATACATAATATATGTGTGCAATTCCAGTCAATGCCCAGAGCTTCTGGTGACCTTAAAACTGCAAGCTGAAGGCCATTCAGTCCCTCGTGGCCATGGCGGCTGACAAAGAACTTCAGAGAATAACCCACCCCTCCCGTCCATCCATTCTCAGTTTCCTGGGTTACAACACATTACATCTTTTTGATGATTTGTTCACAAAATGTCAACATCAATAGAAAGGTCAATATTTAATGTTCATTGCTAATGGTCTCTCTGAACAGAGAAGATCAATTAGCACCTGTGAAGATGGTTAAGAATCAACCACAAGGCAAACCTGATGCATAACAGACAAATTAGAGCCAATAGTCAAATAGCAGGTGTTCTTTTTAAGAGCTGCAGGGCCGACGGTCTTGTAAAGTTGATTGTGAATCAAGCGGATTATCGGCACCCAATTGCCCACCATTGAGAACATCTACCATAAACACAGCCTGGGCAGGGCGAAAAGCATTTTCAGGGATGCATCTCACTCTAACCATGGACTTTTTACTCTCCTCCCATCCAGTAGGTGCTACAGGAGCCTCCGCTCCTGCACCAGCAGGCACAGGAAAAGCTTCTTCCCTGAGGCTGTGACACTGCTGAAACTCACATCACAGCGCTAAGCAGTATTGCATCCATATTGTACTGTCTGAGTACTTTTATATTTGTGTGCTGTAGCACTTTTTTATTCGCAGTTATTTTGTAAATAACACTATTCTTTGCATTTCTGGTCAGATGCTGAAAGCATTTCATTGGCTTTGTATCTGTACTCGGCACAATGACAATAAAGTTGAATCTAATCGAATCTAATCTAATCTAATCTAAATCATGATCAGTGGCCTGTACCACAGCAGAAGATATTACTGTGCATCACATGCATGTAGAATATGCAGGGATGAAGTGGATAATCGTGCAATCTCTATTCATTTCTCCTCTGTGCGACAGATTCATGTATATTCTGTGTAACTGACACGTTTTTCCTGAAATTTACTTCCTGTACCTCAGCTACATATAACTTGTTTAACTGAAACTAAGCAATTATCTCACTATTTGTTTTTGTTTTTTTTTAAAAAAGGTCTCACTATTTCCAGATACTTTTCCATCACAGTGGGTGTTAATTCAACTGGAAAAATTATTTCTCTTGATTAAATGATAACTCAAAATGAAGAGTGAGTTTCATTGAGCAAGGCCATGATGTGATTTTTCTGTCAGTAGTTAACTGCCTGGGAAGAACAGTTGGTGAGCTGCCTAAGGCATATAGGGGTTGTCCACAGGCTACAACAGGGCTCTGTTCCTGAGAACTGTTTCAGACAGTTTGTTTGTCAGAAATGTAGTCACCCAGCAATATATTAAAGTAAAAACGTAGGCTAACCAAGGGCAAAATGTATTTTTTTGAAGTTTAGAGATAAAACAGTGCAACAGGCCCTTCTAGCTCATGAGCTTGCACCACCCAGTTACACCCAATTGACCTGCTCACCTGTACGTCTTTGGAATGTGGGAGGAAATTGAAGCACCTGGACGAAAGACACCTGGTCATGGGGACGAAGTACAAACTGCTTACAGTATGCGGAGGGCACCCCAGTTAATCCAGGGTGTTGAATTATTCAGATTCTCTGCAAGATGCAATGAATTTGCTGCAAGTAGTGTTCCCACACAGCAGAGGATACGCACTGGCTGAAACTTCCCACTCGTCTTCCAAATGCTGGCTTGTATGCTCTGGCTGTAGGTTGGGTGTTTGTAACCTGAGTGGTAACAATAGTCAAAATAGTTTCAAATAAAGACAATGGCCCAAAATTTGAAGTGGAACTCTCAGGGCTCAGCAGTGTAAAATGTGGATACCATGTGGTGTTTACACACTTGAGGTTAAAAGCAGAAATCTGCTCATAATACACTTTAACTCTGAAAGTTTCACAAATTCACACTTTGAGATGCATTCAATAATTTATTCAATGCTTTAAAATGTATTGCAAATTTTTACATCTCATTTTCACTTTAAGAGTCTTTAAATATTAAAGTATTTTGAATGTGTAATTAGATTTTAGTAGCAATTGAACCACAACTACTGCTGAGCTTCTTTGCTGGACCTGAAAAGATAGTTTTACCTGTGTGATGATCATTCTATCAGAAATAGCAATTTATATTGTGCATCCACTTACGTCCCGCTGATCCCAAATCCTGGCTGTCCTTGAAATACATTTGGGCACTGCATCATTCCCATGAATATAGGATCCTCAGGCCCACCTACCATTCCACCTGGACTCACCCCGCAAATATGCGGTAACAGTCCTTGAGTATTGGTTAACTTCTCATAGAAGCGTAATTCTTTTATGAATGTCAACATTAACTTGTTGATTAGTTTTAGGTTATTAATTTATTATTATTGTCACATGTACCAAGGTGCAGTGAAAAGCTTGTCTTGCATACCGTTCATACAGATCAAATCATTACGCAGTGCACTAAGGTAGAAAAGGTAAAACAATAACAATGTAGATTAGGGTGAAAAGGCTGCTGAAAAGTGTAGTGCAGGTAAATGATGAAGTGCAAGATCACAATGAGGTAGATAGATTGTGAAGCCATCTAATCGTACAAGAGCTCTTTTCAGGAGTCTGATAACAGTGGGGTAGAAGCTGTCCTTGAGCCTGGTTGTACATGATTTCAGGCGTTTGTATCTTCTCTCCAATGGGAAAAGTGAGAAGAGAAAGTGTGTTTTTTTTTTAATTACACTGGCTGTTTTACTGAGGCAGTGAGAAGTCTAGACAGAGTCCAGAGAAGGGCGGCTGTTTCTGTGAGGCACTGAGCTATGACCACCACTCTCTCTGCAGTTTCTCGTGGTTGTGTTCAGAGCAGTTGCCTTTTGAAGCTGTTCTGCATCCAGACAGAACACTTCCTATGGTGCATTGATAAAAAAGCGGTAAGAGTCAATGGGGACATGCCCAATTCCTTTAGCCTTCTGAGGAGGTAGCACCTTGGTGAGTTTTCTTGTCTGTTTCACCAACATTAATCCTTATGACCTGGGTCCAGCCACAATGCGTTAGGACTGAATGTGGTAGCTGGCAGTGCTAGTCTTTCATTATAATTAAACACTTCCAGTTCAAACTAGTTTTCCATTTTCCCAGATGATGAAATGCCTTCAATTTCAAAAGTTAACTCTTTCTTTTTCCAGAGATTCTGCTGAGTTTCTCTAGTCTTTCCTAGTTATTTCAGATTCTTAAAATTCAGCTCTCTAGCATCTGCGGCCTTTTGTCTTTTGAACCAAAAATAAACCATTATGCAACATTTTTGCCAGTTAGCCAGGTGATATTATTTTTAATAAGGTTTGTATTGTGAACCAGGAAGTACTTATTGGCATACTGCATTCAGAATCAGATTATGAGAGATAAGAGATAAAACAATAGTGTAGAGTTAACTTGAATTTAACTCCTTTGGACAGCAAAGATGCATACACTAGGATGTTGTTTATCGACTGCAGCTCAGCATTCAATACCATCATCCCCTCAGAACTAATCAATAAGCTTTAAGACCTTGGACTCAATACCTCCTTGTGCAATTAGATCGTTGATTTCCTCACTTGCAGACCCCAGTCAGGTTGGATTGGTAACAACGTCTCCTCCGCAATCTCCAACAATACAGGTGCACCATGAGGCTGTGTGCCTAGCCCCCTGCTCTACTCGCTTTATACTTGTGACTGTGAGGTTAACCATAGCTCCAAGGCCAGATTTAAGTTTACTGGTAACACCACTGCCATTGGCTGATTCAAGGTTGGTGCATATAGGAGGGAGATTGAAGATCTGGCTGAATAGTGCCACAACTCTCACTCAATATCAGCAAGACCATGGAGCTGATTATTGACTTCGGGAGGAGGAAACCGGAGGTGTATGAGCCAGTCTTCATTAGGGGATCAGAGGTGGAGAGGGCCAGCACGTTAAATTCCTCAGTGCTATCATTTCCGAGGACCTGTCCTGGACCCAGCACGTAAACACAATTACAAAGTAAGCATAGCACCATCTCTACTTCCTTAGAAGTTTGTAAAGATTTGGCATGACACCTATAACTTTGACAAATTTCTATAGATGTGTGGGTGGAGAGTTTATTAACTGGTTGCATCACAGCCTGGTATGGAAACAGTAATGCTCTGGAATGGAAACTCCTACAAAAGGTAATGGATATGGCCCAGTCCATCACAGGTCAAGCCTTCCCCACCATTGAGCATATTTACACAGAGCACTGTTGCAGGAAAGTGTCATCATTATCAAGGACTCCCACCTCTCAGGCCATGCTCTTTTCCCGTTGCTGCCATCAGGAAGAAGGTACAGGAGCCTACGGACCCACACCACCAGGCTCAGGAAGTTACTAACCCTCAGTCATCAGGCTCTTGAACCAAAGGGGATAACTTCACTCAACTTCACTTGCCCCATCATTGAAATGTTCCCACAACCTGAGGACTCTCTTTCGAGAACTCTTCATCTCGGTCTCAATATTTATTGCTTATTTATTTATTATCCATTCTGTTGGGTACAGTCGTTCATTGATTCTATTGTGTTTCATGGATTTACTGAGCTAACCCACAAGAAAACAGATCTCAGGGTCGTATATAGTGACATATATGTATTTTGATAATAAATCTGCTTTGAACTTTGAGCTTCCCAGTGCTTTATGAAATCTGCATCCTGTACTGCCTCTCTGTGTTTTTGCTGAGATATTTCTAAACTAAAGATGTTCTCTCACTGTTGTTGGAGCCATGAATCTCGTTAACCTGCCAGTCCCACTGAACGCTGAGAAGCCTCACAGGGTAGATGTTTCTAGTGATGGGAGAGGCTAGCACTGGAGGGCCGAGCTTTAGAAGAAAAGGGTGTCTCTTTAGAAAAGAAATGAGGGGAATTTCTTCAGCCAAAGTGGTGAATCTGTGGGACTTGTTGCCATAGGTGGCTGTGGAGGCCAAGTCTTTGGGAATATTTGATATTAGAAAATAAAGCATGTTCATCTATTTTTGAACTCTGTAAATGTTGAAACAACTGATAACTTTTAAAGGTCTCAACTATTTTCTCTGAGCTCAGTGGCATCCAGCCCAATTCAACACAATGACATTCCATTCAGTGGAGACACAGGAGACACGGATGTTGCAATCTGGGCCACCAGGTCCATGTTCCTCCAAATCCCATTCAGTGTCTATATTTGAATAATTGACCATGGTCTATCAATTATCTGCAATGCAGATTACAAAACTAGTCACACAGTATGTGTTTTATTGAATGTGGTTTGAATCCTTCTTTAACAGTGCTTGTACATGAGAAAGGAGCTGTAATGAATCACTTAGCTGCCCAAACCTGCTCCATCATACAATTAGGCTGTGACTGATGTCTACCTCAGTGCCCCTTCACAGCGTTATTCCCATAATCCAGAAGTCTATTGATCTATGCTTTGATTGTACACAATGACCGAGCCTTCATAACCCTCTGAAGTTGAGAATTCTAAAAGTTCATCATTCTCTGAGTCAAAACTTACTCTTCATCTCAATCCAGTCAATCTATTCCTGATTCTAAAACTGTGTCTCCAGATCCTGAACTCATCAGTGGAAACATTCTCTTTGCATCTCACTCACAAGCCCTTTAAGTATTTTGTATGTTTTGATGAGATCTCCTCTCACTCATCTTAGGATTTAGAGAATACAGGCTCAATCCACCCTTTCTCTCTTCTTACAGTGAAGTTACCAACCCCGGCATCAAGTTTGTGAACTTTCGTTGTACTCCCTTCTTAGACAAGGAGACCAGAGTGGTTCGGCGTGCACTAGTGATCTTAGCAAGACCCCATAAAATAACATTAGCTTATTTCTGTATTCAAATTATCTATTAGTAAATGCTGTCATACCAATTGCCCTCACTACTTGCTGCATCTGCATCTTGGACATTGACTCCAAGGTCTCTTTGAATATTAATACTACTCAAATTCTCACTATCAGATATTCCACTTTTATGTTATGTGTATTGAAGTGGATAGCACCATATTTTTCAAGATTATATTTCCTTTGTTCTGTTCTTCCCCACTCACTCAGCTTGACTGTATCTCCCTGAAGCTCCTTGCATCCTTCTCTGTAATCCCAATTCTGCGTAACTTCGTGTTATCTACATTCTTAGAAATACGACATTTGGTCCTGACAGCCACTAGTCACAGCCTGCCAACCTGAGAATTATCCATTATTTTCCACCCATTGCTTTCTGTCCCATAATGTGGATGTTTAAAAAAAACTATTTAGAACCATTGTTATAGCATTTATATCAATCCAGAATGAAGGAGAAAATCTAATTGCAGTAGCTTCCTTCAATTCCTTAGACAGACCACAAGTTTAAATAACAATGCAGCACTTAGTGTTCACTGCTATCAGAGTATAAATCCGTCAATAACACCATCTTCTATTAAATGTGGAAATCAGGAGGTTGGACTCTATTCTGTCTTCCACCAGCAGAAATGTATTATGCTGGTTTCCTGCTGAGAGAATTGCATTGAAGCACGGGGAAGTACATGAATTTGCTTTGATTTGATTCAGCTCAAAGAAAAAAGTTAAAACATCGCAAGTCAATTGTCAGTAACTATTGAAAAGAATTTTGTCTTAATTATTATTGAACAATCTCTCGAACTAAAAATGAGAAGTCTTTTTATTAAGATTTTAATCATTGCTGATTTAAGAAAGCAATTTTTTGGAATATTTAAGAACATATCTATATTTTTGGGAGTATTTTCCACTAGTCCCTTTAACAGAACCCTATAACTCCTTTTATTTTACTTTCTGCGTCTACTTTGACATTCATTTTAAAATTCAAACAGACATTAGTTCAGAAATAAAAATCGGAGACACTGAAAGTCAAGCTGTTGAAAACTCACATTGGTTCAGATGCTGCATACTAGTCCTCCAAATAGAATTGTTAAGTAGATACCTGGTTACAGTATATGACCTGTTCACACAGATTTCAGGTTCACCGTATAGTGCCTGATGCTAGAAGTTTTGCTTCTCATCCCAAAGTTTGTGGGCAATGCAGCAAGTGACTGGCAATGTAAAACTTCAGCTCCTGAGGAAGTAGGTCCAAATAAATATTAAATATAATTTAGTTACTCCAAACCGAGAAATTAAGAAAATAACTTTTATGATTAGTTAACTATAAAGAAAGACGCTGTATTCCTAACCATTATATTGCAGTGTAGAAGCACATTTTATGTTTTGACAGCTGGTATAATATTTCATAAAATCACAGTTAAATTTCATTCCTTGGGATTGGTAAGAGAGGGCCGGGGAGTCAAAATGTTTTAATAAGGAATCAGCTTATTTCTGTTGTAATGAGCTTGAGAAACTCAGCAACTGGTGAGAGGCGGAAAACCGGATGAGCTCAGGGAATTTTCAGGACCATTTGCTGGTTGGAAGGAGCAGAACAATTTCCTCTGGTCCTTTGCTCCAAATATACAATCCATTCACTAATGTCCCAGCCTCAATAGTACATCCATGTTCCATCTTACAGCCTTCACATTCTGCATTTCTATTCACTTCACCCTCAAGCTGCAACAACTTGCTCTTCTCTGCATGACCATCTCACACCACCCAACCACTTCATTTGACTGCAAGCCACCCAGTTAACTCCCAACTCTTTATTTCATCCCCGTCCCCTTAACCCAAGGTAAATAATAGATCTATAAATATTACACATATCTATCTGCAAATCTATAGCTCACTATTTCAACATGCATCGGTTTTCATGTAATTTACTTAATATATTTCTATTTGTATTACCAAGAGAAAAAATATTTGTATATGCTGATAAGAGTTATAGCCTTTAAATGTCATTCAGTTTACACAGAGTAAGTTTCAGCAGGGCTCTTAAACAGCCATAAAACTGAATTCATTTCTTGAGTTATTTCTTCAGCCTTGTTTGTAGATACATAAGTAAAACTGCTTTTATTTCTTCCTTCACATTTATATTTCAAGCAGAAGCAGATTAACTGAAATCCCATTCCTTCACTGTATCTATTCCACAGGCTGTATCCATTGCTTTTAGATGAAGTAGTTTGATATATCCCCTTCTTTATGCTGTTTAACTCCAGTGTACTTAAGGAATACTACTTTTTAAGAAAGATCAAAGTAAAACGTAATAGAACATAATTTATGGACATAATTTTTAACATCACTTCAACCTTAGAAAATAATTGCAATATTGATTTTATTGCAATTTAAGTCTGAGTTGATGGTGCAGATGAATGAGTGACTGAGAAAGTGGTGCAGGGGGTAGAGTTTCAGATTTCTGGATCATTGGGATTTTGTCTGGGGACAATATAACCTGGAACAACAAATAAGGACAGGTTACACCAGAACCTGAGCGGGACCAAAATCCTTGTGGACAGGTTTGCTAGAGCTGTTGAGGAGGGTTTAAACTAAGCTGGCACGGGCATGGGAACCGGAGTGATAGGGCTGAGGATGTACAAGCCAATGTAGTGAGTCAGTGAGGATGGATGGGTAAAATTGCAGTCAGTAGGATATAACCATATAACAATTACAGCAGGGGAACAGGCCATCTCGGTCCTTCTAGTCCATGCCAAACTCTTACTCTCACCTAGTCCCACCGACCTGCACTCAGTCCATAACCCGCCATTCTTTTCCTGTCCATATACCTGTCCAATTTAACTTTAAACGACAACATCGAACCCGCCTCAACCACTTCTGCTGGAAGCTCGTTCCACACAGCTACCACTCTCTGAGTAAAGAAGTTCCCCCTCATGTTACCCCTAAACTTTTGCCCTTTAACTCTCAACTCATGTCCTCTTATTTGTATCTCCCCCATTCTCAATGGAAAAAGCCTATCCACGTCAACTCTATCTATCGCCCTCATAATTTTAAATACCTCTATCAAGTCCCCCCTCAACCTTCTATGCTCCAAAGAATAAAGACTCAACTTGTTCAACCTTTCTCTGTAGCTTAGGACATGAAACCCAGGTAACATTCTAGTAAATCTTCTCTGTACTCTCTCTATTTTATTGACATCTTTCCTATAATTCAGTGACCAGAACCGTACACAGTACTCCAAATTTGGCCTTACCAATGCCTTGTACAATTTCAACATTACATCCCTACTCCTATACTCAATATTCTGATTTATAAAGGCCAGCATACCAAAAATTTTCTTCACCACCCTATCCACATGAGATTCCACCTTCAGGGAACTATGCACCATTATTCCCAAATCCCTCTGTTCTGCTGCATTCTTCAATGCCCTACCATTTACCATGTATGTCCTATTTTGATTAGCCCTACCAAAATGTAGCACCTCACATTTATCAGCATTAAACTCCATCTGCCATCTTTCAGCCCACTCCTCTAACTGGCCTAAATCTCTGCAAGCTTTGAAAACCTACTTCATTATCCACAACTCCACCTATCTTAGTATCATCTGCATACTTACTCATCCAATTTACCACCCCATCATCCAGATCCTTAATATATATGACAAACAACATTGGAGCCAGTACAGATCCCTGAGGCACACCGCTAGTCACCGGCCTCCAATCTGACAAACAGTTATCCGCCACTACTCTCTGGCGTCTCCCATCCAGCCACTGCTGAATCCATTTTACTACTTCAATATTAATACCTAATGATTGAAACTTCCTAACTAACCTTCCATGTGGAACCTTGTCAAAGACCTTACTGAAGCCCAGAAAGACAACATCCACTGCTTTACCCTCGTCAACTTTCCAAGTAACCTCTTCAAAAAATTCAATAAGATTTGTCAAACATAACTTTCCATACACAAATCCATGTTGACTGTTCCTAATCAGACCCTGTCTATCTAGATAATTATATATACCATCTCTAAGAATACTTTCCATCAATTTACCCACCACTGACGTCAAACTCACAGGCCGGTAATTGCTAGGTTTACTCTTAGAACCCTCTTTTAACAATGGAACAACATGAGCAATACACCAATCCTCCAGCACCATCCCCATTTCTAATGACATTTGAAATATTTCTGTCAGAGCCCCTGCTATTTCCACACTAACTTCCCTCAAGGTCCTAGGGAATATCCTGACAGGACCCAGAGACTTATCCACTTTTGTATTCCTTAAAAGCGCCAGTACTTCCTCTTCTTTAATCATAGTTTCCATAACTACCCTACTTGTTTCCCTTACCTTACACAATTCAATATCCTTCTCCTTAGTGAATACCGAAGAAAAGAAATTGTTCAAAATCTCCCCCATCTCTTTTGGCTCCACATACAGCCATCCACTCTGATTCTCTAAGGGAGCAATTTTATCCCTCACATTCCTTTTGCTATTAATATAACGTAGAAACCCTTGGAATTTATTTTCACCTTACTTGCCAAAACAACCTCATATCTTCTAGCTTTTCTAATTTCTTTCTTAAGATTCTTTTTACATTCTTTATATTCCTCGAGCACCTCATTTACTCCAAGCTGCCTATATTTATTGTAGATTTCTCTTTTTCCGAACCAAGTTTCCAATATCCCTTGAAAACCATGGCTCTCTCAAACTTTTAACCTTTCATTTCAACCTAACAGGAACATAAAGATTCTGTACTCTCAAAATTTCACCTTTAAATGACCTCCATTTCTCTATTACATCCTTCCCATAAAACAAATTGTCCCAATCCACTCCTCCTAAATCTTTTCGCATCTCCTCAAAGTTAGCCTTCCTCCAATCAAAAATCTCAACCTTGGGTCCAGTTCTATGCTCCTTCATAATTATATTGAAACCAATGGCATTGTGATCACATTATATTGAAATTAATGGCATCGTGATGGGGTGAAGTGTAATGTGGGGGTAAAATCAAAAAAGGTGATGAATACAGGACTGAAGGTATTATATTTGAATGCAACAGTATACAAAATAAGGTAGATGAGTTTGTAGCGCAGTTAGAGATTGGCAGGTATAACGCTGTGGGCATCACGGGGACGTGGCTGAAAGAAGATCATAGCTGGGAGTTTATCATCCAAGGAAACACCTTGTATTGAAAGGACAGGCAGATAGACAGAGGGAATGGGGTGGCTATGTTAGTAAAAATTGAAATCAAATACTTGGAAAGAGGTGACATAGGATTAGAAGTAAAATCCTTGTGGTAAAAAGAACCGGTTGGGAGTTATATTACATATAGGGGCTCGGGATATGGGGTATAAATTTCAATGGAAAATAGAAAAGACATATAAAAAGGGCAATGTTACGTTAGCCATGGAGGATTTCAATGTGCAGGTAGAATGGAAAAAATAAATAAATAAATAAAGGCATCCGTTAGTCTTGTGAGACCATGGATCTGCACCTGGAAAGTCTTCACTCTGGGCAAGGTTGTATGGAAGACCAGCAGTTGCCCATGCTACAAGTCTCCCCTCTCCACGACACCAATGTTGTCCAAGGGAAGGGCATTAGGACCCATACAGCTTGGCACCAGTGTCGTCGCAGAGCAATGTGTGATTAAGTGCCTTGCTCAAGGACACAACGCGTTGCCTCGGCTGGGGCTCGAACTCACAACCTTCAGGACGCTAGTCCAATGCCTTAACCACTTGGCCACGTGCTCACATCAATGGAAAAATTACATTGGTGCTAAATCTCAAGAGTGAGAAATTGTAGAATGCCTATCAGTTGGCTTTTTAGAGTAACCTGTTGTTGAGCACACGAGGGGAAAGACTATTCTGGATTGGGTGTTGTGCAATGAAAGAGATTTGATTAGGGGGCTTAAGGTAGAGGAGACCTTGCAAGGCAATGATCATAATGTGATAGAATTCACTGAGCAGCTAGAGAGGGAGAAGATAAAGTCAGATGTATCAGTTTTATAGTGGAAAAAAGGGAATGACAGCGGCATGAGAGAGGAGCTACCCAAAACTGATTGGAAGGGGACACTAATAGGAATGACGGCAGAACAGAAATGGCGGGAGTTGCTGGGAGCAATCAGAAGGCACTGGATAGAATCATGCCAAAGATGAAAAAGTATTCAAAGGGAGGATGAGGCAACTGTGAGTCACAAGGGAAGTCAAAGACAGCATAAAAGCAAAAGCATATAATATAGCAACAACTAATGGGAATTTAAAGGACTGGGAAGCTTTTAAAAATCAACAGGCATCTTAAAAAAAAGTAAGAAGAGAAAAGATGAAGGAAAGCTTATGAAGGTAAGCTAGCCAACAATATCAAAGAAGATACCAAACATTTTATTTTCAGATATATAAAGTGTAAAAAAAGAGGCAAGAGTAGATATTGGACCATTGGAAAATGCTGCTGGATCCCTAGTTTCGGAGGGGAAGGAAAGAGTGAAACAATTGAATAAGTATTTTGTATCATTCTTCACCATGGAAGACACTAGCAATATGCCGAAAGTTAGAACATTTCAGGGGGCTGAAGTGAGTGTAGTTGTTATTACTAGGGAGAAGGTGCTTAGAAAGCTGAAAGTTCTGAAGGTGGATGTTACCTGGATCAGATGGACTACACCCAGTGTTCTGAAAGAGGTAGTTGTAGAGACTGTGGAGACATTAGTAATGATCTTTCAAGAATCAACAGATTCTGGAACGGCTCTGGAGAACTATATTGTTGTTTGTCCATCGTTGGCGTCGATGAGGACCTCGACACCATTATGATGGTGTCGAGACTAGCGCGTCATTTGGATTTAAGTGAGGGAGAGTTGCGCAGCGTCAGCCTCACTCTCTCTTCCCAATTCCCATCTGGATCCAGTGGCAAGACAGAGTCTAGACGGCTGGAGATGGGACTTGGCGCAGTGGATGACCAGGACGTCTTCTGTGTCTTGTCCTGCTCTACACATTCCATGATGCTTGCAGAGACCACCTTCTTGACCGTTGGACCTTCCATGGGTCTCGTTTGCTCAATCCGCCGGAGTCTGTCTTCACATGCTGGGATAGACAACTCCCTATCTCACCGAGGGTTTGAGACCCGTCGGCTAACCTCACCTGGTTTAGCCGGCTTGTCGAAGCCGTTGCCTGGGGTGTGGCCGCTGTCGCATGCAAACAGCTACAGGGAGCCACAGGTGAGAGCTGAGTACCAGGTGGGGACCAAAGGTGGACTAACCACCCTGAAAAGAACTATGAAATTGCAAATGTCACTCCACTCTTTAAGAAGGGAGGGAAGCAGATGAAAGGAAAATATAGGCCGGTTAGCCTGCCTTTGGTGGTTAGGAAGATGTTGGAATCTATTATTAAAGATGAGGTTTTGAGATACCTAGAGGTACATGGTAAAGTAGGGCAAAGTCAGCATTGTTTCCTTAATGGGAAATCTTGCCTGACAAGTTTGTTGGAATTCTTTGAGGAATTACGGGCAGGATAGTCAAAGGAGTGTCGATGGATATTGTTTTGTTGGATTTTCAGAAGGCCTTTTACAAGGTGCTGTACATGAGGCTTCTTAACAGGATAACAGTCCATGGTATTGCAGGAAAGATACTGGCATGGATAGAAGATTGGCTGATTGTTAGGAGGCAAAGAGTTAAAATAAAGGCAGCCTTTTCTGGCTGGCTGCCATTGACAAGCATTGTTCCGCAGGGGTCCATATTGCGGCCATTTCTTTTCACGTTATACGTCAATGATTTGGACGACAGAATTGATGGCATTATGGCCAGCTTTGCAGATGATATAAAGACAGGTGGAGGAGCGGTAGGGTCAAGAAAGCAGAGAGTCTGCAGAAAATCTAGGACAGATTGGAAGAATGGATAAAGAAGTTGTAGGTGGAATAGAGTGTAGGAAAGTGTATGGTCATGCACTTTGGTAGAAAGAATAAAGGTATGACCCTTTTGAAACAGGAGAAAATTCAGAAATCAGAGGTGCAAAGGGACTTAAGAGTCTTTATGCAGGATTTACTAAATGTTAACTTGCAGGTTGAGTCAGTGGTAAGGAAGACAAATGCAAAGTTGGCATTTATTTCAAGAGGACTAGAATATAAGAACAAGGATATGATGTCAAGGTTTAAAAGGCATTGGTCAGACCACACTTGGGTATTGTGAGCAGTTTTGGGCCCCTTATCTAAGAAAAGATGTGCTGGCATTGGAATGGGTCCAGAGAGGGTTCATGAGAATATTTCTGGAAATGCAAGGGTTAATGTATGAGGAGTGTTTGATTATCTGGGCCTGTACTTGCTGAAGTTTAGGAGAATGAGGGGGATCTCATCGAAACCTATTGCATATTGAAAGGCCTAGAGAGAGTGGATGTGGAGAGGATGCCTACTATAGTAGGTGAGTCTAAGACCAGATGGCAAAGCCTCAGAATAGAGATGAGAAGGAATTTCTTCAGCCAGGGTTTGGGGAATCTGAAGACTTTAGTGACATGGATGGCTGTAGGTGCCAAGTCTTTGAGTATATTTCAAGTAGAGGATGATAAGTTCTTGATTAGTCAGGGCCTCAGCGGTTACATGGCGAAGGCAAGAGAATGGGGTTGAGAGGGATAATAAGTCAGTCATGATGGAATGATGGAGTGGACTTGATGGTCTTGAGTGGCCTAATTCTGTTCCTATGTCTTATGGCCTTAATAAGTCCCTCAGAATCAACCTTTATAATCTTCCTGAATCTGGCGTGAAAATCTACTATTCGAGCTGACTATAGTCAAGATTTTAAAGTCCACATCGTCCTGTCTCCAAGTTTGCCTGTTACAACTGGTACTGTGATCCGTCTCATTGCCTCCAGTGACTGATTTTGTAAACATCACTATCATTCCAAACATCTGCTCATTCAGACCACTGCTCTGCTTTTGGCCAGTTACACTTGGTGGTGTCTCAAGGTCTGGCTAATCAATTGCATGAATGTCTGCTAATCATACTCTCCTGTGCAGTATCTCATCTTTTGATTTTGGCTCATTGCTCAAGCTCCTCCAATAGTGACTCGTTCTCAGCAATTACACCCTTTCCTCTTTGAATTTATTTCCAAATAACTGTTGACTGACAGCTCTCTCTGCTTCAGGAGACATTTGAAAATCAGAATCAGGTTTATTATCACTGACCTATGTTATGAAATTTGCTGTTTTGTGGTTGCAGTACAGTGCGATACATAAAACAATATAAAGTATATAAGAAATATAAAATGATTAGTTAGTTAAAAACAGTGGAGATTCATGGACCATTCAGAAATCTTATGGCAGAGGGGAAAAAGCTGTTCCTAAAATATTAAGTGTGTGCCTTCGGGCTCCTTTAATTCCTCCCTGATGGTAGTAATGAGAAGAGGACATGTTCTGGTTGGGGACGGTCTTTAGTGATGGATGCTGCCTTCTCGAGGATGGTGAGGCTGGTGGCCCATGATGGGAGCTGGCTGTGTTTACAAACCTCTGCAGCTTTTTCCAATCCTGTTCATTGTTGCCTCCATACCAAACGTTGATGCAACCAGTTAGAATGCTCTCCACCGTACACCAGTAGAAATTTGCTAGTCTTTGCTGCCATACCAGATCTGCCCAAACTCCTCTTGAGATATAACTGCTGTCGTGCCTTCTTCATAATTGCATCAATATATTGGGCCCAGGACAGACCTTCAGAGATGTTGGCACTCAGAAATCTTTAATGCACTCCATTTTTACTCAAAATATGCCCATAAAGAACCCAGATTACAGGCTTCTTTAAGGAATCTTGAAATGAATGTAAGAAAACATTATTAAATATTATGTACTTTTGTCCCCCTACAATTTACTTCTTAGCCTGACAGGTGGACAATTTCTTTCACAGAATCTCAGGAACATTAGGAGAATGTTATTTGGCCTTTTGAGTCCATACCACCTCTGTCCATCTCTTTCTCCTCAGTCTACTCCACGATGCAAATTATTTCCTTTCTAATACAGTACTACTCAAGCCCATTTTTACTGTTCATTTTTAGTATTTGACTGGGGCAGGGATTAGTGCAGTTGGATTTGGAAGTTTAGTGTTAGGAAAATTTTAAGTAAATCAAGATCATTGTGTTTGTGTGGGGACAATGAGATTCATGGTAATAGGTGCCTAATTAATTGTAGAGTGGGTAATTCTGCCACAGAGCTACAAAGACCTGCAGAAGCATGAGGATTCTAACGGCATTTGTAAATTTTAATTTACATTCTTTGTTGCAGAATTTTAGCGCATCCTTGATTAGTGTCTGCTGAAAATAATAGTAAACAAATACGTTGTTTAATTGTCAGAGTCCCAGAGTCCATATAAAGGGAAATTCCAATCATTCAATAATTCTGATGGTGTGGAAATCTAACGCTTTATCAACTGGGCCATTGGTTAGCTTAGAACATGAACTGGGGGGTCCTGAGTGCAGTTAAGGTCTGAAGCCAGAGACAGGATCTGGAGTGTAGCTGGAGTCAAGAGTTCAGGCGGTGGGCCAGGTCCGTAACCAGAGCCAGAGTTGTGGATATGGAAGGTGGGTAGGCTTATAGCCAGACTCAGTTACTGGAGTCCTCGCATAAGTCTGACTCCCTTTAAGCTCACCAGGTTTCCTGGAAATTGCTGTGTAACATGTCATTAGTGTGTTAATGTGGTAATGAAGTAACATCTTATAGTCCAAAGTATCTGATAGTCTGGCATTACCCATGTCCCAATAGTGTCAGATTACTGTGGGAATAAGGAGGTTTTAATCCTACAGCTAGAAAAATCTATTCCTTTCTGATGAACGAGTGACCATTGTGCAGTAGCAGCGGTGAAGCTACAGGAACCTCTCTGTTACCACTATTTGGGTTACAGAAATTCACACTTCCAGAATTCACAAAATATTACTGAAAAAATTTGAGATATAGAATAAAGTTCACTCTCATGGAATCCACGTGTGAAAAACAAATTAATTGAATTAGCATAAAATGTACCTTTTATCAATTGATGCTTATTAATATAGGCAAGGATAACATGGTTTGTTACAGTGAGTCTTGTTAATGATGTTTTTTTAGCAAAGCAATCTCCTCGTTGGGTTGTTGTTGCATGTATCTCATGACCATTCACTCAAAAACTTGTGCAAAAGCATTAAGCTTCAGGTTGAATGAAGATAGAAATGAGGTCACTTGAAGAGAAAAACTAATGATAGCACTGCCTATGAGAAACAAAACTGCCCAGTGATTTGATCAGTAGACCTGCTGGTCCACATTGTTTTTCCTGTACATATCTGATGAAAATGTTTAGTGGTAGAAACAAATGAAGATCATTTTCAAGATACTGGAAAAAAGATAAGGTGACACTTTGACTCAGAATGATACAAGATTAGCTGCCAAAGTGTTTTCCAAAAAGTAAGTCAAAAATTTATTGGGAAAAATACAGTAGATTCCAGTTAATTGGGACACATTGGGACCAATATATTTTGGCCCATTTAAGCAGTAGCTCTGATTAGCTGAAGTTCCATGGAAGTAGTTAAAAAGGTATAAAAAAGACAAATTACCAATTATCAGAGTAACAAATTCTGTATTTAAATTAAATACAGAACAAATTAGAACATTACCAATACCTCTACAGTACTATGAAACTGTATCAGTTCCTAATATTTATCACTAAAGGAATTCATCTGCGTCACGTTCTTTTGACTGTAAATGAACAAAATCAATGCAGGCACATAGTGCAGATAACGGACTGCCTTCAAACAATGCTTTTGATGATTGCATCCTCCAAATCTTCATTTTCATTGCAACATTCAAGGTGATTGTCGGTACCTTCAAATTTTTCATAGTTTCTAACTTGTTGAAGTAGTGAAATCATTTTATTTTCACTCCCTGCCATTTTTGTCATCTCCAAGCCTGAATGTTTGAAACTGCAGTGAGCAAAGCAGTTCTGAATTGTCTTACTGCTTATTTCTTACCAACTATCAGTGACAAAATAAACACCGCTTTTTGAGCACAAACACATGCAACAGACACTACTTAAAAACCATTAGACTCTAAGTACGGTGTAGTGTCTAATGGACGCACAAGTACTCGTGACTAATGTTGGTTAGAAGCTGTTTGGCCACAGTATCCTACCCCAATTAACCATCATTGTATCCCAAATAAATGAAGGGAATCCAAGCTATTTCCTCAATTAGTTTTTGTTCTTTATGAGTTGTCCCGAATAAGTGGTTGCCTCGATTAACTGATACTCCAATTAACCAGAATCCACTATATTGTCAAATAACAATTCCATTGCAAAATGGGTTGCTATAACATTCGACAGTTATCCAGCAACTCTGTGTTAGAACAGGTTTTATTGGGTGTTAATTCTGCACAATTCCATGGATGCCTTCTGGCAATCTGTCTGTGATCCTTTATAAAATATCCATCCATCAAGCATGCTGATTTTAATCAATGGAATGTGGCTGAATGTTTTTCTTATATTAATACCAATAACATTGGTTTCTTTTTGAGATGCAGTCTAGCACCAATTTCTGCTGCTACTGAAGATTACATCTAAAATATAGCTAAGAATTCGGTTAAACATATAGGACTACTGCAAAAGTTCAAAAAATTCTGAATATATTCCATTTTGATCAACTGCACTGTACATATAGGGCTTCATAAAAGTATGGAATCATAAAAGTATGGAATTCACTCTAAACGTGCTCTGATGCTGAATTCCCTGTGAAATTCAGTGGGAGAGACTTTAAGCAGCAGGCATAGTGAATAATACCTAACACAGATTGGATCTGCTACAGGCATTGGCTCTCCATTGATTCCAAAGGACAGGCATCATTGATGATGACTAGGGTGTTTGACAATTTACAGTTCTTACAATTTTTTTTAACTTGTATTTGAATGTACTTGTGCTTATTGATACCTGACAAAACTAAATGGTTAACAGTTCTAATTATGTCAACAGGTTTAGAATATTTCTGAATGTCAAAAACATTCACATGTTATAAATACACAACTCTGTTAGCTCTGACCATGTTAGGTTATGGAACTCAGTCAGGTGTCTCTGTTTTAGGTGGAACTTACTTTGGTTTCCCATTTTTTGCTCATTGGACCCCATGAAAGTGGAATGGTTGAGCCGCCTTTGAAATGCAGGTTCCCAATGGTGAGGGAGGTGAGATGCTGCATCAGGTTAGTCCAGACTTTCTTTGTTGGATAACAGATATCGGACACTGTCCCTTCCTCTCGTAAATTATAAACCCCTCCCTCTGCATTGGGTAAATCATAGGTACGGAAGAAACAGGAATAGGCAAGAGGTCCATTCTCTGTTCAGTCTGACTGTGGCTGGTCCACAGCTTCACTCACGTTACCTGCTTTTGATCATGTCCCATGATCACCCAGCATATGAAAAATCTATCAAATTCAGTCAATAACATATCACTTAATGCAGCATCCACACCATCTGGGGTAATGTTTCAGGTTTTCTTTAAGCTCCATGGAAAAAGCAGAGCCTGATTTCATACCTGAATGACCTGGCTCGAAGGTTGAAATTTCCTTGTTACAGATTTGTCCATCATATTAAAGTTTTACTGCTTTTATTCTTCTGGATCTCTGTTATTTGATAAACTGCAATATCTCTCAACATTCTAATTCATGGGAAAACAAGCAATTTGTGCAATTTCTCATATCCACTTCAAGCCCAGTGATTTTTATGAGTTTGTGGGGGAGCATACCCTGAGTTTTATAGTTACCATCGTCATGTTCAATTGCTCATTAAAATACCAACATATTATCCAATCAATTACAGAATGATGTTTAGTTACTCGACCATTACATGATTTATTGATGCTATTTACTTACAAACCCAATAAATCACAGAAACAAGGTTTGGGATGGTATAGTAATAGAACTGAATATTATGTTTAAGTACAATTTGGATAAAAGATCTGTTGGGGTATAAAAATAAGACCTGACCCAAACTATTAATTTTCACATCCCCAACCCAGTCCAACTAAAACTGTTCTTGACTAATAGTGATACCTCTACACCTCCTGATCTGTATGAGGCTCAAACAGCTAATATATTAATCCTAAATCACCCAACTATATGCTGGTTATATTTTACCAAAAAAAATCACCCTGACTTGGTAGGAAAATAATGTGTAGAGAGCTGTGCCAGGCCACCACAGCCAAACCTGACTCGATGCCAGCTCTCATTGTGTTCACATTGGGTAGTCAGACTCCAGTCTGGATGATAAAATTAAAATATCCTACTGATAAGCTCTAAATGTGGTAATCTTCATGTATTTAATACTGACAAAGGACATTGCAACTGGCTGCTTATTAGAACCACATCTGAACTGCAAGCAGGTGAATGTTCTTGTGTTGGTATACTTTGAAGAAACCTGGGCAATAGTTAACCAAACAAATCAACGATTGTAATAACTTAAGATACAGTCTAATGATTTTCACATGCTGCTTTTTGTCCTTGGGAATTTGACTGCACTTAGAATTATTTTTGCACCCACTGACTGGTAGCCAAGTGTTTCGCAGGTTGGCTGATTTATATATCCATTAGATTGGCAAAATTACTGTGCAAAATGGGAACAAAATGGGAAAGTGGAGCACAGTTATTGAAAATATAATTCAACCAGGAAGCTCAACAACAAACTAAGTGCAATCAGGCAGAGAGCCTGCCTCTCTCTGGGCTGAGGGGAGTTTAGTGATGATGGATGTTTTTGACTTGTGATTCTTCATGAAGCCTGCCAAGCACTCCCATCGGCATTTGCTAACTTAGACCATCTCAAAACCCTTCCCTTACTTTAACAGGCTAAGGCCTCCATGACTACA
This sequence comes from Mobula birostris, assembly GCF_030028105.1. Lineage (NCBI taxonomy): Eukaryota > Metazoa > Chordata > Chondrichthyes > Myliobatiformes > Myliobatidae > Mobula > Mobula birostris. The sequence goes on along the minus strand of NC_092373.1, from coordinate 43,029,962 downwards.
GCTCTCTCAGTTATGTAGCCTTTGGCTTTTTATTCATTTTTTCTGCATGGTTGGGGAAAAGAGTCAGATCGGTGGGGGATTGTTCTGGGAGGAGAAAATAAACAGGTTGGGCCTTATTAGGGTTTATAGGAGGAAAGGATAATTTCCCTGAAAAGTACAAAACTCTTAACACATGCAGGAATGTTTTCTCTGGGTGGTGCTGAGGTAAAAGATCAGCCATGACTTCAGTGAATGATGGAGAAGACACACTCCTGCCACTATTGCTTAGAACATCGAACTTAGAACCATACATCACACTACAGTTCCTTTGGTCCATAATGTTTAAACTCAATCCAAGATCAATCCAGTGTTCTCACTCCTGTACAGTCCTCCATTTTTCTTCCCACCATGTGCCTGTCTACGAGTCTCTTAAATGTCACTAATGTATCTACCTTAACTACCCCTGGTGGCATGAACCATGCACCAACAACTCTCCATGTAAAAAGAAAACATTACCTTTGACATTACCCCTGCCCCGCCCCATACTTTCCTCCAATCGCTTTAAAGATATGCCCTCTCATATTAGCCATTTCTGCCCTGGACGAAAGGCACTGGCTGTCCCCTCTATCAATGCCTCTGATCATCTTCTACACCTGTATCAAGTCAACTCTCATCCTCCTTTCCTTCAGAGAAAAGTACAAGTTTATTTTCTTTGTTACAAGAAGAATTAGGGCAGAATGATTGTTAGCAGCAGGATTCTAAAGGAAAGTGTAATTAATTTTGAGGTATATAAGGGAAACATGAATCTGAGTCACTTTATGCTTGCCATGAAGCTCCATGTAGAAACAATTCCCACATGTATTAATGTCTTCCCCACCTTCAGCACTACTTCACCACCCAACTGGTCCAACCCCAACCTTAAATTTCAGAAAAAAGGGAAATAGGAAGTCTTTGATTGATGTAATATAATTTCACAATCTCAGAACATCTGTGATCAACTGAGTTATTTTTTAAGTGTGGTCACATTACAATCTTGGAAAAATGGCAGCCAACGGATAAACTGCGAGAACTCATTGGTGAGGTTCAATCTGTTAAGTAACCCAATTATGTTCTGGAGATGTTGAAGATTGAATTGAATTGACTTTATTTCTTGCATCCTTCACACACATGAGGAGTAAAAATCTTTATGTTATGTTTCTGTCTAAATGTGCAATCATAGTCATTCATAATAATTTGTAATATATAGAACGGTCAATGTAACATAGAATACACTCAGCAGCAGCTGGAATAGATTGTGGTTGGGGTGACTTGGGGCCCCCCAATGATCCTACAGGGCCTTTTTACACATCTGTCTTTGTAAATGTCCTGAATCATGGGAAGTTCACAACTACAGATGTGCTGGGCTATCTGCATCACTCTCTGCAGAATTGTGCGATTAAGGGAGGTACAGCTCCCATCCCAGGCACGTATGGTTCCCAGATGAAATATTGATCAGGACATTAGGAATAACCCCGATTCTCTTCAAAACAAGTGATGCATGTGCATTCATGGTTTCTACCACACATGGCACGTGATCTCTAAAGTATGATATTCTGGTCAGAAAGATTTAACGAGCACTGGATTGATCCTCACTAATACGAGTTCCTGCAGTCTACCTGTTTCTCTGTCAGCCTTGTTTAGCTCATCTTGTGCATTGCTTGCTTTTATAAACCCAGACATTGGTTTAGAATCTTTTACCTAAAGTAAGAAGGATGAATGAGGATGTGATTCTCAATAATTCAGTACACATGGAGGACGATGGTGTGTGTTTGTGTGTCCCAATTTATAATATTAATCATCAATAATTCCCACTTGGCCATAATGTGCTTTGGAATGTCCTGAGGTTGCCAATGTAAATGTTTTTTCTTGCTTGCTTCAGACTACATGATTGGCAGAGAATGGGGTGGTGAGGATATGGTAGAAACCAAGGCAATGGTACTCGATTACTTGGAATTGGTGGTGACGCAGGAATCTTGGGGGTTCATCCAGCGAGTAAGTCTATGGAATACTGTCTGTACGCAGCCTATGAGAACGAACAGGAAAGTACAGAAATTCATTCCAGGTTTACAAAGGGAGAGCACGAGAGAAAGAAAAGGGTCTCGTGCGGCAGTGGCAGACCATGCTTCAAAGAATTAAAAAAATGGATCAGCTCAGTGATAATTTACTTCTTTGGAATTGATTTTCAGTTTTTAATCGGTAGATTGGTAAATAATATTGAGGATTAACTGCTTGGTTATGATGTTAAGGTTTTGGGGCAGGACATATTATTCCAGTTTTACCACTTGGAGAGCAGCAGTATTTAAATGGAAGAGATGAGAAAAATGGAAAATAAAGTCTGATTGAAATACTTCACAAATCACAACCAATGGGGCATTATAAAGTACCTGATGGACAAGCAGTTAAATGTAATCACTTATTTCAGGGCTTTCAATATGAGGGAACTGCCCATGATTGATGTCCACCAAAAGTGAAACAAATTGTAAACTTATTTTAATGTATGGGCCTGCTTTTAGAAGAACAAGATACGTCAAAATAGGCTGAATTTTGGGATTAGTCACCTAAAATTCCATTTCAATTGTCGTTACATCTTTAGAAAGTAGTGTTGGAACTTGTGACTATGATTACCTTAGACCATAAGACATAGGAACAGAATTAGGCCATTTGGCCCATCGAGTCTGCTTCGCCATTCAATCATGGCTGATCCCTTTCTCCCCTCCTCAGCCTTCTCCCTGTAACCTTTGATACCATGTCCAATCAAGAACCTATCAAGCTCTGCCTTATATACACTCAATGATCTGGCCTCCACAGCTACCTGTGGTAACAAATTCCACAAATTCACCACCTCTGGCTAAAGAAATTTCTCTGCATCTGTTTTAAATGGATGCCCCTCTATCCAGAGGCTGTGCCCTCTTGACCTAAACTGCCCCACTGTGGGAAACATCCTTTCCACGTTTACTCTGTTTAGGCATTTCAATATTCGTAAGGTTTCAATGAGATCCTCCTTCATCCTTCTAAATTCCAGAGTCATCAAACGTTTCTCATATGATAACCATTTCATTCCCTGAATCATCCTTGTGAACCTCCTCTGAACCCTCTCCAAAGCCAGCACATCTTTTTAGATGAGCAGCCCAAAGCTGTTCACAATACTTGAGGTGAGGCCTCACGAATGCCTTATAAAGCCTCAGCATCTAGAAATGAATACTAACATTGCATTGCCTTCCTCACCACCAACTCAACCTGCAATTTAACCTTTAGGGTGTTCTGCACAAGGATTCCCAAGTCCCTTTGCATCGTAGATCTTTGAATTTTCTCCCCATTTAGAAAATGATCTGCACATTTATTTCTACTATCAAAGTGCATGATCATGCATTTTCCAACATTGTATTTTATTTGCCACTTTCTTGCCCATTCTTCTAAATCTGTCTAAGACCGTCTGCAGCCTACCTGTTTCCTCAACACTACCTGCCCCTCCACCATTCTTCGTATCATCTGCAAACTTGGCAACAAAGCCATCTATTCTATTATCTAAATAATTGATATACAGCATAAAAAGAAGCGGTCCCAACACCAACCCCTGCGGAACACCATTAGTTGCTAGCAGCCAACCAAATAAGGATCCTTTTATTCCCACTTGCTGCCTCCTATCAATCACCAATGCTCTAACCATGCAGTAACTTTCCTGAAATATCATGGGCTTTTAACTTGGCCTCATGTGTGGTACTTTGTCAAAGGCCTTCTTAAAGTCCAAATATACCACATCCACTGCATCCTCTTTATCTCTCCTACTTGTGATCACCTCAAAGAATTCCAACAGCTTTGTCAGGCAAAATTTCCCCTTAAGGAAACCATGCTGACTTTATCCTATCTTGTCCTGTGTCACTAAGCACTCCATAACCTCATCCTTAACAATAGACTCCAATCTCCTCCCAACCAGAGGTCAGGCTAACTGGTCTATAATTTCCTTCCTGTTGCCTTGCTTCATTTTTAGAGTCGAGTGATATTTGCAATTTTCCTGTCCTCTGGCACCAGGCCAGAGTCCAATGATTTTAGGAAGTTCATTACTAATGCCTCCGCAATCTCTACTGCTACCTCTTTCAGAACCCTAGGGTACAGTTCATCTGGTCACAGTGACTTTATGTACCCTTAGGTCTTTCAGCTTTCTGAGCACCTTTTCTGTTGTAATAGTAACTGCACTCACATCTCTTCCCTCACACCTTTCAACATCTGGTGCAATATTAGCAGTGAAGACTGATGTAAAATACTCATTTAGTTCATCTGCCATCTCCTTGGCCCTGATTATTATTTCTCCGGCCTCATTTTCTAGCGGTCCTGTTCCACTCTCATCTTTTATTTTTTACATACTTGAAAAAGCTTTTACTGTCCATTTTGATATTGTTTGATAGCTTGCTTTCATATTTCATCTTTTCTCTCCCGATCATTCTTTAAATTGCTCTCTGTAGGTTTTTAAAAGCATCCCAATCCTTTATCTTCCACTAATTTTTGCTTTGTTGTATGGCTCTCTTTTGCTTTTACATTAGCTTTGACTTCCTTTGTTAGCCACGGTTGTACTATTTTGCCATTTGAAGATTCCTTTGTTTTTGGAATACATCTATCCTGCACCTTCATTTTTCAGGCATAGCACAGGTAGCAATCCAGAAATTACTACCCTGGAGGTCCTGCTTCTTAGCTTTCAGCCAGCTCTCTAAATTTTCTCTTCAGGACCTCTTTGCTTTTCCTTCCTATGTCACTGGTACCAATACCTATCAAAACATCTGGCTGCCCTCCCCTCCACTCCAAAATCCTGTGGATGAGATCCGAGATGTCCCTGCCCCAGGCATCTGGGAGCCAACATACCATTTGGATGTCCCATTCACGTCCACAGGAACTCCTTTTGGGGGAGGGGGGCAGGTAACTAGTAAAGTATAAGAAAACCAAAATACAGAAATATATTAGAAATTGATTTTTTGGATCACTGACTCTTTTGACCTATGATCTAGAACCAGGAATTTTTTTTCTTTAAATATTTCCAGCATTCCTTGTCCTCCAATTGAAAGCATCCTAAACCAAAACACAAAGCATGTTCACCTTCAGCAGCATCACATTTATTTGCAGTTAGTAGTATACATAAGGCACAAAAAATTATCTTTGATTCTTAGTGAAGAGACCCGCCATTGGTTGAGGTTGACCGTGGATGTTGTGTTCTAGCTGTCTACATTCAGTTGATACCTACAACAGTATACATGCCAGGGCAATACAAATGGAGATCAAGCTGTTGACTCTTAGTAGAAATATATTTTAGTGCATGGAGATATTAGCAGAGAAGTAATTAGTTAATGTGTTTACTCCATTGCATTTTTGTCTCTAGGAGAAAATACTTTGTTATAGCATACTCTGACTTCGAGACACAAAGGTATTAAAAATTCAACATTAAATCACACTGGCATATAGAAATTGCTCAGTGAAACCATTATTCAATTTTCCTTTGAGATATTTTCAAATATTCTGGAAACATATTTAAGTACTGTTTTATACAAGAGGGGACTGTGTCAAAGATTAAAATGTATTCCAATCCAGAAACATCCATTTAGCTACTTAAAACTAATAAATCTGTACATATTTACAAAATATAAAACTCCTCCACTGTATCGCATTAATTAAGTAGATTATGTTTTAGTACCAGTAAGTGACATTTACCCAGACAATCATGTTGTGATGATGTACACCAGGAATGGAAATGGATCACTGCAAATGCTTTTAACCCACAGGAAAGAACACCATGTGCTGTAATTGGTGTGGAAGCAACAGAATTTACATTTCAGATACCTTATCATTGGAATTAACAGCACATAGGGGGGCAGAATATAAATAGTAGATTCATGCATATTAACTTATACCTGATGAGTTCTTAAAATAGGCGGTCAGGAGGAGCCAAATATTTTCTCACACAAAGCAGGCAACCATATTGTTTCCTTTCTCCTTCCTGCTCTGGAAAGACTAAAGTTCCTAAGTTTGATACTTTTCAGTGAACTCAGCACTAAAAAAAAGTGTTTAATTTACTGACAAGTGCTTTTTAAGTAATTCATAATATCCTGAAGGTAAATATGCACAATATACCTATGCTGCGCCTTAACAGAAACCAACTAACATACAGATTTCATGAACTCTTTTCCTTTATTAAAAAAAACATAAGAAACACAAAAGGAATAAATTACTTGGCCCCTTGCATCCGTACAATAACATCATAGCTAATCTTTTACCTTAGCGCCATTTTCCTGTACTAATTCCATATATACCTAATATCAAACAACCTATCAATCTTTGCCTTGAAAATATTCAGCTCTTCAGCAGAAACTTCTTAGAGTCTTCAGCTTCTGGATGCAGATATTTTTTCTCATACTAGTCCTTCATGACTTTTTTTTTTAAGACTTAACAACTTGTTTCCAAAGAGCCCAGCAAGCAGAAACAGTATTCCTGAATCTAGCTAGTCAAACTTAACAAGAATATTGTATGTTTCATCAAGGTATTTTCGCCCGCAGAATGCTGCTCACTGGATGTTTTTTGTTGTTTGCACCGTTCTCTGTAAACTTTAGAAACCGTTGTGCATGAAAATCCTAGGAAATCAGCAGTTTCTGAGATACTCAAACTACGCTCCCCACCACCCCCCCCCCCACCCCATCTGGCACTAACAATCATTCCATGGTCAAAATCACTTTTCTTAGATCACGTTTCTTCCCCTTTCTGATGTTTGATCAAAACAACTGAACCTTTTGACCATGTCTGCAAGCTTTTATGCATAGAGTTGCTGCCACACGATTGGCTGATTAGGTATTTGCATTAACGAGCAGGTGTATATTTCAATATTGGAACATATTTGAACTATTTCAAATGGCCAGCTTAAGGTTAACAGGATAGCTATATCTATTTGGGAACTTATATAATACTCAGAGGTCATAATCACAATTGCTTCCAAGCCACACGTTGATTATCATTCACCATGGGTTTATACGACCCCATAGAATTAAAACTTGTCAAAATGTATAAACGTGTATGTTTTTGAGGTTTGACTCTTCTCATTCATACAACTCCAGATAAATAATTAACTTCTGTCAAATTCAATCAAAAGCAACCTATGTGAGTCGTAGCATTGACAGTGTTAAAGGTGGGTAAATACTGGACATTAAAACTGAGTAACTGTAAAAAGAGACTGACAGTTTTCACTTTCATAACCTTGAGGTACCAAAGTTAGAAGTGGCATATCTGTGGCCAACCTGACTGAAAATGAACTGAGACAAATTAGGAGTTAAACTGGAACTTGACCATTTTACACTTGTGCAATTAGAGAAACCCATCGTGTCAGGATAAATATTTAAAACATGTAGACTGTAACCTGGGCAGTTACTCAAAAATTTATGCTTTTATCATCAAGTCACTTCTCTATATGTGTCAGAAGATTCCATTATAAGTACAATTCATCACTTTGTCACCCTATTCTACCTGACCATTTACAATATACCACTGATCTCTTGCATTAGGGTTCAAGTTACCTTCAATGCTGTAAATTTTTCATGTATGCTTAAGATACTGTATTAGCGTGAGCGCTTTAACACGCCAGAAAAGACTGCAATACAAATCCAGTCAATGGTTTTACAAAGTACGAATAGAATTTCTTAGCCATTAAAAACTCATGCATTCTGTTAATGACTGAACACTAAAGCTACCGATGAGTGTGGTACCATGACACAGCAAGAGGAGTCGTTGCCTAACAGTGCCAGAGGATCCCGACCTTGGTACGATTCTGTGCCGGCTTGCGTGATCTGTGATCGTAAGTGTTCCGGTCTCCTCCCACATCCCAAAGACGTGGTATACAAGGCTAATTCGCAATGATAAATCTCCCCTAGTGTCCAGCTGACTGATAGCATCTAGGGAGAGCTCATGAGAATTTGAAAAATGGGATTAAAATAAAATTAATGAAAATAAGTGGTTGATGCTCCATGAGGACTCAGTGCGCTTAAGGTCTGGTCTCTATGCTCTATCTATGACTCTGGATTATAGATCAAATGAGGTTGTATTGTTTAATTTTCTGAAGTGTGCACCTATCAATAATTCAGTTGTTTGGATATTAATGATGAAATAAACATTCTTAAGGAAACTTGTAGAATTTTTTAAAATTAAGCCGCTTGTTATTGAGATTGGCGAGCATTGATTTTTACATGAGAACCAGTCTTCAGGTATCATTTAATTCTTCCTGAAATAAGGGCATGATTTTGAGTATGAAAGACTGTCATAGAATATTGTAATAAAATGTTGAATTATGATGCTTCAAAAAGTCAATTAAAATACTTCTGCATGCTCACTGCAGAATATCTGCTCCGGTATTAATATCCCAGCAACTGAATTATTAACGTGTATACAACTCTGAAACTAAACAAGATAACCTGAGGCAAAGATCAAGATCAATAACTTGTACAGTGACATTAGCATTAATTCTCAATTGTCTTCTGTGTTAGCATCAAAATGATAGGCACTTGCGGGTAACTTATTAAAATTAATGTGCTAAGGGGCTCCTGTTTAATAATGATGGGATAGAATATAAATACTAAATGCATTTTTTTGTTCAGCAAGAATCCCGTATCTTCATAGGGCATGCAGGATCATTTAAAATAGATATACCATTTTCATTTACATTTTCTTCTAACCTAGGAGATATATTTTGAACTAAGTGTGAACTCATAGATTCATGTAAAGCTGAACTTTTAGAAAAACTGTCACTTTAAATATTTGAAGAACACGCCAGCTTTGATTTCCAAGTACAGCTCATTCAGAAAATAAAATCAAAAATGCCAAATGTAGACAATAGGAAATTTACTTAAAATTGCTGCAGCCATGGAGCTTTTCTATAAGAACAATTGCTTGTTGCATTGATCATTATTAGTGTTCAGGACTGTGCAGTATGCACTATTTTTGATGTTTTACTATAGCTTTGTATATAGTGATTCCTAGACTATTATTTCAGATCATTTTACAAACATATATATTTTAACACCTAGTTATGAGATTTTGGAAGTTAGATTAATATATTCTTTCCTTTTGCTCTCTTTTTTTTGGGTTGGAGAGAATCCATGATTTGCCAGTGGGAGATTCCATAAAAATTAGTGTTACAATAGCTGACTACAAACAACCACAACAACTGTTGGGAGTTTTTCCTTTAACAGAACACAGTCCCAGAGTATCCAAAGCCAATCTACTTTGGATTAAACAAGCCACGTTCTTGGTTCTAAAAGCCTTAGAAACTTAGGGTCAACTAACATGGCTCTCATAACAACAGGATGCATCTAACAGAAATATAGTTGGTAGTAATTTCTCAATTCATAAACCAGAGCTCACAGCAGGATTAGATACAATTCAATAGACATGCTGTGTCTGTATCACCTTTTTTGCCAGAGTAATCTAAAACTAAACCCAGAGCTCTGCTCTTTCTAGTAGATTCACTTTGCTTCAAATATTTATCCACACTTAAAATATGCAATGGTCCAGAGCTCAATTATTCCCTTTATAAAATCAGTCCATGCTTGAACCTCTTCCTGAATAAGCAATTCGTATTTTAAATCTCAGCAACGATCTTAAATTAATGAGCCTTCAGAACAGAATCCCCTGCCGGGAAAGGGATTTTTCTCCATTCATCAGCTCACTGGTTCCATTGATGGACAACTGAGGGCTTTTTGGAGATTAACCTACACCACACATTTTTATTGTGCAAAAGTCAAGAAGCAAAGTCATTACTGATAAATGTAAACAAAAAGTGTCTTTTTGTAACTGAAAGAGAACCTGCAGTAAGCATAGAGCATAAAAATTAAATATACGTAGTCATAAATCTGCTCTTTTATTCATTGGCTACAGTTTAATCAATCTGTTCTGATGACTTCATGATACAAGATGCAAAAAAAAATCTACAATATGCCCAAAACTACATTTTTTTTCTTTAAGAAGCTATGAACAGCAAATGCAAACATAAAAATCAGGAGCAGGAATAGGTGACTTGACTCTGCTCTGCCATTTAATAAGATCATGGCTGATCTGATGTAACCACATCATGACTGTTGTGGCAGCCACCGAAACAACAGTGACCCCCCACCCCACCGAAGAAGTCAGCTTCCTGTATTTTTATTTGATCCTCAATAATTATTTTTAGCACCTCCATTTTGGCACATCCCAATATATCAAAACAAAAGTGGAAAATGCTGGAAATACTCAGGACAACCAGTACTTCTCCTTTCTCCTCAGCCATGGCTTTCCCTTTACCAAACCAGCAAGGTTCTCAAACATTTCTGTCCCTCTCACACCCATCTGTCCACAATCACGATTCTCCAACTTAAAACTTGTTTGCCCCCTTCAGTGCACTCCAGCCCTTTTACGCCTCACTTCTTGCCGTCCAGAACCCAAACACGTTTTTACATTTACTATACTGCATTCCATTCACTCTTCTCTGTAATGGGGAACCAGAAGATATCTGCTTTGCAGAAATCCTCCATCCAGTTTGCAAAGATAAGCCTGAACTTCCTGTTTTAATTCTCTATCCCACATGCACTCAGATCTGTGTTTTGGTCTTCATCACTGTCTCAACAAAGACCAATGTAAGCTTGAGAAATAGCAACACACACACACACACACACACACACAATGCTTTCCAGCATATTGTGTGTGCTGCTCTCGATTTCCAGCATCTGCAGATTTTCTCATGTTTGCCACATCTTTTGAACCATCTGAACTACATACTGAATTCAACAATTCCAGATGCTCAGACATTCCAGTACTGTGTATCTCACGTACACAGCATTTGTTTTCACCCTCCTTTTGGTACCTTCACTAGACACACCTTTAAAAACTCATTTTTACTGCCATCCTTTGGCTCACACAACCACTTATGTCATTTAGTCTTTTGTCCTCTCCACCCCTCTTCATTTTCTTTGCAACTGTATCTAATTCCATTTCTAACTTTTCACAATTATGATGAAAGACTATTGACTGGAAACGTTAACTTGATCTGTATGAATGGAATGCAAGACAAGCTTTTCACTTATCTCAGTACTTTTGACAATGATAAACCAATAGCTACAACTTCATTACTCTCTTCACACAGATGCTGCTTGGAATGATGAACATTTCCAGGATGGCTGTGTTTCTCAAAAAAATTTACGCTATTTGCTTGATATATCAAAAAAGATCAGGAGGTACAATAAATTTGCATGCCCATTTATAACAATTAAACTTAGTATGCTCTGTTAAACAATTCTCCCTAAAATCCTGGAAAAGCACTGTATAACAGGTAGGCTAATTGGTATTTACAGCTTTATTTTACTATTGGTTAAACTGCAATCTCAATCTTCGCTGTGATAATTCTAAACCTATTGCTCTGATGATACAGAACTAGAAAAACTAAACCAACAGATCAGAGAGTATAATTTACACCTCAAGTGACCAAGAAAACGTTGTCTAAAAGTTTAGAGATTATTAAAAAAAGCCCTCAAAATGTCACGGTTAAAAACGTAAACCAAGTGGCATTGTCTTTAACTCTAGGATCCACTTTTCTCACTGCAAACTATTTTAACTATATGTTTTGAGGATATACTTTGTCTTTGACCATTTTTCAACGACGTATAGCATTACCCATGTTGAAATGTTTCAATTACAATTTGTGAAGAAAAAAAAAACACAATTTCAGAATACAGGAAGATATCTATCTGTAAATTTAGCAATAATCCAATTGAAAATATCAGATTATTGCTGCAAAGATCAAGTATTTCTTCTGATTAAACTAAAATTTAAGTTGTTCATATCTGATGGAAGAAATTGGTGGAGATCTTTTAGTAGTTTCAATATTTTCATGATACATTATGGAAGCACAACATAACTCGTTAGAAGTAACTCATATTTGATGTACGTTTTAAGAACTTTTTTTTTAGAAGAACTCCTGTGAGGTTTCTTCAAATCTAGAAGAGCTGATTGTGCTGATGGATACAGTGGATTTCACCTTTGCCACTGTATGCAGAGGAAGAAAGTGAACTACTAATAGCAATGCCAGATGCATGAACATCAATCCCTTTGTTCATTTTCAGCAATTTGGATCTATAGCAGTGGTTCCAGACTGTGGTCTACAGACCCCTTGCTTAATGGTATTGGTCCATGGCAATAAAAAAGGTTAGAAAACCCTGATCTAAAATATCAGAAAGTTTCCAAGCTTGCACTTTTACTAGCAGCAACACTCTCTTCGTAACCACCACAATCAATAGTATAAAATGCAATATCTAAAGATCAATACTGGTGACTGCACTAATTCCATGAATTAACATAGTAGGTCCCAGGTCCCTGGTCAAGATATCAAGCTGCTCTAGGTATCTTTCATGTAGAGTAATGTCTGCGGGAGGCCGTGGTAGGTATAGAAAGCGGATTGCAGGATGGGTGTCCTGCTCTAAAATCATCTTATTTACAGCTATCAGATAGTCGTTTGAGATTTTCATTGCATTAGTCGGGAAATTATTTACAAAATTACCCTCTTCTTGACCTACTTGAGGCATCTGTTTGTGCCAATGTAATGCAGCAACATCATCCCAATGCAGGGTTTTAATTGAACCTTTAATACGTAGCTGACCTAAAAGCAGTTTTAATTTTTTCTCATGCTCTCCAGCACTGTTCCCAGATTCAACACACAAAAAGATACGTAGTTTGGCTGTCCTCCAGGAACGTACCATGTTAAGAATACATGCCATTTGTAACAGAAACAAACTGCAAGTATCTACATAATTAGCACTGTCAGGACGTAGTGGATTGAGTGGCCACACATCAATGGAGACTTCGTAATTCTTGCGGTTGAACAGATCAGTTTTGTTTAGCTGGTTGAAGTATCGGGCCAAGCAAACATTTTTTAACATTTTAATGGAATCGGAGATAATGCCCACATACTCTTTGCCTGACAGTGCCTTGGGAGAGGAGCGATGTCTGACTGCAGAGAAATGTGGCAGTAGGCTGGAATTATCATCACTGTTGATAGAAGAATTATCTGAAAATGCTGGAATTTGTTGTAAGCCATCCTCGGGAACACAGTCATCATAGAAACCCAGGATAAGAGTATTGGGTCTCATTCCACCTAAAAAAAAAACAAGGCAGTATAAAGACAGGTTCTTAATACCCTAAGATGAAAATGTCAACGCAGGTTTGCCTTTACTGATTATCCAAGAATAAAACAATTGCTATGAATATTGGTTTAAAACGAATTGAGTTTTTAAATTTACCTAGACCAGAGATGAATAAAAGATGTTGTACTCCATGACGCACTGAATCAGAGAGTGTAAGGCTGACAAACGATTTTACATTCAACGCATCAACCAAGCTTAACCAGGAATCATACTGTGCCTGAAGAGGATCAGAAGGCATCTCATCTAAAAGGCAGAACATAGGAGTATTTAAGTTACTTTTACTTGTTTATACAGACTTTTATTTACCCAACATTTATGCAGATACTAACGAAACAGAAATCTTTTTAACTGTTAATAACATGCAAACTGAAATCACACAATCATTCTAAATGTAGTGTATTCAGTTCATTGGGGACTAGTATATTTTGGCCCAGTTAGCAAAGTTTCATGGAAATAGTTAAAAAAGTATTAAAACACAAACTCAGTAACAAATTATGCATTTAAATATAAAACAAATACCAATAGAACTACAGTACTGTAAAACTGTAATTAGTTCCTAATAGTTACTGATGGAGGAATTCATCCAGTGTACACAATGAACAAAATCAGCGCAGACACTAGCACAGATAATGGACTGTCTTCATACAATTCTGTTGCCAATTGCATCCCCCACATCTTCATTTTCATTGTAATATTCAAGATGATAGTCCATACCTTCAAATACTATGTAGTTCCTAACTTGTTGAAGTAGTGAAATTGTTTAATTTTCACTTCTGTCCATTTCTGGCACCTCCAAGCCAGAATGCTAGAAACTGCAGTGAGCAAAACAGTTCGGAATTGTCTTCCTGCTAATTTCTCGCCAACTATCGGTGACAAATATCGCTGTTTTTTGAACACAGACACAACTGACACTAGTTAGAACCTGTCCAGCAACAGACTCCTGCCCAGTTAAGTGGCATAGTGCCCCAAATAAATGTTAATTCATTTTTGTTCTTTAAGAGTTGTCCCAAATTCACAGCTTCCCCAATTAACAGATAGCCCGATTAACCGGAACCACTGTACGCAACAGACAATTTGATAAATACTTTTGGAATGGTGAAAAGATTTGATAATAAATGAGAAAACTTAGATGGGGACTGCTGCTTCCTCCTGGCTACTACTGAATTATCTGTCTTACTCAGGTGATTAATGGTCGCATTTACTGGTTGCTGGAAGGCACTGAATTGACAACAGCAGAGTTTCAATACATTGGCAAAATCTTGTCATGTAAGGTGTTACTTATTCATACTATTCAGGCAAATATTTAACATTGAATTGAATGTTTGTTACCCTGGTTACCAAATCAAGAAAAAAAACCCACTCCCTACCTTCAAGATTTTAACCCCCCCACCCCATACTCATCTCATCAACACACCAGTCTCCCAATCACGATGCTGAAACAATGGATGCCGCCAAAGCTGAACAACCTATGATCTGCCACCTGAGTGAACTCTCAAATCAGAGTGACTACCATTCATGTAATACACTGGCTAAAATATGCATAATAACAAACTTAGATTTATAACTGTTCACGTTAAAGTTATCAAATGTTAGCTGCATGATGAAATATATTTTAAACAAATGCAATTTTGTAGAACCTGGCTCAGCAATAAAAATGGCGTGCATCATGCTGACATAATAAATCAGCACAGACAGTTTCATATGCTGCGAGGTTATACACAAATTGCAATGTGGTAATAAAAGTACATTTCTTGTTTTTGAAATGATTATTTGCCCTGTGGTTATTTCAGATAAACAAATGCTTATTTTTAAGGGTTACTTATGAAAAATGAACAAATTAATTCAATGACAAACAGAGCTGAGAGGGCTGGCAGAACATAGGACGAACAAATGGAAGCGAGGGCGTTCATCAAAAATAATATTATGCTCCTGGAAATGAATGACGTGCTTAAGCAGCAAAGGTTCTATTTGGGTATAGCTGAAAAAACTAGAATACTGTTACAAAGAACAGAACCAAAATTGTGAGAAACAGACAGATAAGTTTATCTCAGAAAATAAAACAGTGCTGTCTCTGGATGTGTGATGGGTGCGTGTGTGTGTGGAGGGTGTTAATTTACTCAATAGTCATTTAGAAGTACATGCACAATAAAAGCAAAAGAAATTGCTGAAAAGTGCACAACAAATTGTCTAGATCAATTTATGTCTACCCAATGAGAAAGAACAGATTTTTTGATTTAATTCCAAGCATTTCATCGGGAAATCATTTGAGAACTAATGATGACAATATCATAACAGGTGGAAAGTAATCATGAAATAAGATAATAAACTATCAAAAACACTTTATTTCAGCAAGTGAAAATGATCTGGCGCAGATGGACTGGAAATAAATAATGACAGGTGGAACAGAAAATATGCAGAAGGAAGCCTTTAACCAGATAATGTAGCCATATCTTTTCATTAGGCATCTTGCTCTTAACATGAAAGTGAATGCATCTAAAATTAGAGCTCCCTAGACCAGTGATTCCTAACTTTTCAGTCAGTATAGATTTAGCGATACTTTAGAAAGACTGGACTTGCACCAAAGTAAGTTTCTCTTGCATACTGTGTATATAGATCAGGTCACTGCACAGCGGAACAAGGTAAAAAAAAAAAAAAAAAACAGCAGAATACAGAATAAATTATAACAACTACAGAGAAAGTGCAGAAGTGCACAATAAGGTGCAAAGTCAATGAACTAGATTGAGGTCTAGAGTCCATATTATTTTAATATGGGTTACTAGAGGACCTATAATAACTTGAGTCTGGCTTGTGTATCTTTTGCCTGATGGGAGAGGGGAGAAGAGGGGTCTTTGGTTATGGTGGCTACTTTACTGAGGCAGTGAGAAGAGTAGACAGGGCCCATGCAGGGGTGGTCCTTGATGTGCTGAGCTGTATCCACAACTCCCTGCAATTTCTTTCAATCAGGGAAAAGCAGTTGCCTTACAAAGCTTCGACGTATCCAGACAGAATGCTTTCTATAATGCATCAATAAAAATTGGTAAGGATTGATGAGGGCACGCCAAATTTCTTTTGCCTCCTGAGGAAATAGAGGCATTTGTGAGTTTTCTCGTCATGGTGTGCATATGGTGACATTTTAACTCCTAGGAACTTGTAGCTCTCAACCTCAGTTCATTGTGTAGACCAGAATATTTGCAATGCCCCCCCTTCCTGAAATCAGCAACCAATAAAATGGTGTCTTGACTAAACCCCTCCCTTCAGTGCCACTGAGGGAAAGGTTGTTATCCTGACACCATGTTACTAAACTCTATCTCCTTCCTGTACTTGGACTCATAGTTATTTGAGATAAAGCCCACTACAGTAGTATAATCTGCAATCTTGTAAACCTTCTCTTCATCTTTTTTTCTCCAGTCCTGTTGAAGGCTCTTGGCCCGAAATGTTGACTGTACTCTTTTCCATAGATGCTGCCTGGTCTGCTGAGTTCCTCCAGAATTTTGCGTGTGTTGCTTGGATTTCCCACATCTGCTGATTTTCTCTTGTCTATGATCAGGGGTTCTCAACCTTTCTTATGCCATGGACCCTTACCATTAACTGAAGGGGCTGTGGACCCCAGGTTGGGAACTCTTGTTGGAGATGATACCACTATATCATCTACAAGTTCACAAGGAGGTTGAGGTTACTGTGCAAAGCAAAAGAGGAAGATTAACAGATTTTGGATGTCAAGGAAATCAAACAAAATGGCTTTAGTACAGGAAAATGGCACCATGTCAAAAGATCAATCATGATCTTGGTGAACGCCAGAACAAGTACAAGAGGCCAAATGGCATATTTCTGCTTCTATGTCTTACACTGTTCCAGAAATGGCAAAAGATTTTGCTGGAATCTTACAACACTCCAGCGGAGCTTAGGAGGGTTAATGGCGCCTAACGGCGACTCCTTTGCCTGCGTCTTCGGAAGCAGCTCTATTTCCATCTTTAATATCTTTATTTTTCACTTTCAGGGTTCTTTTGAAGACCCTGACCTGGAGTTACACACTGACTTCGGTTCTTTGCGGGAATGGGACCTGTTGTCAGGGTTCCACAACTGGCTGTTATTCGACATGCCAAGGGTTTGGCCTGACAGTCATAGTCATAGTCATACTTTATTGATCCTGAGGGAAATTGGTTTTCTTTACAGTTGCACTATAAATAATTAAATAGTAATAATACCATAAATAATTAAATAGTAATATGTAAATTATGCCAGGAAAAAAGTCCAGGGCCAGCCTATTGGCTCAGGGTTTCTGACCCTCCAAGGGAGGAGTTGTAAAGTTTGATGGCCACAGGCAGGAATGACTTCCTATGACGCTCTGTGTTGCATCTCGGTGGAATGAGTCTCTGGCTGAATGTACTCCTGTGCCCAACCAGTCCATTATGTCGTGGATGGGAGACATTGTCCTAGATGGCATGCAACTTGGACTTCTCAGACACCACCGTCAGAGAGTCCAGTTCCATCCCCACAACATCACTGGCCTTACGAATGAGTTTGTTGATTCTGTTGGTGTCTGCTACCCTCAGCCTGCTGCCCCAGCACACAACAGCAAACATGATGGCACTGGCCACCACAGACTCGTAGAACATCCTCAGCATCGTCCGGCAGATGTTAAAGGACCTCAGTCTCCTCAGGAAATAGAGACGGCTCTGACCCTTCTTGTAGACAGCCTCAGTGTTCTTTGACCAGTCCAGTTTATTGTCAATTCGTATCCCCAGGTATTTGTAATCCTCCACCATGTCCACACTGACCCCCTGGATGGAAACAGGGGTCACCGGTGCCTTAGCTCTCCTCTGGTCTACCACCAGCTCCTTAGTCTTTTTCACATTAAGCTGCAGATAACTCTGCTCGAGATCGAGACTGGAGAGTCTCAATCATGTTTGGAAGTCTAAGATCTCGGGGTCTGGAGACGAGTGGATCGAGGGTCAGGGTCACGGCAGGAAACTCGTGTGTTGTCGAGGAGGCTGGAAAATCTTTCGCTGTGGGCCCGAAGACCCGAGGTTTTTGCATTTTTCGGACACAGAGCTCGAAGAAAGCGATGAAATGGACTTTTAAAATTGAAACCCAGTGGGTGGTTGTTATGTCTCCTGCTAGCTGTGAAAATGGGGGACACCTTCCTCCCCCTTACCAGGGAGAGAGAGAACCCGTGGTTTGTCGAATTTCGGATGAAATGTGAAGTCTTTGGGGTAACTTTGGTCTGTGTCTCTGCTATTGCTTAGCACACGCTTGGGCTCGGTGATGGTACCGATGTGTTTTTTTTTGCTGGTGGGGCGGGGGAAATCATTACTCTCTGCCGCTTACGTGTGGGAGGGGGCAGCTGGGTGGGACTTTGGGGTTCTCATGTTTAAATGTCGGTTCATTCTTTGGGGCACTTCTCTGTTTTCATGGATGTTTGTGAAGAAAAAGCATTTCAGGATATATATTGTATACATTTCTCTGACATTAAATTTGACCTTTGAACCTTTGAACACTCCTTGGGTATAGTAGTACTGGAGAGATGAAGACGTTATACTCTTATTCACAAAAAGGCCACCAATTAGGCAGCAAAACAGCAGGACAAGAGGCAAACTGAAGCAAAAATTAATGTTCAGTGCACATGGTTCATTGAATATTAAATAAAGAATGATCTACAAAATGCAATAAAAGAATGCTTAATGAAATTTCAAGTTGTATGACAAAATAACATGTTTGTAAAACTATTTTTTGGGATCTGTGCCTCAGTGGCAGAGACCAACATGTATTCCCCATCCCTAGCTGCCCTTAAGAAACTGGTGCTGAATGGCTTCCTTGCACCTCTGCGGACTTCCTTATAATGATACTTCCCTCATTTCATTGGGCAGAGTTCCAGGACATTGAGCTAGTGACAATGAATGACTGGCAAAATATTTCTTAATCAGGTTGGTGTGCAACTTTGCAGAGCAGCTGCAAATGGCAATATTCCCATATGGCCTTGGCTTGCTTGGCAGTAGAGATCATAAAATTTGGATGCTGTAGAGTAATCTAGGGAGCTATTTTCTCCCTGATACCCACTGACTTCAATTTTCAATCAGGACTCTGTATTGCTAAAGGTAGTTACTCACCCTCTATCTTTCAAATTCAGCTTTTAGTCCATGTTAAGATTAACACAGTAATGAGGTCCAGGGCGATATGGTCTTAGCAAACAACAAATTGAGCACCTGTGAGCAAGTGATTGGAGACCAATAATTGTCAATGACACCGTCTATCTATCATTTTGTTGATAGTTAAGAATAGAGATTGATAGTCGCAATTGTTTTTCTCAAAGATAAGGTGGTTAATGGAAAACTCATTAGAGATATCAAGAAATTTTATTGGACTATGGAAAGAGAACAGGACAGTGGGATGAACAGCACTTCTCTTTCGAATAGCTGACTTTTTGACTAGGAATAGATATTTTCAAAATTGGCAAATTCTCACAGAATATCAACTCAAAATCCAAAATACTTCGTGAGAGATGTGTGTCTTTGGCTAGGACTGCTAAACACGTGGTCTGCTGTGCCTGCTACACACGGATCCACTGAAGTCCATGAAACTGACCGTGTGCTTAACAAATATAAAAGCAGTTGTCAAGTACTTGTGCATACCTTCAGTGATGACAATTAAATGTGAATTTCTCATATTCTATTTCTGAATCTTGTAGTCTTTTGGATGTGTAGCCATATTCCTGTAAAATCCGTTTGCTCCAAAATACATCTCAAGGTATTCATACAAAATTAAATAATTCAAACAAAATGTTTCATTGTTTTATGATTTACAGCTGAGGAAGAATTTTCTTTTAACATATGATAGCTGAGAAAAAGGCCAACACTTAGTGAGGTATTCATAATCACTCTAAACCTCTATCATTTATCTGTTTCAAGGTCATACTGTGCTGTCAGGTGGTTATTAATAAAAATGTAAAGTGGATGTTTAACGCTTCTAGTAAGTGCTCCATTATGTGTGTTACAGTTGAAGGCATTTTAAACTTTTATCTTTAAAGTATTGTTATACTTTATGTATAATAAAGACTTGGTTTGGATTTCTCAAACATTACAGTTTGTGAATTATTGTCTCGGTTAAAACTGCAACACCACGTTAGCTATGGAATAGACTTGATATATTCGAGCAAAGCCAGAAAATACTGGAAATACTTAACTAGTTAAATGGTATCTATGAAGAAGAAGACCTGATTTCCAGCACCTGATGTATTTTGCTAATGAAATACTGGAGCTCATTCCACAGATGAATTTGAGTCTATTGGCAGGAAAAAGGTACTGCAACGATTCAATACATCTATAAATTGGCCGTGAACTGGGTTTTAACATAAATCAATGGGTCTATGAATCTTTATGACAGAGTAAATGCATAAAGCTGCAGGTAGTAAGCACACCAAAAGAGATTTAGATTAGATTTAGGGTTAGAGCCTCAAGCAGAAGAACTGGAAAATATAAGTGCTACAAAACAGTGGCCAAGGTATTTTTCAAACGTAAAATCGTTTAGATTAAAACTAGGCACATTCCCACAAAACTATATTTAGCCGAATGAGAACAGTCATTAACATGCAAAAGAACTTAGAAATGATACTTGAAACAAAACTGAAGCCTGCATTTATGCTAAGTTCAAGATTATTGTGGTTCAACTGTACATACATATATCACCAAATGAGACAACATTCCTCTGGACTAAGGTACACAACAGAGTACAAATAACTCACACACATAACACAAACTAATATAGCCTCAGATAAATTAGCATATAATAAGGTGCACACAGTATAGGATACAAGTTAAAAAGTAAACAGGATAACACTACTGACGCTCCATACGTGGTGAGACCTGGGTGGTGGCCAGGGGTTCAGTAGTTTCATGGCCTGGGGGAAGAAGCTGTTTCCCACCATAGTAGTCCTCGTCTTAATACGACGGTACCTCCTGACTGATGGTAGGGGGTTAAAGAGATTAGTGAACGATGGGAGGGGTCACTAACAATGTATAAGGGTCCTGTGTACACAGTTCTCCTGATAAATGTACCTAATGGGTGGAAGAGAGACCCCGGTGATCCTCTTAGCTGTCCTCGCAATCCTTTGTAGGGACTTGCAGTCAGATGCCTTTTAATTCCCATACCAGACAGCAATGTAGCTGGTCAGGACACTATCAATGGTGCCCCAGTAAAAAGCCGGTTAAAATGGAGGGTGGGGTGGGGGGAGCCTCACTTACCTCAATCTCCTCAGAAAGTGGAAACCCTGTTGTGCTTTCAGGGACCAGGTGAGATCGGTCATTATACGTACTCCCAGAAACTTGGTACTCCTAATTCTCTCCACCGAGTAGCAGACATCCCACCTCTCCCGGAAGTTCCGGGAGTCTCCCGCATATTAATAGTGGCTCCCTGATGCCCGCAAATTATATACAATGCCCCAGAAATTGATTTTTTTTGAGAGCGAGCATGAGAGAACGTGCGAGAGAGAGCCAGCGCAAAAGCAAGAAAGCAAGCACAAGACAGCGAGCGCGAGGGAGACAGAGCGAGAGCAAGGAAGCAGCGCGAGTGAGAGCGAGAGCAAGAAAGCAAGCACGCGCGCGAGAGAGCAAGAAAGCAAGCGCGACTGAGAGTGACCACAAGCGAGAGAGTGCGCGTGCGAGAGACAGAGAGAGCGAGAGCAAGAGCAAGAGCGAGAGTGTTCCAAAAAAATAAAATATGAAACGTACGTCACCCCAGACTACACTAAAGTGTACCCCTGCCTAATAGGGGTCAAAATAATGACAGTGTTGCTCGCCGCACTGTTTGCAACAGTGATTTTTCTATTGCCCATGGTGGGTTAAGACTGTAAAAGACATGTTGAGGTGAGAGTAACAGGTGTCATTTGTTCATTAGCATAGCTAACGTTATTTAAACTAATGATGTCATTGACTCTACTCTCCATTCCATCCTGTGCCACCTGGAAAATGGTGCCCTATATGCCAGGATGCTGTTTATTGACCAGCTCGGCATTCAATACGATCATATCTCAGAAGCGGGTGGATGAACTGTCCTCGCTGTGCCTCAACACCAGTAGGAGCTACTCTATTGCAGACATCCCACCTCTCCCGGGAGTCTCCCACAAGTTGATGGTGCTACCTCCCTGAAATGAGTTTTTGCAGGGTGGGATGTCTGGATTAGCCGTGTTTGTGGTACGGCCTGCACCTTTCTGAGTCCACAAGCATCTCTTTAGTCTTGTCCATGTTGAGACTTAAGCTGTAATCACACCATTCTACCAGCTGCTCTACCCCATCTCTGTATGGCGTCTTGTTGTCGTTGTGTCATCAACAAACTAGATGAGTTTGAACTGGATTGCGCTGTACAGTCATGCATTAGTGAAGTGAACAGCAGCGTGCTGAGCATAAAGCCTGGGGTGCGCCAGTGCTCACAGTGATGGAGCTTGCTCACAGTGATGGAGCTAGAGATATTTCTGCCAACACAGACTGACTGTGGCCTTTCTCTCAAGAAATCCAGCATCCAGTTACAGAGAGAGGTGTTGAGGCACAGCGAGGACAGTTCATCCACCCGCTTCTGAGATATGATCGTATTGAATGCCGAGCTGGTCAATAAACAGCATCCTGGCATATAGGGCACCATTTTCCAGGTGGCACAGGATGGAATGGAGAGTAGAGTCAATGACATCATTAGTAGACTGATTTGGGCAGTAGGCGAACTGGGAAGGGTCCAATACAGCAAGAAGATGGGATTTAATGTGTTCCATAACCAGTGGCTCAAAGCACTTAATTACTGTTGAGGTCAGTGCCACTTATGGTAGCCTTTGAGCCAGGTTACTATCGCCCTCTTGGGCTCTGGGATGACAGAGGCTGCCTTGAAGCCTGAGGGGACAGTGGACTGACTGTCTGTTAGAACCTCACTTTATACTCAGAAAGTAGAGAGAAAAAGAGAGAATGCATAAATATTTAGGGGGAAATGACAAGAAATCTATGAAAAGTAATGAAATAGGTCAAAGGAAAATCATGCTTTGTTGCTGACTAGAAAAGCATAAGACCAGATATTAAATTAGTATTTTGCCACTCAAAAAGGTCTGTGGCAATGGGATAGTTAAGGATAAAGTCAAGAATGTGAAATAATGAGCAATCTTAGTTGCAGAGGAAAAAGAAACACTATGAAAGGCAGCAGATCACAAAATTGTGAATCATAGTCGACAGAAAGAACAAATAGTAGAGGTGTTATCTATAAACAAACTCCCATGGATATGGAACTAGTACAGTGGATAACAAACACCTCAATGTAACAGATCAGCTCAGACATTTGGGACACGTTTAGGAACTTGTCCTAACAACTTAAATGCTAGATCTGGCAAAAAGATAAAATTAAACTTCTTAATGTTAATTAATGTCCTTGTAAGGCTAACTAACAGCAACCACACCCATTTTTAAAACACAAATTGGAGCTGATATATTTCCAAGTTCCTTACGAAAAGGAAGCCAACATCTCAAAGGATCTATCTTGGATTCAACACATTGATGCAATCACGAAGAAGGCACGCCCGTGGCTCTGCTTCATTAGGAGCTTGAGAAGAGTTGGCATGTTACCTAACGTCCTTGCAAGTTTGACTAGAGTACGGTGCAGAGCATTCTGACTGGTTCCATTAATGGAGCCTTCAGAGGGGGCTACAGACGGCTGCGGCCCCAGCCAGCTCCATCACAGGCACAACCTTCCCCACCTTCGAGGGCATCGTCAAGAGGTGGTGCCTCAAGCAAGAAGGTGGCACCCATCAGTAAGGACTCTTACCATCTGGAACATGCTCTCTTCAGGTATGGGAGCCTGAGGACCCACACAACAGCATCCACAAATTTACTAATCAAGTCTTGTGTATTTGCATCCAAATCAGTTATCAATACCAACGGCCCCAACACCAGTCCCTGGAGCACACCACCAGGCGCAGGCTTCGTTCTGAGAAACAACTTACTTCGCCCCCTCATTATCAAGGTTCTCATCTTGATGGGAACCTCACTATCTCTCATTATCAGAGGTTCAGTAAACTTACCAGGTTTGCCCTTCACCCTGATAGGAGCAGGCTGCTCTTGGACACCATCTGTCACAATCTTAAAAACAATCATACCTGCCATTAATTCCTTTCCTTTCAAACAGGCTCACCTGACTGACCTCTGCTAGATCTTGTCTGATTCCCACAAAATTAGCCCCTCTCCAAAATTAGGTCCCTAATTTTTGGACCTGCCCTATCCCTTTCCATCACTATCTTAAAACTAACAGAACTGTGGTCACTAGAGCTAAAGTGCTCCCTTATTGCCAGTTAAGTTACTTGCCCAGCCTCCCTCCTTAAGTTGTCCAGAATTATCCTTTCCTGAATGGGGTCCCTCTATATATTGACTCAGGAGATTTCATAAAATCCACCCCCCATCCAAGTCCTTAACACTCTTGGTAGCCCAGTCAATACTGGAGAAGTTAAAATCTGCCATGAATACAACGGTATTATTCTTACAACTATGAGTAATTTCACTGCACACCTGCTTCTCAAGTTCCCATGGATTATTGGAGGTCCATAAAAGCCCCACTATACTGTATCTTCCCTTTTTGTTTCTATTCATATGGCCTCTCTGGATGATCCCGCAATAATGTCATCTCTAAGTGCTGCTTTTACATCCTCCACTACAGCCCTTCTTTGCTTTCCTGTACCTCTGTCACGCCTGTGGTGTCTGTATCCTGGATTACTGAGCTGCCAGTCATGCCCTTCTCTCAACATCCCACTCCTCAGGGTCAGAGTTCATCCGCCTTATCTGTCAAAGCTCTAACACTGAAACAAAGCTGCGTATTCCAATCCCTGGCCATCCTGATTACTAAACTTGCTCTATGGCTACTGGTTTCTTCCATGACTTGCTCATACTGAGAGTCCTCCTGCCCCCGCCAATCTACTTTAAACCCTCCTGTGAAGCACAGGCAACTTTCCCTGTAATTCTATTGGTCCCTCACTGTTTTAAATGCAACACTAACCTCCTGTACCGGGCACCTCTACCTTAGAAGAGATCCCGATGGTCCAAGAACCTGAATTCCTGGCTCGCTGAACCAGTTTGTCAGCCATAAATTTACCCAGCCTCTGATTTTATTTCTCACCTCACCAGCTGGTGGCGCTGAGCATAAAATGGTGACACTACACTCAAGGACCTGCTTCTTAATCCCTTGCCTCACTCCCAAAACTCACTCTGCAGGACCACATCGCCTGTTCTAGCTACTTTTCAAAAGCCTACCGGTAGTTAATTCCATTTTTGCTAGTACTTCTCATTTTCTAAGTGAAAGTTGTATGGCAGCAGGTGCCTGACTACTTCTCTCTGCCAAATTTACCCAGGATCTTACTGCCTTGTTCAGCTCTATGAGCTAAACATACCTCCCAATTCTTGCTTGGGCAGTTACCACAGGCCTTGATCCAGGCAGCGCCATGATACGTTGCTCCAATATGGTCAAGGGGAACTTTAATGTCTCAGTTGATGCCCTCCTTCAACTGCGCTCTCTGTCTGCTGCCCCATCCCAATCCATCACCTCTTCCCTGTCTGCCGCCTCTTCTCCTGCCCCTGTCCCAACAGCAGCATCAGGGGTTACTCTGCCATTACGCATTCCTTTTGTATTTAGTCTCCCAAGAGATTCCCCACCACGACCACAGCTCCTCTGTTGGCAATACAGAAAATAAAATCATATGGACAGCCAAGATTCTTTGTAAGTACAAGAAGACCTGACCAATATGGAATCACGGGTAATTCTACCCATGACAGTCTTTGAAAAGAAGAACTAAATAACATGGCTGTGCAAAAACACATCATAGATCTCCTAATTTTAAAAGGAAGCATAAAATACCAAGACAAAATTAGACTACATTTACATATATGATTGGTTCAGTTGTAGATAAAATATTGTGTTCAGTTTCAAATGCCCCACTTTAGAATAGTGAGGTTTGTAAAGAAATACATGAAAAAAAGTATCAGGAAGAGAGGCTCTGATTATAATGGAAGCACTGAAAAGCTTTGGCAGTTCATTTAAAAACAGAAGGTCAGGAAAATCTGGTAACAGTTTTCAAAACAGCGATACCATTTAAGTAAATAAGGAAAAATTTTTGACTGACTGATCTATAGTTTGAAGTCATGTTGAATTTCAAATCAAGAACAAATAACGAGAACATGTCCCCCAAGGAACAAAGTGAAATTGCACAAATGATCGAGAAAAAAAGGATTGGAGGGATACGAGGACATAGTGGGCAAATGTAATTGGAACTACTTGCTTGAATGGAGAATAAACATTATGAGACTAATTGTGCTCAGTGGTCTGCATATAATGACCTGTTACTTTATAATTACTATACATTTTTAATGATAGAAGCAATATTCACTCAACTTTTAGGATCCTAATAAGTACTTGAAATGCAAGGTACAGGAAAAGATTAAGTAAAATTGACTAAATTCACAGCTGTTTCAGAAATGATCTGTATATGATATTGAACATTTTTCTTTTGGTGAAATTAAATATTATTTCATAAATATGAATTGATAGAAGAAAGTAATGTAAATTTTGACACATAAGTGAATCTACATATAACTGTAGTTTGTTGGTATGTTAATACAATGATTGATAAAATCAGGAAGCTGTGCAACACAAATATTACTCAAGTTTAAATGAGATGCTTGTTACCTGAAAATGGTTCAATGTATTTGTAAACATTCAGCAAGATCCTAGCATGAATAATTGAACGTGTTACACAGACGTATATTGCAGAATGT
This sequence comes from Mobula birostris, assembly GCF_030028105.1. Classification (NCBI taxonomy): domain Eukaryota; kingdom Metazoa; phylum Chordata; class Chondrichthyes; order Myliobatiformes; family Myliobatidae; genus Mobula; species Mobula birostris. The sequence continues at coordinate 43,002,973 of NC_092373.1, read as the reverse complement.
TGGCAGCAAGGAAAATCAAAGTCACAATAAGCCATTTGTTGGTGAGGTTCATTGGGTGAAGTGATGGGTGTAGAATACAAAGTTTTCAAACATCAAGAGATCGAGATAATTTGGTACAGAAAACATTACCCAAGCATAGCAGAGATTTTCACTTAGGGTGAAAATAGAGACATGGCAGATTTTACCTATCTCTAATCTATGTTAAATCCAAACGTGCATTTCTTCAGTCAAATAAAAAACTTAAATAAGGAATTTCACTTCACAATAATGTTAAAGAGAAGAAAAGCAAGGATTGTTTACCATGGAGCCTGGAAGTTTGAGCAGAGACTTAATCCAGGTGTTGAAAATTAGGAAGGGCTATGATAAAGAAAGAAGAAATTGTCTCTATTAAGACAGAACCAAATGATTCAGTTTCAAGGTAACTGGCAAAAGAAACAGAGAGGAATTCACATTTTTTATACAATATGAATTTTTATACAATGGATTGTGGTGGTCTGGAATGCACTGAAAAGAATGGTGAAAATAAAATTAGTATCATTTTGGGTAATCAGAGATATGAAAATCTCTTGACCTGCACTATAAACAATGAAGAAAAACACAGCATTTTCAATGATTTAACAAATTTAAAACTCATATTGGGAAATTAAGAGCAAACAGTTGCCTACCCAAATTTCCTTTCTGAACATGACCAAGGACATACAATCCACTTTTTTTTAGGTCATTTGCAAAACTTATGAGTTGAGTGCTTGTTCTAGGGTTGGCCACCATCAGCAGAACTTGTGGGCGCCAGAATTTAACATGATCCTTCCGAACATCAAGCATGAGAAGATACTTTCTGACCTGAAAACACATGTTACGGAATTCAGAATTTTACTGCATAAACATATTAACAGTACAAAATAGAACAGTACAGCACAGTACAGGCCCTTTGGCCCACGATATTGTTCTGACCTTTTAACCTATTCTAAGATCAACCTAGCTCTTCCTTCTCACATAGCCTTCCATTTCTTTCATTCAGGTGCCTATCTAAGGATCTCTTACATGTCCCTAATAGCTCTGCCTCTACCAGCACACTGGCAGTGTATTCTATACACCCACCACTCTCTGAGTAACAAACCTACCACTGACATATACCCCTATAGTGTCACAGGGTGGCAATGGTTAATATGAAAGGACATACTGTGACATATGCTCTCTCGTATTAAACACTGCCATCCTGGGAAGAAGGTGCTGGCTATGCACTCTGTCTATGCCTCCTGTCATCTCATACACCTCTATCAAGTTGGCCTAGCTTGCTGAATCTTTCCCCAAAAGGCTAGTTCTCTAATCCAGTCAGCATCCTGGTATATCCCCTCTGCACCTTCTCTAAAGCTTTTCTAAAATGAAGTGAACTACCACAGAATAAACTACCATAAAAAATCTATTTCTTAAGTGAAATGAAAATCAAAATTGATTCTGATTAGGAATACCTCTTAGGAACACTTGTAAATCTGGACCAATTATCAAAAAATATTCTTTCATTCCTTTGATGAATACGTTCTTGTACTTATATTTTGTATTTAAGTGCCACTTTCTTAGTCATCTTGACTTTCACATGGTAGGGTTTCAATGAAATCTGCACTTATTTGGTATGCAATCAATGTACACACAGTCTTACATATGTGGATTATTAAATCAATAATAAGCATTTGTAAAAAAAAAATGACTTTGTCTATTCCTCTGAATGTTACCGTTAATCAGATAGCTAGATAATCTGAGACAGAAGCTTGACATAGTTACTGCTGAAATGAAAATTAACTTCTTTCCCCAAATGGGCAACCAATAAGATCTAATCCTGAACCCATGGCAAATTTGTTTAATTAGCTTTTCTTCTATAGAAAACGTTCTTGCTGTACTTCTGCAAATATTTTCTCCTACTTCAGTGCAATTAAATCTTGCAAGCTTTTCCAATATTCAATTTATTTTGTATTAACATTAGCAGGTCCATAACAATCTAACAGAACACCAGTTTTGAGAAAATTTCATCTGAGAGGTTTCTCTGCAAATACTGCCTGTTACCCATGTTGTAATTTTCATTCAGATTATGAGCTTCTGAAACACAATGGCAAATCTGCCTGTATTTTTGCATCAACAAGTGATGGCAATGAAAAAAGTTTTATTTACAGATTTCAATCAACCTCAGTTAACTGTTAAAATTAAATTTGATCAGAGGTACAATTGCACTAATGATGATTTGTTAAGAAATCTATTACACAAATGATTACATTGCAGAATTAACATCATCTCAGAACAGTTTCTATAATAGTTATCTGTACCTGATGAAAGATAATAGCTTGGCTGATATAACCCCAGCTGCTAGAGGGTGATACATAGTGAAGGACCACCAGCAATATTAGCATGAAAGCAATACTGGATGAGGCATATATTGGGCTTATCAAGAACATCATAATTCCACAACCAATGATCCCCAGCACGCAAGTGTGCCACGTGAAGTAACGGAAGGTTGGTCTGAGAAGAGAAAAAATAAATATGGAATAGAACAAATTAGTTGATGAGCTAATGTGATGTACTCTACAAATTAAATATGCCATCTTTCAAGGGCACTAGAATGTTATTGACTGGAGCAAATACAAGCTGTATTATGTACTGTCCTATCCCCCACAATCTCACTTAATTAACAACTCCAGAACAGTAATTTTACTAGGTGAACAGTATGCTTTGTTACATAAATAAGTCTGGAGTTATGTTGCTTCTTGAGTAATAAATATTGGGTGGGAGATACAAGGGGTAAGGGCCTTGTTACTTTTTTCAAAATAACGTATAAACAAGTTATATCAGCTTTTTTTGCAAGAAAATAATTTATTCCATATTACTGGAAGAGAATGGCAGTTGATTGAAATTTCAAATGTTACTGCAAGATAGTTTTTTCCTTTAATTCTTTTAATTCAAAATCACTTCATTTGAATTATCTATTAATTTGAAATCCTTTCAAGCATAAATAGCCTTGAGTGCTGTTTGATTTAAATGTGTTAATACAAATTACTGTATAATTTTCAAGTTATCCAGACTTAGAATTAACAGGAAATGTCTTCACAAAAATGCATAAAATCAGAACTGAAAATGTTATAAAAGGTTATACAGACAGTTTTAGACAGGAAAATTAAAATCAAGATTTATATAGCCATTTCTTTTGATTATAAATTTTAATCTTTAAAAACAAAAGGAACTTTATGTATTGTCTCTAAACTCAATAGTTTAGTCAGACATTTAGGTAATAGACTTCATCACGTTATATATGGTGCCCCAAAGCTACCAATTTTTAAAAAGTAAATATGAACAAATTTATTCCCTCGGCAGGGGCTCAATTCAACATCAGAACAATGACAATTGTACTATAAGTTGTTCATACTGTATATCTGTCTTTCTGAATGCTCTGTGGTGAAAATTTTCCATAAGAAGCAAATTCAATAAAACCAGAGATGCCAGATACGGCAAAGAAAATGCAATGCATTAATAAGAGTGAATAATAAGAGCAAAAGCTAAGAGGCTAAGGTTATTTATCAAGCAGACAGGAAATGCACATTTCCTCTAACCTGAGGAGGGTTAACAAAAAAAACTTAACATAGAGAGATTTAAGTAACAATTCAGTTATAGCAGAGGATTCAATGAATGATTGTTGTGAAATCTATTCAGCACTACAATTTATGAATACAAAGAGCCCTTAATATGTAAAAGTATCCCAAGGCTCTTCATAGAAGCACTAAAGAGAATGGATACTATTTGTTCGTGCAATGTATAATCGAATTTACAAAACCATTAAGTGACCAGCTTTGCACCTCAAGCTACAGAAATATGTGCAAAAACTTGAATAATTGGAGAAGGTGAAGAAGAGATTTAAGACCATATTGCCAGGATTGTAACATTTTAGTGATACGGATACAATGGGCTTATTTCCGTTGAAACAGACACAACCAAAGGAAGAAGTAAATCAGGTGTAAGTTGGGTCTAGATGAAGTGAACATGAAAGTTACTTGAGCAGGGGGAGGGCGGGTCAATAACTATGGGGCACAGATTTATATAATTGATAAGAGGGATTACTGGGAAGCTGACAAAAGTATTTCCACCGGAGTTCAGCAATGGCAGCTCAATATTGCAAGTTATGGTGTTTAAAGGTTAGAGAGTGGGAGAAAATTAAAAGAGGGAATAATAATATTGGTTAAGGAATCAAATACAGATATAGCAAAACAACCCGACCTGCTTGAAATAACAGTTATTATGGCTTGAAGTTGAGAATGAAAGTAAGTTGGGCACTATTGACCCCCAGACAGTCAGAGTAAGAAAAGGAAAGCAACTATCAAAGGTTCACATTATTGAAGTATACAATTCTGAAATTCTTCTTCTCCGGATAGCCACGAAACCAAGAAAGAAAAGAACTGCAGCATGATCATCAAACCCTAAATCACCCCTCCCTGCACAAAAAACACCAACAAAAATGGAACATGCACATTATGTAGGGAAACTTGTACTTACTTAATATGACAAGTAAAAGGATACTTGGCCTGTCAGGTCAATTTCTCTCTTCATTAATTCCTGATAGCCCTGCTGCTTTACTTGCTCGTATGTTCCAGCAAATCTAATTCAATTCCTTATTATCTCTCTTTAAATCTAAGTCTTTAAATAATTATTACCAACAAATCACTTGTAATCCAGAGGAACCAACACATCGGACCACTGCTACACCAACATCAAGAGCGTTTGCTGTGCTGTTCCACGCCCACACTTTGGGAAGTCTGATCACCTGGCTGTACTTCTACTCCCTTAGTATAGACAGAGACTGAAGACTGCAGCACCAGTAGTGAGGACCAAGAAGGTTTGGACAAGGGAGGCGCAGGAGCCCTTACAGGACTGCTTTGAATCGCTGGACTGGACTATATTCAGGGATTCACCTTCGCGTCTGAATGAGTACGCCATAGCTGTCACTGACTTCATTAAAACTTGTGTAGATGAGTGTGTGCCTACCAGAACATACTGTACATACCCAAACCAAAAGCCATGGATGAACCAGGAGGTTCGTAGTTTGCTGAGGGCTAGAACTGCGGCATCCAAGCCTGGCGACCCAGGTCTGTACAGGAAAACCAGGTACGATTTGCGGACGATTATATCAAAAGCAAAGGAACAATTCCAAATGAGATTAGAGACGGAATTGGAAGCACGTCATCTCTGGCAAGGTTTACAGGCCATTACATCCTACAGCAAAACCTAACATCATGAATGGCTGTGATGTTTCACCCCCAGATGAGCTCAATGCCTTTCAAGCACGCTTTGAAAGAGAGAATAAAACTACATCTATGATGATCCCTGCAACACGCAGTGACACCGTGATCTCTGTCTCGAAGGCCAACGCCAGACTGTCTTTCTAGAGAGTGAACAGGCCCTGATGGAACACCTGGAAGGGCTCTAAAACCTGTGCCAACCAACTGGTGGGGGCCTTCAAAGATATTTTCAATCTTGCATCCTTAAAGTCGAAAGTTCCCACCTGCTTCAAAAGGACAACAATTATCCCAGTAGCCAAGAAGAGCAGGCTGAGCTGCCTTATTGTCTATCATCCAGTATAACTCACATCTACGGTGATGAAGTGCTTTGAGAGGTTGGGTATGTCTCAGCAAGGACCTGGGTCCACTGCAGTTTGACCATCACCGCAATAGGTTCACAGTGAATGTCAGCTCATTGGCTCTTCACGTGGCCTTAGGTCACCTGGACAATACAAATACCTATCTCAGGATGCAGTTTATTGACTACAGCTCAGCGTCCTACACAATCATTCCTCCAGTCCTGATCAAAAAGCTACAGAACATGGGCCTCTGTACCTCCCTCTGCAACTGGATCCTCGTCTTCCTCACCAGAAGACCACAATCTGCACAGATCAGATATCATCAGGCGCGCATCAGGGATACACAGCCCACTTCTCTTCTCTTTCTACACCCATGACTGTGTGGCTAGGCACAGCTCAAATGCCATCTATAAATTTGCTGATGATACAACCACTGTTGGCAGAGTTTCAAATGGTGATGAGAGGACGTTAAGGAGCAAGGTATATCAACTAGTTGAGTAGTGTCACAGCAACAGCCTTACACTCAACATCAGTAAGACCAAAGAACTGATCGTGAACTGCAGAAAGGCAAGATGAGGATACACACACCAGTCCTCAGAGGGATCAGAATTGGAAAGGGTGAGCAATTTCAATTTCCTGGGTATCAATATCTCTTGAGGATCTAACCTGGACCCAACATATCAACATGGCTACAAAAGGTACGACAGTGGCTGCAGTAGGAGTTTGAGATGGTTTTGGTACGTCACCAAAGACCCTTGGAAATTTCTACAATTGTACTGTGGAGAGCATTCTAACAGGCTGCATCACCGTCTGTTATGGGGCGGGGGGGGGGGGGGTCTACTGCACAGCATTGAAATAAGGTGCAGAGAGTTATAAACTTAATCACCTTCATCCTGAGCACCAGCCTCCGTAGTATACAGAACATCTTCAAGAAGCGATGCCTCAAAAAGGTGGCGTCCATCATTAAGGACCCCCATCACCCAGGGCATACCTTTTTCTCATTGTTGCCATCAGGTATGAGGTACAGAAGCCTGAAGGCACACACTCAGTGATTCAGGTACAGCTTCTTCCCCTCTGCCATCTGATTTCTGAATGGACATTGAACCCATAAACACTACCTCACTACTTCTATTATTTCTATTTTTGCACCACTTATTTAATATAACAATTTTATTTTGATATATATATATATAAATAACACAGACATTCACTGTAATTCATGTTTTTTCCCATTATTATGTATTGCAATGTACTGCTAGCACAAAAAATCAAATTTCATGACATATGCCGGTGATATTACAGCTGATTCCGATTCTGATAAGTGATAATTTACAGTAACCAATTCACTAAACAGTGAAAGAGCAACAATCTACCGGAGAAAACATGAGAAAGTCTGCAGATGCTGGAAATCCAAAGCAACACACACCAAATGCTGGAGGAACTCAGCAGGCCAGGCAGCATCTAAGGAAAAGAGTAAACAGTTGTCGTTTCAGGCCGAGACCCTTCATCCAGCAGTCCAATTAGCGACAGGAGCAGGCCACAGTGACGAGGTTTCTCCCAAGTCAGTAACGCTTATTTCAAATTATAGAAACGACAAGCAAGGTGGCCATTGTTGGGAGTAGGCCAGAGGTGAGGGTAGGAGTGTCAGGCTTTGACTCAGAGGAGGCTTCAGCTCAGAAGAGCCATTGGCTCTGGTTAAGTTTTTGTTGAGGTTCCCTTTCTTTTCTTTTATTGTACCTAGTGTAGTAAATAGCTGGTGTGTGTTCTTCATGCCGGGTGGCAGAGTCCTGTGAGACCCAGAGTCTCCCAGGGAACTACATCTGCATGAAGTGCATCCAGCTGCAGCTCCTTGAAGACCGTGTTAGGGATCTGGAGCAGCAGCTGGATGACCTTCGGCTTGTACAAGAGAGTAAGGAGATAATCAATTAAAGTTACAGAGAAGCATTCACCCTGAAGTTGCAGGAGGTGAGTCGCTGGGTGAGTATCACGATAAATAGAAATGTGAACAGGCAGTTAGCACAGAGCACCTCTGTGGCAATTCCTCTCAATGATAAATATACCACTTTGTAATTCAAATTTTTATTATTTATTCTTATTTTACAAAGCAGCACAGCATGTGATAGAGCAGATAGAGTACAGCATATTTACACAGCCATCCCATGACAGGAAAACAAGTAAAACTTAGAAACAGAAAGAAGTTCTAATTTAAGTTTAAGTTAACATACAACCAAAACTGATCCCACGCGTTGCACTTTTCCCTCACTGTTAGTTCTTAATGTGTTCATATGATGAAATCTTAATCATTTCCTCAGTCCATTCCTTCACAGTGGGACATCTGGGTTTTTTTTTCCAGTTTTGCAATATATTTCTTGCAGCTGTGATGAGACCCACCTTTAAAATAGCAAACTTGTCATTGTTTACATTAGGTATCATTGTCCTATCACCCAGGAGATAAAGCTGTGGGCACAAGGGCAGCGTGCAACCCGACCAACTCCCCAACAAATCAAGAACTTTACACCAAAATGGACGAACCATGGAACACTCCCAAATCATGTGAAAATATGTGCCCACCTCATTTTTACATTTCCAGCATAAATTATTATCAACAATCCCCATTTTGTAGTCTAGCTGTTGTCCAATAATATGTTCTATATTATATTGAATAAATTTCCCTCTCGCTTCCCTAATATGTCTACCCACATTTGATAAAATATTTGACCACTCATTATCTTCAATATCGCTTCCAAGATCCTTCTGCCATACTGCTTTGAGATTGTTACACGATTCACCCACAGAATGCTTGAACATTTTATAAAACACTGATGCTTTATGAACTTCCTGTGGTAGAGTAAAGTATTCAGTTAAAGGGTTACTTTGTGGGTCACCGTTCTTGAATATGCTACCAACGCAATGTCTTGCAGCCTTAGGGTTTTTATACAAAATTCTAATCCATGATTTAAAGACAGAGCTAAACCCAAAGAATGACAAGGCTGTGGTTAAAAATCTCCACTCAACCCTGTCAAAGGCCTTTTCGGCATCCAGGGAGATGGCAGTAACTGGGATACTACTTGGGGAGTTCAGCCATATTAAGTGCAGTAATCTCCTTAAATTGTTAGTTGAGGATCTGCCTTTAATGAAGCCAACCTGGTCAGTATTAATTATAGATGGCAATACTTTCTCTAATTGCAAAGCCAGTATTTTAGTCAATATCTTACAGTCCACATTAATTAAGCTTATAGGCCTATAATTGGAAGGATCTATTGCCTCCCTGTCTTTTTTCGAGATCAACGATACTAATGCTTCATTAAATATATTTGGTAAAAATTCCAAATTAAGTGCTTCTGAATAGATTTTTGTTAGACTAGGAGCCAATACGTCCAGAAATTTCTTACAATATTCAACTGGGAAGCCATCCATACCTGGAGATTTCCCCATTTTCATAGCTGCAATAGCTCGTCTGACCTCACCCTCAGTAACTGGGGCATCCAAGGACTCAGCTTGTTGTGGGGATAATGTAGGCAATCTTATGTTAGCAAAAAACTGATTCAGCTCCTCCTGGTCATGGTTAAATGGTGATGCATATAGATGTTCATAGAACTGTCGAAAGACTTCGTTTATTTCTTTAGATGATGACACTAATGTATCCCCTTTCTTAATTACAGGTCCCCCACTTTTCGAACGTTCGCTTTACGAAACCTCACTGTTATGAAAAACCTACATTAGTTACCTGTTTTCGCTAACAGAAGGTGTTTTCACTGTTACGAAAAAAGGCAGCGCGCGCCCTGAGCAGCCAAGCTCCTCCCCCGGAACTGCATTCTAGCTGGCATTGCTTAAACATGTGCCTGTGAGCAGCTGTTTGCAAGATGAGTTCGAAGGTATTGGAAAAGCCTAAAAGAACTCGTAAGGGTGTTACACTTAGCGTAAAACTAGACATAATTAAGCATTTTGATTGTGGTGAACGAAGCAAGGACAAATTGAGTTTGGCTTGTGGAAGTTGACGAAGATGATGTTGAAGAGGTTTTAGCATTCCATGACCAAGAACTGATAGATGAAGAGCTGATGCAATTGGAAGAGGAAAGGATAACAATCGAAAACGAATGCAGTAGCAAACGGACCGAAAGTGAAGTCATCCAGGAACTGAACGTGAAGCAACTGCGTGAGATTTTTGCTGCAATGATAAAGTACGATTTTAATTTTGAAAGGGTATGTCGGTTTAGGACATATTTGCAAGATGGTTTGAGTGCTTACAAAGAACTGTATGATAGAAAAATGCGCGAGGCTAAGCAGTCAAGCATACTGTCGTTTTTCAAGCCTTCCACATCAGCCACAGCAGACAACAAACCTCGATCTTCAACATCGAGGCAGGCAGAGATAGAAGAAGATGACCTGCCTGCCCTGATGGAAACAGACGACGATGAGATGACACCCCAGTGTCCCACTACCCCAAACCCTGGGCCGTGGACCGATACATTGCCGCCAAGAATGCAGCGGTAGCCGGGACACACCCAACACATCTTTAAGAAAAAAGCCGAAATAAACAAGCTAATTAATTAGGTGCCGCCCGGCATGTAAATGTCAGCCCAGATCAGAGGCGACTGCCGATTGCGTCGCCTCTGATCTGGGCCGACATTTACATGCCAGGCGGCACCTAATTAATTAGCTTGTTTATTTCGGCTTTTTTCTTAAAGATGTGCTGGGTGCGTCCTGGCCACCACTGTACTGCTGCATTCTTCGCGATCAGTATCGGTTGGTGGCCTGGAGGTTGGGGGGGTCACTGCACCACCCCAGCCTCTGACAACTCAGCCCAACACACCATCATCAGTGTGCTCGGCGCTGTCTTCCCAATTCCGGTAAGTGATACTACACTGTACATACATTATTTCTACTTTATATAGGCTGTGTATTTTTATGCGTTATTTGATATGATTTGGCAGCTTCATAGCTTAAAGGTTACTGGACAGAGTGTTTCTGCCGAGAGCGCTTGCGTGAGATTTTCGCTATGGAGAACAGTGCGGCAATGATTGTAGAAAAGTATTTCTACTTTATAAAGGCTGAGTATTTATCATATCATCCCTGCTTTTACTATATGTTACGGTTATTTTAGGTTTTATGTGTTATTTGGCATGATTTGGTAGGTTATTTTTTGGGTCTGCGAACGCTCACAAATTTTTCCCATATAAATAAATGGTAATTGCTTCTTTGCTTTACGACATTCTGGCTTATGAACCGTTTCATAGGAACGCTCTACCTTCGGATGGCGGGGGAAACCTGTATAACACTATTCGTATTCTACTGCTTTAAATATTGTGCCAGCAGCTTACCAGCTTTGTCACCATCTTCGTAGAAACTTGTTTTTAATCTAAATTATGCATATTCTGCTTCTTTGTTATGTATGTTATTTAGCTGGAATTTCAAATTGCACAGACCTTTGTATAAGTCATCGGTATATTGTCTTGCTAAAACCTTTTCCAATGTGGTTATTTCTACCTCTAAATTTTTTATTTGCTCCATACTTTCCTCCTTCCTTTTAGATGTTTGTGCTATTAATTTTCCTCTTATATACGCCTTGGATGCCTCCCATACCGAGGACAGCTTTACTGTGGTCCCTACATTCAATTCAAAAAACATAGTCAGGTTGTCAGCCAGCTTATCACTGAAATCCTCATCTTTTAACAGGATAGTATTCATTCGCCATCTACCCCTCCTTCCCCTTTCAGTATTTAAATCAATTTGAATTTCAACTGGTGCATGGTCTGATAATGCTATCGGGCCAATTTTACAGTCTATCACCTGTTCAACAATGGAGTTGGATATTAGAAAAAAATCTATTCTAGAGTAGGATTTATGTCGATGAGAGAAAAATGTATATTCTTTTCCGGATGGATTCACCAATCACCATATATCCACCAGACCGATATCCTCAATAAGTTGATGTAAGGCAGCCCTGTCCCTGGGTACTGGTGATGTCTGAAATTTGCTTTTATCAATAACTGGGTCCATTACTTAGTTAAAGTCTCCTGCTAAAATTATTTTTCCTTCCTTAGTGCCTAAAATTTCGTTCACCTTGTTAAGAAAGTCTGGGTCTTCTTTATTAGGTGCATATATGTAACAAAGTACTACTTTCACCCCATTAATAAGTGCATCTATACAAATTATCCTGCCTTCCTTGTCTTTAAATTCTCCAAGCAATACAAAATTAAGTTTTTTGTTAATTAAAATAATTGTCCCATTTTGTTTGCTATTGAGTGATGAATAGAATACCTAGCCCACCCAATCTCTTCTAAATTTCAGTGCTTCAGCATCTTTAAAATGTGTTTCCTGGACAACCGCAACATCAATTTGTTTACCTTCAAGGTATGATAAAATCTTTTTCCTCTTGATTGAGTTTCCACACCCATTAATGTTCCATAATATGAAATTAACTATTTTCATGTCCTAAACTTCATGCACACATGTGCAAAAATATATATTTTCCCAGATGGCTGAGTCTGGAATGCAATAACTCTGAAAAAATAGCCCAAAAAAAAACCTGCTGTACTCTATCCCTGTGCTCAATTATTACCAAAAAACACTGCAAATACTGCGCTCTCAAACAAGTAAACAACCAACATAACTCAAAAACATAAATAATATATTCCTGCCAGATTAACTAACAAATAAAAACAAACAGGCAGGATAAGCTCCACAAAGAAACAGAAAAGAAAAAGACACATGATATGGCCCGCAAAGTGCCGTGCCAGCTAGCAAGCCTCACCCTAATCAGACCGCTTTATCCAGCTCCCCACCCACCCTGTAATACCTAAAAAGTTATCTCCACCTATCACTGTGATCAAATCCTGTCTCTCAGTCAATGCCAGCGCCGCAGTTCTTCTGAATGAGTTTCTCTGCTTCTCTACTTGTTCCTTCCTTTCCACGTGAAGCGTAGAACTGCTGGATAAGCAAGCGTGTACCTCACGTTGACTTTTTGCAGCATTTTCCGAGCCATAGTAAATGCCCTCCGTTTTTCAGCCAATTCTCTGGACGCATCTGGAAAGAAGGAAACTTTGCATCCCTCCCACTCAACTCCTCTCTTTGCTTTGGCTGCTTGCAGCACTTTCTCTCTGGCTGAAGAGCGCAAGAATCGTATTAGGATCCTCGCCCGGCCTGGGAGCCGAGGCCCGATGCACCCTCTCAATCTCAGGCTCTGCGTTCAGTTTGAAGCCAAATCCTTCGGACATGATTCTTTGCACACATTTAAACAGACCAACCGTTTCTGCACCTCTCTTTAGACCGATCAGACTGACGTTGTTGCATCTGCTCCTGTTCTCAAGCTCCTCGACACGGTTCCACAGTAGGTCCAAGCGTTTATTATTCTGCTTGCTAGCACCCACCAGTTGCACAGTAGTGTCCCCCACACTGGAGAGACAGCCCTCGGCTTCCGTCAGCCTCTCTTGAATGGCATTGACCGAGTTCTTGTTCTTCAACTCCGTTGTCGTTTCCTTAATTGTAGATACATCAGCAGCCACCACGAGTAGAGTGGAACTCATACGACTAACCTCAGCCAGTAAATTCTCCATGTTGGAGCCTTGGTCCGTCTGTGTCATTAGCATGGCTTGAACTTCGGATTGTGGGCTCTGTCTTGTAGCCACATGGCTCGTTGTAGTGCTCTTCGGTCTCGGCGTCGTACAGAATTATCTCTCAAAGTTGTTAATAGCCCTTTTAGTGAAAAAAACGAAGAGTTTTTAACTGCAGGACACCTGTATCCGGACAAGGTGGGATACATATGCTCTAATTAATAGAACTTCATGGTGGGTTGACAGAGCTCCGCTAACGTGCAGCCATCTTGCCCGGTACCCACGTAACTCACCCCAAATATACCACTTTGGATACTGTTGTGGGGGAAGACCTTCCAGGGGAATGTCATGGAGACCGGAGACCAGGTTACTGATACTGAGCATAGGTCTGTGGTGGAAAAGGGAAAGAGGGAGAAGAGAGGAGTGGTAGTGATAGAGAACTCAATAGTCAGGGGAACAGAAAGGAGATTCTGTGGACATGAACGGGACACCCAACTGGTATGTTGCCTCACAGGTACCAGGGTCAGGACATCTCGATCGTGTCCACAGCATTTTGGAGAGGGAGGGAGAGCAGCCAGATGACTTGGTACATATTGGTACCAATGACATAGGGAAGAAAAAGCAAGGAAGTCTCGAAAAGAGAATTTAGAGAGCTATGTAGAAAGCTGAGAAACAGGACCTCCTGAGTAGAAACAGGATGATTTGGCAGAAAAATGCATGGCTGACAAGTTGGTGCAGAGGGCAGAGCTTCAGGTTCTTGGGTCATTGGGATCTCTTCTGAATTGAATTGAATTGACTTTATTTCTTACATCCTTCACGTACATGAGGAGTAAAAATCTTTCCGTTATGTCTCTGTCTAAATGTGCAATGTGCAATCATAGTAACTTATAATAAATAGAACAGTCAATGTAACATAGAAATACACTCAAATCAGTGTGAGTTAATCAGTCTGATGGCCTGGTGGAAGAAGCTGTCCTGGAGCCTGTTGGACCTGGCTTTTATGCTGCAGTACTGATTCCTGGGTGGTAGTAGCTGGAATAGATTGTGGATGAGGTGACTCGGGTCCCCAATGATCATACGGGCCCTTTTTTCACAACTGTCTTTGTAAATGTTCTGAATATTGGGAAGTTCACAATTGCAGATGCGCTGCGCTGTCTCTGCAAAATCCTGTGATTAAGGGAGGTACAGTTCCCATACCAGGCAGTGATGCAGCCAGTCAGGATGCTCTCAATTGTGCCCCTGTACAAAGTTCTTGGGATGTGGGACCCACACCACACTTTCTCAACTGTCTGCGGTGAAAGAAGTGCTGTTGTGCCTTTTTCACCACACAGCTGGTGCTTACAGACCATGTGAGGTCCTCGGTTCTGTGGATGCCGAGGAACTTAAAGCTGTTCACCCTCTCAACCCCAGATCCATTGATGTCAATAGGGGTTAGCCTGTCTCCATTCCTCCTGTAGTTCACAACCAACTCCTTTGTTTTTGCAACATTGAGGGAGAGGTTGCTTTCTTGACACCACTATGTCATAGAGATGATTTCTTCCCTTTACGCCAATTTGTTATTGTTTGAGATTAGGCCAATCAATGTACAGTCGGTCCTCCTTATCGGCGGATTCCGCATGTGCGGATTCAACCAATTGCAGATCGGGAAAACCCAAATGTTCCCTCTCCTGCACTTGTTGTTCGAGCATGAACAGACTTTTTTGCTTGTCATCATTCCCTAAACAATGCAGTATAACTACTTACATAGCATTTACATTGTATTAGGTATTATAAGTAACCTAGAGATGATTTCAAGTATACGGGAGGATGTGCGTAGGTTACCGCAGATCGGGATCAAAAGAAAACCGGAAGTTCTCTTACTAAGTGAGTCGGAACAGGTACATCCGGTATTATTTAGCGTCAGTTAGTCAAACGTTTGTCTTAGTGTATAGTATATATTTTACCTTTCTATGCATATTAAACACTTAAGAAACGTATGTATTTCAATAATTAAACCACTGCATTGCTTAGTAATAATTGTAGCTTTCATCGGGGCAGGGCCTTTCGCACTTTATCCTTTAAAATTGTTCTGATCGTTGACCTACTGTAGCTTAACGCTTCTCCAGTGACCGATGGCGCTTCACCTCTTTCCCATCGCTTTATTATTTCCACTTTATTTCAATCATGATCGTGATTATTTTTGTGAACAGAAACACTGCGGATTCAGAGCTCCTAAAGTCCACCACACTGAGACAGGTTAAGTAAGGTCCAGCGGTCTGCTGGGTCCTAAAGTCCACCACACTGAGACAGGTTAAATAAGGGACCTAAGCATCAGCGTTTTTTGGGATCCACGGGGGGTGCCCGAACCAATCCCCCGTGGATAAGGAGACGGATTGTAGTGTCATTGGCAAATTAGCAGATTAGAGCTGTGGCTGGCAACACAGTCGTGGGAATACAGGGAGTAAAGGAGGGGACTTAATACACAGCCCTGAGGGGCTCCTGTGTTGAGAGTCAGAGGTGTGAAGGTGAGGGAGCCCACTCTTACCACCTGCTGGCAATCTGACAGGATGTCCAGGATCCAGCTGCACAAGGCAGAGTCAAGGCTGAGGTCTCTGAGCTTCCTGTCAAGCCTGGATGGAACTATGGTGTTGAATGCTGAACTGTAGTCCGAGAACAGCATTCTCACATAGGCATTCTTCTTCTCCAGATGTTTAAGGACAGTATGTAGAGCAGTGGCTATTGCGTCGTCTGTTGATCAGTTGTGTTGGTAGCAAATTGTAGGGGGGTCTGGTTTGGGTGGTAGCAAGCTGCAGATGTAATCCTTGACCAGCCTCTCAAAGCATTTGTTTATTACTGAGGTGACTGCGACAGGACGCCAGTTGTCCAGGCATGTTACCTTGGTCTTTTTTGGTACAGGGACAATGATGGATAATTTGAAGCAGGAGAGCACTCTACACTGGGAGCAGGAGAGATTAAAAATGTCAGTAAACACATCTGATAGTTGTGCTGTGCGCATCCTGAGTACTTGTCCTGGGATGCCGTCCGGTCCCGCAGTCTTGTGACTGTCCAATAGTTGGAAACATCTGTGTACCTCAGCCTCAGGGACGACCAGGTTGCAGGTGGTAGCGGTGGCTTGCCTTCGAGACTGTGAATTAGCGATATCAAACCTAGCGTTAAAGCGATTGAGCTCATCTGGGAGTGAGGCCGTGATGTTGGCGGCACCACTACGTTTGGCTTTGACGTCTGCGATGGTATGCAACCCTCACCACAAGTCATATCTGCTATGCGTTGTGAATGTTGACTGAATCTTGTCCCTGCATTGTTGTTTTGCAGCTTTGATAACTTCGGCAGATCGTAGCTGCTTTTTTTGAGCTACTGCTGATTGCCAGCAGTGTAAGCACTATGTCACACATTAAGTGCTGCTCGCACGGAACTATTGATCCAGGATTTCTGGTTCTGACTGACTTCTAGGGGACAACATTGTCGATGCACTTCCAGATGAAGCACGTAACTCCATCGGTGAACTTGGAGATATCCTCATCATGGAAGACATTCCAGTCAACGTCATCGAAGCAGTCCTACAGCATGGAGGGCAATCGGTCGAACCAATAGTGGACAGTTTTAACTATGGCCGCCTCTTGCTTCAGCTTTTGCCCGTATCTTTGATTTGTCCGCGTCCGCCCGGAACAGGGAGAACCCAGAGGGTTTGATAACGTAGCCCGGTCTCTCCTCCATCAGCCAGGTCTCCACGAAGCACAAAACGTTGCATTCCTTTGTTTCCCGCTGGTAGGAGATTCTGGCTCTCAGTTCACAAAACTTGTTGTCCAGGGGCTGAACATTAGCCAGGAGTATGCTAGGGAGCGGCGGTTGATTTGAACACCGTCTCAAGTCTCACCAGGATGCCGGCCCTTCTCCCTCGCGTCCGGCGCTTCTTCCGAGGTAGTAGTGGTGTAAGAGATGAGTCTCCCATGGATTGTGCAAGCAGGGGCTTCCAGTGTAGGAAACTCAGCATTTACCCATATAGTGAGTAAATGCCGTCATTCCAATGTTCAGAAGGGTCAGTCTATCATATCTGATGTGACTATCAGCTACTTGAGCAGAAAATGCTAAGAAAGTTGTAGGAATTAGTAGCATACCGCAGATTTGGAACAGAGCTCAGAACATGACTGGCGTACACAGCACCATCTTAGAAAGGGTATGGCATGTTCAATAGTGATGGGTTGCAGCTGAGCCCAAGGGTGATCAATATTCTCATGGGCAGGTTTGTTAGAGCCGTTGGGGAGGATTTAAACTAATTTGGCAGGGGGGTGGGAACCGGAGTGAAGGGGTTCAGGATCGGACGGATGGTAAAAAACCAAAGACAGCGTGCAGTCAGACTGTCAGGAAGAACAGGCAGATGATAGGACAAAATTGCAGCCAGCAGGGTGAGTATCAGTGCATTAGGGATGCAGAATCAAAAAGGGCAGCAAATACACCACTCAAAGTGGTAAATCTCAAAGCATGAAGCACAAGAAATAAGGTGGATGATCTTGTTGCACTATTACAGATTGTTAGGTATGATATTGTGGCCATCACTGAATCGTGGCTGCAGTTGGGAGCTGAATGTCCAAGGTTACATGTTGTATCCAACGGACAGGAAAGAAAGGCAGAGGGAGAGGCGTGGCTCTGCTGGTAACGAACGGCACCAAATCAGTAGAAAGATGTGACACAAGATTGGAAGAAGTTGAATCCTTTGTGGGTTGAGTTAAGAAACTGCAAGGGTAAAAGGACCCTGATGGCAGTTATATACAGTTCTCCAACAGCAACTGGGATGTGAACCACAGCTTACAACAGGAAATAGAAAAGGCATGTCAAAAGGGCAATGTTATGACAGACATGGGAGATTTCAACATACACATCGATTGGGAAAATCAGGTTGGTAATGGATCTCAAGAAAATGAGTTTGTTCAATGCCTATGAGATGGCTTTTTAGAGCAGTTTGTCACTGAGCCTACTGGGAAATCAGTTCTACTGGATTGGGTAGGTAATGAATGGGAGGTGATTAGGGAGCTTAAGGTAAAGGAACCTTTAGGAGGCAGTGATCACAATATGACTGAGTTCAACTTGAAATTTGATAGGGAGAAAGTAAAGTTTAACAAAGCAGTATTTCAGTGGAGTAAAGGAAATTACAGTGGCATTAGACGTAAGAGTACATAAGTCACCAGAGAGTTCTGAAAGAGGTAGCATTAGAGATTGTGAAGGCATCTCTCAAAACTCACTGGAATCTGGCATGGTGATAGAGGACTGGAAAATTGCAAATGTCACTCCATTCTTGAAGAAAGGAGGAAGGCAGCAGAATGGAAATTATAGACCAGTTAGCCTGACCTCAGTGGTTGGGAATATATTGGAGCCAATTGTTAAGGATGAGGTTATGGAGTACTTGGTGACATAGGACAAGATAAGACTAGACAGCATGGTTTCCTTAAGGGAAAATCTTGCCTGATGAACTGTTGGAATTCTTTGAGGAGATTACAAGTACGATAAATAAAGGGGATCCAGTGGATGTTGTATTATTTGGATATTCAGAAGGCCTTTGACAAAGTGCCAGACATGAGCTTGCTTACCAAGTTAAGAGCCCATAGTATTACAGGAAAGTTACTTGCATGGTTAGAGCACTGGCTGATTGGTAGCAGGCAGCGAGTGGGAATAAAAGGATCCTTTTCTGGTTGGCTGCCAGTGACTAGTGGTGTTCTGCAGGGATTGGTGTTGGGACAGCTTTTTATGCTGTATATCAATAATTTTGATGATGGCTTTGTTGTCAAGTTTGCAAATGATTCGAAGATTGGCAGAGGAGCAGGTAGTTTTGAGGAAACAGGCTAGGCAAAAAGACTGAGATTAGGAGAATGGACAAGAAAGTGGCAAATGAAATACAATGTTGGAAAATGTATGGTCATGCACTTTGGTGGAAAAAAATAAATGTGCAGACTGTTTTCTAAATCGGGAGAAAATCCAAAAATCTGAGATGCAAAGGGACTCCGGAATCTTCGTGCAGAACAATCTAAAGGTTAACTTGCAGGGACAGTCAGTGGTAAGGAAGGAAAAAGCAATGTTAGCATTCATTTCAAGAGCTCTAAACTGCAAGAGCAGGGATGCTTTACAAGGCACTGGTGAGGCCTTGCGAAGGTGGTGAATTTGTGGTATTTGTTACCACAAGCAGCTGTGGAGGCCCGGTCATTGGATGTACTTAAGGCAGAGCTTGATAGGTTCTTGATTGGACATGGCATCAAATGTTATAGGGAGAAGGCCGGGGAGTGGGGCTAAGAAGGGGGGAAAAAAAGGATCAGCCATGATTGGCCAAATAGCCTAGTTCTGATCCGAAGCACTATGGCCTTATGAATCAGGACTAAACTGTTGTAGGGACTGTGCAGGTTGAACAACTCCACTAGAAGTACAAGACATCAGCACTAACTGCTGTGCCATCGTACATGCTGTCCTTGAGAGACGTGAAAAAATAAAAGACCCATAATAGCCGAGGATTTCAACCACATCAACATTAATTGGGACTGTAGCTGATTAAATGGAAAAGGAGATACAAAGCTACTAAAATAAATTCAAGAGAACCACAACAAAGGCAAGAAAACGGTGGTTCACACCAAATACGTTCTCAATGCAAAAAAGAAGGGGCGAGTTGTGAGGAAGTCAGATAGGGAAACTCCCAAATGTGAATCTCCAAAAAGGATAAGCTTAAGACAAATACTCTAGGCTCTAGAAATGATCAAGTGAACGCAAGTTACAGGGCTACAAGGAATGGTATGGAAGGGATTACTCAGTTGGTATGAACGTACTCGGTTGAAAAGCCGCCTCCAAGTGTTCTACCATGCTCAAAAGTGTAAATATAAAATTAAAATGGAAATCAGAGGGTGCATAAAAGAATAGTTGCAGGTAAAACAAGAAGAGTAGGTCATATTCAAGTCCAAAGCAGTAATCCAGTCAAATTCCTGCGTAGTTCTAAATGAACTGGTGCTACAATGAGAGGATAATGCAGAATTTGTCACTGTGAAAGATTATAATGACAAATGTACAAGAGAAGTGGACGTACCCTGTGGCTTTGATTTTTTTTCAAGTGCATAAATCTCAGCTCCAGATGAAATATATCTCAGTGTCCCACAAGAAGCATAAGAGGAAATAGTTTCTATAATTTTCCAATCCACTTGGCTACTGGCACTGTACCAGAAAACTAGAATACAGCTAATGGAGGATTATCATTTGAATAAGGAGAAAGGGACAAGCCAAGTCATTTTCTCAGTCAGCCCAGTGTCAGTAATGGACAAACTGATGGAATTGAAAAGGAGAGCATAAGCAAGTTTAGAGCAAATTGTTAATTATTGATGGATTTGAGAAAGGAGGTAGAGAGAGACTAACCTTATCCAATTATTTTGATGAGATAACAAAAGAGGTTGATGAGGGCAGAGCTATGATTTTAGCAAAGCGGAGGGCATTGTTCTAGGGTTGCAAGGGAAAGTGGCGAGTTAGACTAAAAACAGGCTCATTGAAACACAGTGAAGAGTATTGGTCAACAGGAACTTTAATAAGCAGAGGACTTCAGAGTAGGATTCTGGAGAGTTTAGTATTACTCCCCTGCTTTATGTAACATGCACTAACAACATGGCCCTTACATTTAAGAAGAATGCTGGTGACCCTAAAATTTTTGATTGGCAAGGACAAGATGGACCAACTAGCCTCCATCCTCATGTGCTATAAACCTTATGATTCAATTTGTAGATTTTAAAATATGGTTGTTCTTTGCTAAATTTAATAATAACTCATTTAGAAAAAAAAAGAATGATGTGTAGCATACCTGTAAAAAAATGTCTAGATTTTTAGTGTACCAGCAATTACACACTTCAAGGAAACCACGATGCTATTAACAATTGTAGTTATCAGGCACTGTCAAAAAGGCCAATACTTAACAAATTACTGCCAGATTAAGGCGATGTCCTGTGTACTTTCAACACTGATGTTACTAATTGAGCAGTTTTGACAGACTAATAAGGATAACCATTTATCCTGAGGTTGTTACCTTATACCTGAAAGTGCAACGCAAGCAAACAAAATATACTCATGTTATGACCAGTTTTATTTCAAAGAAAGCAGTTTTGTTCAGTTTTCTATCTGATCAGTTCTTTATTTTTCCCCAATGTACAGTGATGAGCCAAAAACAGCCTCAAAATGAAATCCTGCTTGATATCATTATCTTACAATCTACTTGCCGTAATCAAAGCATCCAACTGCGAAGATTGTAGTAAAAACGAAAGCTGAAAAATCCTCTCAGAGGTGCTTTCCTACACTAAGCAGCGTTATCATTTATGTTTTTAAGAACCTTTGTAGCAGCCAGGTTTTTTTTAAAATGCTTAGTGCATTCAAACTGAATTAATAGTTATTTGCAGATGACTTGTTCAAGGATATTATCCATACCTGGGCCAAAAACAATTATTTAGAAAGCCACTTAAAGAGGCTGATTGTTCAGTTTCATTTTATGGACCATGAATTGGGCTGGCCTGTAGCAATACAGGGTCACTCTCCATTAAAACATCACTTTAGTGAGACACTTTTGGTGTCTATGCTACGTCTGTGCGACAAGTGGAAAATTAAATTTACAGTTAATTTATGCGCACATTAAACATACATATTTTATACAGCCATTTACTTTAAAGAATTGTTTTGCACTTAGCAAAGAATATTCTACATACTTCAATACATTTCAGTGGTTGAATTTCTACTTTAAGCAAAGAGCAGTTGCTTTAAGGAAATAATATCCTTGTTGTTGCTCTTCTACCCTATTCCCTTTGTGTTACAGGTTTCTGCAAGGCTTTTCCAGTTAACCCGGAATTATTCGATTATATAGTAATCTGCCAAGTGAAAACAAGATTCTAACATTTTGTCAATTAAAACTATGTTTTATGCTACTATTTAATAAGATTACAAGACTATTTTATTGTTATATTCTAAGAATAGCTTATTTTGTGCTCTATCTCTACAAAATTTAGTATAGTAGAAATAGACTGTTTTAGTGCAAATTATTTATTCACACTGCACATACTGTATTGCAGTGAATTTCAACTTGCTTGCCTGTGCCACTTGAGCAAAATGGTCATGTGTTCTGATTTCAAATGCCTGTTAGTGCTTCTAGCACCCCGCCTGATGCAGCAGATTTCAGTGGCCATTCAGGTAGATAAAGCTACAAGGTGAACAATGCGATAGTGGTATGAAAGTGGACTTGAGGTGCAGCGTTAGTCATATCACCAAAGGATGATTCAAACCCCAGGGCTGTTTGGCCTACAGTTGCTATTTTCCTTCCCCCCTCCCCACTTCCAATATCTAGCCATTACGCATGCATTAAAAAACCACCAGGTAATTTTGAGCTGAGAGTTATCCAGATTGATTCTTTGGTATAATGACTTTAAAATCACACGTAGCACATTTAGTGTTGTCGGGACAGCACGTTCTGCACATTTTTTAATCTCACCAGGAGTAATCTGCTAGACCATTTACTCTGGAAAGTAACTTTGTTAATGGATGTACTGAAAGGAGATGCAATCACAATTTGGAAAGCATTTCACTTTAGCTACATGAGGAATGACACCATCATCAGCTGTGCTTGATTTACTAAAGCCCAGGCTAAATATAGCTACATGGTATACTTGACACTTCGCACTTCTTCATCCTCAAAGGTGAAAAATGCCTGGTTTCCAAACCACAAAATCTTGACTACACCATAAATCCTGATATACTTGTTACGAAATTTATACATAGCAACTAAAGGATATGGACAAGAGAACTATCATTGATCTCACAAAGCACATACAGCATAGATAGCGGCTACTCAGACAAACTGGTCTACATCAATGATTATCAAAAGGAGGTTGCCCTCTCCCTACAGCATGGCAAATTCTTTCTGATCAGATACATATCCAGCTTTGTTTTGAATATTACAATGGAATTGTCTGCTCTCCTACCCTTCAGTGCATTCCAGACCCTAACCACTTGATGTGTAAAGATGCATTTTCCCCATGTTACTCAAAATTTTGCCTCCTACAAATTTAGAAAATGAATGCCATTCAAATTAAGAAAAGCACTGCACCCAATGGAACTCAACCCTCCCAACTTCTACCCAAGAAAATCAGTGTCCTATTACAGCGTCCTGTTACTCAGCTATTTTTTTTCCCATGCTCCTCTCACCTCTTTGGATTCATTCTTGATGATGAGGCATCTTATTAAATGCCATTTATACCGCATATCTTTACACTTGTGTACTGATAAATAACAATAAACAATCTTGAATCTTGAACTGCATTCCCCTTCTTAATACGTCAAAAAGTCAAATTAGATACAACTTTGCTCTTAAACAAGTCTATTTTGAATTTTCTTCATCATTTCACACTTGTCCAAGTGATTTCTAACTCTGGACACAATTGTGACAGCTGAAGGGTCTATTTTTCCTACTCATCCACAACATTCAAAACCAATGGCACAGGTTTTAAGTACAGAATAGATTGAATGAAGTATTTTTGCAGTGGATGGTGGTAGGGGTCTGGAACACACTGCTTGCCAAACAGAAGACCTCATCACATGTAAATGTGTACTTGAGAAACCATAACCTGCAGGGTTATGGACCAACAACAGCAAGACAGAATTAGGCCGGAGAGTAGCATCAACCAACATAGACAAGACTGGCTGATCAGCCTCCTTCTGTATCATAAGTTGACGATGATTCCACAAACAGGGAAATCCTTCCATGGTCTTCTGTCTCTTTCACCAATCAACTTTCCAGCTCTTTACTTCATCATTCCCCCTTCAGGTTTCACATATCACCTTATGTTTCTCTCTCCCCTCCCCCCACCTTTTAAATCTCCTTAGACGCTGCCTCCTGTTGAGCTCCTCCAGCATTTTGTATGTGTTGCAGGGAAATTCTCCATTTCTGATGTGCAAACAATGCAGTACACTGTGGTGTGGTGCAGTTTTCCACTGTTACAAGTTATCACTGGCACATATTTTTTTAATAAAACACCCGGCCCCATGTCCTTTTATGTGCCCAGTGCCATCAGTCATTACGTGTCTCAACACATCAATTATGTAATTGACTGACAAGTGCAACTGTGAGGAGCTCCTACAGAGGACCGGAACCATCACGGAAATAAGGTTAACTTTGCCTCCTGCACTTCCACAGAATGAAGACTTCCATGACTTTCCTCTTCTGTTAGTACCTCATTGCTTAGGACTGTTTGCAACAGGCTGCAGGACCAAACAGAGTTGGCCTGATTATGCTGCTTTTGAGATTAATTATACATATAGTATTCAGTCCTTCAGAATGCATATCGTTTCCAGCTTACCACCTCTTTCATGTAGAACAAAACTAGAATGCTTTTTCACTTATGACTGAAAAAAGTCAGATCATCTGGCTAGTTCATGGTAAAATGTTGATAGATTGAGGATGTGACTGGCCACGAGCTTAGATTCTGGTAAAATACGTTTGTGCAGATGGCATTGTGTCTTAAAAGATGACCAACTTGTAACTACCAGATCCATTTGGAATCTGTACTATTTACCAAAGCAGTAGTACCATATAACCTTTTGTGAAGACAGAACTTAGTCTCCATTTGGATCATATGCTGATTACTCCTGCCATAATGTTCATGAATGCCCATAAGAGGAAAAAAACAGTGAAGGTTGAAATAAAACCCCACTTGTCAATCTGCTTGTTACTCTTCTGGGGCCAGAGGGTGACTTCTTCGAGCTCATCTGCGAAACAGCTTAATTCCTCTCTTTAATGTCTTTTCTTCTCCTTTTCAAGGTGGCTGGGGCCCAGTGATCTACAGCTGCACTCAAACTGTGGTCTTTCAGTTTTCGATAGTTCCAGGAGCAGCCTGGAAGACGGTGCCATCCCTGTCGACTCCATTCCTCTCTGGTGTTGCCAGCTGAAGTGTTGTGGGAGATCAGAACGTCGAGACAGCGGGTGTGGCTGCTGCAGGCCTCTGCACTTGAGCAATGGATCACACTCTCTCTCCTCGATGGAGGTGGGGGATGGGGGGAGAAGAGTCTCCTAGTTCTCTAATCAGGTGAGCTCAACCAGGAGCCATTTCAGACTGTAACATCAAAACAACAATCTGTTCATCTCCCCTCTTGCTGTGGAAGGGTGACAACTCTCTCACCCTTGTTACTGAGAGAGCACCTGTGGCATGTCAAAAATAGTTTTTGTTGCAGATCATGGCCTCTCTTTGGGGGCTTGCTTGGTGGGTAGCAAGCACTGATGTTTCCTGCTGGAGGGGGATGGGGTTGGGTTGATATTTTGATGCTGCTTGTGTGTGTATGGGGGGTGCTTGGGGTTCTAACATTTTCCTGTCATTCATTCTTTGGGGTGCTTTTCGTCTTTTCTTGGATGAATGTGAAGAGTACACATTTCAGGTTATGGACTGTATACATTCCCTGATATTAAACTGAACCATTGAAACCAAACAGAAAGATATCTTTACTTATCACTAAAACAAGGGAATGAACAAAGATATTTGCCACCTATGTCAACCTGAAGCTTTGAGACTGCAAAGTTCACAGTCAATACCGCAGATTCCTGGGATTATTCCCACCTGACAATAAATTACTGTGCATCCAATTTCAGTCACTATCCTGGCATTGAGATAAACACATCTGGAGGGACATTGATGAGTTGTGAGTCTGTGATTACGACGGGCAGTTTGATGCATGACTCAGCTGGGTGACAACATTATCTGCCTTAAGCTCCAGCAGACAGATATGACTGAGGCATTTCTTGCAGGCTTTGCTTTTGCCATCCTCGTTTGAATAAACAGTCCTGGTTTATTTTTATTTGCAGCAGTTAATGAACCAGATGCCTTTGAAAAAAAGGTGTGACAGCATCATCGAAGCATTAATAATTTAATGAACAAAACTCAAATTCTAAAGCTGCTTTAATAGGATTTGAACTTGCAATCATCAAATTATTAGCCCAAAACATTGAATTCAGAAGTCCAATATTTCATCATAACTATTCTTAAAAAATCAAAATAGAGTCACAGATTTGTACATCACTCTGTTCATGCTAAACATTTTGGCCATCTAGAATAATGCCATTTGCCTGCATTCGTACATTTGCCTGTATCCTTCAAGATTCAAGATTCAAAAAACTTTATTATCATTCTAACCGTACATCAGCTCTGCAGGGCAGAATGAGACAGCGTTTCCCAGGAGCAGTGCAATCATAACATAACAAACGCAACACTAAATAATAAACATAACAATAAATAGTAAAACACAACAGCCACATGTCAGTTAAAATCAAGTTATAAGTGTCCAGTGCAAGTTAAAAGTGTCCATAGCAGAGTCAGGTAGAGCAGCTATTTAGCAGTCTGACTGCCTGTGGGAGGAAGCTGTTTAGTAGCCTTGTGGTTTTAGTTTTAATGCTCCTGTAACATTTGCCTGATGGCAGAATAACAAACAGTTCATGGAGAGGGTGTGAGGGGTCTTTAATGATGTACCGTGTCTTCTGGAGGCATCCACTCTGAAAGACGTCTTGGATACAAGGTAGGGAGACCCCAATAACCTTCTCTGCTCCCCTAACCACCCTCTGCAAGGCTTTTTTGTCGACAGCACTGCAGCTGGAGTACCAGGTTGTGATGCTAAAGGTCAGCACACTCTCAACCATGCCTCTGTAGAATGTAGTTAAGATGTTAGTGGGGAGTGATGCTTGTTTAAGCTTCCTCAGAAAGTGCAATCTCTGCTGGGCCCGTTTCACAATCCCAGTGGTGTTCCTGGACCAGGTGAGATTGTCCGAGATCTGCACCCCAAGGAACTTGATGTTTTCCACTCTCTCCACTGTGGAGCCACTGATGCTGAGGGGTGTGTGCTCAGGCTGAGACCGTCTGAAATCGACGATCATCTCCTTGGTTTTGGTGACATTAAGCATCAAGTTGTTATCACTGCACCAGCTCTCTAGGTGTTTGACCTCCTCCCTGTACAATGCTTCATCATATTTTCATCATCATAATTTACCTATTCAAGTGTTTCTCTAAATGCCTCAAAATTACAATATTATCTCCTCTATGGGTAAAATTATCTCCTATTTTCAACTCCAGTTTCACCCAAAGGTGGCCATTGGCATTCATGGCTCCTTGGGCTCAGATCCATTAGCTATCAACTTCAAAATCCAAGGAGATACAAGCCCAAGAAACCAGCCAATTACAAAACTACACTTCTATGTTCAGAAAATGTTCACAAGAAATCCAAACAACAAGTAACATTTACATATGGAAAACATGCACTAACATTGAAAGAGAATCTAATGTTAAAAACAGTGCAGAATTTACAGTACTTTGAAACAATGCAATGACACATACATTAAACTTGTGGAAGAGAGTTGGGTTGAAAGATAACAGAACAAACCTCTGACTGTATCCTCATCACAGGTGGAAAGCAAAACACGGATAAAAACAAAAATATGGATTTTTCAAAAAAATAACTACTTGTAGCTGGAATGTGATGCTTTTTCATTTAGCCAGCTTGCAAAGTTGAGAAGAATTTGCAAGTCAAAAGCAGTATGTTGAAGGTAAACAGCAGGAAGTAGTAGCAGGAAGAGATAAAACAGCTATAATATAAACCCTCAACAACTCAGGGGCAGCAAAGTCAACGTCTGATCAAGCACTATTAAAACTTGAACAAAACTTAGAAATTGACACAGAGGAAAGCAGCAATGTTTGAAAGTAACAGGACAAAAATGGATTAAGCTGATCCATTCTCAGAACTTCATCTTCTCAGAACTATCAGCTGACGTCAAACCTCGTTCCACCAGAGGCCTTTCATTACCCCAAGTTTAAATAAAGATTGTTGGGATATTTCTGTGCCAATACTGCAATGACAGTGAAACTGTTGATTGCTCCACTCTTGCAAACTACCAGATCCTCATTTGTTCTCCCCTTTGTAGTTCCCCATCTCATTCATGAAATGCTATTTCCTTGCAGCTAACCAAATCTAGTCCAAACTAACTTCACAAATTAGCACAAAATATTTTAGTATTATTATCATCCTGTTCCCAAACCATTAGTAACACTCCTTATAAATAAAATTCTTAAACTTCTCACTCTCCAAATTTTGTTCTACCTCAAACATATATCCTTCAAGAAGACCACAACCTTGTTGTGGTTTGGAGGCTTGTGTTGGCTGGAGTCAGGGCTTTATGCTTTGGCTCTTGGTAGGGTCACCCATGCCAAACGGGTCAAAGGGTAGAGGTCAGACTAAGAGTGGTCCACCGGTCCTCCAGGTTCGGGGGGGGGGGGGGGGTTCAGATCAGGGCTAATAACCCTGAATGATAAAACAAAATTGTTAATTAAAAAGCAACAAAGAATCCTTCGACATCTGAGGGCGATGGTATTCCTAAGTCTCTACCTGGAACTTGCATGACTACCATGAGCTACTGACATGATGAAGGAAGCTCTCAATACTGCCAGCGAAGGAGGACCTTCATTGCTGCCCTAAACACCAGCAGCGTAATGGGCAGTAGGAAGACAAATCCATACATTCTCATCATGCTCCTATGAGCCTGCATTAATTCCATACCCCTCTCCTTGGTAGGGTCAATTTACTGTCCAGATACCCTCCCAAATGTTGTTATTATTTGTACCTCCACCACCTCCTCTGGCAGATCATTCCAGATACTCCTTGTGTAAAACGTTTACCACTCAGATCCCCTTTTAAACTCCCTTTCGTTCAAATTAAACCTATCCCTTTATTATCAGACACAAATACCATACCAAACAGATTGCGTTATCTACCCATCTCTGCCTCTCATAATTATCATATTAGTGCTCTTGAGAAGATAGACACATCCTATCCAATCTTCTTTATATGTTAATCCTTTCAATCATGAAGCATCGTTAAGAGTTTTTTTTCTGCACCTTCTCTAGCTTATCAACATCTTTCCTATCGTGTGGCAACCAGAACCTTGGGGTCTGCTGGAATCGATTCCTCCTCAAACCCTCCCAAGCAGACCACAGAAGGGACCTGAAATTCCTGAGGACTCCATATGCTGCTAGTTATTGTCCATTTCCACCATGGACTGCCAATTGTGGTCAGTCATACTGAACTTAAGACTCGGTCCTTCAGTATACTTTTCATTTTGAAGGCAAAGTCCCAAACACCTTGGAGGCTTTGGCAAATTGCAGAACTCTTGTTCATCCTCATATATGGCACGGGAATCTCACCCTGCAACATTCCCCTTTTACCTCATTGGGTTGTTGGACTGTACTCATAAAGTTGTATAATGGACTCACGGTAGTATGTGGGCCTACTCATTTCCTATTCTATCATCTGCTTGAGAGCCTGCCCATCTTACAAATTAACAGGGGTTCCCAGCCTTCATGAGATTCCAGTGGGTGTTGGCGTGCCTGCCGTTTAAATTATGCAATTTATCTCTTGCTCTACATGGCCTCCCCACTCACTTAGAGTTTGTCTCAGATTATCCTTTTATGCCTTTGCACTTCCTGACCTTATGCTCCATTTATCACATTCCCTTTGCTGTCTTCAGTTCCTTCAGGCAACCTCTGCTACATCAAAATACCAAAGACATTCAAATTAGAATGCCTCTTCTAATCCCCTTATTAACAGATTAATTGCTGCAAATTTTCTGCAATCCTGTTTATGAAATATTGTTGTACAAAAGCAGCACCAATTACCAAAATTCCTCACCACTCCAGGCCATGCTCTTTCCTCGCTGCTGCTAACAGGCAAAAGGTACAGGAGCATCAGGACTCGTACCACCAGGTTCGAGATCAGTTACTACCCCTCAGCCATCAGGCTCTTGAACAAAAGGGGATAGCAACTCCATCTAAGGACTCTGTTATATTGTTATTTCATGCTCATTATTCATTGCTATTTATTTATATCTGCATTTGCAGTTTCTTTACTGTTAACAGTATCTGATATTTACAGTTACTGTTCTGTAGATTTGCTGAGTATGCCCACAGAAAAAGAATCTCAGGGTTATATGTGATGACATATACAGTATGTACTCTGATGATAACTTTTACTTTGAACTTGGAACAATCCTCCCTTCTCCACTTGTCATTTGTTTAGTCAATCACAGTCTGTTGATCCAATACAGCAACTCTGATCTCCTGTTTCTTCTACCTCAGCCCCAGCCACCTGGGAAGCTCTCATCACCTTGTTTGTAATCTATACAGAAATCAGTTTACGTGATTTAGCAGTGCTTTTAATCAGTATTTGTCTTGAGACATGAAACACTATTACATTTACCACATTCTTAAAGAACTGTTCTTCTGAACCATCCTTCTGATGCTCTGGAAGTCCAATATTGTGATTTATAAGACAGGTGGCTAGGACTCTGTAACTAGCTAACTTCTGTGTGATCGTATGTTCTATAAACACCATCAGTTTCATCGCTATTACAAATCACAAATGTGTTCAATTACAGCTTCTTTACTTATCTGGTAGATGTGTCATGTAATAAAACTGCAACTGGTCTGGGCCACATAACTCTGAGTATCAATGTTCATACCCCCCACCTGATCCTCAATCTGCCAGTATGACCATTTGATCTGCTAGCTTTGCCAAGTTCGCCTTATTAACCAGCTACCTGTGCCATATTTCTTTTGCTATCTTGAAACGTAAGACTCAGCTGCAGGACTACTGTGACCAGTTTATCTTTTACTCATGGCCAAGTTTAGCAGTCCACTATTCCCTTGTGAATTATACATTTCCTTCAAGCAGATTCCACAATGCGACTCGTGGACAAGTTTATCAGTCCACTATTCCCTCATGAATTATAAATTTCCTTCAAGCATATTCCACAATGCTTTCCAACTGTATTTTTCACCTAGCACTCCAGGGGGTTCTGGAGGATAATTTCACACAGGTAAGAGCCCCATTATCAATGAAGTTTCGCGGCATCCAGCAAAACGTGGACAAGGAAACCAACTAAATACAACCTATCGTTCTTATAACTCGTGAATTTCTGATCATTCACGTTGAAGATTTGAGAGAGGCGTAGAAGATGATTTGAGGCAAAGATAGAGTGGACAGCCACTGGCTTCCTCCAGGGGTGGGAAAGGCTAATACGAGGGGGCATAATTTTAAAGTGACTGGAGGAAAGAGGAGGGATGTCGGAGGAAAGTGTTTTGCACAGAGAACAGTGAGTGTATGGAATATATTGGCAAGGGTGCTGGAAAAGGCAGCTACATCAGGGGAATTTTGTTAAGCACACAGATAATAGGAGAACAGTGGGCTATGTGAAAGCAGGTGTACTAAGGTGCGGCACCTGTTTAGCCCCACCGACCGGGGTCATGTGAAGCCCACGACAGCAGGTGGTGGATGGTCATTTGTGCAGTTGGTGCATATTACAAGTCCTGGTTACGTGACCACTGATGCCAGACAGACAATCTCTGAAGAGTATTGATAATGGCTGGGGTCACCCGTCATGTAAAGACATTATCCAGAAGAAGGCAATGGCAAATCACTTCTGTAGAAGAATTTGCCAAGTATAACCATGGTCATAAGACCATAATCACCCACGTCATACGACACGGTACATAATCATGATGATGTGGCAGGGAAGACCATAAGATTACAGAGGAGATTTACCAGGATGCTGCCTGGTTTAGAGAATATGCATTATGATCAGAGATTAAGGGAGCTAGGGCTTTACTCTTTGGAGAGAAGGAGGATGAGAGGAGACATGATAGAGGTATACAAGATATTGAGAGGAATAGATAGAGTGGACAGCCAGCGCCTCTTCCCCAGGGCACCACTGCTCAATACAAGAGGACATGGCTTTAAGGTAAGGGGTGGGAAGTTCAAGGGGGATATTAGAGGAAGGTTTTTTACTCAGAGAGTGGTTGATGCGTGGAATGCACTGCCTGAGTCAGTGGTGGAGGCAGATACACTAGTGACGTTTAAGAGACTACTAGACAGATATATGGAGGAATTTAAGGTGGGGGTTATCTGGGAGGCAGGGTTTAAGGGTCGGCACAACATTGTGGGCCGAAGGGCCTGTACTGTGCTGTACTATTCTATGTTCTATGCAGGAGCAGAATTAGGCCATTTGGCCCACTGAGTCTGCTCTGCCATTTTATCATGGCTGATCCATTTTCCTTCTCAGCCCCAATCTCCTTTCTTCTCCCCATATCCCTTCATGCCCTGACTAATAAACTATCTATCAACCTCTGACTTAAATATACCCAATGACTTGGCCTCCACAGCTGCCTATGGCAACAAGTTCTATTGATTCACCACCCTCTGGCTAAAGAAATTCCTCCTCATCTCCATTCTAAAAGGATGTGCCTCTATTCTGAGATTGTGTCCTCGGTCTTAGACTTGCCCATTGTAGGAAACATCCTCTCCACATCCACTCTATCACGACCTCTCACCATACGATGGGTTTCAATGAGGTCACCCCTCATTCTTCTGAATTCCAGTGAGTAAAGGCTCAGAGCCATTAAGCACTCTTCATCTGCAAGCCTTTCAATCCCAGAATCATTTTCATGAACCTCCTTTGAACCCTCTGCAATGTCAGCACATCTTTGCTTAGATAAGGAATCCAAGACTGCTCACGATACTCTGTGACACCTCACCAGCACTTTCTAAAGCCTCAATATTTCATCCTTGCTTTTATATTCTAGTCCTCTTGAAATGAATGCTAACATCACATTTACTTTCCTCACCACCAACTCAACCTGGAAAAGAAACTTTAGGGAATTCCTTCCCAAGCCCATTCGTACCTCAGATTTTTGAATTTTCTACCCATTTAGAAAATAGTCTACCCTTTTATTTATTCTACCACAGTGCATGACCATACATTTCCTGACATTGTCTTCCATTTGCCACTTCTTTGCCCATTCTCCTAATCCTTCTGTAGCCTCTCCACTTCTTCAACACTACCTTCTCTTCCACCTGTCTTCGTATCGTCTGCAAACTTGGCCACAAAGCCATCAATTCCATCATCCAAGTCATTGACATATAACAGAAAAAGAAGCAGATCCAACACAGACCCTGTGGAATGTCACTGGTCACCTGCAGCCAGACAAAAAAGGCTCCTTTCATTCCCACTCTTTTTCCTCCTGCCAATCAGCAATGCTTTATCTATGCCAGCATCTTTCCTGTAATTACCTGCTGAACCGTGTCTACGCCCACCTGGACAAGCCAGCGAGCACTGTGAGGGTCATGTTTTTTGACTTCTCCAGTGCGTTCAACACCATCCGCCCTGCTCTGCTGGGGGACAAGCTGACAGCGATGCAGGTGGATGCTTTCCTGGTGTCATGGATTCTTGATTACCTGACTGGCAGACCACAGTACGTGTGCTTGCAACACTGTGTGTCCGACAGAGTGATCAGCAGCACTGGGGCTCCACAAGGGACTGTCTTGTCTCCCTTTCTCTTCACCATTTACACCTCCGACTTTAACTACTGCACAGAGTCTTGTCATCTTCAGAAATTTTCTGATGACTCCGCCATAGTTGGATGCATCAGCAAGGGAGATGAGGCTGAGTACAGGGCTACAGTAGGAAACTTTGTCACGTGGTGTGAGCAGAATTATCTGCAGCTTAATGTGAAAGAGACTAAGGAGCTGGTGGTAGACCTGAGGAGAGCTAAGGCACCCATGACCCTTGTTTCCATCCAGGGGGTCAGTGTGGACATGGTGGAGGATTACAAATACCTGGGGATACGAATTGACAATAAACTGGACTGGTCAAAGAACACTGAGGCTGTCTACAAGAAGGGTCAGAGCCGTCTCTATTTCCTGAGGAGACTGAAGTCCTTTAACATCTGTCGGACGATGCTGAGGATGTTCTATGAGTTTGTGGTGGCCAGTGCCATCATGTTTGCTGTTGTGTGCTGGGGCAGCAGGCTAAGGGTAACAGACACCAACAGAATCAACAAACTCATTCGTAAGGCCAGTGATGTTGTGGGGATGGAACTGGACTCTCTGACGGTGGTGTCTGAAAAGAGGATGCTGTCCAAGTTGCATGCCATCTTGGATAATGTCTCCCATCCGCTACATAATGGACTGGTTGGGCACAGGAGTACATTCAGCCAGAGACTCATTCCACCGAGATGCAACGCAGAGCGTCATAGGAAGTCATTCCTGCCTGTGGCCATCAAACTTTACAACTCCTCCCTTGGAGGATCAGACACCCTGAGCCAATAGGCTGGTCCTGGACTTATTTCCTGGCATAATTTACATATTACTATTTAATTATTTATGGTGCAACTGTAAAGAAAACCAATTTCCCCAGGGATCAATAAAGTATGACTATGACTATAATTCCACACACTTGTTAAGCAGCCTCATGCGTGGACCCTTGTCAAAGGTCTTCTGAAAATTCAAGCACATGACATCCACCGATTCTACTTTGTCCTTTCCTTGTTATTTCTTTAAAGAATTTCAACAGATTTGTCAGGCAGGACTTTCCATTAAGAAAACCATGCTGACTAAGGTCTGTTTTATCTTGTGCCTCCAAATACCCCAAAACCATCTCCTTAACAATCTACTCCAACATATTCCCAACCACTAAGGTCAAACTGACTGGTCAATAGTTTTCTTTCTTCTGTCTCTCTTCCTTCTTGAAGAGTGGAGTGACATTTGCCTTTAATTGTATTGTTAAAACAACTATCATGCTGCACCCCTTATGGAGACCTGAGACCTGTGCACACACGGAAGAGATCCAGCTTCATATCGTGAGGCACTATCATCATGTAAATGAGTTAAATTTTACACAGATGCACCTGCTCAAAACTAATCATCTCCACGTTGCAGCATGGGCTACCAGCCAAACCATACATTACAATCCGTAACCTCATGCACTTCACCAGTTCCTTTTTATTATTGCAAGAAAACAATCCTGGTTGAAGGACGTGTGCAGAATGCAATACAACACTTGATCATGCACAATTTCATCACTGTGGCACCTCTTGCAACATTCCATTATGAAAGACAGTAGTTAATTAAACATCCAGTTGAAAGCAGCAGCCTCCATGATGCTATCCCCTATGGCTGAGTGGCAAATGCTGAAGCATTTATAGCCAGATTCAGTTAGCAGTGCTTAGCAGATGATCTATTTCTGCTTTGATGCTCCCAAAATCTCAGCAGTCAGTTTTAGTCAATTTGATTCATTTTACACAATATGAAGCAATGGTTGATAGCCCTGGATACAGCAATATCCGTGGGACCAATAATCCTGGCTGCAGTGCTGAAAGGTTGCTTCTGAACTAGTAATGCCTCAAGGCTAACTGTTCTGATCGACTTACAACACTAGCATCTACCCTATGCTGTGGAAACACAACCCAGTTACGTCAAGGGCACTAAGCTGAGAACTCCAAATGTGCTATTTACTGCCCAGTCTCATCTCATCTTGGTCTTCAAAAGGATCATTGGCAGTTTTATAAAATTGCGCTAAAACCTCCATGATGCCATCATGGCGTCAACAAAAACCTTTCTTCAAGCTTAGATTTCACCTTCACCACTTGGCAGTAAACCTCACTGCAGACTCTGTCCAAAACCAACCAAGTAACGTGGATTCCAAAAACAAGTGGAGGTGAAGGTACCTGGCTTTGACATCAAGGCATTTACTTAACTGTGGCAGCAAGACATCCTCATAGAAATGAAGTCAATGCAAGTGATGATGCTGTAGCCTCTGCACTCTACTCTGTCCTGCCCCAGCTGGAAAAAGGAGTCTCATGTGCCTGGATGTTGTTTATTGACTTTAGCTCGGTGTTCAATACAATCATTTCTCTGTTGCTGGAGGGTCAAGTGTCCTCAGGCCCCCTCTCTGTAAATGCATCCTGGACTTCTCAGCAGAAAGGCCAGAGCGAGTCCATGTAGAAAGAAACATCTCGCTGAGCACCGGCGCTCCCCAGGGTTGCATGCTGCCCGCTGCTGTCCACACTGCAGACACTTGGCTGCACTGCTAGATCCAGTTCAAACCTAATCACGAAGTTTGCAGATGACACAACAGTGGCTGGCCTCATCAACAGTGATGAGAGGAGGTAGAGGGGCTGGTCCAAGAACAACTTGAGTCTCAATTTGCACAAGACCAAAGAGGTAATTGTGGACTTTAGGAAGGTGCAGGCTGACTACTCCTAACTGCACCTACATGGCTCCTCCGTGAGGAGAACTAGGAGCACCAAGTTACTGGTAGTGCACATAACAGACAATCTCACCTGGTTCCTCAACACCACCTCTTTGGTCAAGAAAGCACAGCATCGTCTCCACTTCCCAACATGAGATTGAGGTTGAGTGAGGCTCCCCCCCCCCATCCCCATTTTAACCAATTTTTACAGAAGCACCATTGAGAGTGTGCTCAGCAGCTGAATCGGGAATTGCAAGGCATCTGACCACAAGTCCCTACGAAGGATTGTCAGGACTACTGAAAGGATCATCTTCCAGTCAATAGAGATAGTTATCAAGAGCACTGAGTACGCAGGCTCTTAGCATTGTCAATGAGCCCTCCCATCTATCCAACAATCTCTCTGACCTCCTACCACCAGGCAGGAGATACCGCAGTATTAGGACAAGAAGTGTTAAGGTGGGAAACAGCTCTTTCTCCAGGCCAAGAGACGAGTGAATTCCCTGCCACCATCCAGGTCTCAACATGCATGAAGCATCAGTAGCCTTACACTGCTTACTTTTTAAACTTGCTTCGTATATGCATCTTATACTAATTTATTTGTGCTAATATCATTGATGTGTTATGTGTGTAAGTTATATGTACTGTTATGTGCACCTTGCTCTGGAGGAACCGGTTTCATTTGGCGGTATACGTGTGTGTGGTTGAATGACAGAACACTGAACTTGAACGAGCAGATTCAAAAGTTAAGCAGTCAAGACTTCAATGGAAAAGAGTCAAAGAATCTGGTTTGCGAATCTCATGAATGACACGAGAGTATTGAAGGAGAAAGGACAGAATCCAGGCAGAGCTTGTAATTTTCTGGTTGAAAAAAAAGAGATTTAACTTGAAGAGCAATGGAAGTAGGTGAAAGCACTACAGCCAACTTATTGTTTACTTCTAATTTAATCAACAGAAAATCCTCTAACTTAGGTTTGCTACTGACAAGGATTGACCGACTGTTTCAAAGCCATCCAGGAATTTTATTCAGGATGCTGACTGGACTGAAGGGCCTGAATTATAAGAGGAGATTGGCCATGATGGATCATTACTCCTTGGAGCATAAGGGAATGGAAAATAGAAGAAGCTTATACAATCACAAAGGGTATATATAAGGTGGGCAGTCACAGCCTTTTCCGCAGGGACAGGGTGTCCAAAACTAGAGGGCACAAGACACAAGATAAGAAGAGAAAGGTTTTAAAGAGACCTGAGAAGTAACTTCTTTACACAGAGGGCAGAGAGTACCTGAAATGAGCTGCCACAGAAAATGGTCGAAGTGGGTACATTTGCAACATTTAAGAGGCATTTGGAGAGGTACACGGAGGGTTATGGACTAAACTTTGGCAACTGGGATTAGCAGAGAGGATGCTGTGGTTAACATAGACCATATGGGCCAATCGGCCTGTTTCAATACAGTATTACTCTACGAAAGAATAAAATTTACATCATTTTGTTCAAAAGCATTTTTTACTCATGAAATACTTTCAACTACATAATATGTGACTGTATCAAAGACTGTGGAATTATTTATAAGCCTTTTCAAAATGAATAAATATTACATCTGGAACAAGAAACAGTTTAACATTCGATATTATTACGTGTTTGAGCATGCAACAATACAGAGCTTGACTCAGAATTACATTTCTCTCATCTTCCGAATGCCATAATTTCTGTACCTCCCAGACAAATATAAATCAAACAAGGTTACTGGTGTAAATTTCTCTTTCCATGGATATCCAGTAACTTCCCAAATATTTATAGCATATTTTAAACTTCACTTTTGTATAATTATACTAAAGCATTTAAAACCTGATTCTCAGATTCCTATTTCCTGCAAAGTAATTTTAAGTTGAGAGCACAGAAATCTCAATACATGCTGTGACAATCCTGCATACATTTATTCTTCAATGAACTTCTAAAATTTCTTTCCTACCTGAAATTTGGTGCCGAGGCCCATTCCAATGCCAGACAGGCTAGATCCACAGCAGCATAGACCAACAGAAAAATGATGGTCACTATCCCAGCAATAGTATTCAGTTTTCCAGTAAACAACACAAGCTGTCAAAGCAAAATATGTATGTTTTAACACCATGATGAGCATTCACTTATTCTGACACCATGGACTCAAATAAAAAAAAACAGATGACAATGCTTTCCAAAGCTTTCCCTTCTAAAATGGTAGAGACAATTTGCCTTTGGCAATATTCAAGAAGATATTTTAAAAAGGTCAAGAATTCTTCCCTCAGTTGCTGTAATCGTAATGACACACCATCTGCCAAAGGGCAGATATTAATGTGAGTAAATGAGTACTGCTGTAAGTTATCGTATATTGTACAAATACATCATTTGCTACAAATGAGATGCTCGATGATGGTGATGTTTAAGTTATATTTATCAACAAAGAAGTGGCGTTTTTAAAATACATATTAAAACCAATGACCATAGGCAGAGACACACAAAGCAGTACCAACATTCCTCACCAATTCACTCGTACCGCTTTATTATTGTCAAATATATCAAGATACAGTGAAAAGCTTGTCTTGCATACTTTTCAGAAGTGTCAAATCAGAACATGATGCATTGAGGTAAAACAAGGTAAAACCTTAACATTGTAGAATATAGTGTAAAACCTCCAAAGATTGCAGTGCAGACAAACTATAAAGTGGTAGATCATAACGAAGCAGATTGTGAGGTCAAGAGTGCATTTTCTCAATAAGAGGTCCATTCAAGACTCTGATAACAGCGGGACAGAAGCTACCCTGGAGCTTGATGGTACATGCTTGTATCTTTTGTATTACTGCCAATCTATTTTGCCACAAAATTCTGACTTGAAAAAACTTCACATTTCATTTTCTCTGAGCAACCCTTTACCAGTAATGAATACACTTGGCATCAGATAGTTCCAAATTCTTCCCACTTTTCCTTTTTCTAATCTTTTTTTAACTTCCATTTGTGAACATCTTAAATGTTTGCATTTCTGTTGATAAATACTCAATCGTTTGCAATAATTAGTGAGTTAATTTCAGGTCATCAGATGATCCCTTGGCCTTTACAGCTCGATTTAGAAAAGTCCCAATGTACAAAGTTATAAAGAGTCCATTTTTGATAATTTCATCAGTTGTATCAGCACTGCTCATTTTCGGTTTTACTGTGGAGTGTATTGACATTGCACACAGTATTTCAACTGTTTCTAATTCAGGTACAGCTCTAATACTAATATTAATTTAACATGAAAAAAGTCAAATGTTAATATCAGGAGTCAGTAAGAAGAGGCTTGATTCAAACAAAAGCTCTTTATTCTCAATGGGTTACACAAATCAAAAAAAATATTGTTAATACTTTAACATCAAAGTAAACCTCAGAACATTTATGGCTGCTCCAGTCATGCAGTGGATGAAGCCAGTCTGCAACCCTGACAAGCACTACAACAGCGTGGAGGTAGCGAATGATAAGCAGACTAGGAAAACATTACAAACACAATGGACCCTAAACAAACCCTCAGCACATTTAGGGAAAATAAAGCTGAGAAAGAGAAAAAACAATCAGTGTTCTTTCTTGAACAGAATCACTAGAATGGCTTCCACACTAGGAGTATTATGGGTGAGGAGGATGAACTTGGAGCCTGGAACAATACATGGAGTTGTGGTGTTGACATTACAGAGACCTGGTTGTGTGAGGGACAAGACAGCAGCTCAGCTCAGCATTGCTGGATTTTGTTGTTTTAGATTTTGATGGGGATGAGGGGGCAGTGTAAAAGAGGTGGAGGGGTTGCACTATTGCTAAGGGAATATGTCACAGCAGTACTCAGTGGAGGGAATTTGGGAGGAGCTCAAAGACAAGAAAGGTAAAATTATACTTTATACTTTATTGTTGCCAAACAATTGATACTAGAACGTAAATCATCACAGCGATATTTGATTCCCGCCCCCTAGATTACAAATCGATAGAAAGTATTAAAAATTTAAATTATAAATCATAAATAGAAAATAGAAAATGGCAAGTAAGGTAGTGCAAAAAAACCGAGAGGCAGGTCCGGATATTTGGAGGGTACGGCCCAGCTCCAGGTCAGGATCCATTCAGCAGTCTTATCACAGTTGGAAAGAAGCCGTTCCCAAATCTGGCCGTACGAGTCTTCAAGCTCCTGAGCCTTCTCCCTGAGGGAAGAGGGACGAAAAGTGTGTTGGCTGGGTGGGTCGTGTCCTTGATTATCCTGGCAGCACTGCTGCAACAGCGTGCGGT
The DNA here is from genome assembly GCF_030028105.1 of Mobula birostris. Classification (NCBI taxonomy): domain Eukaryota; kingdom Metazoa; phylum Chordata; class Chondrichthyes; order Myliobatiformes; family Myliobatidae; genus Mobula; species Mobula birostris. The sequence goes on along the minus strand of NC_092373.1, from coordinate 42,962,433 downwards.
GTAAAGTGAGTCCAAGGACGGAAGAGTGGCTTGTGTGATGTGCTGGATGTGTTCACGATCTTCTGCAGCTTCTTCCAGTCTTGGACAGGACAACCTCCATACCAGGTTGTGATGCACCCTAGAAGAATGCTTTCTACGGTGCATCTATAAAAATTTGTGAGGGTTTTAGGGGACAGGCCAAATTTCTTTAGTTTTCTCAGGAAGTAAAGGCGCTGGTGGGCCTTCTTGGCAGTGGACTCTGCTTGGTTGGACCAAGTCAGGTCATTTGTGATATTGACCCCGAGGAACTTAAAGCTTTTGGCCTGTTCCATTTGCGCACCACCGATGTAAATTGGGTCGTGCGGTCCGCTACTCCTTCTGAAGTCAACAACCAATTCCTTTGTCTTGCTGACATTGAGGGATAGGTTATTGTCTTCGCACCATGCCACCAGGTTCTTAATTTTCTCTCTGTACTCAAACTCATCATTACCTGAGATACAGCCTACAATGTGGTGTCATCAGCAAACTTATATATTGAGTTTGATGGAAACTTGGCTACACAATCATGGGTGTACAGTGAGTACAGCAGGGGGCTGAGTACACAGCCTTGTGGGGCACCGGTGCTCAGAGTGATTGTAGAGGAGAGCTTGTCCCCTATTTTTACAGCCTGGGTCCTGTCTGTGAGGAAGTTGAAGATCTAACTGCAGATCTGAGTGCTAAGTCCCAGGTTCCGGAGCTTAGGAATCAGTTTATTTGGAATGATGGTATTAAAGGCAGAGCTGTAGTCAATGAAAAGGAGCCTTACATATGCGTCTTTATTCTCCAGGTGTCCTAAGGAGGAATGTAGGGCCAGAGAGATGGCATCTGCCGTTGACCTGTTGCTCCGGTAGGCGAATTGCAAAGCGTCAAAGTTGACCAGTAGGCTGTGGTTGATGTATGCCATAACCAATCTCTCGAAGCACTTCATAGCAATTGATGTCAGCGCCACAGGTCGATAGTCATTCAGGCATGCCACCTTGCTCTACTTCGGCACTGGGATTATCGTTGCCTTCTTAAAACACGAGGGCATCTTAGACTGAAGCAAGGAGCAGTTGAAGATGTCAGCAAACACTCCAGCTAGCTCGCTTGCACAGGCCCAGAGAACCTGTCCTGGGACGCCATCTGGGCCCGTCACCTTCCCTGGATTTATCTTCAGGACGGCCCTTCTAACGTCCTCCTCGGTGACAATGAATCTCGATGCCACCAGGTCCGGTTCATCCGGAGGGAGCGGGACGCTCCTCTTCCGTTCGAATCTTGCGTAGAATATGTTAAGTTCATCAGGAAGAGAAGTGCCACAGTTATTGATATTCCCAGCCTTTTCTTTGCACCCATTGATCTCATTTAGACCCTGCCATAGTCTACCGGCATCCCTCTGGTTAGCCTGGGCTTCCAACTTGGCTCAATATTGCTGCTTGGCGCCCTTAATGGCTTTCCGGAGTTCACGCCTGGATTCCGTCTAGTGACTGGTATTCCCGGGCCTAAAAGCCGCAGCTCTAGCCTTCAAAAGGGATTTAACCTCAAAATTCATCCAAGGTTTCCGGTTAGGGAATACCCGGATCGTCTTGCGAGACACACAGTCCTCTGTGCATTTCCAAATAAAGTCCATGACAGCTGAGGCATACTCATCGAGGTTAGCTGCCGAGTCCTTGAATACTAACCAGTCCACCGATTCAAAACAGTCACAGAGGACCTCATCCGTTTCCTCCGTCCAACGCCACACTACTTTTGACACCATGACCTCCCGCTTCAGTTTCTGTTTGTAAGCCGGGAGGAGTACGGCCTGATGGGCCGATTTTCCAAAGTGAGGTCGTGGGACGGAATGGTAGGCATCCTTGACTGCTGTGTAGCAGTGGTCAAGTATATTCGGGCCTCTAGTGGGGCAGGAGACATGTTGGTACAACTTTAGCAGCGCCTTTCTTAGGTTGGCCTGATTAAAGTCCCCAGCCGTAACGAGCAAAGCCTCCGGATACCTGGTCTTAAGTTCACTGATGCTGGCATACAGTATGTTTAGAGCACACTGCACATCCGCCTGGGGGGGTAATGTAGACCGCTGTCAGTATGACCAAGGTGAATTCCCGTGGCAGATAGTAGGGACGACACTTCACGGACAGGTGTTCCAGGTCCGGGCTGCAGAAGCTTGTCAGTGCCACTGTGTCCGAGCACCACCCACTGTTGATCAGTAGGCAGACACCAACTCCCCTCGTCTTGCCCGAAAACACTGTGCGGTCCATCCGATGGATCGAAAATCTCTCTGGTCGGATGGCACAGTCATGGGTGGCAGGGGAGAGGCAGGTCTCAGTGAAACAGAATACACAGCAGTTCTGCATCTCCCTGCAGTAGGTGAGTCTCCCTTTAAGATCACCCACCTTGTTCTCTATGGCTTGCACATTAGCTAGTAGGATGGTGGGCATAGGGACCCTGAAGCCTCTCAGCTTCAATCTGACCAGCAGCCCAGCTCTTTTCCCCATGCTTCCTCGGTAAATAATGCATCTTTCCAGGTTTCCATTGATGCAGTGTGTCGTCGGCAGCTCTTTGAGGTTGGTGGATGCGTCCCGTGGGGATCGATCAGCGAGTCACATCATTGGGCGCTCCGGGTCAGGCCGAGTGACGGGGGAGGCTCCGCGCCACTTCCAGTTGCCGGGGGTCTGGGCTGTCGATTGGGTCGGGCCCCGAAGCCAACACTTAATCCCGGAGGGCCAGGCTTCTGGCTGAAACAACTCCGTAAGCTGAGTCACGGTTGCGGAGACCTCTTCTCCAGCCGAGCCTTGGGCTCGATTTCCGAGGTCAGCAGCGGAGCCTCACTTCCGGCAGCTGTGGATGGCCACCAATGGGGCTTTATGGTGGTTGCTCCGGGGAAGCATCTGGGGCACCCTGAGGTCTCTGACATCACTTCTGTGTGGTTGTCTGCTCCGGAGAGATGCTGGTCGGAATGGGCCACGTCTCCAAGCACTCCGGCATGGTAGCAGACCACGGGTGCCCGGGAACGTGGTGAGCCTCGGACCAGGCCTCGCTGGTCAGGTCCAGGTGCAGTCCGGAGTTTAAGAAGCAATTCTGACATGTCAGTGATCTCCAGCTGGGTCAGTAGCTTTGTTGCTGATCTTGCTAGATGTAGCAGATTGGAGGTTTAGAAGGGTTTCTCTGGTATAGGATAGTGGAGAGGGCAGTTTGCTCGGGAGAGCACGCACAGAGTCGCCAGTTACCGGCGCCATCTTATTTAAATTTTATGCTGATCTCATGCTGATGGAATAGTGCTATAGTCTACCACCACCAACAGCCTCTGAGACGTGATAGAACAGGTACGTAGACAGAGTATGGAAAGGTGCAGAAACAACAGGGTTGTCATAGTCGGAACCTTAACTTCTCCTATATTAATTGGAACTTACTTAAAAGAGGCTTAGATGCGGTATAATTTCTCCAGTGCATCCAAGAAGGGTTCTAGGAACAACGCGTGGACAGTCCAACTAGAAAGAAAACATATTGAACCTGGCTTTGGGAAATGAGCCAGATCAGGTGACAGATTTGACAGTGGGTGAACATTTTGGGACAGTGACCACATCTTATTATGTTTTAAGATGATTATGAGTATGGATAAAATCAGACTGGTGGGAAGGTACTAAATTATGGAGGACAAATCATCTCACAACAAGTCTCAGGAGGAGGAACTACAGATGGTACCAGAAGGCAACTTCTTTGAGTTTATCTGCAAAACTGTTTTGATTTTTCCCTTTAATGTCTCTTTCCTTTTCAAGGTGGCTGAGTCTGTGATCTAGAACTGCACTCAAACTGTGGTTCTTTGCGGTAGTGGGATCCCACTCTCGGAGCTTGCCGACTGGCCCAGCTTTTTCAACGTCTCCTGGAGTGGCCTGAAAGACGAGCACCTTCGGGATTCGGCTGTCAGAGGTCTCTACACTTGAGCAATTGCTCTTTCTCTCTCTTAAAGGTGAGAGAGAGAGTTTGTTGTCGATTCTCGAGTCGGGGGAACTCCAAAGCGGTGCTGTAGACCGTAACACACAGCAAGCCGATGGCCTCCCCTCTCAGTGGCAGGAGCGATAGCCCTCTCTCCCTCAACAGTGACAGAGAGAGCTTGTGGAATGTCAAACTGTTGGGATGAAGTGACTCGATGCAGTCCAAATCATGGTCTCTTTCGGGACTTTGCAATTGCTTGCTTGTGATCGGTGGTGGTGGGGGCTGATGCTTTCTGCTGGAATAAGTGAGGGGAGCATTGACACTTTGCTGCTGTTTGTACGTGGAAGGGGAAAGGGGGCTTTGGGGTTCTACACTTTTCTATTATTCATTCTTTGGGGTTTTCTTCTGTTTCTTGGATGTATGTGAAGAGTACAAATTTCAGGTTGTGGTGAACCATTGAAACCAAACAGAAAGATATCTTTAGTTATCACTAAAAGAAAGGAATAAACAAAGATATTTGCCACCTATGTCAACCTGAATCTTTGAGACTGCAAAGTTCACAGTCAATACTGCGGATTCCTGGGATTATTCCCACCTGACAATAAATTACTGTACATCCAATTTTAGTCACTATCCTGGTATTGAGATAATCACATCTGGAGGTCTTGAGCAGTCTGATGAATTGTGAGTCTGTGATTACGACGGGCAGTTTGATGCATGACTCAGCTGGGTGACAACATGATCTGCCTTAAGCTCCAGCAGACAGATATGACTGAGACATTTCTTGCAGGTTTTGCTTTTGCCATCCTCGTTTGAATAAACTGCCCTGGTTTATTTTTACTTGCAGCAGTTAGTGAACCAGATGCCTTTGAAAAAAGGTGTGACAGCATCATCAATGCATTAATAATTTAATGAACAAAACTCTTAAGTCTCAGGCTACGTCCACACTATGTCAGATGCTGGTTTTGAGTAAAAACGACAGGCGTCCACACTAAGCAATTTTCAAAATATCTCTGTCCACATTAGACGGATATTTGGGTGAATCTCCTCCTACTGGACATGTGCAGGACACACAGAAAACAAGCGAAGAGGAAACCGTATACTTGGTGCGTGTTTATCCAGTGATGAAGTAGAAAAACTTAAAAGGAATTGCTTTTGGCTCTCACGCAGGAGGACTTAAAACTAAAATAAAAACACAAATACTGGAGTGTATGGAGGCAACTGACAGGGAGTTCACGGACAGTATGACCCGGCTGACGACGAAAATTGAAAAACTAACTGTTGCATTAATAAAGCACCTTGTTAAATGTATAAAATATGTCTGCATCAGTGTTATCTTGTATTTCCATACAATGTTACATTAGGCTGTTACACATCTATTGGCAGAGAAGTAATTGCGTAAATAGGTAAAGCACCTTCATACAAGCAAGGACAGAAAACAGGGCAAAGTGAGTCAAAGTATTTGGTCAGTACATTCCTAACTGTTCTGGCTTCAGTCTCGTTGCCGTCTGTTCTGAAATTGTTGGGTTCTGTGAAGGGGGGAGGGGGGAGGGGGGAGGGGGAGAAGAACCATGCTGCCGCCATCTGTTCTGGCACGTCATGACAGTGGTTTTAAAAAGCGCTGTTTAACATGTCCACACTGCAACGGATATTAGGCGGTTTCAGATTTATTCACTCTGGAAACCGTTTCTGAAAATCTCCGTTTTCAGGGGATGAAAATGCCGTTTTAGTGTGGACAGAGCGTCAAAACGAAGAGAAAAATCTTCGTTTTCAAAATTATCCGGCGTAGAGTGGACATAGCCTCAGGCTGCTTTAACAGGATTTGAATTTGCAAGTCACTATTGAACGACTGAAGTGTAAGGAAATAAACTGCCATCAATCAACTTCACCTTTGATACACAGGAGTTGTTAAAGACCTGTGATCAGCGTTCAAGATCGACATATTCCACTAGGAACAAAGATGGTAATGTATTGGGTATAAGGGCAAGAAAGTTGTGCTGTAGCTATATAAAATTTTGTCAGACCACAATTGGAGTATTGTGTTCAGTTCTAGTTGGCCCATTATAAGGCGACAGTGCTAACTGTGGAGGAGGTGCAGAAGAGGTTTACCAGGATGCTTCCTGGATTAGAAGGTATCAATTACAAGGAAAAGTGGACAAACTTGGGTTGATCTCCTCGGAGTGTCAGTGGCTGAGGGGAGACCTCATAGAGTCTATTAAAATTATCAGGGGCATGAATTTGGAAGAGTCAGAATCTTTTCTTCAGAGTAGAAATGTCAAATACAGAGGGCATGCTTTTAGTACTTGGGGCAAGGAGAAGTTTAAAAGCAACATGAAGGGAAAATTTCTTTTCTCAGAAGCAGAGACAGAAAGGGAGTGGTGACTGGAATAGATTACCAGGGAATGTAGCAGAAACAGGAAGCTTGGAGTTGAACAGGCTTTTAGACAGTCACATAAAAATGAAGGGATTAGACAATACACAGGTGAAGAGCACTTTATATACGCTGGCAACTAGACTGGCACAATACGAGTCAAATTGCGTGTCGAATACCATATTGTTCTATCCTTGGTCCAATTACAGTCTTTCTCTAATCTTGGCCTCATTCTTTAGAACACACTGGTTGCAAAAGCTGCCCTTTCTGCCTTTCACTTTCAGTCCCAGTGTGGCTTTGTGCACAAATGAGATGCAAAGCTAGGGATACAAGTGTGCCCTTCATCTAATCTGCCATTCAAACTTACAGTTCTTCTCTTCTGAACCAGGTTGCTTATCTAATTGATTTGTGTCTGTTAAGAAAATGAGTATTTGGTCTTAAAAATGCCCACTTAATGAAATCTCAGCACTGAAGCAATTTGATGAGGTAATTAATGGAGATTAAATCATGTTGTGACATGATGGATATTCAATTCTAACCTTGGCTTTCCAGCACAGCAGCATGACCTTTCCAAAGGGTCACAGGTGTTAGTGACAAAGTTAATCTTCTAACAAATATTCCTTGCTCAGCTTCTTGTTGTAAACAAGAACCAGTATTCAGTTCTTAATATGCGTAAATTGCAAACAGCAATCAGTATGAAGTTAAAAGCACAACTTAGCAAAAAGCGCTGGTTACAGTACACAGGATGCTCGCCTGCAGCAGGGGCTGGCTGCTCAAGATACATGGTTTGAAAAGTGAAGAGACCAATGGACGACTTTGCCTGCATTAGCCAAACGCCAGTCAATGGGGTTACGTCACTTAGCACATCAAATATAGTCACAGACATAGCTGATCTATCAATGGTTGGGATATTTGAGTACTCAGTCAGCTGTCACAGCATTAAGTTTAGGTGATTGGGATGTCTGTCCCCAGAAGGTTTTAGACCGTCTGTGTAAATTACATTGTACAGAAGTATCGGAGAAACATCACATGCAAATAATGTTAATTAGTAGCAAAACAGTATAAATATTGGAAAGTATTGGGGATTGTTAGGTATGTAAAGGAGAATGACAGAATAACAGAAAATAGAACTAGAATTTATTCCTCAACCTTTGATTTCTGTGACAGATGATTTATTTGTCTGCAATTTATTAGTATGTTATTTTAGCTCTTAAGAATTGTACCTGTGTTTGGAAATCATTTGTAGTTTATAAATCTTTTCTAATTCAGAAACCAGAAATACTCTGAGTGTCAGATGTGTGTAAACAAATATTAGTCTAATTTTAAATATGTATCATTAACAATAAAATAAACTGTGTTTTACTTCATTAGTGGAAATATCTCCTCCTTGTGGTGGTGGTGGGGGGGACCCATCGTTCAAGCAGTGGGTAGCAGTAGCTGGACCTCGTCACAGAGACTGGACAGGAAAGCAAGTTTGTCCTTGAGTAGCTGGATACAGTATAACCTCCCTATTGTCAGGGGACCTGTAATTAACTATATGGGATCGGGCGTAAAATCTTCTTTTCAGTTAGGACTTTGCAGGCAGAAAAACCCAATACCATCACAGTGAAACAACGCTAGTTCAAATTTACACTGACTTGCATAAAACAGGAAAAAAAGGGTCAGCTAAAGCAATGAGGTAGTGAAAGAAAGTATCAGTGAACGAGTATCCTGTGTAAACTGATCAAATATGATACAAATCCTTCCTTTAAGTAAGGAAGTGCTTTTGCTGTTTAAGGAACTGTACGTGGCCCAACAGTGTAAAAATCTTAAAATGTCTATTAAGCACCTATAGTTATCAACAAAGTGTTAAAGGAACATTATCTGGAATGCATTGTAATTTCATGTTCCAGTGAGAAATGTATACCCACACAAAATATTTCTGTTGGCTTTCAATTTGAGTGCATATTTATTCAAGAATATTCTTTGCTTTGTGCCTCCATAAACTTTTAACTTTAAACCAATTATCTGGTATGAAATCTTCAAATCTGCCTACAAAATGTCCTGTGAGATATAGTGTGGACAACTCATGCAAATACTTTTAGGACTGACAATCTGTTACATTAGCACTACCAAGGTCTCTCCTTATCTGGATAAGAAATGGACCAAAGAATATGCATCTTCTAAATGTGAATTTGTGTTTAGTTATCTTAGCATGGACTTCAGAGATCAAAGTTACATGGACAACTCTTCTCCAGCAGTATCCTCACTGCTGTTGCTGTTAAGAAATAAATGAAATTGGGCAATGTTCTACACAGCAACATTAGCCATGTTATATGTTAGGTGGTGTCGAAACAGTATATAGAAGGAGATTGAAAATCTGGCTGAATGGTGGCACAACAACTTCTCAACACAATGTCAGAAAAACCAAAGAGCTGATTATTAACTACAGGTGGAGGATACCAGAAACCCACGAGCCAGACCTCATCTGGGGATCAGAGGTCGAGAGGTCCAGCAACTTCAAATTCCTCGGCATTATCACTTCAGAGGATCTGTCCTGGGTCCAGCACATAACTATCATGACAAAAAATACACAGCAGTGCCTCTTATTTTTTTTTAAGAAGAAGTTTTGCGAAGATTCAGCACGTCATCTAAAACTTTCACAAACATCTACAGATGCGCGGAGGAGTATACTGAGTGGTTGCATCGTTGGCTGGTATGGAAACACCAGTGTCATTGAACAGAAAAGCCAACACAAAGTAGTGGGGAAAGCCCAGACCGTCACCGGGATGGCCCTCCCCACCACCACCACCTACATCTACAAAGAGCACTGGCACAGAAAAGCAGCATCAATCACCAGGGACCCCTACAACCTAGGCTATACACTCTTCTCACTGCTGCCATCAGGGAGGAGGTACAGGAGCCTCAAGTTCCACACCATCAAGTTCAGGAAATTATTTCTACTCAACCATCAGACCCTTGAACAAGAAGTGATAACTTCAGTCACCCCAATACTGAACTATGGCCTCACTTAATCATGTTCTCAATATTTATTGCTTATTTATTTTGATTTTTTAAAATCTCTTTTCATCTTTTGCTCATTGGTTGTTTGTGTATCTTCCATGCGTGCAGTTTTTTAATGATTCCATTGTTTCTTTATTATGAATGCTTGTAAGAAAATGAATCTCAAGGTAATATGTGGTGACATTATATGTACTTCGATAACAAATTCAGTTTGAATTTTGAAATATAAACAACATGCAATTCCCCACATGGACTGTTGCATCCCTAGCAAAAGAACCATTTCACTTTTTCTGTAAGGCAAAGCTGTAACATCTGCACATCCATCAAGTAAACAAATACTAATTGATCTTTATTCCCCACACAAATTCATAGAGTCCACATTTTATTCCACAATTGCAAACATTTTGGTAATAATTTATAAAATCTGTAAGTGCAAATGACTAGCGCAGCATCAGTAATTACATCATTTGAAATTGAAAGATCTAGCACAATGTATTCACTGAAGAGAAAGACAGCATGGCTTTTATCAGAAAGGTAAATGAGAATACAGAGGAGAGGAACTGAAATATGGACAATCTTCAGACGCTGAGATCCAGTCAAGAATAACTGTGGCAATGGAACACTTTACAAGTTTCAGGAAAAAAAAGTTGCACCGTGGCCAGAATTAAGTCGTGTCTGCAGGGACCAGAATGTGCTGTAATTTGCTGACCACCACAATAGGTCTACAGCAGATGCAACCTCACTGGCTCTCTACTTGGCCTTGGACCACCTGGACAATAGCAATACCAACATCAGGCTCCTGTTTATTGATTACAGCTCAGTGATCAATGCTACCGTACCCTCAGTACCAATCAACAAGTTTCAAAACTTTGCGCTCCGTCTCCCAATGATGAAGTCGAGGATCCATTTGCAAAGGGAAGTACACAGTCTGTGCAGATCAGAACTAACATCTACTCTTCACTGACCATCAACACCAGTCCACCTAAAGGATGTATGCTTAGCCCACTGCTCTACTCTCTCTACACCCATGATTGCGTGTCTAGGCAGAACTCAAATCCCATCTATGAATTTGCCAATGACATGACTTTTGTTGCAAGAGTTGCACATAATGATGGGGAGGAGGCATACAGAAGTGAGATAGATCAGCTGGCTGAATGGTGTCGTAACAACAACCTGACAACAAGACAAGAAACTGATTGTGGATTTCAGGAAGGGGAAGTCAAGGGAACACATAAACCAGCACTCAGTGAAGGGATCAACAGTGGAAAGACTGAGAAGTTTCAAGTTCCTGGGTGTCAACATCTCTGAAGATCTATCCTGGTCCCAATATATTGATGCGATTACAAAGGTACAACAATGATTATATTTCATTAGGGGTTTGAGGGGATTTGGGTCATCACCAAAGACTCTCGCAAATTTCTTCAGATGTACTGTGGAGAGCATTCTAATTGGTTGCAGCACTGTCTGGTATGGAGGGGTCACCGCAAGCTGCACAGGGCTGCAAACTCAGCCAGCTGCATCATGGGCACTTACTCGCCAGCATCGACAACATCTTCAGAAGGCATTGTCTCAAACAGGCAGCATCCACCACTTAGGGCACGCCCTCTTCTCATTGCTGCCATCAAGGTGGTGGTACAGGAGTCTGAAGACACTCAACATTTTAGGAACAATTTCTACCCCTCTGCCCTCAGATTTCTGAACAAGTAACCCACTATTTTTTGGATATATTTAATTTTTAAAATAGCTCTCATCACCATTTACAGTATTTTTTTAATTTTTGCACTGTAATGCTGCCACCAAACAACAAATTTCACCTCATTTGTCCATAATATTAAACTGGATTCTAATTCTGAGAAAAGACTGCCTTCCAAATCAATGCTCGCTTCAATAGGATTTAAGTTGAGTTTCGGACAGTCGCTTGGAAACTCAAGAGGGGCTGGGTGTGCAGAACTGTGTAATGTCATTTAGAATGGCCGTCAGGCAAAGACTGTGACCAGCAGCAATTTAAGGAAAATGGAGTCCTGAATTATGACATCACAAAATATGTTCTGTGGAGGCACGTTAGATAAAAATCTTATTAAATAGATGGCTATTTCTTTCAACGTGTACATTTAATTATTTATTTATTCATTCATTCACACACAGGAGGTGGTGATGTGAAAAGCCCGACTTCTAATTGCTTGTAATTAAACTTTTGAAATTCACTTCCCAAACTCCACTGGACTTAACGCTAGCAAGAATGTTTTCAGCCATCTGTGCCAGAAAACCTTCCATCTTTAAAACCTATCACCTCGCCTTCCTTACAACTCCTCTTAAAATTCACCTTTCAGAAGTGCTTTAGTCACTGTTCGACATCTTCAATGGCCAGGACTCTATTTACATCCACTTGCTGGAACAATCATATCCACAAGAATATGTTCATTAACCATACCCCAAAACAAAGCAAATCATCCTAAACACCCTTTACCCCTCCTCTTTATACTGGTTATTTCCCACTAGACGTTGCCCTGATGAGAATTTCAACCAAAATCATCATCAAATGGCCCTTTGCTTCCACCAATGCTGTCGAGCTGCTGAGGTCCAGATTTTGGCATCTGCAGGCAGTTACACATCCTCTCACCAGGAGTGAGATTAAATGGTTTGCATATTATATATCAAAAGCCATAAACACAAGTTAGTTTCCCCCCTCCTCAGGCTTTCAGATTTCCTTTAATGTAGCTGTATTATAGTATGTGCTGTTGGAGAGAGCCAAGACTGACTTAAAATGTTACAAAATGATTTTATTTTTAAAAAATCCAAGAATGAGAGCAAACAATTTATTCCCATCACAGAATTGAATGTTCTACATTCCTCATCTAACTGGCAGTTTTAAAGAAAGACACTGTATTCTCACATTATATGGCCGGTGGCAATTCATGTCACTGAACAGAGTACTATTAGAATTCATGGTAGAAGTAACTTTGTTACAAACAGCCCTGCTACCAGCTTGTGATCAATTCTGGGGACTTCAATTAATCAACTTGACCATTAGTATTAATATTTATAGCATTTTGCATCAGCATTTCAATGAAATTATGCCATCTACTAGATGACAGCTTTCAGCGAGCATTAGTGCCACTTCCGAGAATACAATTAGCAACATAATCATTCAAAAAATTGAATCATGAGAAATGGTTACATCTTCAACTATTCCAACTCTTCAACTGCCATTACTAGAAGTGTAGCATGTCATGTTAAGTTTACTAATTTAAAAACTGGTTTTGCAAGCTGTTTTTTTTTAAAAAAGTGTAGCTCCCATTTTGCACAATCTAATTATAACTCAGGAGGAGTGTTTATTTTCTGTGAAATTGGAATTTCTTCCAGTTTTACAGAAGGATTTTCAAATAACTGTTTAAAATTGCACTTATATATCCATGAGTCCACAGCTGGTAATTATATTGCAACCCAAGACTGAGCCATTTCTAGATTTTGACCCATTAAGTGAGGGTGTGCCCAACTTTCAAAAAAAAAGCAACAGCATGGGTTTGAAAAGAGAATTGAGAAAGATTTCTTATAAAGCAAATTACATTTCAGATATCAAGTGAACTGTTTTTGAAGCAATGCCAACATCTCAACAAGTTGGATCAAGGTCTCTGGTCTCTCCTTTTCAATGATCCAATAAACTTGGATGGTACTATTTCCAAGTCATTTCTGTTTTCTGCCTCTCTAGCTTTGCTGCAAAAGTTTCCAACTCTCAGGTGAAATTATCTGTCTGATTCTCCCTTCCACAAATTACCAGTATAGATTGACACTTGAAATGTAGGTATTTTACCCTTTTGAAAATGTGACAACACATTAAGCTTTTATAACCAATATTTCTATTCCTTGCTAATTTATGAAGTGAAGAAATTAGGATTCCACATTGACAATGCTCATTCTCAAGTACAATGGTACAAAAAGAGGAACCCCCAAAGATCAGGACAGATGCAGGACGAGGTAAAGGCAATAAGTACAGTTTTGCCAACAACCAGTTCCACAGACCAACCACTCCCCCACACATACAACAAAAATGGATTGGCAAACAAGAGTGGGGTGTGCTCTGTCTCAATGAAAACAGCAATCCCCACAATGAGAGAAAATTAAAACAATCTGCAACCTGAAAAATTGCAAATGTTGAGAAAAATAAAACAACTTGAACAAAGATTATGATGAATGTGGAGCATTGATGATCTTTTGAAGCTTTCAAATAAAACTTAATTCTGATTCTAAAATTACAAATCCGGGGGCTTCAGTCTGCAGGATATTCAAAGAAAAATAATTATATACTGAGCTTCACTACTGGCCAGTGGATCAGAACATATTTAATCAGTCGGTTAAAGAATTCCTACAGTAAATGCCATGACTGAACCAATGGAGTTAAGTGCTGAAAAAAAAACGCAAAAAAATAGAACATCTTGGTTAAGCAGCAGTTAAATCAGGAGGACTGCACGTAGATGTCAAAATAGGGATAAATTAATATTACTAGGCACATTAATCATTAGTCCAACATAATGAAATTACACAGGACCCTACGGTAACATTTGGAATGGTTGTCTTTACTTGACTGGACCATATAATTTTTTTCTGCACGTCAGCTTCCACATTTATCATTCAAAGCATTTCCAAGCAGACAAAGGGGCAAATGAGTGACATGAGGCTTTCAAATCTCTGGTGGCTTAGAGCAACTTATTAGGTTCTGAAAATGATTGTCAATTCACTGCCGCAAAGAGCAATTTCTTATAGTGCTTTTTGTTCCATCATTTAAGCAGGAGGAAATTTCAGTTCATTTTAATCTTCAAAGTGCACAATATACACTAAAATGCTAAAGCAAAATCAAGTCTTCTGATTTTAAAACCTTTGACACATTTATATGGTACCTTTTATATATCCAGACTTTGAAAAATCACAAATAACATCATGTTCCATAACAATAACATCTAACTCAAGAAACTGTGCTTTCGTTAATCCAGATGCTTAGACATGAATAATGAAATTTTGATGTAATATTCCATGGATTATATAACAAAAGACCAATAGAAAAGAAGATCAATGAGGGGCCTTGTTACCAAAGAGTAAATTTAAAAGCACAAGATAAGCTACAAGTGGAAACCATACACAGTTTGTAAATGCAAGCACTGACCATGTAAAATGGTTCAAACAAAGGGCATGATTGTCAAATGTAGCTGATTTCTCATCTTAAGAAAACTGTAATTATTGTAATTCCTACCAAAGTAAAATTGAGCAGATATTGTCATAGATCATCCTAAAATCTTTAATTCAACTTGATGTCATGAAATTATAAACAGAAACACAAGGGTGTGCACCGTTCCTTCTGTGATATGGCTACACTGAGTTACAAGGAAACAGTGATTCTCTTCTTGCATGGAATCAACATGGGACCAATTGATCAATTTTATGACCTCCACATTATGGAAAAATACTCCTGCATACATTTCTGTCTTTTAATACTTCTTATATAGGGACTTGGGTAATGTCCTCTGGCATGCTGTGATTTTCATGCACTCAGAAGCAACCTGTAAAGAATTCCATTTCCAACACCATCTTACATGAAGCTTGTTTTCACCCTTTTTAAAAATGGAACTAAATAATTTTGAAATAAATGTCTATTTTTATCCTGCATAAAACAGCACCTCATCATCACAATAAATATAGAGATAATAAGTATGATGATATAACCATCAGTACACAAGCAGAACAACCTTGAGACTAAGAAATTAGACCTGTTACGGTTAAATTATAAAAATGGTTCAATGGATGGCAAAATAATATTTCAACCAATCTTAAAATTATGTCAACTTCTAACCAAGTGGCATTAGTAATACTGAAAATTGTTTGAACACTTGCCTTTCAAAGTGAGCTAGCCAATAAAATAAAAGATAATAACAAAAGATTTTTCAGATAGAAATAAGTAAACTAGAGGCAAGAGCAGATAACAGACGGCTGGAAAACAATGCTGGAGAGGAGCGAATGGTGGACAAAGAAATGGCAAACGGGGCAGAAGTGAATGTAGTTGCCATTACTAAGGAGAAGGTGCTTGGGAAGCTGACAGGTCTGCAGGTAGATAAGTCACATGGACCAAATAGATTGCATAGCAGGGTTCTGAAAGAGGTAGCTGAAGAGGTTGTGCAGGCATTAGTAACGACCTTTCAAGAATCACTAGAATCTGGAATGGTTCCAGAGGAGTGGAAAATTGCAAATGTCACTTCACTCTTCAAGAAGGGATGGAAGAAGGAGGGAAATTATAGGCCAGCTAGCCCAACTTCAGTGGTTAGAAAAATGTTGGGAGTCCAATATTAAAGTTGAGATTTTGGGCTTCTTGGAGGCACATGACAAAATAGGCTAAAGTCAGCATGGTTTCCTTATGGAGAAATCTTGCCTGACAAACATGCTGGAATTCCTTCAGGAAATAACAGACAGGATAGAGAAAGGAAAGTAGGCGGATATTGTTTACAGTATTTGGATCTTCAGAAGGCCTTTGACCAAGTGCAGCACATGAGGCTTCAAAACAAGAGCCTATCATTACAGGAAAGATACTAGCATGGATAGATTGCCTCACTGGCAGGAGAGAAAAAGAGTGGGTATAAAGGGGATCTTTTCTAGTTAGCTGCCTATGACTAGTGGTGCTCCACAGAGGTCAGTGTTGGGACTGTTTCTTTTCATGCTATATGTCAATGATTTGGATGAGGGAATTGATGGCTTTGTGTCCAAGTCTGCAGATGATACGAAGATGGGTAGAGGGGCAAGTAGTACTGAGTAAGCAGGGAGTCTGCAGAAGGACATACAGTTTGGGAGAATGGGCAAAGAAATAGCAGATGGAATATAGGGTAGGGAAGTATATGGTCATGCACTTTGGTAGAAGGAATAAAAGCGTAAATGAGGAGAAAATTTAAAATGAGAAGTGCACAGAGACTTGGGAATCCTTGTACAGGATTCCCTAAAGGTTAACTTGCAGGTTGAGTTTGTGTAAGGAAGGCAAATGCAATGTCAGCATTCATTTTGCGAGGACTAATATACAAGAACAAGGATGGAATACTGTGGCTTTGTAAAGGCACATGTCAGACTGCACGGAGTATTGAGTGCATTATTGGGCCCTTTATCTAAGAAAAGATGTGCTGGCATTGGAGAGGGTCAAGAGGAGTACACAAGACTGATATATAGCATTAAAGAGTAACATGAGGAGTGTTTAATGACTCTAGGCCTGTACTTGCTGGAGTTTAGAAGAATGGGAGTGAGGGAAGGGAGATCTCATTGAAACTTATCAAATGTTGAAAGATGTAGATAGAGTGGATGTGGGGAGGAAGTTTTTACAGTGGGTGTGTCTAAGAACAGAGGACACAGTCTCAGAATAGAGGGAAGTCAATTTAGAACAGATGAGGAGGAAATTCCAGAGATTAATGTATCTGTTGAAATATTACAACACGCATCTGTGGAGGCCAAGTCACTAAGTACACTTAAACCAGGGGTTGATAGGTTCTTGATTTGTCAAGGCATCAAAATTTATAGGGAGGAGGCAGGAAAATGGGACTGAGAAGGATAAATCAGCCATGATGGTATGGCAACACAGATTCAATGGGCTGAATGACCTAAAGATCCTCCTATATCTTATGGTCTTCAAAGCACAAAATTCTTCAATATGTGAAAAAACTTCCAAGTTTTGGCTTATTTAACAAGATGAACATTCTTAGGAAAGTTGCATTACAAAATTGTAAAGTAGAGGAGCTTATCCAGCTGCTCTTTGTACATGTTTACACCCTGACTGAAGCTGAGGATGTGAAGATAGAGCTCAGTACTGGACAGAGTGGTTGTGAAGGCAGAAAAAGCCTTCTCCAAGAGATGCTGCACCTTATAGATGTCACAATTATGTCAAATTCAAAACGGACAAAATTGCCATCACCAACAAACAATGAGCTTCACTTTAAAGCTGACCATCTGTCCTGAATTAAACTGGAAATGAATAATAGAAGACCTTGTTTAATTCCATCCAATTTCCCCATCATCCCAACATGGGAAATTGGTATAACATTTCTCCATCTTTGAATAAATTCTCTATTATTATGCACTGCTTTCTCCAGAAAAAAATGTTTCCTCTCCAAATTGTCTATTTACTATTCCTGTTAAAAACTTATTTTCCTGCAGGTAGCTGCAAAGCAAAAGAGATTAATATATGATTATCTTTGCCGTGGCTTTCTGACTAATGTCAAGGGTGGTTCAATGGTTACTTGTAGGATAAATCTCTTTTCCCATGTTCTGGATATGAAGAGAAGTACCTCCATTCTTCACTTTTAATGCATTGACAAATTAGTGTTGAGTACTTTGAGGTCATTTAAGCACATGGTAGAATTTTAACTTCATAAGACCATAAGATATAAAAGCAGAATTAGGCCAATTTGCCCATCGGGTCTGTCCTGTCATTTCATCACAGCTGATCCATTTCCCCCTCAACCCTTTTTCCTGCCTTCTCTCCAGAAGGTTTCACACCCTGACGAATCAATAACTAATCATCTTCTGCTTTAAATACACCCAATAACCTGGCTTCCACAGCTGTCTGCGGCAACAAATTTCAAAGATTCACTACCCTCTGTTGGAAGAACTTCATCTCAGTTTTAAACAAACCTAGACTACCAGAACATAGGAATCATCTTTTCCACATCCACTCTATCTAGACCTTTCAACATTCAATAGGTTTCAATGAGATTGCCTCTCATTTTTCTAAATTCCAGTGCATATAGGTCCAGAGCTTTCAATCTCTCCTCATATGATAAACACTTGATTCCCAGAATCATTCTTTTGAAACTCCTCTGAATACTCTCCAATATCAGCACCTCCTTTCTAAAATGAGGGGCCCAAAATTGCTCATAATACTCCAAGTGAGGCCTCACCAGTGTCTAACAAAGCCTCAGCATTGCATCCCTGCTTTTACAGTGACATGCAAAAGTTTGGGCACCCCCGGTCAAAATTCCGGTTACTGTGAATAGTTAAGCGAATAGAAGATGAACTGATCCCCAAAAAACAAAGTTAAAGATGAAACATTCTTTTCAACATTTTAAGCAAGATTAGTGTATTATTTTTGTTTTGTACAATTTTACAGTGGAAAAAAACGGAAAGGAGCACCATGCAAAAGTTTGGGCACCCCAAAAGATTTGAGCTCTCAGATAACTTTTACCAAGGTCTCAGACCTTAATTAGCTTGTTAGGGCTATGGCTTGTTCATAGCCATCATTAGGAAAGGCCAGGTGATGCAAATTTCAAAGCTTTATAAATACCCTGACTCCTCAAACCTTGTCCCAACAATCAGCAGCCATGGGCTCCTCTAAGCAGCTGCCTAGCACTCTGAAAATTAAAATAAATGATGCCCAGAAAGCAGGAGAAGGTAAGAAGATAGCAAAGCATTTTCAGGCAGCCATTTCCTCAGTTCGTAATGTAATAAAGAAATGGCAGTTAACAGGAACAGTGAAGGTCAAGTTGAGGTCTGGAAGACCAAGAAAACTTTCCGAGAGAACTGTTCGTAGGATTACTAGAAAGGCAAATCAAAACCCCCGTTTGACTGCAAAAGACCTTCAGGAAGATTTAGCAGACTCTGGAGTGGTGGTGCACTGTTCTACTGTGCAGCAACACCTGCACAAATATGACCTTCATGGAAGAGTCATCAGAAGAAATCCTCTCCAGCATCCTCACCACAAAATTCAGCATCAGAAGTTTGCAAAGGAACACCTAAACAAGCCTGATGCATTTTGGAAACAAGACCCGTGGACTGATGAAGTTAAAATAGAACTTTTTGGCTGCAATGAGCAAAGGTATGTTTGGAGAAAAAAGGGTGCAGAATTTCATGAAAAGAACACCTCTCCAACTGTTAAGTACAGGGGTGGATCGATCATGCTTTGGGCTTGCGTTGCAGCCAGTGGCACGGGAAACATTTCACTGGTAGAGGGAAGAATGAATTCAATTAAATACCAGCAAATTCTGGAAGCAAACATCACACCATCTGTAAAAAAGCTGAAGATGAAAAGAGGATGGCTTCTACAACAGGATAATGATCCTAAACACACCTCAAAATCCACAATGGACTACCTCAAGAGGCACAAGCTGAAGGGTTTTGCGAGGCGAGCGGGCAGGAGTCTGTACCAGGAAAAAAGCAAGCCCTTGCCGGCCGGCTCTGCTGTCCATTCTGCTCTCCAATGTCCGCTTGCTGAGGAAATAGGGTCTGCAGTCCTCAGAGTCGCCTGATGCCGATGGCCAGAGGAGGGGGCATTGTAAGCGGTGTGCAAGGAAGCAGAAGCAAGGCCAGCGGGCAGGAGTCCGTGACAGGAAAAATGCAAGCCGGCCGGCTCTCCCGTCCATTCTGTTCTCCAATGGACATTAAATTGGACTATATCCAACTCCAACAAAATACTCGGCGGGAGTACAGAAACGGACGTGATCCCGGACACTGCCGTTCAGTTGTTTATTTATGTAATGGTTTTTCCCCTAAGCCATCGGACTACCAACCTACTGCCCTCCACTGTCTATTGTCTTGTTTATTATTTTTTTTTATAATGCCTGCACTGTTCTGTGTACTTTATGCAGTCCTGGGTAGGTCTGTAGTCTAGTGTAGTTTTTGTGTTGTTTTATGTAGTTCAGTGTAGTTTTTGAATTGTTTCATGTAGCACCATGGTCCTGAAAAACGTTGTCTCGTTTTTACTGTGTACTGTACCAGCAGGTATGGTCGAAATGACAATAAAAAGTGACTTGACTTGATCTTTAACTTTATGCCTTTTTGAAATCAGGTAATCATTTACTCGCTTAGCTATTCACAGTAACAGAAATTTTGACCAGGGATGCCCAAACTTTTGCATGCCACTGTATATTCTAGTTCTCTCAAAATGAATGCTAACATTGCATTTGCCTTCCTCAGTACTGACTCAATCTCCAAATGAACCTTCAGGGAATCCTGCATGAGGACTCCCAAGTCCCTTTGCACCTCTGATGTTTGAATTTTATCCCCGTTCAGAAAATAGTCTATGCTTTTATTCCTACTGCCAAAGTGCACGACTGTATACTTCCTGATACTGTATTCCATTTTCCATTTCTTTGCCCATTCTCCTAATGCTTCCTCAACACTACCTTACCCTCCATTTCATCCACAAACTTAGCTACAAAGCTACCCATTCCATCTTCCAAGTCACTGACACACAATGTGAAAGAAGCAGTCCCAACACTGACCCCTACAGAATACCACTACTCACCGGCAGCCAATCAGAAAAGACTCCCTTTATTCCTACTGCTTGCCCCTTGCCAATCAGCCAATGGTCTATCCATACTAGCATCTTTCCTGCAGTACCATGGCTCTCATCTTGTTAAGCAGCCTCTTGTCAAAGGCCTTCTGAAAGTCCAAGTACACATCCATCGATTCTCCTTTGTCTATCCTGCCCGTTATTTCCTGAAAGAATTCCAACAGAACATTCCAGAATTGTTTCAATGACTTTGTGGTTTGATGTTTTCTATTGTGTTTTACCCCGTTTTGCGCAATTTATTCTTTTTTTTTTGCACATTGTGTGTCTGATATTTCTCTTTGAACGGATTCCATAGTATTTCTTTCCTTCGTGGCTGTGGGAAAACGAACCTGAGTGGTATACCGCATGCATACTTTGATAATAAGTGCACTTTGAATCAGATTTGTCAGGCAAGATCTCCCCTTAAGGAAACCATGCTAAGTGTGGCCTACTTTATCATGTGCCTCCAACTACCCCGAAACTGATCCTTAACAATCAACTCCAACATCTTCCCAACTACTGAGGTCAGACTAACTGGTCTATAATGTCCTTTCTTCTGGCTCCCTCCCTTCTGGAAGAGAGGTGTGATGTTTGCAATTTTCAAGTCCTCCAGAACCATGCCATAATCTAGTGACTCTGGAAATATCATTACCAATGCCTCCACAATCTCTTTAGCTACCTTTTTCAAAACCCTGGGGTATAGGTCCACCTGGTCCAAATGACTTAACTACCTTCAGATCTTTCAGTTTCCCAAGCACCTTCTCCCCAATAACAGCAACTACACTCACTTCTGTTCCAACACTCTTGAACTTCTGGCATACTGCTACTGTCTACCACAGTGAAGACTGACGCAAAATACTTGTTCAGTTCATCCACCATTATCTTGTCCCCATTACTACTTCTCCAGTGTTCCAACATCTACTCTTGCATCTCTTTTACTCTTTAAATATCTGGAAAAAACTTCTGGTATCCTCTGATATTATTGGCTAGCTTCCCTTCATATTTAATCTTTTCCCCACTTATGGCTTTTTATTAGTTGCCTTCTGTTGGCTTTTAAAAGCTTCCTAATCCTCTAACTTCCCACTAATTTTTGTTATATGTCCTCTCTTTTGCAATTATATTGGCTTTGATTTACCTTGTCAGCGATGGTTGTGTCATCCTGCCTTTAGAGGACTTCTTTGGGATGTATCTATCCAGACCTTCCAAAATGGTCACAGAAACTCCAGCCATTGCTGCTCTGCCAGTCATCCTTGTTTGTGGCCTCTTCCAATCAACTTTGGCCAGCTTCTCTCTCATGCCTCTTTAATTCTCTTTACTCCACTGTAACACTGATATAGCCGACTATCTTCTTCCTCTAATATTGCAGGGCGAATTCTATCATATTATGATCACTGTCTCCTCGGGTTTTCTTTACCTTAAGCTCTCTAATTGAATCTGGTTCATTACACAACACCCAATCCAGAACAGCTGATTCCCTAGTGAGGTCAACCACAAGTTGCTCTAAAATTCATCTTGTAGGCATTCCACAAATCATCTCTATCTTGGGATCTAGCAGCAACCTGATTTTCCAAATCAACCTGCATGTTGAAATCCCCCATCCATTACCACTGTTGTTTTGACATGCCTTTTCTACCTCCCATTGTAACTTGTAGCTCACATCCTTGCTACTGCTTGGAGGCCTGTATATAACTCCCTTCAGAGAGTTTTCACCATTTCAGTGTCTTAACTCCACCCACAAGAATTCTACATCTTCCAACCCCATGTCACCTTTTACTTGGGATTTGATTTCATTTTTACCTACAGAGCCACACTGCCTTCCCTGTCTACTTGCTTGTCTTTTTGATACAAAGTGTATCCTTGGTTAAGTTCCCAACTATAATCTTCTTTGAGCCACAGCTCAGTGATGCCCACAATGTCATACCTGCCAATCTCCAACTGTGCTACAAGATCATCTACAATATCCCATATATAGAACATAGGTTCCTCCTCGGGTTCAAGTGTAACCTGTTCCTTTTGTATAGGTCATATCTTCCTCAGAAAAGATCCTAATGACTTAGAAATCTGAAACCCTGCTCTCCGGACCAGTTACTCAGCCATGCTTTTATCTACCAAATCATGCTATTCTTACCTTCGCTGGCACATGGGACAGGCAGCAATCCAGAGATTTCTACCCTGGAGCTTCTGTTCTTCAGCTTTCTACCCAGCTCCATAAATTCTCTCTTCAGGACCTCCTTACTTTTCCTACCCATGTCATTGATGCTATTATGTACCATGACTTCTGTCTGCTCACTCTCACATGTTGGAGGGGGATCTGGAAGGAAGGTGTGTTTTTTTTTTGGATGAGCTAAAATCCAAACAGAGAAACACAGCACTAGCCAAGATAGCTTTGGGGTGACAAAACCATCATCACAGTTTATTGAATATTTAAAGAAACATAGAAAATAGGTGCAGGAGTAGGCCATTTGGCCCTTCGAGCCTGCACCACCATTCAGTATGATCATGGCTGATCATCCAACTCAGAACCCTGTACCAGCCTTCCCCCCATACCCCCGATCCCTTTAGCCACAAGGGCCATATCTAACTCCCTCAAGACATGATGAGTTTGCTGGAGCTTTGAAAAAGATCTGTGTCCTTACTAGCAACAGGTGAGGACTGGAGAGTAGCAAACGTTGTGCCTTTGTTCAAGGAAATACAAATAACTTTGGTAACTACAGGCTTGTGAGCCTCACATCAGTAGTAGGGAAGCTACTGCAGAGGATAAAGAGGATACAGATTTATGTTCATTTGGAAAGGCAAGGCCAACTTAGGGACAGTCAGCATAGCCAAGTCATGCTTTACGAACTTGACTTGATTGAGTTTTTGAGGATGTGACAAAAGAGCTTGATGAGGCAGGCTATAGCAGCCGATGTTATCTACATGGACTTAATTAAGGCATTTGCAATGAATTGAAAGTCTGCATGCAGACTATGAATAGTAGAGCTGGAAGAATGTTCTAAAGCTAAAGGTCCGTGACCAGTGGTGTTCTGCAAGGGAGGGTACTGGGATATTTGTTGTTTGTGATATACACCAATGACTTAGATGAAAATTTAAATGGGAGGATTAGCAAGTTTGTGGATGACTCCAAGAATGATGGGGTTGTAGACAGTGTAAATAACTATCAAAGAATAGAGTGGGATACATATTGATTATAGATATCAGCAGAGAAGTGGTGGATGGAGTTTAAGCTGGACAAGTGTGCTGTTTTGCACGCGAAGTCAAATGAAGGGAAAACGCCTGTGGTTAATGGTAGACCCATTAATAGTATTGAGGTAAAGTAGAATCTTGGGGCCCCAAGTGCATAGATCACTGAAAGTAACTACACAAGTGGATAAGGTGGTAAAGGAAGCATATAGCATGCTTGCCTTCATTGGCAAGGGAATAGAGTACAAGAGTAAAAAAATGCATGCTGCAGCTACATAAAACTTTAGTCAGACCACACGTGGGAATATTGCATGCAGCTCTGGTTGCCCTGTTATTAGACAGTGGAGAGCAGCTAAAAGACATTTATAAGGAAACTGCCTGGATTTGAGAGTATGAGCTACAAGGAAACATGGACAAACTTGGGGTATTCACCCTACGGTTTTGGAGGTTGATGAGATACCGAACTGAGAGGCATAGGTAGGATGGAAATGTGAAAAACCAGAGGACATGCTTTTCAGATCTGAGGGGGTAGTTGATGATAGTGGTGATAGTTTGTTCCTTAAAGTTGTTATAGGCGGGAGTGGTAGTGGGGATAAAGCTTCCACTACCTATCAACTTCGTCCAGCTCCTGGCCTTCACATTGGGCTTAGCTACTAACCCCGGCAGAACTGACAGGAGAAGGGACAAAGGTGGGTTACTGACGCCTTAAAACCGGTCACTTCAGGCAGATGGAGCTCGTCAGCAAAGGCTGGGAGCTCACTTAGGAGGACAACTTTGATCTCAAACTGCTGCGGCTGCCTTCACACTATAACCACTCATAGGGAAAGCTCTGGGAGTAAACCCCGAGGAAAAATCTGGAGCTGCAGTCCCTAAGGCAGTCCTACATTGAGTTCAACTCTGACTGGCAACTCCTGTGACCCCACTGGTGCCAAACTGTACCATTCCTTCGGATTAATCAGCTGCGTGAAGGAGGAGCCTGCTACATGGGCAACAGCGTGCTCTCCATAATGTATTGCCCCGGCTTGCCTATCACGTAGACAGCTGGGACACAACATCCATGGTCAACACCAACTTACAGAGGGCCTCAAGTGGTACACATTGGGAACAGGTTACTAGTGGTAGCAGTGGAATCAAGCAGTTTGATGAAGTTCGAGAGGCTTTTATGTCAACTTTTATGATAGGAATGGACGGATATGAATGTTACACAGGAGGACATTTGGTACAAATTAGCATCGAGATCAATACAATATCACAGGCTCAATGGCCTATCAAGTGCTGTAATCTTCCATGTTCTATTTCTACAGTGTTATGGTATACAAATAGGCCGTTCAGCCCTACACATCCATACTGACCAAGATATCTACTTGAGCTAGAATGAAGCAGCATGTTACCAGTTCAAGCCTCAATGCGCTAACCTTTTAATCTACTCCATAACGAATCTAACCCTTCCCTCCTACAGAGTGCAAACCTCCATTTTTCTTTCATGTGCCTAACAAAAAGCCTCCTAAATGTCCCTAATGTAGCAGCCACGACTACCACCCCGCCAGTACATTCCAGACACTTACCATCATGTTCACAAAAACCTACCTAACATCTCCCCTAAGCATTGCTCCACTCACCTTAAAAGGATGTCCTCAAGTATTAGCCATGGCAGCCCTGGAAAAAAGGAGCAGGCTGTCCACTCTATCTGTGCCTTTTATAACCTTACACACTTCCAACAAGTCTCCTCACATTCCTCATTTGAGGGAACAAAAGAGTATTCCTTCATGGAAGCAAGCTCAGGTCAGGCAGGCTTCCCTTCATTAAGAACATGTCAAGTCCAGTTCATAAGGAGAAACTGTGGCTGTTGAGGATGCTTTTGATATGGAAGTTAGCAATCAAGCTAAAATGGATCTCTGAAGAAAGAAGGGGATCATACTTCCAAACAAAATAAACAGTGGTGAGAAACATTACCTGCTTCTTTTTCCACAGGTATCTCCTGCCTCAAGCATTCTCAACATTTTGTTTTTAGCTCAGATTTTCTGCAACTGCAATTTTTTGCTTTTCAATTACAATTTAAATGCAAATTGTTCTTGACTAAAATCTTGGGGGAAAAAAAACTGAGCTCCATTGCAAACTTTGAACGCATGAAAGATTTATGTCCATGAAAAATTCTGTATAGAGCAACAGATAATTATCTCATTGCTCTCTGTATCGTGAAACAATCATACCTTTCCACTTCAGGGTCAGAACAGATCAAACTCATTAAAATAAACATTTTGTAGGGCCATTCATCGCAATGTCACCAAAGCTTCCATCAATCTGCTGTAGTATTCTTCTTGCATTGGACAAGAGATTTGACATGAAATCCTGAGAGGCCTCAGGGGTCTAACACTTCCAACAGTCTGGTGAATCACTTCTGATCTGTGGAAGTGGGTAGCCTCCCTCCAGCTGATAATTATTGCCCATCACTGAACTCCCCCCTAAGACCCATAAATTCTTACTCCTCTTCTATCGCTGCAAATTTCAAGATTTCTTGTTAAAACATCTCTGCATTCAATCAGAAAATTTAACCTCCCAACTAGGCAGCCAGAAATATCAATTTGTTGCATCTCACGGGGACAGCAAAATGCTCTGACTCGGGGAAAGTGACTGAAGAGGGACTGGGCACTCCCTAGGAATAGAGGGGAGGAAACAATAAGCTCATTCATTTCAATTACTGCACCAAAATACAAAGACTGTGGTTCTGTCGCCTTGTGAGGAGCAATTATTGTGAAATAGCACTGATAAAGAAAAGTGCTTGATTTTAAAGTCAGCCCGTATCAGTTGCTTTTACCGAAGATGTTCAAGTTTGCACATCAGATGATAAATCAGCAGCGTCACTGCCTGCACGGGGCTTTACACAGGAATAATCCAAGACTAATCACATAATGCTGCTCTTTCCCTTTGAGATGTCATCTTTCCCTGCTTTCAATACTTATTCAGATTTCCCACAAGCAGCAATGGTCTCTACTTCAATCACTCCCCATGACAATGCATTTCCTTCCCTAATGCCACTGTGAAAACCTCACTCTTGTTAAGTTTGAACAGTGCAGGAGGCCGCCATTCAGCCCATCACATCTTTGTATGCTCTCAGGACCCCAGCTGGAAACCCCCTTGGTCACAGGGAAAATGCGCAAGCTCCAAACACACATAATCCAAGGTCAAGACTGAATCTGGGTTGCTGGTGCTATGACAAAGCACTATGCACATACTAGCAGAGGTTGATAATACCTTCTCTCAAAAACTTCCTAATGTGAAGAAATAAGATTTCTCAAGTCATTCTAGCAATCTCTAATAAACAAGCCTTTTCTGCATTTTCTCTGATCTCAAGTATCCCATCATTAATATAGTCCCTCATATTTGGTGACCCTGGCAATGCATTCAACCTTCAATAAAATCTAAATTTGGAATCAGTACAAGATCAATTTGTTATTGATAGTCACATGCCTAATTTGATAAATATTGTTTGATCAGAACTCAAAATGATCCAAAACAAGTATTTCAATCATTCAACACCTTTTAATCTATCTTTCAACATAGATCACAAAAGGAGTCGCGTTCTTTATGGTAATGACCTACTCTGATGACTAATTACTTCATTAAATGTAAGATTAACCACTTTTTTAATCTAATTTTTCAAAAATTCTATCGACTTCTGGCAGCATTAAACCTCTAATAATGTGAAGTGCCTTTTACTCAAATATTTCCTTGTTCACTTGGCTCCTGAAGGGTACATTAACATTGGAGACAATCCAGGTTAATTCATGGGATGAGAGAATTGTCCCATCACAAAAAGGTGAAATAGTCTGGCCTGTTTAGAGCTTAGAATATGGAGTTACTTTATTGAAACATACAAGATACTAAGGGGCATGACGTGGTAGATAATGAATTATACTGATCAGTAGGAGTCTCAAAGCAAAGGAAAATTGAGGCGGGGTTGATTAGGCATGAACAGTGAATGACAGGTTAGAATTAAAGGCCAGATTTCCTTCTGTCCTTTTGCTCACAAAAACTTCGATAACTTATCTAATTATTCATTAAGAAATGTCCATGGGGCAGGGGCAGAGCCACAAATGCTTCTTTCAAATAATTACCAATAGAAAAAAAGATAGAGTTAATTCGTTTAGATCTTCATACGATTGATCCAAATTTAATGACAAGATCATTGCAGATAATCTCTCAGTATTTAAACCCAGCTGATGTCTCAAAATGCCACATTGGAAGGGAAAGTGTTGTCTGGGCTGATGTCTAAGAACCTATCAAATGCAACCTTAAACTTAATTTTTTTTGGGGGGGGGGGCTAAAAAGGAATTAAGTACCAACTAAAGTGTATTATTCTGCAAAAATTAGATAGGATTTTGTGTGTGTGGTGTAGTGTGCATGTGCACACCGGTGTGTGTGGGTATTATATTACACACACACACACACACACACACAATATTATAACTTCAGAACTGCAGTCTAATTCATCTGTTTTATCTAAATATTTAATGGTAATCATGATTTGGGACAAACAGTAACTGAAGTTTGCCATTTAGCTGAAATAAAATTTATTTTTTGATTGCTGAAAGAGGAGGCATAATAAAATCGAGGTGGAAAATTGATCGACATCAATCTTGTACAAATTGTTCCATATGAACAAAGTTTCATAGATTGTCAAATCTTGAAACAATTCAACAAACTGCAATCAAAAGATATTTCTCCCACAGAAGACAGCAAAACAATTCTGTAGACATTCAATTTTTTTGTGCATCATTGACTACATCAAAACAAACCAACTGAAAGTACCTGCACTAGCACCCATGATATCAGAACGGCTGCCCAGGGATTTCCACGACGTGAAGTTTTCTTTGCAGGCATGAGAAGTTTACCTAAAATGTGGAAAATAATGTTATTTGTTGTTACTTTATGAAGTATTAGTGCATGAACACATTCACCTGTAATTTCTCTTTCTGGTACAGCAAAATAAAAGAAAGAGCAAAAGGATTTCAGAAAAACAAATTCTACTTATCTGCAGATGCTCATTACAGGTTTTCATGCAATAGTAATTACTAGTCAGTAAATTTATCAACAAGCTCACTTTATTATAGTAAACTCTGACATCTCATTTATCACTTTTGAACAAGAAACAGTTGTACCCACTACATGACTCCCTGGTCCACTTATCCCTCCCCAGTGATCTCCCTCCTGGCACTTATCTCTGTCAGTCTGTCAGGGTCATCTAGTGTTCCCAGGACACTGCAAAGACCCAACATAGTTTGGTGGTCTGCTTCATTGAGCACCTTCACTCCATCCACCAGGGATTTCTCAGTGGCCATCCATTTCAATTTGAATTCCCATTTCCATTCCACTAGTCGGTCCATGGCTTCCTCTACTGCCACACCTGGGATGGAGGAGCAAACTTCCATTCCGTCTGGGTAGCCTCCAACCTGATGGCACGAACAGTGATTTCTCCAAGTTCCAGAATTTCTTCCCTTCCCCTCTTTTTCCATTTCCCCATTCCTGTTCCCTTCTTAACCCTTATCTACTCCTCACTTGCCCATCACCCCCAGCTGCTGCCCGTCCACTTCCTCTTTCATCCAGTTTACTGTCCTCTATCAGATTCCTCCTTCATCACTCCTTTACCTATCACCTTCCAGCTTCTTCCTTCATCCCCCCAACTTCCATACTCACTTATCACTTGCCAACTTGTACTCTTCCCACTCTCCCCATCATCTTTTCTGGCTTCTTCTCCCTTTCTTTCCAGTCTTAAAGAAAGCCCTCAGCCCAAAACAACAACTGTTTATTCCCCTCCATAGATGCTGCCCGACTTGAGTTCTTCCAGGATTGTGTGTTGCTTAAGATTTCCAGCATCTGCAGAATCTCTTGTTTATGTTGTAACCTTTATTCAAGGTGGATTCTGATTATTAATTTTTTTTTATTGTGTCACACCTTTAAAATAAAGAATTAAAAATAGGGGTTTTAATATCAAATAGTCTGGAAAATCTATTACTATGACAACCATACTTGTGAATTAACGGAGTCTGACTATAGTCTATATGGCTCAATAATGAGAGTTCTAAATTTACTTTGGATTAAGGTGGGTTAAATTGATTAAATGGTGAATTTTGGAAACAGTTTCCACCAAATTAATTTTGCAGTCATTATTAACAATGTTTGTTTCACTCTTTAATTTAGAAACATTACTGTAAATGTTAAAAGCATTTTTGAAAGCCTCATGGTTATTTATTACCAGTGATTAAACCACTAATTGCAGAAGGCAACGGTCCTTGTGAAGCTAAAAGCTAATGAAGAATATTCAGAATAAGGTTACAGTGCAAATAATCATAGTTAATGACAGGAATTAGAATCAAAAGTGATCACAGCTGGTCCAGAATCTCACCCCAGGTGCACAGGAAGGCAATATGTCATCACGTAATAGTTTAATGGAACCCATACATCAATCCAAACAAAAATGCCTGGTTTATTGTCCTCATTTGGGACATTTCTCAGAAATTCCATCATTTACTTGTCCTTCCTAGCTTTGTGTCTAGCAAAAAGGTTGCATGTTTGATTCAATTCAAAACTTCAGTATTAAGGCTATAAATTGACATTGCAATACTCGCATCGTATCACCATTTAGAGTTGGCCACATTCCTTTCAAATATCACAAAATTTATAACACAGTTTAACCTTTATAACTGGTTTTACTTGTTGAAATAAGCATCTTATGACCAAACAATTTTACAGGAAAAGGATAACAAAGATTTAACGAGCACTTTCCTTGCATCCCATCCAAAATAATTTTGATCTTAAAGGCAGAATTGCAGAACAGATAAGAAAGCAAGCTGTAAAAGAAAGTCCATGATCACAATCAACTAAGCAAGCAGATGGCAAAGAGGAAAGATGGCTCAAAAACAAATGGAGATGCCGTCTTTCTCTAAGTGTTTGCCACCATTTCAGCATTTCTTTTGATCTGCATAGGTGGCTTTGATGGCTCAGTGGGAACTGAAACCCACAACAATCTCAAACTATTTGCAGAAACGAGATAAATTCTATTGCTTTTAAAAAAAAGTTCAAAATTCCTCTGGTCAGATCATCCTAATCCTTTAGTACTAGAGTATTGCGATGCTAGATTTAGAATCAAAACAATCATAGATCCATTGCATTTCAGTTTGCACGCTGCTCTCTAGTTGTAGGATCACTGCCAGCGTCAATCTACTTACTTCTTAAAATGTTGCGACAGTCCTTCCCTCCACCATCCCTAAGGCAGGTGCAATCCAGATTCCCCGCCCTCTCATTGAAAACAAAGGCAGCTACAAACTTATTGCTATAGTACAGGTCCCTCGATGTCCCTGAATTTTGTATAGCTCAGTTAGGTTGCCCCTTAACCTCCTCTGTCCCAAGGAAAACAATTTCATCTTCCAAATAAATGCTTCATCTAAGGCAATATCCTTGTAAATCTCCTCTGCATTCTCTCCATTGTAATCACATCCTTCCTATAGTGTGGTGGCCTCAAATGCACTCCACCTCTGGCCCAACGTTTTATGAAGCTGTATCATAACCACTTTAGTCAAAGTACATTATCAAAGTATTCATACATTATATAACCTTGAGTTTCGTCTGCGAGCAAGCAGCCATGAACCAAAGGCACTTAAAAAAATACATAACTATGAAGACCGCCCTAACACCCAATGTGCAGAGAATAAAAACCACATAATAGCCATAAAAAAAAGTAAAAAAAAAAAACCATAATAAATACTGAACACCCAATATGCAAAGAAAAAAAAATCAGGCAAACAGTAACTACAAGCAACCATTGTATTATATGCCTTCTTCACTACCGTTCAACAGACAATGCCATTGCCATCACCCTCCACCTGGCCCTAACCCACCTGGACAAAAAAGACACGTACGTCTGAATGCTGTTCATAGACTTCATTTCAGCATTCATCACAATCATTCCTCAGAAACTGATTGGAAAGCTGAGCTTACTGGGCCTGAACATCCCCCTCTGCAACTGGATCCTAGACTTCCTGACTGGGAGACCTCAGTCAGTCCGAATCGGGAGCAGCATCTCCAACACCATCACACTGAGCACGGGGGCTCCCCAGGGCTGTGTGCTCAGTCCACTGCTGTTCACTCTGCTGACCCACGACTGTGCAGCAATATGCAGCTCGAATCACATCATCAAGTTCGCCGATGACACGACCATGGTGGGTCTCATCAGCAAGAACGATGAGTCAGCATACAGAGAGGAGGTGCAGCGGCTAACGGACTGGTGCAGAGCCAACAACCTATCTCTGAATGTGAACAAAACAAAAGGGATGGTTGTTGACTTCAGGAGGACACGGAGCGACCACTCTCTGCTGAACATCGACGACGCCTCTGTAGAGATCGTTAACAGTACCAAATTTCTTGGTGTTCACCTGGCAGAGAATCTCACCTGGTCCTTCAACACCAGCTCCATAGCAAAGAAAGCCCAGCAGCGTCTCTACTTTCTGCGAAGGGTGAGAAAAGTCCATCTCCCATCCCCCAACCTCACCACATTCTAGAGGTTGTATTGAGAGCATCTTGACCAGCTACATCACTGTCTGGTTCGGAAATTGCACCATCTCGGATCGCAAGACCCTGCAGTGGATAGTGAGATCAGCTGGGAGGATTATTAGGGTCTCTTCCCGCCATTACAGACATTTACACCACACGCTGCATCCACAAAGCAAACAGCATTATGAAGGACCCCTCGCACCCCTCATACACACTCTTCTCCCTCCTGCCATCTGGCAAAAGGCACAGAAGCATTCGGGCTGTCACGACCAGACTATGTAACAGTTTCTTCCCCCAAGCCATCAGACTCCTCAATATCCAGAGCCTGGACTGACACCAACCTACTGCCCTCTACTGTCCTATTGTCTTGTTTATTATTTATTGTAATACCTGCACTGTTTTGTGAACTTTATGCAGTCCTGGGTAGGTCTGTAGTCTAGTGTAGTTTTTGTGTTGTTTTTACGTAGTTCAGTGTAGTTTTTGTATTGTTTCATGTAGCACCATGGTCCTGAAAAACGTTGTCTCATTTTTACTGTGTACTGTCCCAGCAGTTATGGTAGAAATGACAATAAAAAGTGACTTGACTGATAGATTTGTATATGAGCGCCTTTCTATTCTTCAATATTCTCTGCAAACACCATCTTGTATTCTCTAAAATACCTTTGAATTTTGACCCATTTTGAACTACTTTCTCCAGCCAAATGAGTCTTGATTACATACTTCCTTAAAACAACATAGGGGAGTATCATAACCTTAGATCATCTCTACCAAGGCCAATAATAATTTATATGTTTAGATAAGATCAGTTCCCTTAACTCTATTTTTCGACATGATAAATTCCTTTCCTCATATTCTTACAAAATATGTTACACATTTTGTCCCCTTCTTAATATTCTAATTTTTTCAATCCATACAGCTTTTAAAAGATAATGCAAATATGTAATGATTACTGCCTAAAGCTGTGCACTGCTTTAAATAAGTTCCTGAACAGCACACTTTTAACATCACGCAAAATGCTCGAGGAACTCAGCAGATCAGGCAGCAACTATACAGAGGAATAAACAGTTAATGTTTAGGGCAGAGATCCTTCATCAGGCATAGAAGGAGAAAGTTCTTGTGCCTTCCTTTCCAGTCCTGATAAAAGCATTGACTGTTTTTCATTTTCATAGGTGCTGCTTGACCTGCTGAACTCCTCCAGCATTGTGTTGCTCTGGACTTCCAAGATCTGCAGAAGGTAGAATCACTTCTATTTGTACTAAATCATATGCTAAAAAACACAAGAAAGCATAACATTTTGCATAAAAATGCAACTTTAATACCAACTAAATTTTCAACACAGTTTTGATTCCATGCACTCATTTTGTAAACAGAAAACAGCTTGAAGTAACTTACCGAATATATCGTCCTTGGCGAGAGCATAGAGAATTCTTGATGCTCCAATCAGTGTGCTCATGGCGGCTGATAAAGTTGAAGAGTAAACTCCAATTATGACAAAAGGACCCCAGATGTTAATGTCTTCAAGGAAACCATAATTATATTGGAGAAGAAATCTACAAAAAAGAGAAACAGAAGAATCACACTTGGAGAAGCACGCACCCAGATAACCAAACAAAAAGTTTGTTCTATGAAATGCAACCACTAAGCCACCTGACACCATTGCTTGGATTTAGCCAGTTGGTGGAAGCTCAACAGACAGTTGCATAATTGAACAATATTTAGAAGACAAGTGATACAAAGAAATATGCAACCAAGGCCATACAGTTCTGGGCTCCTACTCACTAATTACTTCGAAGAGCCAACTTTCACTCTTGCTCTTTTCCATGAATACCAATCATCAAGCTAGTTGGCTCTTGGGCCCAAATGGTCTGTGCCAACTTTTCCATTTAATCTAATCTAATTCGCCCATGTCTCTCTAATCCAGGTACCTTTCCAAGTTCCTTGTAAATGTTACTAATGTACCTGCATCACCCACTTCCTCTGACAGCTCATTCCTTGTACTGATCACTTCCTTGGTGGAAAAAGTTGTCCTTCTGGTTTCTATTAAGTCTCTCTCCTCAAACCCATGCACGCTAGTTGTTGATTTCCCAACTGTGGGGGAGAAAGGCCATGACATATTAACCTAGTCTATGCCCCTCAGTTTTATACACTTCGACATGATCACATCCGCATTCTCCTCTGCTCCAATTAAAAAGTCCCAACCTTCTCCACCCCTTTCAATAACCAAGTCCCTTGAGCGACTATAGTCATCTTCGTTGCCTTTTCAAATATACGCTGCTGCAAAAGTTGTTAGAGCAGAGCAAGTCACTTGCACATGGGTATGAAAATAAACTAATTTGCCCTCACCCAATGAACACAACACTTTCCAGAAAAGGTTATTAGGCAGCAGCCTGAAAAAAATAAAGTTCCAGCACTTTCCATTTTGGTATCTTGTGGTTCCAAGGGAAAGGAACCTGGCATACCTGAACTTCCAGACACTACCATACTATCAGAGCAACTCATTACCTTAAAATAGCAATGTAAAAAATATAATCGAGACATCTGAATCATGCAGTAATAGATTACACTATGTACAATGCTTACATCTTGGCAACATAAACCTCCCAATAAACATATGTAATGCATGGTCCATGCATTCATTTCAGTTACTTTACTCTGGGAAAACGTTACATTTTTAGAGAAGCAAACACACCTGCTTTAATCAGAAAATAAGCTATCAAAAGAGCTTAAAATAATTGCGTATTCCAACTCTAGTTCCAAAATGCTACAAGTCAGCATTTCTAAGTGCAGCTAATAAAACTAATGAGGCATGTAAGGCATATATATCCAGGAAAGTGGAGTGTGCCATTCAATTTTCATTATCCTATTTGTGCATCTAAGATTCCATGTATCCAGCCTCCCACGTGACGTGCATACACATGTACAAAAGGTTTTCAGGGCAGGCCATCAAAGATGACTCAACATTACTGCACACTTTGGTTCTGCACATGTCCTGCAAATTGCTTTTGCCACTGGGCTATTGCTTGTAGCAAGCTATAATAAAAACAAAGCTTCCATCATTCCCTTTGTTTGATTTAACAAATATGTTTCATACGTCAATGTGATTTTATTTATTCTACTCGACATTTATCAGCTGTAATGCTTCCTGCAGAAAACAGATGCCTGTGACAGGTATTGAAGACAACAATGATTACAACCTAGAACAACATTTCTTAAGCATTTTCAAGCACACTTAAAACCTATCTGCTGCTGGAAAGGAAGATAAAAGCATTATTTTTGCATTTGTTTTGCAAGATTTGTGGAATTAATTGATTAAGAATAAAGTTTTTTTGGAATATGAAATGTTCAAGTACTGCATTTGCTTTCATTTTGCTCCAAAAAAAAGTAGAATGGAGCATCATAGTACAGAAAGTGCTGCAGAAATGCAAACTCTTCTTTCTTGTTTCAAAATAGTGAAGCAAACAATGAGATCAATGGTAGGTTCTTCCTGCATGATTTTAAGAACCACCTGATGCCAAATTATAGTGATCCACATCATCCGACAGGTGGGTTTAATATTTATAGTATCTAAATGCTGGTTTCCAAATCAACTGATCACAACGTGATTGCTGCACTGTCCTTCACCTCACGGACGACAAGGTGACATTGCTGCCTCTCCCTCATAGGACAACACACTCAGCGCAGAAATCAGTTCAGTGAATCAACTTCATGGCAAAGATGTTCATCTTCCATTATCAAATCCAAAACCGGATAAATTACTCCAAGTCTTTAAGATGCTCTTACTTTTTTTAAGTTGTAAGGTGGCAGGAGTAAAGGCCAGACTACTGTCCTTTCCAATCAGAAACAAGAGAAAACCTGCAGATGCTGGAAATCGAAGCAACACACACAAAACGCTGGAGAAACTCAGCAGGTCAGGCAGCATCTGTGGAAAAGAGTAAACAGTCGACGTTTCGGCTGAGACCTTTCATCAGGACTGGAAAGGGAGGGAGACGGCAGAATAAAAAATGTGATCTCTGTATCATGGACGTGTCACATGTATCAAAGTACAGTGAAAATCCTGCATTGCATTCTTTTTGTACAGATCAAATCATTACACAGTGCATCATGTTTCCAGGAAAAAACAATGCAGAATAAATTTCAACAACTACAGAGAAACAGCAATGCAGGTAGACCAGTGGTCCCCAACCACCGGGCCGCGAGGAAACGATATGATTTGGCGATATGAAACGATGAGTCAGTTGCACCTTTCCTCATTCCCTGTCATGCCTGCCCACTGTTGAACTTGAACGCACACGAAGTCATCAGTTGGTCATTAACCTACAACTACTCGATGAGTGAAAAAACAAACATCGCTTGGGAGTTTCTTTTGAAGAGGTGGTAGGGGACATAAAAGGCCTAACGATGATGATAATGCAGAGACAGCTGAGGCCAAGACTGCAAAAAAAAAGCTTCCTTCAACAGAAAACATGAGTTGTACATAAACCATGACTTTATTGTGATTGGTGACTCGCACGCTCCAAGCCCCGTGTGTGAAATGTGGAGACAAGCGGTCTAATGAGGCAATGAAGCCCTCAAAACTGCTTCGGAACCTTGGGTCCAAGCACCCTGCACTTAAAGACAAACCCGTTGAGTTTTTTGAGTGGAAAAAACGTGAGCAAGCGGGACAGAAGCAAGTGCTGAGAGCCACCACCTCCACAAATGCTGCTGCTCTGAGAGCGTCGTACTTAGTACCTAGCCATATTGCTAAGGCTAAGAAGCCTTTCACTGTCGGTGAAGAATTGATTCTGCCTGCTGCCAAGGACATGTGCTGTGAACTGTTGGGAGAAGCTGCAGCTAACATGATGGCACAGGTTTCTCTTTCAGCTACCACAGTTTCAAGGAGAATCGATGACACAGCGGAGGACATCGAAACACAGCTGTTAGAACGGCTTAACGAGCCACCATGGTATGCTATCCAGGTCGACAAGTCTACTGATGTCGACAACAAGGAAATACTGCTGGTTTATGTGCGATATATATTTCAAGACAATGTGCACAAGGGTATGTTGTGTGCACTGACGCTGCCAACTAACACAACTGGGGCAGAACTATTCAAGTCTTTGAATGACTTTATGTCAGGCAAACTGGACTGGTCATTTTGTGTTGGAATATGCACAGATGGGGCTGCAGCTATGACTGGACGGCTGTTTGGTTTCATTACCCAAGTCAAAGAGGTTGCTCCAGAATGCCAGTCTACACCTTGTGTCGCACACAGGGAAACGCTGGCTGGCCGAAAAATGTCACCTGATCTTAACAGCGTATTGAGTGACGTTGTTGAAGTTACCAAACACATTAAAGCAAAACCCTTAACTCACGTCTGTTTGAGCAGCTTTGTGAGGAAATGGATGCAGAGAACAAATGCCTTCTCTTACACACTGAAGTCAGGTGACTATCAAGGGGGAGAGCCCTGGCCAGGGTTTTTGAGTTAAAAGAGCAGCTACAGAGATTTCTTTCAGGAAAGAAGTCACCACTGGCAGCACACTTCAGTGACGAGGAGTGGATAACAAAACTCACTTATCTGTGTGAGGCCCTTACTCTACCCAGTCTGTGTCGGGTCTCGCCAATATATAGATCGTTTTTCCGAACAGCTGCGCCCTGTCCGCCAGGGAAAGCAGGATCTCCCAGTGGCCACACATTTTAATTCCACATCCCATTCCCACTCTGACATGTCTACCCTACGGCCTCCTCTACTGTAAAGGTAAAGCCACACTCAGGTTGGAGGAACAACACCTTATATTCCGTCTGGGTAGCCTCCAACCTGATGGCATGAACATCGACTTCTCTAACTTCCGCTAATGCCCCACCTCCCCCTCGTACCCCATCCGTTATTTATATACACACATTCTTTCTCTCACTCTCCTTTTTCTCCCTCTGACTATACCCCTTGCCCATCCTCTTGGTTTCCCCCCTCCCCCTTTTCCTTCTCCCTGGGACTCCTGTCTCATGATCCTCTCATATCCCTTTTGCCAATCACCTGTCCAGCTCTTGGCTCCATCCCTCCCCCTCCTGTCTCCTCCAATCATTTTGGATCTCCCCCTCCCACTTTTAAATCTCTTACTAGCTCTTTCTTCAGTTAGTCCTGACGAAGGGTCTTGGCCTGAAACGTTGACTGTACCTCTTCCTACCACTGCGTTCACCAGCAAATTTGATATCTGTGACATCTTCAACCTGCTCAATGAACTCAATTTGTCACTTCAGGGGAGAATGACAACTGTCTTCAAGTTGACAGATAAAGTATCTACTTTCAAAGCCAAACTGGAATTGTGGGGACAGCAAGTGGACAGGGGCATATTTGACATGTTCCCAATATTAACTGGGATTTTGGGAGAGACTGAGGCTGCCCCGTCCTTCTCACAGCTGGTGCGCGATCACCCATCGTCTCTATCAACAGAATTCGAGCGTTACTTCCCAACCGCAAATGATCCAAGATGTGCAAAGGAATGGGTCTGTGACCCATTTGTGAACGTCCCTGGTGAATCGTCCATGTCAGCTCGGAAAGAAAATCAACTCCTTGAGCTTGCAAATGACGGTGGGCTGAAAAGTACGTTTGACATAACATCTTTACCGGCATTCTGGATCAAAGTCAAGGCTGAATATCCTGAGATAGCCACAAAAGCACTGAAAACGTTGCTTCCATTTCCAACATCATATTTCTGTGAAGCGGGGTTTTCTGCAATGAATGCAACGAAAACTAAATTGCAGAATAGACTGGACATAAGGAACCCCCTTCGAGTATCGCTGCCTCCCATCACCCCTCGATGGGACCGTGTTGTTGCAGGAAAATAAGCCCAGGACTCCCACTGATTCAGCGATATTGGTGTGTTGCAAAGATTTTAAATGTTCATACTAGGAAAATATGCCCTGTGTATTTAATATCCAAACGTTACTTAAAATGTTATGATGCTATTGACTTATAAGTGACTTATAACTGACATATCACTATATTCACGTGAGGAAAATATGCGCTGTGTATTTAATATTAAATTCATTAGATAAACCCTTTTAGAAACGAACTTGAGTGTGTTAGCCACTTATAAGTGACTTATAGTTGACTTATCACCTACATTCCGGTCGTGATTAACACAACCCCAACCCCCCCCCCCCACAAGAATATTGTCAATATTAAATCAGTCCATGGCGCAAAAAAGGTTGGGGACCCCTGATAAGGTGCAAGATCATCAAGAGGTGGATTGTGAGGTCAAGAGCCCATTTTAACCTATGAGGGAACCATTTTTTAGATTTTTTAGTCTTATAACGGAGTTGAGACGGGGTTAAAGGACTTTGCATATGAAATTCTCATGAAATTACACTGAGGCTACGTCCACACTAGACCGGATAATTTTGATAACACCGGTTTCGCGTAAAAACGATAGGCGTCCTCACCAGGCATTTTTGAAAATACCTCCGTCCACATTAAAATGGGTATTTGGGCGAATCTCCTCCTACTGGGCATGCGCAGGACACATCTACAGAAAACAATCGAACAGGAGGCTGTATTCAATTTTCATACTGGTTCGGCCGGGTCGTCTCCAAAACTGCCGGTCTTTGTACAGTTGATAACAACGTTGATATTGTGCAGATCCATCTCACAGCAACTGTGAGCACAAACAACACCTTTTCATAGTAGTAGTAGTAGTCATACTTTATTGATCCCAGGGGAAATTGGTTTTTGTTACAGTTGCACCATAAATAATAAATAGTAATAAAATCATAAATAGTTAAATAGTAATATGTAAATTACGCCAGTAAATTATGAAATAAGCCCAGGACCAGCCTATTGGCTCAGGGTGTCTGACCCTCCAAGGGAGGAGTTGTAAAGTTTGATGGCCACAGGCAGGAATGACTTCCTATAACGCTCTGTGCTGCATCTCGGAGGAATGAGTCTCTGGCTGAATGTACTCCTGTGCCCACCCAGTACGTTATGTAGTGGATGGGAGACATTGTCCAAGATGGCATGCAACTTGGACAGCATCCTCTTTTCAGACACTACCGTCAGAGAGTCCAGTTCCATCCCCACAACATCACTGGCCTTGCGAATGAGTTTGTTGATTCTGTTGGTGTCTGCTACCCTCAGACTGCTGCCCCAGCACACAACAGCAAACATGATCGCACTGGCCACCACAGACTCGTAGAACATCCTCAGCATCGTCCGGCAGATGTTAAAGGACCTCAGTCTCTTCAGAAAATAGAGACGGCTCTGACCCTTCTTGTAGACAGCCTCAGTGTTCTTTGACCAGTCCAGTTTATTGTCAATTTGTATCCCCAGGTATCTATAATCCTCCACCATGTCCACACTGACCCCCTGGATGGAAACAGGGGTCACCGGTACCTTAGCTCTCCTCAGGTCTACCACCAGCTCCTTAGCCTTTTTCACATTAAGCTGCAGATAATTCTGTTCACACCATGTGACAAAGTTTCCTACCATAGCCTGTGTACTCAGCCTCATCTTCCTTGCTGATGCATCCAACTATGGCAGAGTCATCAGAAAACTTCTGAAGATGACAAGACCCTGTGCAGTAGTTGAAGTCCAAGGTGTAAATGGTGAAGAGAAAGGGAGACAAGACAGTCCCCTGTGGAGCCCCAGTGCTGCTGATCACTCTGTCAGACACACAGTGTTGCAAGCACACGTACTGTGGTCTGCCAGTCAAGTAATCAAGAATCCATGACACCAGGGAAGCATCCACCTGCATCACTGTCAGCTTCTCCCCCAGCAGAGCAGGGCGGATGGTGTTGAACACACTGGAGAAGTCAAAAAACATGACCCTCACAGTGCTCGCTGGCTTGTCCAGGTGGGCGTAGACATGGTTCAGCAGGTAGACGATGGCATCCTCAACTCCTAGTCGGGACTGGTAGGCGAACTGGAGGGGATCTAAGTGTGGCCTGACCATAGGCTGGAGCAGCTCCAGAACAAGTCTCTCCAGGGTCTTCATGATGTGGGAGGTCAATGCCACCGGTCTGTAGTCATTGAGGCCGCTGGGGCGCGGCATCTTCAGCACAGGGACGAGGCAGGACGTCTTCCACAGTACAGGAACCTTCCGGAGCCTCAGGATCACGTTGAAGACATGGCGAAGTACTCCACATAGCTGAGGGGCACAGGCTTTGAGCACCCTGGTACTGACACTATCCGGTCCTACAGCCTTGCTTGGGTTGAGACGTTTCAGCTGTGAAGCCCACCATGGTGGTTTCGTGTGGGGAAGGGGTATAGTCATGAGAGCAGGGTGAGGGACTGTGAGGAGGGGTAGGAGGAGAGAGTGGAATGTGTTGGTTGGGGACCGACAACAGATGGCTCATGTGGGGGATGGGCAGGGGCCACAATGTCAAATCTGTTAAAGATTTGTACATTGATATGCTGCCTGTACGTGGTAGATAGCTATGTTTAACTCCAAACAAGCTGTTAAT
This sequence comes from Mobula birostris, assembly GCF_030028105.1. Taxonomy (NCBI): domain Eukaryota; kingdom Metazoa; phylum Chordata; class Chondrichthyes; order Myliobatiformes; family Myliobatidae; genus Mobula; species Mobula birostris. Next base: position 42,920,686 of record NC_092373.1, on the reverse strand, counting down.
GTAGACAATAAAGTAAACAACACACGCATGAAGCCGTCTGCCATTGTTGTTGTGGTGTTGAGGTTGCGTTCAAGAAAATAATGAAATGCCGCACTGCCGCCACCATTTGTTCCAGCACATCATGACAGCGTTTTTAAAATAGCCGGTTACCCCATACACGCTACGCCAGCTATTAGGCATTTTCAGATTTATTCACCCTGGAGAGCGTTTCTGAAAAGCTCCATTTTCGGGGGAGGAAACGCCGTTTCAGGGGGAAGAAAACGCAGTTTCAGTGTGGACGTGACAGAGTAGAGGGATAGGTAAATATGGGTATAGACCAAGAACAATGATTAGCTAATGATCAATTACCTTATAAGTACCTTATGTTACTGTCGCTGAGCAAGTCAGAAAGAAACCCTACTCAGCAACAGGTGACGTACTAGACATCGTTCTCTGAAAATGCTGGATAAAGGTTCAAATAAGGAATTATCTGGTCATACCAAAGCATCTTGAGGCATAACTAAATATGGGTATAAGAATGATTGAAGGGACATCAAGGTATAACTAAATACGAGGAAGTATAGAGTAAGTGACAGAACGTTCAAGAGAAAGGGGAAGCTGTCAATATAAGGAACTGATGTTGTATCCAGGCTAGCTTTGGCAGAAAATAATTATAACTAACCAATGATGATTTTACATCTAATAGTATATTAGCATATGATCGAAACTATTAACATGTGATTGAAACTATTCTAAAACTATCTTAACTCACGTAGTTGTAAGATTTCCTGTGTACGTGATGATCAATGTTATAAATTGTGAAGAATTGTGATTCAGGGGAGGGTGGTGTCCAGACTGGGTCTTTGGGAGATCAGTCTGTAACTTCCCCTGTAGCATGCTATGAATAAAGAGTAAAGTTTGATAAAATATTGCTTGTTTTATTTTGTTTGTGGTATTTGCACTCTTGCATCGGGTTGATCCGACAGACGGAGGGTCAAAACGAAGAGAAAAAACTTCGGTTACAGATTTATCCGGTCTAGAGTGGGCGTAGCCTGAGTTGCAATCCACAAGGCAAAATTTCTTTACAATGAGAATATCCATTCTGCAATGTTCCAACAGAACCAACTTAATCTTCTTCCTTGAAATTATTTTAAACACTTTTTCTTCTTGTTCATCATCACCATCAGGTGCCATGCCCAGTTTGAGCTTTGACTGCCATGGCCCACACATTCCTGTTTCGGGTCAAGTGGATCAATTCATTGGTATTCATTTCCAATTCTCTGGCTGCTGTCTCCATCATCATTTGTCTTTGTCTTCCTCTTGCTTTCTTCCCTTCGATCTTTCCCATAATTACCGTGCATTTTAACTCCTCTTTCCTAATCACATGTCCAATGAAGTTACGTTGCCTTTTCATGATCTCATACATTATTTCACTTTTTGTGTTTGCTCTGTTCATGACATCCTCGTTAGATATTCGTTTCGTCCATGATATTCTTTGCATCCTCCTCAAAAACCACATCTCTGCTGCTTCAATTTGTTTCCTCATGTTACTAGATATTGTCCAACATTCTGATCCATATAACATAACTGAATAAATGTAACATTTCAGTACTCTGAGGCGGGTTGTCATGCCTAGTTTAGTATTAGTCAGTATACTCTTCATTCTTTTGCCATCCCTATTCTTCTTTTGATGTCCATGTCACACCTGCCATCTGATCTCACCCAGCTTCCTTAGTAGAAAAAGTTCTGTACTAGTTTTATGTCTTCCCCATTTATTCTCAGCCTGCAGATAGGATTCTCCTTCTTTTTGGATATCACCATACATTCTGTCTTTTTGCAGTTGATAGACAGACCCATTTTTGCAATTTCTTCAACAACTATATCATTAAGTTTTGCAGTTCTTCCTCCATACTTGCAATTAACACGGCGTCATCTGCATATCTGAAATTATTGATGTTTTCACCGCCAACTTTGATTCCCAAGATATCTCTTATTTTTTGTAATATTGTTTCACTGTACACATTAAATAAATCGGGGAGAAAACACACCCTTGTCTAACGCCTCGCTTGATTTTCGTAAACTGACTCACTTCTCCATCTATTCTTACCGCGGTAGTTTGTTCCCAGTACAGATTTCTGATTAGGTGGAGGTCTTTCGAATCTAGATCTAGAGTTTTCTGTAATATTTCAAGTAACTTATTGTTCTTCACTTTGTTTGTTTTATCGACTACACAAAAGCATTTGACAATCTTTTTGCACTTGAATAGCTCATTCTGATAGTATCCTTAACATCAATATTGCGTTTCTTGTACCTTTGTCTTTCACAAAACCAATTGTTCTTTACCTATTTCAGCTTGTATCTTACTTTTAGCTCTTGTCATCAAAATTCTTAGAAGTATCTTAGTGATATGACTCATTAAACTTATGGTCCCATGTAATTCACATTCCATTGCTCCAGGTTTCTTAGGAAGAGTGATAAATACTGATTTTTTCATCTCTTCTGGTATTATTCCAGTCTCATAAATGTCACTGATTACATCAGTAAGTTTTTCAATTCCATAATCTTTAAGGGCGATAATTTGTTCTATTACTAATTCATCAGGACCTGCTGCCTTTCCTTTCTTCATCTTATTTATTGCATTACAAGCTTCAGACTTTAAAATACTTGGACCTTCAATGTTTTTCTTAATTTCTGGTTTTTCACCTCGACTGCCTTCAAATAATTCCTGAATATACTCAGTCCATCTGTTCATAATCTGATCTTTTTCCATGATAATGGTACCGTCCTTTGCTTTCAAACATCCACCTGAAGAACAGAGGAGCTTTTTACCAGTGATATTCCTGATTATTGATGGCACCTTTTTGGATCAGTAATAGGGATTCTTTCTATTTGCTCACACTCCTGGTTTAACTATTCTTCTTTGGCTTTTTGACATAAGCTTTTAACTTTTTTTAATCTAAGGACTTATATTCTATAGGATTTGCTTTCTTCCATCGATTTTTGATCTTATCTGTCATCCATTTATTCTTTGTCCTTTTCCTTTTTTAGGAATCACTGACTTTGCTAATTCTACCAAGGCTTCTTGTTACTGATATTAAAGATTTATCACAGCTTGTTTAGCTACAGTTTAAACTGAAAAACGTAAACCTCTATGAAGATGAGCTTTAAAAATTATTCAACCAAATGCAACAAGCTTCTGCTTTTTATTCAAACAATTAATGATAACTTTGGTTGAAAACTGTTCAAGCTGATGTGCATCGTTTTACCACCTGTTTTCTACAGTAGTCATCCTATTTAAATTTGCCGCAATGCTAAAGTTCGAATTAAATTGGAGTCTCAGATGTGTTCAATAGTAGAAAAAAAATCAGTTAAAAATATTAATGAATAGATTTACTCAAATAACCTTAATTTTTGTTGGTGATTCAGCAGTCCTTTACAGCAAAAGCACCAAATCAAAAATAAACGCCAATTTTTTTTTAAAAAGCTCTTCCTCCAGGACCTCTCAAAATATTGGGTTATTAATGCAAGATTTGAATTATGTTTCACTGTATACATTTTGAATCTATGATCTGAAGACAAATTAATTCTTCACAATTTGACTAAATCATCAGCAAATTCTCATTTGCTTCAGTGACTTAGAGCAGATGCAAAATGGTTAAATATTGCCATGCATCACAAAATCACCAGTCAACATTACACTACAAATTTCAAAGCATATATTTTCAAAATATGTATACTATATACAACCTTGAAATTTGCTGTCTTACAAGCAGCCACAAAGACATCCAATGGAACCCATTAAGAACTGTCCGACACCCAAAGTGCAAAAAAGAACAAATCATGCAAACATAAAAAGTAAACAAATAACACTCAGAACTGAAGTTCATGAAAGTGAGTCCAAAACAAAAACAATACTGATGGCGATTAATTACTGAGATGAATTACATCCCGAGTTTATCACAGAGACTGAGGGAGGGGAGGCAGTGGGGGAAGGAGCAGGCAAGAGATGGACTGAAGAGTAAGGCAGGGTTCAAAGTAGCTTTTCAGTAGAACGAAATGCTAAGCTTCAGCAAATGCGTTACTTACATTTGAACATGACAGCATCAAGTCCAAAACCAAACATCTGTATTGAAAAAAAGCACCGATCAAACTATCCAAGGTGAGGCAAATGCTATTTTATTTCTGCAACTGAAATCAATGCCCATTTGCCTGAAGTGACAAAGATGGATTGATTACTAATTTATTTTTCTTAAAACTGAAGGCAGTACTTGGGTGTGCAAAGCACGGACTTGCAGCAATCTTGGCACAAAGCCACAGGTGTCATCGCACACTTTAAGCTCTGGGAAAGAACCTAAGCCATAGATTATGGATGGAAATCAACTGGAGGTACAATTTTCTGTCATTCTGTCATTGGTTAGTATAAAGTGTCTTCACTTGCTCGTAACGTTACACAGCCTGGGAATACAAGATCAACTGGCAGCACATCTACAGTTTAATAGCTTATTTAAACAGCTGCAGCCCAATGACCAACTATATTGTTATCGGCAAGTGATATAAGTGTAGAAATTTTTATTCCGAATCTAACTTAGGTTGGAATTGTTCCTCTGAGTTAGCCCTCCGATAGTCATAGGGGATTTCAACATGCAAGTAGATTGAAAAAATTAGGTTGGTACTGGATCCAAAGAAGGGGAATTTCTGGAATGTCTATGAGTTGGCTTTTTAGGGCAACTTACTGGACTTTTGACCTGCCACTTACTCAGTGCCAGAACAAGCCTCTTTCTCTCCTTGATCTGTTCAGTAGTTCCAACACCCACTTATTTTGCTTTGCAAAGCAAAGCATTTTAAACAATTTAGAGCACTACTAAACACAAAGAACAAGTACTCTTAAAGAATTTTAATGTCAAAAATAGATCAAGTTTCTACCATGGATCAACATTTGCCTTATACCTTCAATACATAACTTAGTTACTATTTTAAGCATGAAAGCACAATCCTTAATAGTTTTACTTCACATAAACATGATAAATTCTGCAGACGCTGGAAATCCACAGCAACACACAAAACGCCAGAGGAGCTCAGGCTCGCAGCATCTACGGACATGAACAAACAGTCAATATTTCAGGCCGAGACCCTTCATCAGGACTGGAAAGGAAGAGAGATGGCAGAATATAAATGTGGGGAGAGGGCAAGGAAGACTAGCTGGAAGGAGATAGGTGCACCTAGGTAGGTAGGAAAGATGGAGATAAAAGGCTGGAGAGGAAGGAGTCTGATAGGAACCTGATTGAAAAGCTACAGAACATGGCCCTTTGTACCTCCCTCTGCACCTGGATCCTCGACTTCCTAACTGGAAGACCACAATCTGAGAGGATTGGTATTAATATCTTCACCTCGCTGACAATCAACACCGGTGCACCTCAAAGACGTGTCCTTAGACCACGGCTCTACTCTCTCCAAACCCATGACTGTGTGCCTAGGCACAGCTCAAATGTCATCTATAAATTTACTGATGATACAACAATTTGTTGGCAGAATCTCAGATGACAAGAGAATGTAAAGGAGCGTGATATATCATCTAGTTGAGTGGCATCATGGCAAAAACTTGCACTCAATACAAGACCAAAGATCTAATTGTGGACTTCAGAAAGGGTAAGATGAGAGAGCACACACCAACCAGCCCTCAGATAGACTAGAAGTGGAGAGAGTGAGCAATTTCAAGTTCCTGGGTGTCAATATCTCTGAGAATCTAACTTGGACCCAACATGTCGATACATCTATCAAGAAGGCAAGAGTGTGTCTACACTTCACTAGTTTGAGGAGATATGGTACGTCACCTAAAGCATGCAAATTTCTACAGACGACCATGGAGAGCATTCTGACTGGCTGCATCACTGTCTGGTATGGGGTGGGGTGGGGGGCGGGGGGGTACCACACATGATCGAAGCAAGCTGAAGAGAGTTGCAAAATTAGTCAGCTCCATCATGGGTACTAGCCAATGAAGTAACCCAAGATATCAATGAGCGGTGCCTCAAAAAGGTGGCATCCATCATTAAGGACCTTCCACCACCCAAGACATGCCCGCTTCTCAATGTTACCATCAGGAAGGGGGTACAGAAGCCTGAAGACACAGTGATTCACAAACAGCTTCTTTCCCTCTGCCATCTAATTTCTGAATGGACATTGAACCCATGAACACTACCTCACTACTTTTTTTTCCCTGCTATTTTGCAATACTTATTTAATATTACTATTTCATACACACATTTTTATATGTATATATGTATACACACACACAAAAGTTTGGGAACACCTAGTCAAAATTTCTGTTACTATGAATAGTTAAGTGAATAGAAGATGAACTGATCTCCAAAAGTCAAAGTTAAAGATGAAACATTCTTTTCAACATTTTAAGATTAGTGTATTATTTTTGTTTTGTACAATTTTAGAGTGAAAAAAGGAAAGGAGCATCATGCAAAATTTTGGGCACCCCCAAGAGATTTGAGCTCTCAGATAACTTTTACCAAGGTCTCAGAGCTTATTTAGCTTGCTAGGGCTATGGCTTGGTCACAGTCATTGTTAGGAAAGGCCAGGTGATGCAAATTTCAAAGCTTTATAAATACCCTTACTCCTCAAACCTTGTCCCAACAATCAGCAGCTATGGGTTCCTCTAAGCAGCTGCCAAGCACTCTGAAAATTAAAATAAATGATGCCCACAAAGCAGGAGAAGGCTATAAGAAGATAGCAAAGCGTTTTCAGGTAGCTGTTTTCTCAGTTTGTAATGGAATTAAGAAATGGCAGTTAACAGGAACGGTGGAGGTCAAGTTGAGGTCTGGAAGACAAAAAAAAACTTTGAGAGAACTACTCGTAGGATTGCTAGAAAGGCAAATCAAAACCCCCGTCTGACTGCAAAAGACCTTCAGGAAGATTTAGCAGACTCTGGAGTGGTGCTGCACTGTTCTACTGCGTACCGACACCTGCACAAATATGACCTTCATCAGAAGAAAACCTTTCCTGCATCCTCACCACAAAATTCAGCATCAGAAGTTTGCAAAGGAACGTCTAAACAAGCCTGATGCATTTTGGAAACAAGTCCTGTGGACTGATGAAGTTAAAATAGAACTTTTTGGCCGCAACGAGCAAAGGCATGTTTTGAGAAAGAAAAGAGTGCAGAATTTCATGAAAAGAACACCTCTCCAACTGTTAAGCACAGGGGTGGATCGATTATGCTTTGGGCTTGTGTTGCAGCCAGTGGCATGGGGAATATTTACAGGTAGAGGGAAGAATGAATTCAATTAAATACCAGCAAATTCTGGAAGCAAGCATCACACCATCTATAAAACAGCTGAAGGTGAAAAGAGGATGGCTTCTACAACAGGATAATGATCCTAAACACACCTCAAAATCCACAATGGACTACCTCAAGAGGCGCAAGCTGAGGATTTTGGCATGGCCCTGACAGTCCCCCAACCTAAACATCATCAAAAATCTGGATTGACCTCAAAAGAGCAGTGCATGCAAGATGGCCCAAGAATCTCACAGAACTAGAAGCCTTTCGCAAAGAAGAATGGGCGAAAATCCCCCAAACAAGAATTGGAAGACTCTTAGCAGGCTACAGAAAGCATTTATAAGCTGGGATATTTGCCAAAGGGGGTATTACTAAGTACTGACCATGCAGGGTGCCCAAACTTTTGCTTCGGGCCCTTTTCCTTTTTTGTTATTTTGAAACTGTAAAAGATGGAAATGAAAAAGTAATCTTGCTTAAAATATTAAAGAAATCTGTCATCTTTAACTTTATTCCTTTTGGAAATCAGGTCATCTTTTACTCGCTCAACTATTCACAGTAACAGAAATTTTGACCAGGGTTGCCCAAACTTTTGCATGCCACTGTATATGACTAATTCTTTTTCTACATTATCATTTATTACATTATACTGCTGCCACAAAGTTAAACTTCACAACCTATGTTGGTGATATTAAACCCGATTCTGAGAGAAGAGTGGACCATAGCAGAAGGGGAGGGGGGAAACCCAGATGTAGGTGAGAAGAGGAAAGGGGCTGGAGTGGGGAATGGGGGGGGCGGGGGAGGGAGGGTAGCAGATTTTTTTTTAAACCAGGCAGAGAGGTAAAGATATGTTTGGTGGTAGGATCCCTTTGGAGATGGCAGAAGCTGCAGAGTATGATGTGTTGGATGTGGAGGCTCATGAGGTGGTATATAACGACAAGAGGATCTGTATCACTGTTGGATGCAGTGGGAAGATAGGCCGAGCGCAGGTGTTCAAGAAATGGAGATGTGGGTGAGGCCAGCGTCAATGGTGGAGGAAGAGAAAGTTTTTTGAAGGAGGAGGATATCTCTGATGTCCTTTTAAGGAAAGCCGCATTCTAGGAATAGATGCAGTGGAGGTGAAGGAATTGGGAAAAAGGAATAACATTTTTACAGGAGACAGGGTGGGAAGAGGTAGCAGAGGAAGAGTTGGGGAGCATCACCAGGGAAGACTTGGAGCATGGCAGACATAGCTGGGGCCCATTCAGGTGCCCATGGCTACTGCTCAAGTCTGGAGAAAGAGGGAGGAGCTCAAGGAAAAATTTGAGGGGGAGAACCAGGTCTGCCAGACTATGGAGGGTGGTGGTGGATGGGAACTGGCTGATTCTTACTATTGAGAAAGAAATGGAGAGCATTAAGGCTTTAATGGGGTATAGAAGAGTATAAGGTTTGGACATTCACAGTGAAAGTGAGGCAATCAGGTAACCAAGAATTAAAAGTTAGTGAGGAGACTGAGAGCCTATGAAGTGTTACAGATGGAGGTGAGAAGGAACTGAACCAAGAGAAATAGAATGGAGTTGACGTATGAGAGCACGAGTTCAGTGGGGTCGGAGCAGGTAAAGACAGTAGGCCTACAGATCAGAGGAGGTAAAAACAAGCAGTACCGGGTAAGAGAACTAAGAGTTTGGTGGCAGTAGATGGAGATCTCCAGAGTTGATGAGGTCAGTGATAGTGTAGGAGGCAGATTTCTGATGGTCAGGAATGAGGAATGATGGTCAGTACGAAGAGGTGCCTAAGAGTTGCTGCCTGGTAGAGGTTAGTTCACCACACTACAACAGTGCTCGCTTTATCTGCGGGTTTGCTGGTAAAGTTGAGATTGGCAGAGAGCAGAGGGCACTGTGGTCAGAGGGAGCAAGGTTCGAGGAGCAGAGAGGAGTGCCGAAGTTAAGCCAGTTGATACCCCTTTGGCAATTCGAGATGTAAAGATCAGAGCAGGGTGCCCAACAGGGGGAAGGTTGGAGACGGGAGGAGGGGTTAGTGAGGGGTGTGGAATTCTTTTGGAAACAGAGGCGATGAAAAAAGAGAAGGGTGTGGTGGGCACAGAACTCACTAAAGTGCGGGACAAAGGCAAGGCCCTTGCTGAGGACAGAACGTTCTGCCTCAGAGAGGGGAGGAGGGGAGGTTGGAGGGAGTGCTGAAGACATGGCAAGGATTACAGCTGGGATCGGGGGGGGGGGTAGAAGAAAGAGTTGGTGCCCTGGGGGGGGGGGGGGGGGTTGGAGTGTTCAGGGAAGGTGTGGTGAGGTGCCGAGCACCCGAGAGTTTTACTTAACATCTAGTCTTATTACACTATTGATTTCAATCAAAACTAAGGTTCTTACATACTTAATTCAACCACCAGCTTGCTTGTTCTGTATTACTACTTTCAGTATTAATCCCTTTTGAAATTTACATGTACTTAAGAATTGTAAAATGAGAATACAATGACAATAAATGAAACAGGTGGAAGTCTCAATGCATAATTTAAACAAGATAGTTGCTGCTGCAACCTAATGACTCACCATTATACCATGTATAGAATGTTGGAATAAAGCAGAAAGTGAACCCTCAAACTGAATTTAATCGGGAGGTTTCCAAGTGTGAGGAATAAACTTCACAGAAAATATAGGAAGCTGGAATGGCTGGAGTTGGAAACAATTATTGAGGAAAAGAAAGCTATCCAGTGTGCAAGGGTACAGAGTGAGAAAAAAATTAAATGGTAATTATGTTTTGTCCTTCACATATTCTTAAAATTAATTTTTCTACAACTTGACCAAATTGTTGCTTTAGCTGAGGAACACGTATTCTGTGTGCCCTCTGCTGGTTAGTCCAAGTAATTCTGAATATAATCCCTTCAAGAAAATTCAATGACCAAGATAAATTGGAGCAAAACAGAGGAAGTTTGATTTCTGTTTTTCATGGTCAAAGATCACATTTTTACCCCACTCTCGTGTTTGGTTGAACAACAACTGAACCTAGTGACCATGTCTGCATGCTTTAATGCATTGAGTTACTGCCATGTGATTGACTGATTAAATATTTGCATTAATGAACCTAATAAAGTGGCCACAGTGTAAGAGTAACAGTTGATCATCTGACCCCGTTTGCTCTGCACTCATTAAAATCTGGGCTAATCTTTCACCTTAGTATTATGTTCTAGTATTACCCAATATCCTTTGATTCAGTCAGTGTTGATTCCCTCAATGTCTCAAAATCTATTGAACATTCATCGATTACAAACCAACAGGTTTACACTGTTATCTTGACTATATGCTCCCTGCAAGGATTTCTCCATTTTGAGATCCTTCTTCTCTCTGGTATTCACTCTGAAATTTTCTTCCTCATTAACAAAGACTCTTCTGCTCCCCTATCAGCAAATGATAAAACACACCGGCCAATGATTTTACCTAATAACTACATTTTATTAGTTGTCACTGCTTCGAACATCTCAAAGACTCACTTTGTACTTTAACACTGGTGATTAGTTTCTTCTGGAGCTCACTGCTTGTATTCAGATTTTGACAGCTGTAGAAGAAACTGATCAGGTTCCATATGACCAGGGACCTCACTCAGAATCTGCAATCGTTAGTCTCCAGACTACTGCTTCCAAACGTCCTGTGAGTCACCTTTTTAAGGCAGTGGGAAGATGGGGTGAGTGCAGGTCTGGGAAATAGAGGAGATGCAGATGAGGGCAGCATCAGTGGTGGAGGAACGAAAACCCTATTCTTTGAAGGAGGAGGACATCTCTGATGTCCCGGAAAGCCACATCCTGGGAACAGACGTTGCAGAGACATAGGAACTGAGAAAAGGGAATAGCTGATTGTTTCTAGATATGGAGATAGAAAGATCGAGAAAGGGGAGAGAGGTATCAGAAATAGCCCAAGTGAACTCAAGGGCAGGGTGGAAGTTGGAGGCAAAGTTGATTAAATCGACAAGCTCAGCATGGGTGCATGAAGCAGCACCAATGTAGCACAGGAAGAGATGGGGAGCGTTACCAGGGAAGGCTTAAAACAGGGACTGGTCTACATAATCAGCAAAAAAACAGGCAAAGCTGAGGCCCATGCAGGTATCCGTGGCTACCCTCAAGTTTGGAGAAAGTAGGAGGAGCCAAAGGAGAGTTGTTGAGAGTAGGGACCAACTCTGCCAGACGGAAGGTGATGGTGGTGGGAACTGATCGACTCCTTCCTTGAGAAAAAGGCAGAGAGCTTTAAGGCTGCCTTGATTGGGGAAATGATGTGAAAATGAGCCAGTCAGGGCTAGGGAGTTGAAGGTTGTTGAGATTGAAAACGAAGTGTCGCCGATGTAAGTGGGAAGGAACTGAATCAGGTGAAGAGAATGGAGTTGAGGTTTGTGGACACCAGTTCTGTGGGGCAGGAGCAGGCAGAGAGCATGGGCCTAGCCGGACAGTCAGGTTTGTGAATCTTGGGTAGGAGGTAGGATAAGGAACTGAGTTTGGCAGTGGATGGGAGTTCTCCAGAGTTGGAGAGGTTAGTGGTGACAATTTTCTGATGGTCCTGAGTGGGATACTTCTCAAGGGTTAGGTAAGAGGCATCTGAGAGTTATTCTGCTCATTGTATTTGTTGAGCATTTATGACTTGAGCAGAGACTAAGCCCTAAATTGCCAATTTCCAGGTATTTTAGGAAATACATATTGTGTGATTTTTTTTAACATTTCATGAAAAAGAGAAATAAAACTTCCTCTGTTTTGCTGCAAGTTATCTGGGTGATTGACTTGTTGGTGCCTGACAGGGTGATTTGAGACACTGCTGATCTCCTGGGATTTTCATGCACAACAGTCTCTAGAATTTACAGAGAACAGCACGAAAAACAAAAACCATCCAGCAAGCTGCAGTTCTGTGGTTGAAAACACTTTGTTTATGAGAGGTCGGAGGAGAATGGCCAAATCTGTTTCAAGCTGACAGGAAGGCGACAGTAACTCAAACAGCCACGTGTTACAACAGTGGTGTGCAGAACGGCATCGCCAAACGTACCTACAACACGAACCCTGAAGTTGATCGACCACAGCAGCGGAAGATGTTGAACAAACACTCAGTGGCCACCATTAGGTACGGTACCTAATAAAGTAGCCACTGAGTGTAATTTATGACAATGCTTTCAATAATCTTGGCGATGTAGTGATAGTAAACTTGGATGTACTGCAGCTTGAGCAAATTTCTTTACAGGAACCATTGAACAGCAGCTGATGCGAGGGTACCAATTCTAATGTTGGGCAACAAGGAAGCCAGTAAGAATTTCTGAGTGGGATCAAGAGAACAGAAGAATGCTTTTGAATAAGATGAATCTGACAAGCCAGGAAAAAAAATTAGAGAAACAGAGTTGGCTCAGGAAATTAAGATAGGCAAAGGGGAGAAAGGAAAGGAGGCATCTGAATGAAAGAACTCTACCTTAATGAAGAAATCCACCAGCTCCTTCTATTTGTCATTAATGAGGATGGAGATGTCAGCCTGCATTTTGTTTGCCTTTACTTCCATCTCAGATGCAAAACCATCCATAAATTCATGACTAATTTAGCAATTTACTCAGCATTGCAAGAAAAATGCAGTGTGAAAAATCAGATTGCCACACTGCATTTTGCACAAAATTTACCTTTAGTTATCACTGGAGAATTGAAGCATATTGCATTTAGTTTCTTCAAAGTTTTAGCAACATTTGCACAGAAAGGAATAAGATACATCCCTGTCATTATATGCTCAAGAGAAGCAATGGAAAAATCTGCACATTAGGTCAGTCAGTACTTGAAATCAAAACTTATTTAACCACCTATAAACCTCCAAAGATAGCAAAAAGTTGGTTCAAATTTGGACTCTCTGACGGTGGTGTCTGAAAAGAGGATGCTGTCTAAGTTGCATGCCATCTTGGTCAATGTCTCCCATCCACTACATAATGTACTGGGTGGGCACAGGGGTACATTCAGCCAGAGACTCATTCCACCGAGATGCAACACAGAGCGTCATAGGAAGTCATTCCTGCCTGTGGCCATCAAACTTTACAACTCCTCCCTTAGAGGGTCAGACACCCTGAACCAATAGGCTGGTCCTGGACTTATTTCATAATTTACTGGCATAATTTACATAATACTATTTATTATTTATGGTGCAACTGTAACGAAAACCAATTTCCCCCGGGATCAATAAAGTATGACTATGACAATCAGAATCACCTTGGTGTAATTTAAAGCAATTAATCTACAAGCCACTCAAGTATTGCCCATTTAAAATTAGATGCATGTCTCACATTTTAAGGATGTTGTTTAAATCAGCATAATATTCATTCTTCTTTCAAACCTAGCAGTTAGTTCAGAAATGGGTAACAAATTTAAAATGCAGGTGCTGGAATTTGGAACAAAAACATAAGTAAGAACTCAGCCTGTGAAACAGCACCCGTGGAAAGTGAAAACAACCAACACTTAAAACTTTTACCAATTTCTCTTTCCACAGATGCTGATTTATTAGCTGCTTTCTTCCACCATTTCTGATTTGTAACCATATTCAGTAAACAAAGCAATAACTAATTAACAATTTAATCCCAGAACAAATGAAGGTGACCTACATAAGAGAGAGTAGATATAAACTGAAAATGCATTCATCATTTCAAGAATGCTGCATTGCTACAGCAGAATGTAATTGCACTGAAAGGTGGTGTATAAAAGCACAGGAGGTTAAATGCTTTCTTTTAAGGGAGCATAACGATCTGACTGCATTGTGTGAAAATGAATAATGTGTGGTCAGAATAACATTTCTTGCTAATGGCACAAGCTTGGCTAAAATTACATGGCTTTGTCATACATTTTAAATCAATTCAACAGAAGGAATGCATTTCAATTCAGTTTCATTAATAGAAGAACATATAAAGCCACAAAATGCAAAATGATTGAATGTTACCTCTATTACTTTGCCCATTAGGATTGATGCAATCGTGTGAAAGTGTCTGCCTATTTGTGGACATACATGATTTGGCTCCAATTGTTTCAGCACACTTTGCAGCAGCATTAAGTCAAATTGATCAGAAAATTCTGGTTCTAACTTCCAAGAACAAATTACATTCACAATGATTTTTTTCCAGCACACTTCATAGATTAAATGTTAGCATAATCAAGCAACAGTCTTTAACAATAATGGGAAAAAAATAGGGGCAGGATGCTGCAATCAGGGCTAAGGAACCGGAGGGGTGGAGGGGAAGCATAAATTAGATAGCTTATTCACTATCTAAATTGTTTCGGCACACTTTGCTGCAGCATTAACTCCAGTTGAGGCAGGGGCGTGGTGTTGCTGTTGGTAAAAATTGAAATCAAACCATTAGAAAGAGGTGACATTTGGTCAGAAGGTGTTGAAAGAAGGTGTTGAAGGTGTTGTGGATAGAGCCAAGGAACTGCAAGGATAAAAAGACTTCGATGGGAGTTACATACAGACCTCCAAACAATAGTAAGGATGTGGTCTACAAATTACAACAGATAGAAATTGCATGCCAAAAGGGCAGTGTTACAATAGTCATGGGGGACTTCAATATGCAGGTGGATTGAGAAAATCAGGTTGGTGCTGGATTCCAGAAGGGGGAATTTCTAGAGTATCTACAAGATGGCTTTTTAGAGCAGCTCAAGGTTGAGCCCACTGGAGGATCAGCTATTTCAGATTGGGTGTTGTGCAGTGAACCAGAATTGATCAGAGACCTTAAGGTAAAAGAACCATCGGGGGAAGTGACTAGAATATGATCAAATTCACCCCGAAATTTGAGAAGCAGAAGCTAATGTTGATGTATCAGTATTACAGAGGAGTAAAGGGAATTACAGAGGCATGAGAGGGGAGTTGGCCAGCTGGCTTGGATGATGGCAGAGCAGCAATGGCAGGAATTTCTGGAAGCAATTAGGAAGGCACAGGACATACACATCCCAAAGAGAAAGTATCCTAAGGGAAAGATGACAAAGCAATGGCTAACAAGATAAGTCAAGTCAAGAGAGAGGAAATAAATAGAGCACAAATTAGTGGGAAGTTAGAGAATTGGGAAACTTCTAAATACCAATAGAAGGCAATTTAAAAAGTCATTATGATAAAGATGGAGTATGAAAGAAAACTAGTCAATAATATTAAAGATGATACCAAAAGTTTCTTCAGATACATAAGGTGTAAAAGAGAGACGAGAGTAGATATCCGACTACTGGAAAACTATGCTGGAGAGGTAGTAATGGGGGACAACAAAATGGCAGATGAACTGAACAAGTATTCTGCATCAGTCTTCACTGTGGAAGACACTAGCAATATAGTGGAAGTTCCAGGTGTCAGGGGTCATGAAGAGTGTGAAGTCACCATAACTAGAGAGGAGGTTCTTGGTAAACTGAAAGGTCTGAAGGTAGATAAGTCACCTAGACTCACTAGCATACACTCCAGGATTCAGAAAGAGGTGGTTGAAGAGATTGAGGAGGCATTATTAATGATCTTTCAAGAATCACTAGATTCTGGAATGGATCCAGAAGACTGGAAAATTGCAAGTGTCACTCCACTCTTCAAGAAAGGAGAGAGGCAGAAAAAAGGAAACTATAGACCAGCTAGTCTGACCTTAGTAGTTGGGAAGAGGTTGGAGCCTATTATTAAGGATGGGGTCTCAGGGTACCTAGACGAACATGACAAAATAGGCCATAGTCAGCATGGTTTCCTCTTTTGGAATTCTTTGAAGTAATAAGCAGGATAGACAAAGGAGAATCAGTTGATGTTGTGTACTTGAAATTTCAGAAGGCCTTTGACAAGGTGCCACACACGAGGCTTCTTAACAAGGTACAAGCCCATGGTATTACAGGAAAGATTCTTCTTCTTCTTGTTTTACGGCGGTTGGAATTACAGGAAAGATTCCCCCATGGATAAAGCATTGA
The DNA here is from genome assembly GCF_030028105.1 of Mobula birostris. Classification (NCBI taxonomy): domain Eukaryota; kingdom Metazoa; phylum Chordata; class Chondrichthyes; order Myliobatiformes; family Myliobatidae; genus Mobula; species Mobula birostris. Next base: position 42,904,529 of record NC_092373.1, on the reverse strand, counting down.
CTGATTGGCAGGAAGCAAAAAAAAAAGGGAATAAAGGTAGCCTTTTCTGGTTGGCTGCCAGTGACTAGTGGTGTTCCACAGGGGTCTGTGCTGGGACCGATTCTTTCTATGCTCTATGTCAATGATACGGATGATGGAATTGATGGCTTTGTTGCAGTTTGTAGACAATATGAGGATAGGTGGAGGGGCAGGTAGTTTTGAGGAAGTACAGAGGCTACAGAAGGACTTAGATTAGGATAATGGGCAAAGAAGTGGTTGTATGGTCTTGCACTTGGTAGAAGAAAGGGTTGACTATTTTCTAAATGGAGAGAAAATACAAAAAACCCTTGTGCAGGATTCCCTAAAGATTAATTTGCAGGCTGAGCCTGTAGTAAAAAAGGCAAATGTGATGTTAGCATTCATTTCAAGAGGACCAGAATATAAAAGCATGGATGTAATGTTGAAACTTTATAAAGCACTGGTGAAGCCTCACTTGGAGTATTGTGAGCAGATTTGGGCCCCTTAACTTAGAAAGGATGTGCTGAAACTGAAGAGGGTTCCAAGGAGGCTCGTGAAAAAGATTCCAGGATTAAATTGTTTGTCATATGAAAAGTGTTTGATGTCTCTGGGCCTGTATTCAGAAGAATGAAGGGTGATCTCATTGAAACCTATCGAATGGTGAAAGGCAGAGTAGATGTGGAGAGAATGTTTCCTACAGTGGGAAAGTCCAAGACCAGAAGCCTCAGAATAGAGTGGCATCCTTTTCAAATGGAGATGAGGAGGAATTTCTCAAGGCAGAGAGTGATGAATCTGTGGAATTCTTTGCCATAGGCAGCTGCGGAGGCCAAGTCTTTATGCATATTTAAAGCAGAGGTTGATAGATTTTTGATTGGTCAGGGCATGAAGAGATACAGGGAGAAGGTGGAATAATGGGGCTGAGAGGAAAATTAGATCAGCCATGTTGAAATGGTGGAGCAGACTCAATGGGTCTATTTCTTCTCCTACATCTTATGCTCTTATGGTCAAAATGAATTGTCAATCTTAGCCAAATTGACCTCAGCTGTTCTAGAATATTGCTGAGTTAGATGGAAAAGTGATGCTGTTAAGTTACTCCCAGGCTCTGCAAGTCGGTCTGGGCCAGTATCAGTCAAAATTGGCCAAAGCACTGGTTCTACCGAAAGATCTAACATTCACTGAAGCTCACATCTGAATAAACTTTCCAATAACGTAGCAGAAATCAGTACTTCTAAAACTGTCTGGCTAGTTGTCTCCTTTCACCTGAAGTCTATGTCCTCCATCCTAGAAAATGACTAACCTTATCTATGACCCTCCTGATTCCATAAAGCTCTGTAATGTCACCCCTCAGCCACCTACACTCCAAGGAGAATCAATATAAAAATAAAGCTCTAAACTATCCAGCCTCCCCCTGCAACTCAAGTCTTCCAGTCCTGGTAATGTCCCCGTGTATCTCCCCTGCACCTTTAATGACACCTTCCTAGACCCAGGCAACCAGAACTGCACACAATATTCCAAGTGTGGTCTCACCAAAGTCTTGTGCAGCTGTAATTTGACCAGATCCTCAATATCCTTCTTCAAACAGAGTTTTCTAATCCTGCCAGCCTTGTCCTTTGCTCTGTCTAACAAGAATATACTTACTCCCAACTCTCTACACCACACTTTTCAAAGCCAAATTTGCCAGACATCCGATTATTTGCCAACTGTATCTCCCAGTCATCATTTGCAGGACCCCACCTAAAGCCTTTAAAATTTACCTTTCCCCTATCTAAAGCCCTACGTTTTTTAACAATTCATTTCAAAGTGAATAGAGTTATGGCCACTGGCCCCAAAGCGCTTCCCAATATGCATGTGAAATAATTTGACCTGCCTCATTGCCCTAGAAAATCTAATGTTGCCCCTCCCTAAGTAATTGTTTGAGAAAACTTTCTTGAACAATTTCTGTCCCACCCAAATGCTTTCTGCAATAACAGTGCTAGTCATTGGAGGAAATTGAAGTCATTTACCATTACAACCTAATGTTCTTACAGCTATCTACATACAGGTACTTGCTCCTCTTTAGTCCTATGGACTATTGGTTGGTCTGTAATAGCCCCAGCAAAGTGATCACCTCTTACCCCTTCTTTTCTCCTCACCTGCCCATCACCTCCCTCCTTCCTTTTCTCCCATGGTCCACTATCCTCTCCCATCAGTTTCCTCCTTCAGCCCTTTACCTCTTCCACCCCTCCGAGCTTCTCACTTCATTCCCCTCCCCCACCTGGTTTCACTGTCACCTGCCAACTTATTCATCTTCCCCTTTCCCCTCCTTAATCTGGCATTTTCCTCCTTCCTTTCCAGTCCTTATGGAAGGTCCTGTCTGACTACATGTCAACTGTTTATTCCTCTCCATAGATGCTGCATGACTGGCTGAGCCCCTCTAGCATTGTGCGAGTGCTGCTCTGGATTTCCATCATCTGCAGAATCCCTCGTTCATCCTCTTATATAGAGGTTCCCTCAGTAGATGATTCTCGCTCACCACCACCAAGTATATCTTCCCTAAGCAATACGTTGGCAATATCAAAAAAACACAGCTCCTCCCGTCTTAATTCCATTTCTTGGGCACAAGTTTGGAAATTATGCTCAGAATTGCTGTCAAAGACCAGCAAATTGTGCACCAAATATTTGTCCAGGTAATATGATTTGTTTATAATAAAACTTAACCCAATGGAACTCAGTTAGATAGCTTTCATTACAGAAAATAAATTCTTATTTTTATTTCTCTTGTTTAACAGATTTTTCTCTCCTTTAAATTCAAACGCAATCTTTCCTGGATATGAAACTAAGGAAGTTTTCTTTCTAAAAACAAAAGGCTGAAGACCATGGAACCTGGGAGAAAAGATAAAACTGATGAAGGAACTCAGCAGTTCAAACAGCACTAGTGAGGGGAAAAGGAAATGTTACCATTCAGGGCAATCCTGATGCAGACAACCTCCCACCGCTCCCCTCGACAGATGCTGTTTGGTCTGCTGAGTTCCTCTAGAAGATTTACTTTCTATCTGAAAAATGCTTCTGAATGCACTTTACATAAGAAATGCTTATTTAAAAAGATAAATTATTGTTGCAGTAAGGAACTAATAATAAGGAATACTTTCAATGTTTATCTCAAAAGTTAAACTTCAAATGAAAACCTACTAGTTATAAAACTGCATTGCTTTGTCGTCTGAGTACAAAATCCATCTTTGAACTGTGCTGCGAAGAGTTTTCATTTTAAATCATCAATAAATATCTAATGCACAGCAGTTTCTGAATGCAATAGCATTATCAGTTAACACTAACAAGACAGTGCCTTTGGTAACAATATATATTAAACCATTGACAGTATCAATAGAGTATCAATGTTATTGAGTACTCTAGCCACAAAACATTTAAAACTCAACCATTGTTGACAAGCATCCAACTCTTTATGTTCAGCAAAATTTTATTTTTAAATGTAATGTTGGATTGTTGCTGAAATTCCTGGGAGTAATTCCAACTCAAACATGGAATGAGCATATAGTTAAAATGACGAAGGTAACTCATAAAGCCTTGAGTAATACGATACATCATTGTTTTCTTGACTCAAAAAGTTTCTTCTCAGTACTTTCAAAATTGTTATGGCAATTCTACAAGCAAAACTGAATGAATATATGATTATCAAGTTTCCTTTGTAATCGTATTACAAAGGGCTGACCACTTGGAGTTGTCGGGCATGAGAAAAAAAATCAGTCATAAGAAATATAGACTCACCTATCACATGTGCAGCTGACCATGAGAGATAAAATATTGTACACAATGTATGTAAAAATTACAGCTGTTATTGTGCCTCTGGGAATAGAATAGCTGGGATTCTTTAAGTCACCTGGTAATGATAGCAAGACAAGGATTTATGATTTTAGTTAACTTATTTTACAACCCAAACTTCATTGAATGTTGCTTGATGCAGAGATAAAATTACACTTACAACCAATATAGTTTAACAATTCAGCAAAGGAAGTGCCACTTTGTTCATTATATTTTTATTTCCAGTCAACAGACGCTGATAAAGCACAGTCATAAACATGTTTATCAGGCAATAAATCTTGCTGATACCCTAATGTAGGCAAATAGTTTGCTTTACAGTTCAGATTTAATAGTTAATAATGCTCTGTATCAAGCTGCTCTTTTGTAACAGAGATTGCATATAATAATTTGATTGCAAACAATGTACTATTAATTTTATGGAAATAATTTATACTTCAAGTATAGGTTTGAGCCTTACCTGACATATTGGATCCAGCCATAATACCGGTGCATCCATTGAACATTACAGCAAATACAGCAGCAAAAGTCATCATCGTACCAGTTGTGTAGTCTGCTACATACTTAGCTGCAAAGAAAAATGAAAGTTTTAAAAATGTTAATAATAGTATAGGCCTAAACAATATTGAGCAATTGGAGTCCATGATACATGGAAAAAGGACGTCGCTGTTTGTTTTTCATTTCATGGCAATCTTCCCACACAATTTCGGCATGATCAGAAAAAAATCTCAAGAATATAAGCAGAACATTTCGTAAGCTTCCTGCTCATGAAATTGACCCAACTCTATGTTAAGTGATTTCATGACTCAGCAATAACAAAAACATAAAGTCAATCAACATCAGATTAATAGCAAATTGGAACGAGTTTGCATCCCTAACTTTCTAATGTAGATAGCATCCAATCTTACGGAAACAATCTTAAGTAAAATTAGTCATTACTCAATGAATAGCTGACCACAGAAAAGCAAAATCCAGAAAACATATACAAATCTAACTCTCTCCAAAAATCTTGTGACAAGTGAATTTGATACTTAAAAAGCAGTAAGGTTCCGAGCAAAATGCTATCAAAATTCAGAAATATTTAAGCAAATGTAAATTAATTGCCTACATTAGATTAAATACATGTTTACATGCAAGATTAATATTAAAATTTTTGGCAATGTACATGTACTTGTTACATACACCTGTTAGGGTGCATTCTCCAGTTACCTTGTAAGGTAACTGCAGACTTCAGCCAGGAACAGATGTCATCAGGCGGTTCCCAACCTTCAGAGTGTCTCGACCCTTAACCACAACACTCTCTAGTTGGTGGGCCGGCAGTGGTGGCCAAATCACTGCCCATCTGCTCCTGGCTTCCAGCTCCCCTCCTCTCGCCTACTCCAAATCCAACAACAGGTCATTCTGCCTCTTCCCCCATCCTATGAGCTGCTTGTTTTTTTTCTCCTTTCGTCCAGGCCCAGATCTGACAACAACCGCCATGCTGATTTGGCCGGGAAACCTCTGCAGCCGATCTCCACAGGGAACAACCATGCCTACCATCCCTTGTCTTTACACCCCTGCACTAAGGGCTGATACTTCAAGGCCTTTCTCTCGTAGGCCTCTTCCCATCCCTCCTCCCACTTCACAGTCAGCTCAACCAGAATTACTTTCTTGTCTTCGGTTGACCACAGTACAATGTCCGGGCATAGGGTTGTGTGCACCACATCTGGGAACTGCAACCTCCTTCCCTCATCGACCCTCATCTCCCAGGACCAGGCCGTTAGCAGCAGATTGGGCTTTGGTTGTTTGGTTAGGAAAGGCCTGGCTCCCTCTTTGATGAAGGTGATGGCCTTCCTCAAATCTGTGTCAGCCGTCCTCTTCTTGCATCTCTCTCGCTCTAGTGTGTCAGCAAGAGCCAGAAGCACCTTATCATGGCGCCACCTATACCGTCCTTGAGTTAGAGCTGTTTTACACCCGGACAGTATATGAGCCAGTGTTCCCTTTTGACCACAGAGCTTACAGTTCGGGTCCTCTCTCATCCCTCATGTGTACAGATGTAATCGTGAAGGAAGGGTGTCATACTCGGATCGCAAGAGGAAGGAAATACGGAAGGGCTCCAGTCTCCATAACTCTGCTCATGAGATCTTGCGCTTGGGCAGATCCCATTTTGTCCAGGCACCCTGGGACCCTTGTTCCACTGCCTTTGACATCCGCTTCTCTTCCTCACGGATCCGTACTTCTGCCTGTATCATGTCTCGCCTGTTCCTTATGCTTGCGTTTCCCCACTGCTGGAAGTGAACGGAGCCAAGGCCTTGCCGCCCGACACAGGGGTTGCCAATGATATCTCGCAGCTTCAGAGAACACACTGCTGGCTCCACAGCTGCGTTGGCTGCCCACTTGTGCACAGATCTGGTTGTAATGCCTGCTTGCTTTACCAAGACGTCATTGGAATCTCTCAAGCTTAATAAGGCTCTGCATTTTGCCACCTTGATTTCCTCCACAACAGATGACAGGGGAAGCTGCAGTTGCCCAGATCAAATGTAGAGGCCCACTGAAGAGAAGCTTGGGGGAACTCCCAACCATCTCCGCGGGTGCTTGTTGGTTTTCCTCTCGATGCCCTCTATGGCAGTCATGGGGAACTCAAAGTGTGAAGAGCCAGAGAAGCCTGGGCAGAAGGCCGTATTGGTACAGCCAGGTTTTGAATTTACTGGTAAGTCTGGATTTGTCGATCTTCTTCAGCCATTCATCTGTCTGTTTCACAGCATTGGTGACATTGGCCCCATCTGTCAGTGACACTTTAAACCACTTCTCCAAGCATTGGGTTATCTTCCGTGGAAGGGATGGCCTCACCCTGAACTTGGAGGCTAAACTCGCTAGTAACTTTGCCCTTTCTGATCACCATGCACCTGGACTTCTTGGCCTTGAAGGACATCCTCGCCCAAGTGGCTACATCACCCAGGGTTTCCAATACCCATCTTGCTTGGACATGTGACACAGTTGTTATAGTGATGTCGTCCATGAGCCCTCGTAGAGCCGGCTGAACAATGCCTGACTCCAGCTTTGAGCCGTGGGTTACACCTTCTGCTGCTGATAATAGGAGGTCCATTCCCATAATAAATAGGATGGGGAAGATGGTACACCCTGTTGGAATCCCCTTCTGGAGGTCTTGCCAACTAGTTGTGAAATGGGCTGATGTAAATCTGAGTTTGAATCCTCCTAGGTAGCTGGTGATCATGTCTCGAATAGCCACTGGGATGTAGTAGTGGTCGAGTCCTTCTAGGATGAGGTCATGTGGAATAGACCCGTAGGCATTCGCGAGGTCTAACCAGACAACTGTTAGGTCGCCTTTTTTCTGCTTGGCCTCACGGATCAAATGGCTAATCATTGAGGTGTGTTCCAGACACCCCGAAAAGCCTGAAATACCGCCTTTCTGGATGAATGTATTGCTATAGCAGTTCTGCGTCATGTAAGAAGTCAGCCTTCTTGCGATCATAGAAAAGAAAATCTCACATTCCACATCCAGGGGAGAAATTGTCCTAAACTGGACAATTGTGGAAGAAACCTCTTCCTTTGGAATAAAGCATCCTCTACCAATTTCCATCTTGATGGAATAGTACCTTTGGCCCAGATCTTTCTCATGACCTTCCACAGCTCCGAAGTAGCTTTGGGCATTTCTTATACACCTTATAAGGTATGCCGCTTGGGCCTGGGGCAGCTGATGCTTTAGCTTTCCGGATGATGTCCTGGATTTCCTGCCATGTAGGCTCCCTCACGTTCAGCTCACTTGATAGTTTTTCTGGTCTACGCACAGCCCGATTGCTTCCTAGTCCCTGACCCCTCCGCGGGTTTTAAAAATGTGAATAATAGTATAGGCCTAAACAATATAGAGCAATTGGAGTCCGTCATACATGGAAAAAGGAAGTCGCTGTCTGTTCTTCATTTCATGGCAATCTTCCCACGCAATTTCGGCATGATCAGAAAAAAACCTCAAGAATATTAGCAGCACATTTCTTAAGCTTCCTGCTCGTGAAGTTGACCCAACTCTATGTTAAGTGATTTCATGACTTAGCAATAACAAAAACATAAAGTCAATCAACATCAGGTTAATAGCAAATTGGAATGAGTTTGCATCCCTAACTTTCTCATGTAGATAGCATCCAATCTTATGGAAACAATCTTAAGTAAAATTAGTCGTTGCTCAATGAATAGCTGACCACAGAAAAGCAAAATCCAGAAAACATATACAAATCTAACTCTCCCCAAAAATCTTGTGACCAGTGAATTTGATACTTAAAAACCAGTAAGGTTCTGAGCAAAATGCTATCAAAATTCAGAAATATTTAAGCAAATGTAAATTAATTGCCTACATTAAATACATGTTTACATGCAAGATTAATTTTAAAATTTTGGCAATTAGTAAACTGAAATATACACAATTAAGTCAACAATGGCCTTTAGAATTCATCAATTTTCATTACGAGTAGTTTTTGCATCAACTTACATGGAAGGTTGCTCTTTAGAGTTGACAGATTAAATCCAGTAAATAAACCCTCTCGAAATTCTGTGATATTCCCTGATGTCACTGTAATATTAATAGATCTAGGTGCCACTGCAAAAAAGCTAATAAATATTGTGCCGAGCACCACTATAACAATGATGAAAATTACGAAGGTAGCTTTGGCATAGATATCAGCTCCAACCAAACACACAAGAAGGCAGAAGATGAGAATCACTGTGCCATAGAGAAGTTCATACCAGTACGATTGAGGAAGAACTTGAATGCCACTTCTTGTGGTTTGCCCTGTAAAAACCAGATGTTTCAATTAGCAACCCACTTTCACATAAAAGGAACTACATCTTAACATATGATACAGACCACTGCCGAATTCTTTAGTTCCGTTAAATATTGTTCCTGTAATTCCTTTGTCAATGCTATTTAAGATTAAGGATGTTTAATGTCATTTTCTGTACCCAAGCACAAGGAGAACAAAATCATTGTTGCTCTAGATCTGATGCAGCACAAAAAAATACAAGAACACAACAATAATTCAAAAATAAACAATAAGTACATCTGCACAACTTAGTTTATATACAGATTGATTGTATGTCCATAAAGTAACGCAAGGCTGTACATAAAGAGAATGAGGGGAAATAATAGAGAAATGGTGAAGGTGTTGAACAGATTTAATGCCTGGGGAAAGTAACTATTTCGAGTCTGGTGGTCCTGGTGTGGATGCTACGTCACCTCCTCTCTAATTGGGCGTGGGACAAACAGTGGCACGAGCAATGCATGTGGATGCAGGGGTCCACAAGGATATTGTCTAGTTAGCGCTGGCATCCACTATGAATGCATGGGACATCTCTCGTAGGTCATGTAATTCACACCTGTTCCGTACAGGAAAAAACCACTAGGCTTCACAGCAGTAAATTGTAGAGCAGGCAGGCAGGCATATGTTTATAAGGGCACTTTGCTTATTCCAATGTGGTAATGAGCCAATTAGAGTTGTTCTTCCCACGTGAAAAGAAAGTTAAAATGGAGTGACCACTGGCAACTCCACAAAACATCTGGAAACAACGTCTTTGAAATCCGTGTTGAGTAACTAATTTATTCAAATTCCAGAGGTTATTGGAAAACTGACACAGTGGATTCTGGTTAATTGGGACACATCAGAATTAGTACATTTTGGCCCAATTAGCAAAAGTTTCATGGAAACTTGTGTGTGTGTGTGTGTGTGTGTGTGTGTGTGTATATAAAAAAGGGCAGACTACTGCTTAACTGAGTAACAAATGTATTTAAAACAAATCAGAACACTACCAATACTACAGGACTATAAAATTGTATTAGTTTCTAATAGTTATTCATGGAGGAATTCTTCCACTTAATGCTGATGTGTTATTTTGATTGACTGTAAATGACCAAAATCAGGGCAGACACCTAGTGCAGATAATGGATTGCCTTTTTTGCCTTTCTGCAGGAAGTGGTGCTGTAATCTTTCGAAGTCAAAATAAAAAATAATCAAAAAAAAAATCACTGCTTTTTTGAATCAGCTATTAGCCCAAATGGATAACATAATACAAGCAACTGATGCTACTTAAAAACTATTCGCTCTAAAAACAAGGTGCATTATCTAACGGCCACACAAGTGTACACAGCTGACAGTAGTTGCCATTTTGTCCCAAATAAATGAAGTGAATCCTATTTTCTTGGTTAGTTTTTGTTCTTTAAAGAGTTGTCCTAAATAAGTGTTTGCCCCAATTAAAGCAACAGTCCAATGAACCAGAATCACTGTATTCTTCACAGACTTGCTGCAATATTGAAGAGAGACTGTTGGGTTCAATCCCCTCGTAACATAGGAATCACACCAGGATCAAAGTTAGAAGTCCTGGATGAAAGTGCCCCATGGGTTTATTAGGACATTAGCTGGACTCAACAGAACAACACAAGTACATATACAAGTTCACAAACACAAGGAATTCTGCAGATGCTGGAAATTCAAGCAACACACATCAAAGTTGCTGGTGAACGCAGCAGGCCAGGCAGCATCTCTAGGAACAGGTACAGTCGACGTTTCAGGCTGGGACCCTTCGTCAGCAACTTTGATGTGTGTTGCTTACATATACAAGTTGCATATTTAATCTCAGGATCAGGAAGTAATTTACAGTACGTACATTTTTCAGATGTTAGAAAGAAGGTAGAGAAAATTCTCACTGATGTACTGATTTGAGACTATTTCAAAGGGGCTCACACTGAAGGTTGCAGTTTGGCTTTCAGAAGAGTAAGGATTCACTTGCTCACAACGTGCAGGGAAATTTTTGAAATTAATTGCTTGTTTCAAATGAATGTTAAACTGAAAACAAAAGCTTCTCCTTTGTGGAATGCAAGGTAATATCTCTCCATTATTGCTCTAATTTCCAGTAACCACTGCTGTTTCCCACATCCCGTTTTCCCCTGTGACCTCCTTCTCTTCCCCTTCTCTTCCTCTTCCCCAATGACCTGCCCATCACTTTCACCTTCTTCCCTCTAGTTCGTGACTTCCATGGCCTCTGGTCTTCTCCAATCAGATCCCTCCTTTAGCCCTCTGCCTCTTCCTTCTGGTCAAGGTGACACCGAGCTGCAGCCTCTGTCAAGGCCAAAGCAGGGGTAGGCAACCTTAAGCACAAATTATTTTCTAGCATGCATTATTCCTTAATTTGAGGCAAAACATAACTAGATGTATTTAAATGGATAATTCCCATATTCCAAGTTTTTTATGGCATTTATCTGGCCCACCATCCGCTCATTAATACGCGATCCGGCCCACAGAGGCTAAAAGGTTGCTGACCCCTGACTTAGCCACAGTTTTTTTTTGTTCATAGCGATGGTTTAGGGGCTCAGGGAGTTATAGGTCAGATTAGGGTTTTGGATCAGGGATGTGGAGGAGTTACAGGTCAGCATCTACTCTGCATCTGAAGTCCAGTGACATGGATGGGTGATGAAGGACATCTGAAATCCAGGCCTCCACTCTGCCCTGGTGAGCGACGTGAGCACTGAGCCAAGGGGACACCTGGAATCTAGACCTGCGCTCTGCGCTTGAAGGTGAGCCACAGGGAGAGGTGATGAAGGACATCCGTAGATGACAGGCTGTTCCAGGATTGGACATCCAACTAACCAGTAGACATGAGGGTAACTTAGTGGACAAGTCTGGACCTCGCGATCCTGCCATCAGCTAGTACAGTCGTCAATACCAAAGATCAAAGTCCTAAGGTCAATCAGAAGTCTGGAAGTCAAAGCCTGGAGACCCATCCTGAAGTTGGAGGGCTGTCGGAATGAGTCGGTTGGAGGGAAGAACGGGGTTTGTTTTGCTGCTTGCTGTATTCGGTTTTGTTGTGTCATATTGTTCCGACAAGCCTTCTGGGCACGTTATGATGGCACCAGAATATGTGGCAACACTTGTGGGCTGTCTCCAGCACATCCTTGAATGTTGACGGTCAACACAAATGATGCACTTCACTGTACTTTTCAATGTGCAGGTGACACACAAATCTGAATCTGTTATCTCCCAGCTTCTCCCTTTTCTTCTCCATCCCTACCCTCCTGCCTTTCCTCCCTTACCTGGATTTACACATTACCTACCAGTTTGTATTCCTCCTCCTCCCACCCTTTTATTCTGCCCCGTTCCCCTCCAGTCTTGATTAAAGTCCCTGTCTGAAACAAAAACTATTTATTTGCCTCCATAGATGCTGCCTGACCTGCTGAGTTCCTCATTTTTGTGCACATTACTCCAGGTTTCCAGCATCTGTAGTGTCTCTTGTATCTCTCTACCATTATTCACTTCCTTAAAGATCCCACACATGCTCCTGCAATGTGACAAGCTACTTGACATCCTTATCACAAAGATACATTTCCACACCAAGTGTAGTAAATGGGATTAGCACATGCAGGTACTGTCATTTTGGGCTGAAGGGCCTGTTTGTCTTACATCACTGGCTTCCTAGTTCAAGGCTCATCCTTGAATCTACAAAAATCATAAAATTTATCAGGAGCAATATAATATTTACAGAAAAAAAATCTTTTTTAATTTGGTACAACAGCAGGGAAATAAAATCTCTGGATCTCTTAGTAGGTCTGTTTAAAGCTACAGTCATTTTTAATGATAAATATGTTGTTCATTTTCTATTACAGTACATTAATCCCTGTTTTATTTTTTTGCCAACAAATGTGTAAATAATCCCCTAAAATTAAGACGATAGCATTTGCAGAAACAAAAAGAAAGTTGAATTAATCTAAATTGCTTACCAAGTGGCAAACCAAAATTATCAACAATAGATTCAACAAGACCCAGGACGTAAAGGGCACTCCCACATACATTTGCTAAGAAGAACATGACTCCAATGCTGCCCCCAAACTCCGGGCCCAAAGCTCGACTGATCATATCTGGCCACAACATTAAGGAAAAGCAGCAACATCTTTTGAAAATCCTATGATTATTTGCAATCAATATAGTCTGTATTTGATACTAAAACAAGGCTTGTTTGATGAAGTCAGATGTGGTTACCTTCTGCAAGTGCAATGCACAATAATGCTGGTATATTTAATTTATATTCTGCCCCATATGACATTGGTGTATTGACTTGACACTGGTGCACAAAGGAAGGAGTCAAAACAGACCACAAAGTTGGCTTGCACAGTGAGGAAAATTCAGAAATATTGAATCTAAAAATGAGAACCATGTTAGTGAAGTTTTAAAAGTGCACACATTTTTCTTGGCAGCACATCATTTATAAGCAATACCTAGCATTCTCAGGCTGAACGGATTGGTTCATTCTGTCACGTTAGAGTGCAGAAGAGGTGAAGGAAAAAATATTCTGATTTGTTTGTGGAAGTTGAGGGCAGTTAATATGCCTTTTGTTGAGAAATACAATTTTATTTCTCCTATTTCTCTTGGTCTCTGCCACGACACTGGGATAAGTGGCATTAAATATAAACAGACTGGTAGACAGCATAGATTTAAGTAAGCAACCCTCATGAAAGTAACTAAACTCATCAAGGCATAAGCTTCTGTACAAATAACTGATCTTGTTTGGGACACTGCATTCACAATACGAGGGCTTCAAGGGTTGAAACATGAAGATAAATCTCAATAAGTTGGCTTCCATTCCATTTAGAAGGATGGCTAACTAGCTAAAGTTTTAAAATTACAGTGGGATTCAATGGAGTGGGCAATCTCAATGACCTTTGACATATTAAATAATTATTTTCAGAATTGTTAATCATCACCATTTTTAAATATTGACATTGCTATTTCTAAATATTAATACAACTGAAACTCTTAAATCCAGATGCTGCAAAATGTTATTTTGGTAAATTACTAAACAACAGTATTTAAAGCTAATGATTTTATAAATATCACAAAGGATACAGTAGGCACCACCAGCATCCAATGCACCATTTGTGGAGATAGCACACACTGATAACACAGTCATGCTTATGATGAGATATGCCACAATGAACATAAGGATAGTCTGGTACAGTCCTGCTTGACCAACAACAAAACCTTTAATTTAAAAAATAAAGGCTGTTATTAAACAAGAAAATACATTTGCTATGTATCATGATGAACCTGGTTGGGAAAAAAATTATTAATATCCATTTTCTGTATTAACATTATATTACAAACTGATTGGTGAATTGTTGAATTAATCATAGATTTCTATGGGGAAAAATTATTTTCAAAGGGAATTAAATTCATCCCACTGATCTCCATTAGGATATCAAAGGTCTCTGGGAGAAAAAAAAATCAAGAAATGACTCCAATCATATCCAACAACAGATTTTGGTAAGATTTGATTTAAGATTATAACCTTCAATACTATGAAATGCTCTCTGATGTCTTTATAATCCAGAGCCATGAACAAGAAAGAAGAAAAAAAGTTTTACTGTAGGAAAGTGAGCCTTTGCAAATGGGAGTACTTTATTTGGAGATGCTTGTTGAGACTGTCCATAGAACAAGGCAAACTAGTTTCCAAAGCAGATCACTATACAACCAAATAATATTGCTAATGCAAGAAGGTCCATAAACAGCATACTAGATAAGTATCCTGTCTTCTTGAATGGGGAAATTTGAGTACCTTAGGATCTTCACCTCACATGGATGTTTGGAGTGCAGAAACAGAAGATCATTCAGCTGCTGGTAGATGTTTTGTTTTGTGGAATAACTGAGAACACATGTGACTTCAGTTTAATATCACACCCAAAGATGACAAAGCAATGATCCCACACTTCTGCAATGAAATTCTTGTGTTGTGTAGGAATCCAACCCACAACTTTATTACCAAAAGGGAAGTGCTACAAATTAAAGCTGAATTTTAAAATAGTTAGCAAAAATTTGGTCAATGACAAAAATCTGCATAATTATCTTTTCTACAAAAGGAAAAATTCATATGTAAAATTGAGATCATGACCTTTTAAAGATTAAAAAGTACCATGAAGCAGAAATCACATCTTCTATTTGGGCAGTAACTTTTCAGTTTTTATTCATTCGTGCCAGACATTGCTCTGGAGAAAATAAGGAACTAAGTCAAGAAGTCAAAGTGAAATTCCAATATACTTGACTGTCAAAATGGATGCACCTCCAAGTAATTGAGTCTGTTATAGTTCGCAGTTACTCAAGGGCGCATTAATAATCTATTTCCAAGGCAACAGAAACAAAGATTGAAATCAATCAGGGCATTGACCAGTATTTTTAAAAGAGTGAAGTCATTAAAGCAGAAAGAACAAAGTAGGCCATTGATAATCACATGCAAGCAAAAACTTCCATTCCAACCCCTGATTTTGATTTATCCTTTTTTGTTGGTATGGGACACCTGTAAGCGATTTTTCTTTACATTAGTCAATATCAATGAGCTAGTTCAGGAGGATACTTTCTTTATAAACTATGCTTTTGGAGGCTGAATTACTGAAAGAGAACGTCAGGTGAGTGTTCGATAGTGTACAAACACAATGTAATAATTCCCACACCCCTCCCAGAAAGTGTCTTCAAATAAAACCTAGTCATATGTCGTATGACTAATGGGCAGATATAATAAGACTCACTGTGGTGGCAAATTTTAGGGACATAATTTCAAAGCTTGTCACCTTAACAACTCAATGCTGTCACAAGCTACAGGTCAATGAAACTGGGGGTGCAACAATGAATTCCCAGAACTCTGCGAGGCTGGGAGAGCTTACAAAGGTAGTGGGTGGGTAGGTAGAACCAGGAAGGAATTGAACAGTACAACACCTACAAAAGTTAAGGCAGGCAAGACTGTGAGCTACCGTACATATGAACCGAGCTAGTTCAAAAGGGCCGTTAACTAGTCACCCTGACTAATTGTTTGTTTAAGGCAGGCTAATTTAGTTTTGTCAAGGTGAACTTTTACCCTAAATAATATGTATTAAGTAAAGTTAGAGAGTATTTGAATTTGTATCCTTAAACTGGAGAACAAAAACAATGATAGACATAGTAAGAAAGTCAGGCATCAACAGAGCCACCTCGGGTCTCATCCGACTGTGGTTGACGTCAAGAAGGGAATTTCCATTTGTGACCGAGCTAAACAACAACCGGACAGCAGCAAGTTCGGGGTCGGGCAGAAACTTTGGGGCCAGCACTTACCTATTCGCAGAAAAACCACCACACTGAACATGGAAAGCAGGGTGGGTACCACCACCCCGAAGAAAGTGGACAGCTTCTTAGCTGACGTCTGCTGGCCTTCCGTCGGTCTACGGGGGCTGCCAGCATCGGGAGCCACGTACAACCTATAGTTGAGCAGGGGAGTGCGTTCAGCCATGACTGTAAACAGCCGACAAAGCTCACAAGATCCACGCCTGTACCCTACACCGGCACTGTCGCTTCTCATGTGACCAGTCACATGACCTCAGCCTCCTCCTCCTGGTCCGACACCCTCATTTCTGTTATGAGGATCGCAGAGAATGGCGTAGGTAGTTGGTGCGATCGCCCGCCACGTCAGCCACCTTCAGTTTCACTTTTACTCCATTACTTCCTACTTAATGCGTAGTTTTTAAACAACTAATAGATTTGGCGATTGCAATAACACTTTCAAATGTATTAAAAGTAATTCTACACCTAAACCACTTTGGTTTTCAGTTCGTTAACAAGCAGGATGTCTCGTAACGGGTTTCGGGGTTTTGCAGCAGTTCTACACAAAACACTTCTCGTTTAATGTCAATGCACCTGCTGTTTTCGTCTGGCGATTGATGGTTTGGGAGGTACCGTTCAGTGAATTTTGTTGTAGAGACGCCAACTTTAGTGTATAAACGCAGACATCCCACCCTGCAAAAACTGATTTCAGGGAGGTAGCACCATCAATTTGCGGGAGACTTCTGGGAGAGGTGGGATGTCTGCAATAGAGTAGCTCCTTAGTAGCTGGCCAGCTAGTTTAAATAACGTTAGCTATGCTAATGAACGAATGACACCTGTTAAACTCACCTCAACATGTCTTTCACAGTCTTAACCCACCATGGGCAATAGAAAAGTCACTGTTGCAAACAGCGCAGCGAGCAACACTGTCATTATTTTGACCCCTATTAAGCAGGGGTGATGTACGTTTTATATTTGTTTGGAACATATGTATATATATATATATATATATATATCTTTTCTCCCCCCCCCATATATATATATATATATATATATATATATATATATATATATATATATATTCATTCCCCCCCCCCCCCCGCAGCGCTCTCTCTTGCTTTTCTCTCGCTCGCTCTCAAAAAAATTGATTTCCGTGATATCGTATATAATTTGCGGGCATCAGGGAGCCACTATCAATATGCGGGAGTCTCCCGGAAGTTCCGGGAGAGGTGGGATGTCTGTAAATGGTACACAGATTGTATGTTTGGCGTCAGGATATAGTGTGTCAATCCAGTCGGCTTCCTTTGTCCAAACAAGTTGTGTTCTGCCGAGCATTTTAGGCATACTATGTTGGGGCTGGAATGTCAGGGGACACTTGTGGGCTGCCCCGCCTAGCACATCCTTGAACGAGTTGGTTGTTGATGCAAACAACACATTTCACTGTGTGTTTCGATGTACATGTATTACCTGTGCTGACGATAAACTTGAAGTTATGGTCAACAGTAAACCTCAGGATATTAATGATTGGCAATTCAGTGGTGGTACTAAACGAGGTGGTTAGATGTTCTCTTGCTAGAGAAGGTTATTTCCTGTCAATTTTGTAGAGTAAATGTTAACTATTGAATCAGCCTATACCTAGATTGTGATGACTGCTTTAACACTGTTATGTTGCAACTGGAATTTAAGATATTCCTATATTTTAATGGTCTTAAAATTGTGCAATCATCAGCTACTTCAGACTACCTGATTGATGAAAAGAAGGTGGATCGACCTGCATCAGCATTTATCATGCATGAGGACTGTGGGAAGACTTTTGCAGCCCTTCCATATCCTTCTACCAACACACATCAAAGTTGCTGATGAACGCAACTGGACAGTTGCTGGACGAAGGGTCTCGGCCTGAAACGTCAACGGTACCTCTTCCTAGAGATGCTGCCTGGCCTGCTGCGTTCACCAGCAACTTTGATGTGTGTTGCTTGAATTTCCAGCATCTGCAGAATTCCTCTTGTTTGCGTTTTTAAATATCCTTCTACTCTCAGGTTTTGTTATTATTAGCATGCAGAGATGATTCATATCACAGTGGATAATTTCAAATATTTAGAGCCTATATGTTACTGCATACTCTGGTGGATGTAGCCAATTCTTCCTTAAAAAATCAATATTCAGAAACTTTTTTTGAGTTCCTCAACTATGAAGTTTTAGCTAATCTATACATCAGCAAACAAAATGTTTCATTTGTTCACTCACTACAAGGCATCTACTAATCTACATTTGAGCAAATCAGTAAATTTAAAATGTTGCTTCCTTCCATACAGGCGAAGTCCAGATTGTTTAACTTACTGCAGACTTTTATAGCATTTGTAGTTCTTGATCAAACACTTGCAAGATTCTGTATACATGATTCTGTATACATGCTTTCTTCTCACCACTGATGTGGTAAAGCATTTTAGATTGGTACATGGGAAGTCACACAGAGCTACCACTCCATCACACAGCATTGCCACAGATATATGGCCCACATAGAGCTCTGGTTAGAAAGGTATTTTGCTAAAATCAACAAAAATGGTCATTTTATCTGTCGAATATGTAGTAGTATGAGCTAACATAATTTTTTTAAATTAGGCACAGATCCATCCAACTCAGAACATCCGCTGTAAAACTTTAAACATGCTTGTGCTACAGCAGCTTTAATAAAGTACTTCACAATTTACTTTGCCTCATAGTTGGTCATTTTACAGCTGTAACTGTGTCTTTTCATTGGGAATATTTGCTGATTGAGGACTCCTAGTTTGCTTATCCTTCCTGTAGTTCTGTTGGTTTGTCATGTGTTTCTGTGATATCATTCTGGAAAAACATTGTATCATTTCTTAATGCATGCATTACTAAATGACAATAAAAAAGGACTGTGTCCTCATAATCTAAAAAAGTAATCCAGGTCTCAAGAGGGCACAGAGCACCGCTGCCATGATACCTGTAAGTTCTTGATTTTCAAATCACATTTTACTCATTTGAAGGCAGTGGTTAATTTAACTACTGATGTTTGCCTTTGCCATGAGGTAACAACTTACAGAAAGAGGTCTACGTTTCCAGAGTCTTGCTATAGATCTTTACAGCCTCCGTAAAATCCTCCAAATTCATTAAAAGGATAGGAGAACCAACATCAGTGACCTCTCCCAGTCCAAAATCCCCAGGACCCAGTTACTCTCAAGTTGCTACGTTAGACAGGCCACATTGCTTGCAGGCCTAACACCAGATTCCCAAAGCTGATATACCATTCCAAGTTTGGTCATGGGAAGGGATTACCAAGCAGACAGAGAAATGTGCTCAAAGCCGCATGTGGAGGAAATATACATGTGCTGAAACAAAGTGCCTACTCTAAGCCAGTGTCAGTCGGGTTGGATAGGAAGTGGCTCAAAAATTGCTGGTTGGAAATTTAAACCTGAAAGGGTAACGGTGGTGGCAATACAGGCAAAACCCTACATTACTGAAGGGGGGGGGGAGTGGGTTGTGTTCCAAAAAATTGTCCAAATCAAGATTTTTCCATAGCACAAAAAAAATACAGTGTATGTGCATGTCAAGAAATGAAAGCTGAAACTAAAGCAAATACTGACACATAAATTCCATGAGAGTTAAATTTTAATCTGTATCTCATATTGGCATGATTTGTAAAGTTAAATATGGGTTTATTGAGGGGTTGCCTACATTTAAACCACATTTCAAATGAATATTTGATTGCAAACTTTCAAGCTTCCATTTCCATTGGAGGTAACCCTTTCCAGTTTAGGACAGCCACGGTAGATATTATATGCACAAGCAGAACAAAATGGATGTCTTAACTGGGAATGAGAGACGACTTCCAGGCAATACATTACAGAGTGGACATCTCTCCAATACAATGCACAGGTTTCTGCAGAGGTCCATAAAGCAACATTGGAAACTAAAATACTCAGAGATCAGATTGTCTTTTGATTGTCACATCTATCAGAAGCTAACAATGCAATGTTAGAGATAAAAATTTCCTTTATCACACCATTGTAGAGAATGATATTCTGTTTACAATACTGCAATTATTTTAGATTTCCAAGTTTGTAGCTGGTATATTATCAAATTCCTCATTGAAAGCTGTGTGCCATTATTACACTTTCACATTTATCCACATATTTCAGTCCAATGTCAAAATCTGTTATATTTCTTCAGAATCTAATTTGTTTGTACATAAATGCTGAATTGAGTTAATCATCTCCTAAAACTTTTAAGTGCTGTATTAAGTGATTTCATAATCTTATATCTAGAAATTTCCAGCTGTCATTTTAATAATACCCAATGATCAGGAATACAAAAGCAAAAATGATGTGACTGTTTAGAATTCAAAGTAAGAACAAAATGCTGGAAACTCTTTCACAGCAGTCGTCATATTAAGACAAAGAAAAAGTTAATGGGGCACGTCAACAGCCTTTTTCTACGCAAACAACAGGAATTCTGCAGATGCTGGAAATTCAAGCAACACACACCAAAGTTGCTGGTGAACACAGCAGGCCAGGCAGCAATTTTGATGTGAACAGCCTTTTTCTTGTATGTTCTGATATAGAATCACTGATCTGAGATAACTTTGTTTCTCTTACACAGGATTTTGTTGATAGGATGAGTATTTTCAATATAGAGAGGTAATGTGGCCATTATGGAGACTCAGGGGCAAGAATAGCTGCTGAATATGCCAAATGTTTCAAAAGGGGCACAGGAAGAGAGGCAAAAGCGATGGGGGAGTGGCATTGCTAATCAGGGATAGTATTACGGCTGCAGAAAAGGAGGAAGTCATGGAGGGATGGTCTGCTGAGTCATTGTGGGTGGAAGTCAGAAACAGGAAAGGGGGCAATAATTCTACTAGGTGTTTTATAGACCCCCCCCCCAACAGTAACAGAGACATCAAGGAGCAGATAGAAAGGCAGTTTCTGAAATGGTGCAATAATAATAGGGTTGTTGTGTTGGGTGACTTTAACTTTCCTCATATAGACTGGCATCTCCTTAGAGCAAGGCGTTCAGATGGGGTGGAGTTTGTTAGGTGTGTTCAGGAAGGTTTCCTGACGCAATATGTAGATAAGCCAGCTAGAGGAGAGTCTGTACTTGATCTGGTATTGGGAAATGAACCTGGTCACAGGTGTCAGATCTCTCAGTGGGAGAGCATTTTAGAAATAGTGATCACAACCCTATCTCCTTTACCATAACGCTGGAGAGGGATAGGAGCAAACAATTTGGGAAAACATTTAATTGGGGCAGCGGGAAATATGATGCCATTAGGCAGGAAATTGGGAGCAGATGTTCTCAGGGAAATGCACGGCAGAAATGTGGCAAATGTTCAGGGAACATTTGCATAGAATTCTGCATAGGTATGTTCCATTGAGGCAGGGAAAGGATGGTAGAGTTAAAGAACCATGGTGTACAAAGGATGTAGAAATATAGTTAAAAAGAGAAGAAAAGCTTATGAAAGGTTCAAGAAACTAAGTACTGTTATAGCCCTAGAAAATTACAAGAGTGCCAGAAAAGAGCTCAAGAATGAAATTAGGAGAGCAAGAAGGGGCCACGAGAAGGCCTTGGTGAGCAGGATTAAGGAAAACCCCAAGGCATTCTACAAGTCTGTGAAGTGCAAGAGGATGAGCTGTGTGAGAATAGAACCAACCAGGAGCAATAGTGGAAACATGCATGGAGCCGTAGGAGGCAGCAGAGGTATTTAATGAATACTTTATTGCTTCAGTATTCACCAGTGTAAAGGACTTTGGCAATTGTGGGGAAGACTTACAACAGATGGAAACGCTTGAGTGTATAGACATTAAGAAAGAGGATGTGCTGGAGCTGTTGAAAGGTATTGTTAGATAAGTCTCTAGGACCAGACAAGATATACCCCAGGCTACTGTGGGAAATGAGGGAGAAGATTGCTGAGCCTCTGGCGATGATCTCTGCATTATCAATAGGGATGGGAGAAGTACCAGAGGATTGGAGGATTGCAAATGTTGTTCTCTTGTTCAAGAAAGGTAATAGAGATAACGCAGAAAATTATAGACCAGTGAGCCTTATTTCAGTGGTAGGCAAGTTGTTGGAGAAGATCCTAAGAGGCAGAATTTATGAGCATTGGGAGAAACATAATTGGATTAGGCATGGTCAGTCAGCATTGGCTTTGTCAAGGGTAGGTTGTGCCTTACAAGCCTATTCGAATTCTTTGAGGAGGTAACAAAACACATTGATGAAGGCAAAACAGTGGCTGTAGTGTATATGGATTTCAGTAAGGGATTTGATAAGGTTCCCCATGTAAGATTCCTTCAGAAAGTACTGAAGCATGGGATGCAAGGAGACCTTGCTTTGTGGATCGAGAATTGGCTTGCCCACAGAAGGCAAAGGGTGGTTATAGATGGTTGTATTCTGCATGGAGGATGGTGACCAGTGGCGTTCTGCAAGGATCTGTTATGGGACCCCTCCTCTTTCTGACTTTTATAAATGACCTGGATGAGGAAGTAGAAGGGTGGGTTAGTAAGTTTGCTGATGACACAAAGGTTGGGGGGGGGCATTGTGGAGAGTTTGGAGAGTTGTCAGAGGTTATACCTGGACGTCAATAGGACTGGGCTGAGAAATGGCAGATGGAGTTCAACCCAGATAAGTGTGAAGAGGTTCATTTCGGTAGGTCAAATTTGAAGAAATAATATAATATTAATGGTAAGGCTCTTGGCAGTATGGAGGATCAGAGAGATCTTGAGGTCCATGTCCATAGGACACTTGAAGCTGCTGTGCAGGTTGACAGTATTGTTGAGAAGACGTATGGTGTGATGGCATTCATCAACCGTGGGATTGAGTTCAAGAGCTGTGAGGTGATGTTAAAGCTATACAAGACCTTAGTTCGGCCCCATGTGGAGTACTGTGTTCAATTCTGGTCACCTCATTGCAGGAAGGATGTGGATACTATAGAGAGAGTGCAGAGGAAATTTACAAGGATGTTGCCTGGATTGGAGGGTGTACCTTATGAGAATAGGTTAAGTGAATTTGGCCTGTTTTCCTTGGAGTGATGGAGGATCAGAGGTGACCTGATAGACATGTATAAGATGATGAGAGGCATTGATCGTGTGGATAGCCAGAGGCTTTTTCCTGGGCTGAAATGGCTGACACGCAAGGACTTAGCTTTAAGGTGCTTGGAAGCAGGTACAAGGGGGATGTCAGAAGTAATTTTTTTCACACAGAGTGGTGGGTGCGTGAAATGCACTGCCAGCGATGGTGGTGGAGGCAGATACATTAGGATCTTTTAAGAGGCTCTTAGATAGCTACATTGAGCTTAGAAAAATAGAGGGCTATGCAGTAAGGAAATTCTAGGCAGTTTCTAGAGTAGGCTACATGGTCAGCACAACATTGTGGGCCGAATACTCTATGAATCCTGAGTAATGTATAACCTGACTTATGGAAATCTCACTTTATGCAAATTTTCCCCTACATTTTAAAAGCATTTTTCAAAATGGTGTGGTAATAATAAAATGGTTCATGTTATTCATTAATGACTGAGTATAATATGTATTCCTTTGGGTGGTGTTAGCTGATAATTCAGTGAAATAAAAGACTTCTATCAAGTGTATATAGAGCAATCTAAAATGGGTAGCTGTAGAAAACGGACATTTCTGGTACAGAGGTATTGGCTTACAGACAGTAGTCAGGAACAGAACTTTTACATAACTTGAGGACTGCGTGCATTGTTTATTCTTTTTCCATTTGTATTTACTGAAAAGTTACTCTTCAAATACTGTTAATATTTTACCAAATCCTTAGTTATAGCTGCTACTTATATGAAAGAACATTTTGCATGTAATAATAATTAAGTTTACAGGACATGTGGTACAATGAAGGGGCATATTTGAAGAAAATATTTTCATTAGTTGATAGTGGACACAAACTCATTTTCATATCACAGGAATGTATTTGTAATCCACATTCTAAACAGACTCAAGAGACTTGATGTGAACAAGTGAATTAGCTTTGAAGATGAATGTAGTAATCTAATATATTTGTAATAAAAGTATGCATTTTATAACTATATTTCAGAAAAGTTGTGACTTGCCAAGCAATGGTTCTGAAAATTTATTTTGTATAATTATTTTTGTGCTATTTTGAAATCCCCACTTTGTATAGTGATAGTTCTGAATATTTCAGAATTGGTGGCATCAGCTTTCTAAACTTGAGCCCTTACAAATCTCTTAAACCTGGGCAAATCTTTTTATTAATCTCTGATAAAGAACTATGACATAGTTTCATTTTCTGTAGAATTATGTTTATGCTATACGATTGCCAGGTCCCTCTTTTAAACATTAAAAATTCTAATGTCCATCATTAATTCTTAGCAGTCCCAAATACTGCATATTATAAATGGTTTTCTGTGTAAATAATGAAAAATTTTAAAAGAGCATACTAATGATCTGGGGTCATTTTAAATGTGTTGAGAAACAGGCTTGTGATTTTATACAAACATTTCACACATATTTTAAATAGATTTTTGTTCCAAATGGAACAAATATTATAATTGTGATAACTGGTTAATTATAGAGTATAGAGCATTTTCTCCCAATTTTTTAGTTTTAGTTTTAGCTTTAGTCATACTTTATTGATCCCAGGGGGAAATTGGTTATAAAATGTTCCCTTTCATAAGAAATTAACATATCAGAGTCAGGTTCCACAAATTGTTGTACCTTTTCTGTAACTTTATGTTCTTCACCTATGAATCCATGGATAGCATTCATTCAAAGACGGTGTCACAACTGACTTTGGATTCATTGTTAGTTAATATTTACATAGATTTCATGGCACAGGAACATATAGCGTTATAATAAATGAACCATGTAAAGAGCTGATGATGGATTTCCTACAATACACATTATCTATTTCCTTGAGCTAACAATAAAAAGGAACTAGCCTCAAAATTACAGAACCCACAGCACAGACATAAATCAAATGGCTCAAATGATTAATGCCAACATTTATGCTCAAACTGAACCTCCTTCCTTGCTTCTTTATCTAATGTTATTGAGATATTATAGTCAATAGGCTATATTAGTGCTTTCTAACTTGAAGGAAAAGAGAAAAGGATTGGATATTCAGCATGACAGGTGTACTTCAGGTCAATGACCTTAATCAGGACTGGAAAAATGAGAATACGAACATGTTTTGAATTGTATAGAGTGGGTGGTGAGAGATGAATGCTTGAATGAACCAAGAGAATATCTGTGATAGGGTGTCAATAATGGTTAAATATAAAGGAGCAACACACACAAAATGTTGGAGCTCAGCAAGTCAGGCAGCATCTATGAAAGGAGGTTAACAGTTGACATTTGGCACCATGGATGCTGCCTGATTTGCCAAGTTCCTCAGCACTTTGTGAGTGTTGCTCCAGATTTCCAGAGCTTGAAGTCTCTCTTGGATTAAATGTAGAGGGTTAGATTGAATGCAAGATTGTTCAAAAGAAACAATTGCTTCCAGAGTCTTCACAGAGAGGGAAATAAATGCTAATTAATCATAACTGATCTGTCTGCAGGCATGTAATTGGAGTTGAAAAATCCAACATGCTGGAACTGTGAAATGCAGAACACAGCACCTGCTGGAACTTTGAAATAAAAGAGACATTCAGTGGATAAAACAACATCAGCTGAGCTGATGTGACAATTTATGGCCTTACTATAGAAAGGTTAGTAATTTGAAATTATTGCATTCAAAATTGAGTCTCAACTTACAATTTAAGTCTCAGGTTGCAACATACCTTGATGGATGATGAAATGCTGTTCCTTTGCTTATTGCTCTGATGAAGCCCAATGTAAACTTAAGAAATAGTATCTCATAAATCTATCAAACAAACTGGAAGAGACAGTTATTAAAAATGACAGATTTTTTTTACAGCATAGAAAGTGGCCATTGAATCTGTGTCAAATCTATATAAGCGTAATCAAGATACTCCTACCCCAATGTCCCCCTCCGCAAAGGCTGCCGAATTCTCTTATCGGATACCTAGCTAGCTTTCTTTTGAATAACTTATCCATGAAACTAAAACCCCTCAATAGTAGAATGATTTTGTTATATTTCTTCTATATCCTCTTAAAAACAGTCACATCTTTCCCAGAGTGGGACACCCAGAAATCAACATAATTATTTAGTTGTTGCCAAACTTGTGTTTGATATGTAAATAAATATTTAATGTCCAACAATAGGAAGTTTGTTACTGGATTAATGGGAAAAAGAAATAAAATACAAAGGAGAACTAAAAATAACGTAACATTGAGTGAATAATGACTAACTGGAACCTGATTTAAAAACTAAGAAGGACGCAAGCATGATTAAAGCCGAGGTACCAGATGAGAGAAAAGTTTAATGGGATTGAGCATAGGTCTCTAGTATGTTGAAAGAGTTAGGAGTAGGAATAAACCATATGGCTCCTTGAACTTGCTTTGCAATTTAATGTGGTTGTAATTTATCTGATATTGGTTTCAGCTCTGCTTTCCTGCATGTTCCCCATAACCCTTGATTGCACTGTAGACCAAAGAGTATTTATCTCAATAGTGAGTACATTAAACAATACACTACTCTTGCGACTTTTATAAATGACCTGGATGGATGGGTTAGTAAATTTGCTGATGACACAAAGGTTAGGGGTGTTGTGGATAGTGTAGGGGGCTGTCAGAGGTCACAGCGGGACATTGATAGGATGCAAAACTGGCCTGAGAAGTGGCAGATGGAGTTCAAACCAGAGAAGTGTGAGGTGGTTGATTTTAGTAGGTCAAATGTGATGGCAGAATATTGTATTAATGGTAAGACTCTTGGCAGTGTGGAGGATCAGAGGGATCATGGGGTCTGAGTCCATAGGACACTCAAAGCTGCTATGCAGGTTGACTCTGGTTAAGAAGGCATACGGTGCATTGACCTTCATCAATCATGGGATTGAGTTTAAAAGCAGAGTGGTAATGTTGCAGCTATAAAGGACCCTGGTCAGACCCCACTTGGAGTAATGTGCTCAATTCTGGTCGCCTCACTACAGGAAGGACGTGGAAACTATAGAAAGGGTGCAGAGGAGATTTACAAGGATGTTGTCTGGATTGGGGAGCATGCCTTATGAGAATAGGTTGAGTGAACTCGGCCTTTTCTCCTTGGAGCGATGGAGGATGAGAGGTGTCCTGATAGAGGTGTACAAGTTAACAAGAGGCATTGATCGTGTGGATAGTCAGAGGCTTTTCCCCGGGGCTGAAGTGGCTAGCAGGAGAGGACATAGTTTTAAGGTGCTTGGAAGTAGGTAGAGGGGAGATATCAGGGGTAAGTTTTTTACGCAGAGAGTGGTCAGTGCGTGGAATAGGCTGCCAGCAGCGGTAGTGGAGGCGGAAACGATAGGGTCTTTTAAGAGACTCCTGGATGGCTACATGGAGCTTAGAAAAATAGAGAGCTATGGGTAAAGCCTAGGTAGTTCTAAGGTAGGACCCTGTTTGGCACAGCTCTGTGGGCCGAAGGGCCTGTATTGTGCTGTAGGTTTTTCTATGTTTCTATTAAACAATACATTTTACACAACTATCTTGGATAGCAAATTCCAAGGATTCACAACTCTTTGAGAGAGGAAATTTCTGTTATCCTTGCCTGAAATGCCCAATTCCTTATTCTGAAACTACGCTATTTGGCTGTCAGTTCTCATGAGGAGAAACATCTTTGCATCTACCTTTTCAAGAGCCTTCAGACCACCTCTCAGTCCGAAAAAATCCAACTTTTTCTCATTAGGCAAGTCATTCATCGTCAGAATCAACTTGCCAAACTGACGTTGTACTGCCTCCAAGTTCAAGTTAAAGGAGCTGGTGGTAGACCTGAGGAGAGCTAAGGTACCAGGGGGGTCGGTGTGGACATGGTAGATGATTACAAGTACCTGGGGATACGAATTGACAATAAACTGGACTGGTCAAAGAACACTGAGGCTGTCTACAAGACGGGTCAGAGCCATCTCTATTTCCCGAGGAGACTGAGGTCCTTTAACATCTGTCGGACGATGCTGAGGATGTTCTACGAGTCTGTGGTGGCCAGTGCTATCATGTTTGCTGTTGTGTGCTGGGGCAGCAGGCTGAGGGTAGCAGACACCAACAGAATCAACAAACTCATTCGTAAGGCCACTGATGTTGTGGGGATGGAACTGGACGGTGGTGTCTGAAAAGAGGATGCTGTCTAGGTTGCATGCCATCTTGGTCAATGTCTCCCATCCACTACATAATGCACTGGGTGGGCACAGGAGTACATTCAGCCAGAGACTCATTCCACCGAGATGCAACACAGAGCGTCATAGGAAGTCATTCCTGCCTGTGGCCATCAAACTTTACAACTCCTCCCTTGGAGGGTCAGACATTCTGAGCCAATAGGCTGGTCCTGGATTTATTTCATAATTTACTGGCATAATTTACATATTACTATTTAACTATTTATGGTTCTATTACTATTTATTATTTATGGTGCAACTGTAATGAAAACCAATTTCCCCCCGGATCAATAAAGTATGACTATGACTACTCTTAAAAAAGGAGACCAAAACTGTATGCATGTGGCATCACTGTCTTCCACATTTCTGTAACCTTTTTTTACAGTTATACACCTTCTTTCTTGTAATAAAGGCCAATATTCATTTTCTTTGTAATTCCTTTCTATCCAAACATCCTAACTGTTGCATAAACAAGACTACTCAAAATTATTAAAAATATAATAAGGTTCCATTTAACGTTCTTTTTAACGTTCCTTTCAAACAGCCCAACAACAAACACTAAAATGAAGTGGTTCATTTCTATTGCACCAGATCTAATCTGTAATCTCAGGATATTCCTATTCTGGACAACAGCTTGTGGAGCCTCACGACAAAGCTCATGCTGCAGGTTCTGGACTTCCTCATTTGTAATAGAGTCTTGACCTTGCAGGCATTTAAGTTGGGCAAAGGTCAGATTTTGTACATGGAACTTTTAGCAATGACCAGCAACATCTGATCCATTGGTTCTTTCACTGCTCATGCAAACTGACCTGCTAAGTGCTTACAACATATTACAAAAGGAAAGCAGAGAGCAACAATTCAAGGATTTTTTAAAAAAAATCAAAGGAAGGTACCAGAAGAAACGGCTTCACCTAGTGTGGTAAGAGTACATCTTACCAGAAGAGAAGGTTATTTGAGAGAAGAGTGTAAATATATATCCGATATTCTTTATAAGTGGGTGAGAGAGAAAAGAGTAAAGGTGATATTCCTGATAGAAATAATCCACTGGAAGTAAGGGATTGTTAACATCTCAGATTGAAATCCTCCATCAGGGCCTGCTAGATTGAAACCCTCCATCAGGGCCTGCTAGATTGAAACCCTCCATCAGGGCCTGCTAAATTCCTTCGGCAGATTGTTTGTCACTCCAGATTCAATTACCTGCACAAGTGCTTTTAAGAATTGTTTGAACCAAATGTCCTGTTTCTATTACATAAATCTTAAATGATCTTGTGTAAAATAGCTAGATTTTTGAGATGAGCAGAAAAAAACAAAACTTTCTTTCTGGGAATTTTTTGTTGCTAATTGGAACTGAGAGGGAGCTAATTGGAAAAGGAAATAAGAACTCCTGCAACATGTAAACAGTTCGTCAAGCAGGGTTATGGAATTAGAAAGGAAATAACATACTATATTAAATGTTGATTATGGAGATTATAAATAATAATTACAGATATTCATTGGAGTGATCAGTTAGTCTCACAGATTTCAACACCGGACTATTTCTATGCGATGTGTATATCGATGATTTAGAAATAGACCTAAAGGGAATATATTTTGATAATAAGAAACCAGCACTAACTGTACAATTTGTGGAAGCAGACTCTGTTGGGAAAAAGCAGAGGGATTTGGGGATATATGTTTACAAAATATTAGATGAAACACCTAAAACTGATAACGATTGTATTAACAAAAATAATGGAATTTTAGTTTTTGTCAGAAGAGGAATAGGATAGAAAAATCACATGGTAATATGAGGCAATGAAAAACCTTAACAAGACTTCTGAGGGATACTGTGTATACTTTTGGACTTCACCCTACAAGCTAGATATCAGATACAATTTGGGACTGCAATTGCCTACAAAAGAACAGTGACAATTCTTATTGACCACAAGGAACTTTGGGACATTTTGATGATGCAAGACATACTATTTAAATACTTTTTAAAATTTCATGCTCAGAATGGAAAAGGATAAACAGCAAAGTTGCTTCAGCATAATTTTTTCCAATGTATTTATTCAAGGGATGTGGATATCATTGCCAAAGCATTTTGAAGGCGAAGAAATCCACAATACACTGCAAGAACAAAGCAGATTTTCTCCAAGTCACTGTGGTACTTGGCACTCTAATTTATAGGAAT
Source organism: Mobula birostris (assembly GCF_030028105.1). Taxonomy (NCBI): domain Eukaryota; kingdom Metazoa; phylum Chordata; class Chondrichthyes; order Myliobatiformes; family Myliobatidae; genus Mobula; species Mobula birostris. The sequence goes on along the minus strand of NC_092373.1, from coordinate 42,874,219 downwards.
CCTCAGTTCTGATAAAAGACTTAACACCATAAACCATAGGAGTGGCACTGTTCCCGCTAAGCTGCGCAGGTACAGGCCATGCGGTAACTGAAATGCTCCCATGCATGTAGCCTTTGTTGTTGCGCAAATAGAATTTGAAGCTATGCTAATATCATTGTAAAATGCCCCGTAATTGTGTGCTAATGAATATAATCCATAGATTTTCCAAATAATAAATATACATGACCTTTACTTTGAAACATTTTAGAGCTGTGACATATTTACAGTATCAGTGTTTCAAGTTGCAACACCATTACAAATGGAAGTCTGTAGCTCATTATTAATAAACCACCACCCTGCTGAACACTGACGCCAGCTAGTCAAAACATTTTATTTTTGCCATTGCGCCTGTCAGTTGTTTTAAATGCCCAATGTCATTTACTTGTGTTGTGCATTGTGGTTTGTGTTTGTTTGAAGTAAAAAATTCTATATTCTGACTTTTTGTTAAGTAATCTTTCAGCAAAATCTTGATTTAATAAGAATGTTTAAATTTAAAAAATTGTTGGTACAAGATAAAAAATATTTATTACAAAACAAAAAAAACAGCAGTTTTCAGGCAAGTGTAAAAATTTCTTGCTTAGTGCAATGGTTAGTCTGCACAGTTGTAAAAAAAATTAGAGGAAATGTTGAGAGCAGAATTAGGCAATTTGGCCTTTTGAGTCTGCTCTGCCATTCCATCATGCCTGATTATTATCTCTCTCAACGCCATTCTCCTGCCTTCTCACCGTAACCTTTGATGTCCTTACTAATCAAGAACTTATCAACCTCTGCATTAAATATATCCAATAGTCTCCACAGCTATCTGTGGCAATGAAATCCACAGATTCACCACCCACTGGCTAAAGAAATTCTTCCTCATCTCTGTTCTAAAGGCATCCTTCTACTCTGAGCTGTGCCCTCTGGTCCTAGACTCTCCTACTATAAGAAATGCCTGGACAATACAAACACCCATGTTTGTATTCCCACAATCCTAAGTGATAAGTTACAGAACTGGGCTTCTGTACCTCCCTCTGCAATTGGATCCTAACCAGAAGACTACAATCTGTGTGGATTGGTGACGATATCTCCTCCTTGCTGACAACCAACACTGGTGCACCTCAGGGGTGTGTGCTCAGCCCACTGTTCTACTTTCTCTATACCCATGACTGTGTGGCGAGGCGTAGCTCAAATACCATCTATAAGTTTGCTGATGATACAACCTTTATGGTAGAATCTCAGATGGAGACAAGAGGGCGTACAGGGGTGGGATATACCAACTAGTGGAGTGGCGTCGCAGCAATAACCTTGCACTCAACACCAGTAAGATGAAAGAGCTGATTGTGGACTTCAGGAAGGGTAAGACGAAGGAACACATACCAATTCTCCTAGAGGGATCAGAAGTGGAGAGAGTGAGCAGTTTAAGGTTCCTGGGTGTCAAGATCTCTGAGGATCTAACCTGGTCCCAACATATTAATGCAGCTATAAAAAAGACAAGACAGCGATTATACTTCATTACAAGTTTGAAGAGATTTGGTATGTCAACAAAAATATTCAAAAACTTTTATAGATGTACTGTGGAGAGCATTCTGACAGGCTGCATCACTGGTATGGTGGGTGGGGGTGGGGGTGGGGGTGGCTACTGCACAGGACCAAAAGAAGCTGCAAAGGTTCGTATATCTAGTTGGCTCCATCTGGGGTACTAGCCTGCAAAATGCCCAGGACATCTTCAAGGAGCAGTGTCTCAGAAAGGCAATGATATTATGCACTCAACAAAATATTAGTTTAGGGGAAAGGTTTTGATAGAAATTTAAGGGAAGAACTTCTCTGAACGATTGCACCTATTCTCACTAAGCAATTATAATTTCCTTTAGTTTAGCAGTAATATGGTAGATCTACTAGAATTGTAACATGAAGGAGAGACTGAATTATGGCTGTTGTGAATGAGAATAGAAAGCAAACAAATTAGTGTATTTTTGAGCCTTGCTAACAAAAAAAATCATTCACCCATCCAAAGCTATCAGTTTAACAATAGCAGTAATTTAATAAACTTACCCAAGACATTTACTGCCTATCTCCCCTCTGCACTATCAATCCTGATGCAACTCGACTCAAAACATTCAACATCCTTTTGCCTCCATCGAGGCTGCATGAACCACTGGGTTCTTCCAGAGGTACGTCTATCAAGGCTATGCATCTAAATAATGCATAAAGTTCCCTATAGTCTTTATTTTTTTTATTGTATAATTGTCAAATATTGTCTAAGATGGCACTGGTACACATCAGCAGATCTCTGCAAATCTCAGGGATCTATGTGGTGGCATGTGTGTACTTGCTTAATTTTACTTTGAACTTTAAAGCTTTACTTTGTGTATTTATATAATGTCTGTATTCAGAATTTTAAAAGTTTGTTTTGGTCTATATAGTACTTTGTATCTATGCTCCTTTCGCTTATTAGTGACTTTTGACAGCACCACTCATTTATCTTTGGAATAATTGACATAAAGCAATATATTCTTTGTGAAGCACACTGAAATATTTAAAAATGATGCAATAAAGCACTATTTTAGAACATTTCTTACTTGACTAATGCATTTCATGTAAAGCTTTTTCTGGGTACTTCAATAAATCTATTGAAAGTATTGTATTAATTTTCTGAGTAAAATACAGCACATTCTTTAATGTAGTCATCAATCTTATGGACGGATAAATCTGTAACCATAAAGAAAAAGCACCATCCAATGGACTAAAGCCAAATATTTCAAACCCACTTTGAGAGAAGGCAATTATTCAGTTTTCTCATTTCTGTGCAGACAACTAAAACATGTAAAACACACTAAAAAGGTTTGCTAATCTTCAATATTTTAAGAGGAATATTGTAATTTCATCACCTTTGATGTTATGCTATATTAAGATTATTTAAATCAGATCAATGTGTTTGTCCATTGCATTCAATTGAAATATCCACAAGATATTTTTGTAGCAATCAGCTTTGATTAGCATTTTCATTTGAGTCAAAAGCTGGAATCAATTTGTGTGAATCATTTATAATCTTTTGAGCGACATCTTAATAGTCTGGGCTATAGATCCAGGATTCAGGTCATTAATTCATTTTTCAGTTGTCAAATAAAATTTAAGCAAAATGCTTCAATGGTCAGGGTGCTCAGGAATTGGCAAAGAAGGTGCAGTTTTGATGCTTTTCGATAGTGACCATAAATATAGATTAATGCTGTTCCTCTAACTAATCAATATAATTGTTAATTGGTTACCGATACGGTTTACAGTCAACTTCCATGAAATGGAGTAAAAAAACGCATGTCACACAATGTAATTCCACCAAAATTGTAAGAAAAAAATGTCTTCCTGCTTTCTTTTTGTAACGGCACATATCTGGCAGAAGAAAGATTGACAAATCAGGCTGATCTCAAGTTCAAATTGTACATTTAAAAAAATAAGAAATAAGACAGATTCTTTCCTTCTCATGTGTTTATCTAATTTCCATGAAATGAGTTAGTCTCCTTTCAAGAACTTGACTCACTTTGTTCTCTGTGGCAATTCCCAGGATAAATTCCGGAAAGATAATTCTTACACAAAACTTATTGATGTATACTTACATTCAACGATGCACCAAACTGTTTCTGTTCCAGTGGCATGCTGCAAATAGCCAACTACTGGATAAATATCATGTCAATTTAAGCCTGTTCCCTTACATCAAGATACCGCATTCTTTCTGCTATTTATGCAGGACTTCTGTGCACTTTCAATGCATAGACTGGAAGCTCTCAATGATACTGTGAATACTTCTTCTCCATTTTGAGCAGTCATGGCCTCAAAATTCCCAAGAATCATTGGGAATATCACACAATTTCAAGGATACTTTGAGCACATCTTTGAGACCTTTCCGCTCTCTGTATAGTAATCATTTTCTGTGACAGAGCTGGGAGTATGTTATTGGACATGCAAACAAATGTAACCCACTCAATGGAAAATGACAGCCAAAACTATACATGATACTCCAAGTATAATAGAACCAAGATTCAAAAGTTCAAAGTAGAGATTTATTTTCTCGTGGGCATTCACAATAACTACAAAGAAAAACAGTAGAAGCAATGAAAAACCACACACAACAAATATGGACAAACAATCAATGTGCGCAATACAACCTTTGCAAATACAAAAAAAATTAAATATTTAAGCAATAAATATTGAGAATGTGAGTTGCAGATTCCTTGAAAGTGAGCCCATAAGTTGTGGAATCAGTTCAGCATTGGGGGTGAACGAAATTATCCCATTTCAAGACCCTGGTGGTTGAGGGGTAATAACTGCTCCTGAACCTGTTGGTGTGGGACCTGAGGTTCCTGTATCTCCTTTCCATTGGCAACAGTGAGAAGAGAGCATGGCCTGGATGGTGGGAGCCCCCGATGATGGATGCTGCTTTCCTGTAACAGTGCTCGAAAGATCCTGTCGAAATATGAAGAGATAAATTTAGTGGGGCAAGCACAGTTAGAAACAATGGGTCAAACAGGATATCCTTGGTTTGTAATTCTGGGGTAGGGGAAGATGGCATTACAAGATTTGGGAACCATCAGTTTGGAGGCTGTGGAGGGACGATCTCCTGATCTGTGGTGGTACAGGAGAGAGCGGCCTATGACTATTTATAAGGTCATAATCCAGGGGTCAGAATGAGGAGGCGTTGGAGTGCTGCTGTCTAGCCTCTGCGAGGTAGAGCTCAGTCTGCCTCCATCATGGCACTATTTACTGAGGAAGATTAAAAGTTTGTTTGTGGCCGAGGAATATCTTATTAGAAATTAAAACAGCTGCAACATTTTACAACATCTCCTGTAAACATACCATTCCCTCTTCTCAGTTCCTTCATGTCCACCTCATTTGTTCCCAGGATGAGGCGTTCCTTTCCAAGACATCAGAGATGTCCACTTTCTTCAAACAACAGGGTTTTCGATTCCTCTACCATTGATTCTGCTCTCATCCACACCTCCTATATTTCCCAGACATCCACACTCACGCTATCTTCCCAGTACCTTAACAGAGATGGAGTTCCACTTGTCCTCACCTACTATTTCACAAGCCTCTGCAACCTCCACCATCTTCAACAGGATCCTACCACCAAACATACCCTTACCTCATCCCCACTTTCCACAGGGATTGTTCCTTCCATGATTCCCTTGTCCATTTGTCCCTCCCAGCAAGCAGAAGAAGTGCTACACCTGTCCATTCACCTCCATTCAGGGCTCAAACAGTCCTTCCGGGTGAGAAAAATACTTCATCTGTGAATCTGTTGGGATTATCTACAGTATCCAGTGCTCCTGATGCATTCCATTCCAACATGTTGGTTCGTAGCCTCCTCTTCTGCCACAATGAGGCCACTCTCATGTTGGAGGAGCAACACCTCACATTCTGACAGGTAGCCTCGTACTCTGATTTCTCCAACTTCAGGTAATTTTTCTCCTATCCTCTTCCCTCTTCAATTCCCCACTCTGGCCCTCTTACTTCTTCTCCTCACCTGCCTATCACCTCTCCCACCCCATGCCCTGCCACTACTCCTGACCTTTCTCCCATGGTCCACTCTCCTCTCCAATCAGATTCCTTCTCCAGTCCTTTAACTTTTCCACCTACTACTCCCAGCTTCTTACTTCACCACCACCCACCCCACCCCGCTCCCAGTCACCTGGCTTCACCTGTCACCTTCTAGTTTCTACTCCTTCTTCTCCGTCGTCTTCTTCCGCGTTCGTTTCCAGTCAAGATGAATGGTCTCGGTCCGAAATGTTGACTGTCTATAAATTTCCATAGAGGCTGCCTGGCCTGCTGAGTTCCTCTATTTTGTGTGTGTGTTGCTCTGGATTTCTGGCATCTGCAGAATCTCCTGTGCAACATACTACAGTAAGTTGCCATGTTTTAAAAGATTTACAATAGTTCATGTCATACTCCTCTAATCTCCGAGGTGGAGATAGAAGAGACTGCAGATGCTGGAATCAGGAGCTCTTAATCTCCGAATAGTCAAGGGTGAGTGCTGCAAAGTGTTGGGGAGTGAAGTACTGTATGTGGAACCATTCCACTCGAGTCCAGCCGCCCTCCTTCACCACCTCGGGGAGGTCCTGCAAAGACCGGGAGCCTTACGACACTTTACGGCGAGTTGCGCTGTTGTTGTTTGCCGTGTGTTTTGCTTACCGTTGCCAAGGAGCTGTTTCCGGCGAACGGCTGGCCGACTGCCGGCGATGGGGCTTCGTCGCACGGTGGCAAAGCTCGAGTTATTCAGTTGTAAGTGCTATAACATACGGTAGCCAAATAACTGTCTTGAACTGGATAGGGATCGGTAATTATAAACAGGATGGGCCCGATTAGCTCGGCCGCATGTTTCCAACACCTCATTCAGGTTATCTGGAAGGATCAGTTTTAAATAATGAGAGATCTTGATTTGTATGCGTTTGTTCTTCTTTCGCGCTTTGTTAGTGACTGTTTTCTGTAGTATCGGGAGAAATAAATAAAGACGTGTTCTCCCTTGAGAAAGGTGCGGCTTTGAAAAAAAAGCATTAATAAAATAAATTCCACGTTATTGCATCACAACCCGTGAACTTCCTGTGCTACAGCACAGGTTAGTCCCCCTACATCGGTCAAGAATGACCATCCTTTTCAAAGGGTGATAGAGAATGTTTCCCTTACCGATGATGCCAACATCAAATTAGTCAAAATAAAACCAAATAAGGTGATGTCCTAGTTCATGGAAGGCAGAGTATGTTCCGAGTCCCGATGAAGGGTCTCGGCCTGAAACGTCGACTGTTTTTTCCCATTTATCGATGCTACCTGACCTGCTGAGTTTCTCCAGCATTTTGTGTGTAATGCTCAATATTTGCAGCATCTGCAGAATCTCTTCTGTTTATATTCACTTCCATAATTCTCAGCCACAAAGGAGGCAGATTGGCATATTCAACTCCCACCACCGCCCTCCCTCCCCACTCCCACCAAATTTGCTTTGGCAGACAGAAGCATACCAAAGGAAAGAGTTCATCTGATTTTCACTGCTCCTATGCTGCCAAGTGACCAACAAAACAAAAGCATAGGACAACAGTAGTGATGGGTTTACATTGCAGGGCATTTGTTCTGTACATTAAGTACTTCCGTTTAAATTAAAACTATCTCAGTCATGTGAAGACGGGTGCTTGTTATTCTTTCGGTATTCATTTTATGATATACATATGCAGTTTGTTTTCAAACATGCAAGGTATTTGTTTTACATTTTTGTCAATTGTTTATGTGCGTGGGGGGGGGGTATTCTGGTCTACAGATTTTTTCTTGATACCTTAAGTTTTTTTTTACCTGTAATGAACTTTGCCAAACTCATCTGCTGGTTTTTAAACAAAGTTGTGAAATAGAAGGGGAACAAAGGAATGAATATGAAATGATATGAGAAAATCTAGCGTGCATGATTGGTGGCAATGCAGTGGCTTCCCCTTGTTCTTGGTGTCGTGCAGCTCAGAAATAGGCATTTTAAGCTGACCAAGGTGCCGCCTTGATTGAACTAATTTCTTTTGCCTGCATTGGGCCTACGTCCCTCTAAACCTTCACTATTTGTGATCCTGTCCAAGTGTCTTTTAAGTGTTCTGATGATATCCATCTTGACCACCTTGATTGGCAGCTCATTCTTCCTGCTCTCACATTAAACCTTTGGCCTCATTTAAGACTGCCCTGCCCATGGAAAAACACTGTCCATCCACCTTGCCTATGCCCCATGAATTTATAACTCTCTTTTATAATAACAATAGGTTTCAGGAAATAATTGTTCTTTTCTTTGATTTCCCTAACTTCATGACCTCCATGGTAAATACAGATAAATGCATTCACTTACAATCTTAATTATTTCTTATGATTCCATACATAGGTGAGCATGCAAGTCCCTAAGGACCCGTTCTCTCCCTAATAGCCCTTTTTCACTTAATATACTTATAAAATCACCTAGGATTCTCCTTTATCTGATCTGCCAGATATATCTCATATCCTTATGTGTTTTTTTTTTGTTTTAATGTAGATTGACAATGAGGTGATAGTACAATTTATGGATCATGGGGGACAACTTGACGTATGAAGCTGAACTAAATGGTTTGATAAAAGAGGTAGGTTGGAAAGAGTTTGCCATTTTGGACATTAAAAGATTTCTAACCTAAATTATTAACAATAAGCCAAATTTACACCGTCCTTGTCACTACTGATTCTGCAAGATTGCTCTTTTGATTGTAGATGTGAAGTAAATGTTACAAAAAGTTCAATCTTGTCCATGTCAGTTGATGTACCTGTTGAATGAGTTTAATTACTGATGGGCAATCTCCTTGATTCCTGGAAATTAACTAATACAGCCTGGTGTCGCATTTCCACAGATTAGAACTGTTGTTTCATATCTTTAAAATGCAATATTTTGAAATAAAAATAATTATGTTTCCACATTTTTCCTCCTCTCATTCTTAGTCATTTTTTGATCCCTTATAACCTTTTTATTTAGTCATAGTCATACTTCATTGATCCCGAGAGAAATTGGTTTTCGTTACAGTTGCACCATAAATAATTAAATAGTAATATGTAAATTATGCCAGTAAATTATGAAATAAGTCCAGGACCAGCCTATTGGCTCAGAGTATCTGACCCTCCAAGGGAGGAGTTGTAAAGTTTGATGGCCACATCCAACTATGGCAGAGTCATCAGAAAACTTCTGAAGATGACAAGACTCTGTGCGGTAGTTGAAGTCCGAGGTGTAAATGGAGAAGAGAAAGGGAGACCTTGTCTGACCTTGAGTAGGAATTAAATTTTTGCACTCTATAATTCCAAGTTTTTTCACTTTAAATTCATAATCTGTAAACTTAATTATTGTCCCAGTTAATTGAGATAACTGATTTCACTTGTTGTGTCTGTTTCAGATATTGGTCTTTTAGGCACTTAACATGAGTAAAGTTAGAAAACCTAATCATATAATAAAATTAATGACTGTGCCCTGCCACAGAAAACTCTGATCCCTGATTATTGGGAAACTGGTTTGAGGAAAGGGAGACTTTTAATACAAATTGACACCGGTGAATGCACTAATTCAAAGAAATGGAATCTTAATTTTCATCCTATTCTCATTTTGAACCTGAGATAACTTTGTCTTCTCTTGCTGTCATGAATAATAACATTTACTGTTAATCATTTCAATGTTGACACTTTTAATAAATCTACACCTTAAACTGTTTATGTTTCTCATGCAGTATTTAAAGTTTGCAGCTTTTGACGAAACAGTGAACGCGTTTGATGAGGAATGCAAGAACAAGGGAAAGACCATCCCAAAACCACCAGTGAGTGCTGGCCAAAATTCAAAGACATTGCGCATTCAGGTAAAGTGTGTTCTTTGTACCATTAAATGAGATTTGTTTAAGTAAAACGGACTGCAGTTAATATTACATTCTGAGGTATTTTTGAAAAATTTTATGTATTCAGCATTACAATAAATATCTTAAAATGAAACATGTTTTTAGGTAGATTGATAATGACAGAACATTATCAATGTCATTATCAGGCTGCATGGCACACTGATCTGAAAGGTTAGGTTGCATGGGATTTGGGTGAACTAGTGAGATCGATTCTGAATTGGTTTAATGATTGGAAGCAGAAGATGATGGTTAACATCCAGTTCATCCAGTAGGGTGCCCAAGAGGTCAGTTTTGGTATCTCTGTTATTCATTAAGCATGTAAATGTTTTGGATATGAATGTAAATTGCATGTTTAGTAAGTTTGCCGATTATACTAAATTAAAGAATCATGCTGACCTGTACTGAAATATGCCTTTTTTGTTTTATATTCTGTGTTTTTGATTTTTTTTGTTGCTCTTTGTGTGATTATTTCTTGTGTGTGGGAGGGATTTGATGCTTTTTCTTTGATTGGGTTGATTCCACGTTCCTTTGTTTCGTGACAGTCTGTGGGGAAGACGACTTTCAAGGTTGTACACTGCATACATACTCTGACAATTAATGTATTGTGAACTTTGATAGTAAAGCAGGTTGCAAATAATTGCAAAGAGATTTTGATCGATTAGGGAGATGAACTGAGGATTTCAATTGAAAGAAGTTGAGCTGATGCATTGTGGACATTCATACCGGGGGGGGGGGGGGGATAGAAGTTATACAGTAAATGACAGGGCACTGATGAGTGTGGTAGAACAGAGGGACCTGGGAGTACAAGTGCACAGATTGCTGGAAGTAGGCAGGAGGGTGATGAAAGCAGTTAGCATGTTGACCTTCAGTCGGGACAGAGACATTATGTTGCAGTTATATAATTTGTTGGTGAGGCCACACTTGGAGTATTGCGTGCAGTTTTGGAGACCCTGTTATAGGAAAGGCATTGCTCAGCTAGAGAGGGTACAAAAGAGAGTTATGAGGATCCTGCCTGGACTAGAGGTCCTGAGTAATTGGGAGAGGTTGGCCACACTGGATCTTTGTACCCGAGTGTAGGACAAAGAAGGGTGACCTCATATAAGTTTAAAAATCATGAGGAGTATGGATAATTTGGACAGTCATATTCTTTTCCCCAGGTTTGGGAGTTTAAAAGAAACCTGAGGCATCCAAACCAGGACCACCAAACTCAAACAGTTTCTTTCTCTAAGCAGTGAGACTGATCTACATCCACACCCACTAGCTCCAGCATGAGTTTATTATTTTCTGTCAGTCACCTTAAGTGCAGTCTCGCATCGCTTTTAAGGACATACAATGTCCTTAATATAAGCTGTCTTATGTATTTCTGTTTATTGTATTTTTTTTATTATTGTTGTGTTCTTTATCTTAGTGTTTTTTTTTGGGCTACATCGGATCCAGAGTAACAATTATTTTGTTCTCCTTATACAAGTACAGGAAATGACATTAAACAATCTTGAGAGGTAACCTCTTTACATAGGGTAGTGAGTACTTGGAATGAGCTGCCAGAGGAAATGGGCAAGATGGATCCAATTGCCACATATAAGAGGCAATTAGAATGGATACATGGGTAGGAGGGTTGTGTGGAACTGGAACTAGCAGTGGTTGGCATGGACCAGTTTGGCTGAAGGCCTGTTTCATGCTGTATTACACTAATGTGTTAAGTCACTCCTTACTTTTCAAGAATGTGATCAAATGGATAACTGAGGCTCCAGTATGACTCAATCTATGACAAAGCTGCCAGTTTGATTTTTCATTCCATCCACTGTCCTATATATTCATCTGCTCGACGCAAACTACCAACTGTATTGCATTTGCTTACTAAGTCTACTTTGATAGTATCTGCCAAATCCATAGGCAGCTTGTATATGAAAACCCTAAATCTTTATTGTTCCCTTCAATTCTGACTCTGGAAATACATTCCTTTTCCATCATCACTGGGCTCAAGTTTTGGAACATCCTACCCAATAACTTTATGGGGATATTTTCACCAGAATGTTTGTAGCAGTTCAAGAAAGTAACTCGCCATGCTGTTTAGGTCAATTGGATATAAGGAAAAAAATACTGGTTTTGCCAGTGATGCCTGTATTCCAAGAATGAATGACAAGTAAACTAATAATTAAACTCAAAGTTCAAAATTTATTATCAAAGTGTATAGATGGCAACATGTACTACCCTGAGATTTACTTTCTTGTGACCATTCACTGTAAATAGAAAGAAACATTAATAGAGTCAATGAAAAGACAAACAACCAACACACACAAAATGTTGGAGGAACTCAGCAGGCCAGGCAGCATCTGTAGGAAAGAGTACCGTTGATATTTTGGGCCAAGACCCTTCAGTAGGACTGGAGGAAAAAAGATGAGGAGTAGAATTAAAAGGTGGGGGGAGGGGAGGGAGAAACACAAGGTGATAGGTGAAACAGGGAGGGTTAGGGGTGAAGTAAAGAGCTGGAAAGTTGACTGGTGAAAGAGATACAGGACTGGAAAAGGGGAATCTAATAGGAGAGGACAGAATGCCATGGAAGAAAGAAAGTGGGAGGAGCACCAGAGGGAGGCAATGGGCAGGCAAGAAGATAGAGGGAGGGAAATGGAATGGAGAATAGTGAAGGGGGGGGCATTACCTGAAGTCTCATGCCATCAGGTTTGAGGCTACCTAGTCAGAATTTAAGGTGTGGCTCCTCCAACCTGAGTATGGCCTCATCGCGACCGTGGAGAAGGCCATGGATAGACATATCGGAATGGGAAGTGGAATTAAAATTGGTGGCCAATGGGAGATCCTGCTTCTTCTGGCGTAGGTGTTCGGTGAAGCGGTCTCCCAGTCTACATCGGGTCTCACCGATATACAGAAGGCCACACCAGGAGCACTGGACGCAGTATATGACCTAACAGACTCAGAGGTGAAGTCTCTCTAGGAAGAAGTACGGTCGACGTTTCGGGCCGAGACCCTTCGTCAGGACGAAGGGTCTCGACCCGAAACGTTGACTGTACCTCTTCCTAGAGATGCTGCCTGGCCTGCTGCGTTCACCAGCAACTTTGATATGTGTTGCTTGAATTTTCAGCATCTGCAGAATTCCTTGTGCAGAGGTGAAGTGTTGCCTCACCTGGAAAGATTGTTTGGGGCCCTGAATAGTAGTGAGGGAGGAGGTATATGGGCAGGTTTAGCACTTGTTCTGCTTGCAAGGATAAGTGGCAGGAGGGAGATCAGAGGGGAGGTACGAATGGACAAGGGGGTCGCTTAGGGAGCGATCCCTGCCGAAAGCAGAAAGTGGGTGGGAAGGAAAGATGTGTTTGGTGGTGGGATCCTGTTGGAGATGGCAGAAGTTAAAAAGAATTATGTGCTGGACGTGGAGGCTGGTGGGGTGGTAGGTGAGGACAAGAGGAACCCTACCATTGATAGGGTGACGGGAGGATGAGATGAGGGCAGTGTTGATGGTGCAGGAAGGGAAGCCCCTTTGTTTGAAAAAGGAGGACTCCTTCGTTCTGGAATGTAAAGTTTCATCCTTAGAGCAGATGCGGTGGAGAGGAGGAATTGAGAGAAGGGGATGGTGTTTTTACAAGTCACAGGGTGGGAAGCGCTATAGTCCAGTTAGCTTGAGAGTCCTTGGGTTTATAATAGACATCAGTAGATAAGAGATAGAGACAAAGAGATCAAGAAAGGGGACAGAGGTGTGGGAAATATGCCAGGTAAATTTGAGGGCAGGGCGGAAGTTGGAAGCAAAGTTGACGAAGTCGATGAGCTCCGTGTGGGTGCAGGAAGCAGCACCAATGCAGTCGTCGAAGGAAAAGTGGGGGACGGATACAAGGGTAGGCTTGGAACATAACCAAAAAAGACAAACAACCATGTGCAAAAGACATCAAACTGTGCACATACAAAAACAAAATATATATAATAATTAATAAATACGCAATAAATATCAAAAACATGGGATGAAGAGCCCTTGAAAGTGAGTTCATAGGTTGTGGGAACAGTTCAATGTTGAGCTGAGTGAAGTTACCCCCTTTGGTTCAAGAGTTAATGGTTGAGGGGTAGTAACTGTTCCTGAAGCTAGCGGTGTGGATCCCGAGGCTACTGTACGTCCTTCCTGTTGGCAGCTGCAAAAAGAGAGCATGACCTGGATGGTGGGGCTCCTTGATGGTAGATGCTGCTTTCCTTTGACAGTGCTCCATGTAAGTGTGCTCAATGGTGGGAGGGCTTTATCTGTGATGGACTGGGCTGTATCCACTATTTTTTGTATTTCTTTTCCGTTCAAGGGCATTGGTGTTTCCATACCAGGCCATGATGCAACCAGTCAGAATACTTTCCTCCGTGCATCTATAGAAGTTTGTCAAAGTTGTAGATGGCATGCTGAATCTACATAAACCTATAAGAAAGAAGAGACACTGCCATGTCTTTGTAACGGCAGTTACATGCTGGACCCAGGACAGATCCTCTGAAATGATAATGCCAAGGAGTTTAAAATTGCTGTCTCTCTCCGCCTCTGATTCCCCTATTGAGGACTGGCTGATGGACCCCCAGTTTCGTTTACCTGTGGTCAATAATCAGCTGTTTGGTTTTGATGACATTGAGTGAGAGGTTGTTGTGGCACCATTCAGCCGGATTCTCAATATCCTTTCTGCATGATGACTTGTCATCAGCTTTGATTTGGCCCATAATTTAAATATGGCGTTGATGCTGTACTTAGCATCACAGTCATAAGTATAAAGCAAACAGAACGGTGGGGGGGGGGGGGCGCTAAGCTCACACCCTGTGGTGCACCTGTGCATCAAGGGATCCCGAAGTACAAGAACAACTTCTTTTGGAAATCATTATCTTCATACCACCATTTTTTTTAAAAAGCAGACAAGTAACTTTGTTATCCCATTTTTCAATAGAAAAATTTACTTGAAGCATTTGATGAAGGAAATAGAAAGGCATTCTTCAAACTTTGGGAGCAGCACATTTCACCTCATGCTGGAGAAAATGATCAGCTGCTTAGAAAGCTGGAGTTTCACCTTCATGTTCATTTTGTCATTTATCCTTTGAAGAACACTAGTGGAAAACCTGTAAGTTAAATATAAAATACTGAATTATTTTCTTAATTTCCATGTAACCAATATATTTTAAAATTTTCCTGAATTTTGTACTTAAATTTACCTGTACTTTTCTTTTGTAGAGGCTTGGAGGGTAATAATATTGTTACAAAATGAAATTGTTCTAACTCCTTTTTATTGGATAATACAATACTTTGTCCAGCATTAATTAAGCTATTTGAGAACAATGCCTGCCTTTTTGTTGACTTTGTGGATATGCCTGCCTTTTTGTTGGCCTTGTGGATATGCCTGCCTTTTTGTTGGCCTTGTGGATATGGGTCTTAGCTATGCCTGCCTTTTTGTCGGCTTTGTGGACATGGGCACCCGTATGGGTCCTGGCTATGCCTGCCTTTTTGTTGGCTTTGTGGACATGGGCACCCGTATGGGTCCTAGCTATGTTTGCCTTTTTGTTGGCTTTGTGGAACAATCTATGTTCCAAATCTATTCTGGTATCTGTCCCCCACTTTTCCTTCACTACATCGATGACTGCATTGGCGCTGCTTCCTGCACGTATGCTGAGCTCGTTGACTTCATTAACCTTGCTTCCAACTTTCACCCTGCCCTCAAGTTTACCTGGTCCATTTCTGACACCTCCCTCCCCTTTCTAGATCTTTCTGTGTCTATCTCTGGAGACAGCTTATCTATTGATGTCTACTATAAGCCTACTGACTGTCACAGCTATCTGGACTATTCCTCTTCTCACCCTGTCTCTTGCAAAAATGCCATCCTCTTCTTGCGATTCCTCCGTCTCCGCCGCACCTGCTCTCAGGATGAGGCTTTTCATTCCAGGATGAAAGAGATGTCCTCCTTTTTTAAAGAAAGGGGCTTCCCTTCCCCCACCATCAGCTCTGCTCTCAAACGCATCTTCCCCATTTCACGCACATCTGCTCTCACTCCATCCTCCTGCCACCCCACTAGGAATAGGGTTCCCCTTGTCCTCACCTACCACCCCACCAGCCTCCGGGTCCAACAAATAATTCTCTGTAACTTCCACCACCTCTAATGGGATCCCACCGCTCCCTATGTGACTCCCTTGTCCATTCATCCCTCCCCACTGATCTCCCTCCTGGCACTTATCCTTGTAAGTGGAACAAGTGCTACACATGCCCTTACACTTCTTACACTTCCTCCCTCGCTACCAGTCAGGGCCCCAGACAGTCTTTCCAGGTGAGGTGACACTTCACCTGTGAGTGATATACTGCGTCTGGTGCTCCCGATGCGGCCTTCTATATATTGGCAAGACCTGACGCAGACTGAGAGATCGTTTCGCTGAACACCTACGCTCTGTCCAGCAGAGAAAGCAGGATCTTCCGGTGGCCACACATTTTAATTCCACGTCCCATTCCCATTCTGATATGTCTGTCCACGGCCTCCTCTACTGTAAAGATGAAGCCACACTCAGGTTGGAGGAACAACACCTTATATTCCGTCTGGGTAGCCTCCAACCTGATGGCATGAACATTGACTTCTCAAACTTCCGCTAATGCCCCACCTCCCCCTTGTACCCCATCCGTTATTTATTTATATATAGATATTCTTTTTCTCTCTCTCCTTTTTCTCCCTCTGTCCCCCTCACTATACCCCTTGCCCATCCTCTGGTTCCCCCGCCTTTTCTTTCTCCCTAGGCCTCCTGTCCCATGATCCTCTCATATCCCTTTTGCCAATCAACTGTCCAGCTCTTGGCTCCATCCCTCCCCCTCTTGTCTTCTCCTATCATTTCGGATTTCCCCCTCCCCCTCCCACTTTCAAATCTCTTACTAGCTCTTCTTTCAGTTAGTCCTGACGAAGGGTCTCGACCCGAAACGTCGACTGTACCTCTTCCTGGAGATGCTGCCTGGCCTGCTGCATTCACCAGCAACTTTTATGCATGTTGCCTGAAATTCCAGCATCTACAGATTTCCTCGTGTTTGCGTATTTGAAAACAATTTCTTTTTGGAAGCTTTGTATTTTAGAAGTTAGAGCAACCATATAGATATTGATTAAATCAAAAGAATAAACTTCAAGAAACAAAGTTTTATGTTTGACCAGAATAATATGTATGGAGTGTGAAGGGAGCACTTAATCTGTACATTCTTCACTTTCTTGTATTTAATATTTAGATCATTTTAAGAAGCAACTCTCAAGTTGAAAAGTAGTTCTTCACACAGACATAAATTACCAGTTCAAAATGTACCTATATCATGTACTTAAATCACGTGCTCAAAATTGAAAAATATGTGTTTTCACATGTTATTTCTATGATGTATTGCTCTTTAGTTGTCAATAGACAATCAATATGGTTGCTATTTGCCACATCTGGGGCATTTGTATCTGAATACCAAAGCAATTAGATATTTCATTGTCAGCAATGGGCTGTGTTGAGGTAACAAAATTTATCCAGCAGATGGTGCTGATTTATCTTTGTATTTTTAATAGTTTCACATTTCTGTATCACTGAAAAATTCAAGGAAATTTTCTTGATTTTATTTGTAAATGTTGAATATGGTAGGAATGGTCTAGTTGTTCAAGGCATGTCATATCAACCAAAGGTCTTGGGTTCAGTTCTTACTGTTTTGCGGTTGGTTTAACTTGCCACATTGGGTAACCAAAGGGAATGATCACTTTGGTGAGAATTTAGTGGACTGCTGATTACATAGGAAATTATCTTAATGTTGTGCTTGTAATGATGAGGGTATAAAAATTGGATATCAGTTTTCTTTTAAATTTACAGTGCTAAAACTTTGCAAGATAACAGTGTAGGTATCCATACATGTCAAGTTGATGATTCACTTTAATATCCTCCTGATTTCCCCCATTATCACTCCATCTCTATCTTTGTCCTACCTTCTGTCAAGTTAATTCATCTTATGTAATATGAAGAAATGGTTGTGCATTCTGGATCCCAAAACCAATTCCAGTATCATTCTGGCTGCAATGGCATGGACATTTGCTTTCCAATTCACTGTATCTCTAGTTAAGTCATTTTAATAGAGATGCAGCACTTTATCTGCAATAACCCATTCTACTCTTCATTACCCATCTGAAGGAATCTTGGTTTAATTCCCATTCCAAGATACGAATGTTAATTACGTAGGTGAAAATCCAAATAAAAAATCAAATGCACAAAATCTGAAATAAAAAACAACATAAAAAATGGTGGAAACTCTCAGCTAGTCCAGCATCATCTTTGGAAGGAAAAACAGTTAACATTTCATGTCCAAATTGACATCAATATTGGACTTACTGCATTTTCTACCAGTCACACATCTATGATGAGCTCAATGTTTCGCTCACTATTAGTACGACCTAACTTATAGGCATGGCCAGGTAAACAACACATGACATAGACAGAAAAGCAGAATCACCATCTATCTTCCCCATTAACCCACTGGATCTGGTTTTGGCCAGTCACGGATGTTCTCTTTGTACTGTCTACCCTTTCACCACTTTGCAACAAATATCCTCCATTATCATAAAGAACTGTAAATAATTTTTCTTCCTATACCCCATTTCAACAAGGAAGCATATATTAAAAGAACTTCTATAGTACTAGGGTCCGTATTTAAATTCAGTTTGCAAGCTCTTTCTGGGGTATTTAACTGGTTGTATTGTTTGCAATGTTTTCAAATTTGCTAGCATAGCTTGACTTCTGTCAATGAAGCACACACCTGTATTTAGATTTGACTTTGAGAGGAATCTGATCATGTGATAGCAGGGAACTTAATATAATGATGGTGAATGTTTTTTTTTAAAACAGCTTTTTTAACTCTATAAGAATATAACATACATTTTTAAGTTGTATTACGTTGTACCTTTCAGTAACAAGCAGTCACATTGCCTTGGTTGATGTAAAGTTGCTGCTATAGAAGATGAATGTGATGAATTGCAATGGAATATATTTTTGATTTTTTTTTCTGTATTTGTAAAATCACAAAATAAAAAATTTGATACAGAAGTACAGGTAAAATGTGTAGTTTAGAATTATGTCAGCACTTAATAATTTTGTGTTTGAGATGGAATTTCTCTGGTACCTAGCTGACTGTTATGTTGTAAATGGAGGACCTTTGCCAAGACTGAAACTGTTCTTGGAGTGGAGATCATGCCCAACCTGATCTTCTAGGCTAGTTCTTCTGCTCTGCATTATCCAACTTCCACATTCTTTATTCTGTCTTCATCTTCTGACTGTACCCATTCACTTATTAAACAGATAACCCTGTTTTATAGCATATTCCCCATGGTCACCCTCATTTTACCTTATGTTAGCTATGCCCCATCCCCACATTCTTTGCAGATTTACAAACTGCTTTTATCCCCATTACAGTTCTAATGAAGTGGCCTGAAGTGCTGAGCTTTTTTGAAGCACTTCCTGTTTTTTATTGAAAACTTCCTCTTTCATAATTGGTCAGAATACATAATTGTTCATTCTATATCATTTCTTTTGTGAGAAGCAGACACCACCACTTTTACAGACTATTAATTTAGATGAACACTATTTATCAGATTGATATACATATTACTCAAATATGCAGTAGTGGACAAAGCATAAAAATTGATAGAAGTGGTTAGCTACAAGAAATTAACATAATTATTTAAAATATATGTTTCTCATCTCGTAAAAGAAAATTTGCAAAGAAAAGTAGAGTAGCAATGGTTGATTGAATGGAAGACATCAGACAGCATCTCAAGAGTCACATAAGTCTGTGTTAAATAAAGTGTGTTTACTAAATTGAAGCATGGTTAATTGAACCTCTTTTTGTTAATGCTAATGTCTTTTCAACAGGACAAAGATGATTTGGAAGAAAGAACTTCTCATTTCAAAACATACCTAGAAACTAGAGGTGCAGCATTAAGTCAGACAACAGAGTTTTTGCCGTTTTATGCACTGCCATTTGTCCCTAATCCCACAGTACACCCTTCTTTTAAGGAGCTTTTTCAGGTATGAGCTACTTTATACTATAGTTTACTGGATGATGGTGATTTAGTAACCCGTGACATTTGGATATATAATAAGTTCTTTACATTTTTATAGTATTTTCTTTTATATACGGATTAAATCTCAAAGATGAGACTTTCCCCTTGGAGCCTATAAAATAAAGGAATCTCTATTGTGGGGAAGAGTATGCTGACAGAACCATTAGCTTTTTTCTCAGGATAATACTAAGATTGATGTATCTTGTGTCAGAGTACTGCCTTTTTTCCCTTAATAATTTCTCTGAGTAATTTTTTGTATGTCACTGTCTTTTTCACTGGTTCATTGAAATTGTAATACAGTATACCAATGTCCTTCCTTGCTGCTCGTAATGCTGCTGATATTTAGGGCAGCAATGAATGTCCTCCATCTCCGGCAGTGTTCAGGGCTTCTTTCATTGTGTTAGTAGCTTCCTTTGGGTTTCCACTACTGTCAGTCATGCAAGTCCCTGGTGGAGACTCAGGAATATTGAAGCACTCAGATATAGAAAGAGTCTTCATTGCTGTTTCAGTAACAGTTTTGTTTTACCAGTCAGGGTTGTTAGCCCGAGCTGAGTCCCTGAACCTGGACGACCAGTGGACCACTCTTAGTCTGTCCTCTACACTTTGACCTGTTTGGCATAGATGACCCTTCCAAGAGCCAAAGCATAAAGCCCTGACCCCTGCCAACGTAGGAGTCATTGAGGTATGCAAGCCTCCAAAGCACAACAAATTTGTGGTCCTCTTGGAGGTACTAGTGTCCAGTTTAATGATAACTGAAAGCAAAATTAATTTGTGTTAATGGCAGTCACTTCTTGAGATCATGAATCTGTATGAAGAACAAGTCTGGCAACTTTTTAATTTAAATTTTGCCGTGTTAATTTTTTTTACATTCTTCGCATTAACTGATGATCAACAAGAAAGAGTTAGGTAGTAATTTCACATGTCCAAATCAGCCAAAATTATTTCTAACAAATGAATTACATTGAAGAAAATAAACATCAACATTTTGAACACTGCAAGTTTCCAAAATCAGGAATAAGATGAAAGTAAATTGAGTTTTTTTTACAGGTGATGGGTGAAGGATTGTCAGGATTTGTTCCTCATGTTGTGTTGCTAATCTTTAGTGTCCACTGTTGAAGGGATTTTACAGATTTTCATAATGACACCTGAGATCTGGACTAACAATTTAAAGACCTGAGTTCAATTCCTACCATGGCAGTTTTGAATTTAAAATCATTTAATAATCGAATATTTTGGGGCGGAAAAAGGAACAATCAGCCGTCTTAGTAAAAACTACTGAAAAATCAATCTAGTTCAGAGGAAAATATTTGCCATCCTTAACTGGTCTGGCCTGTTTGTGACCCCAGATCAATTCTGTGGTTGACTCCTAAATGCTCTCTGAAATGGCTACCAAAACATTCAGATATATCATCACTACTACATTCATATAGAGAAAAACAATACAACCAGACATCACCTGCTGTTTTGATTTAACCACCAAATTTAGGGAAGACAAAGTTGCTCACGTCACTGTCAACGAAGTGCTTCTCACAGTAAGTTGGGAGAGCTGTCAAGCAATAGACTGATATGGTCATAGAGCTGTACCTTACAGCCAATATTCAATCTCAATCCCTAGATGTGTCCTGTCCTATCAGTATGATAGACCCACCAGAAGTGGCAGCACAGTAGCATATAGGCAGGAGATAGTATTCCTGAGAATTTCACTCTGGGTCCATCAAATCTGTCATCAGTCGTGAGTGCTTCTATGCCCATGTCCAAGAGTGGCTTGCAGGCATAACTATAGAAGGAGCACTAAAGAATATAGTGCTAGACTGGACCTGTAGCAGGTAATAAATAAACTAACATGTGAAATAAATCTTTGTCCTCGTGAGTCGTATGTGTCAGATACATTTGTCCATGTATATGTATATATGGTATACTAACTGCAGGACGGGTCCCTGTGGAGACCAAGTTCCAGCTTCACATTGATGACAGTGCCCACGATATTGTTGGCACTTGAGTCTAACTAATTGAGATAGATTCAAAACAGATATGCAGCAGAACGCCTGGCAAGTATCAGATACTGTGGACCACCAGAAATGTACACTACTATAGTCTATAATCTCATGCATATCCATCATTTTACCAAGTTTGGCCCATTAAAGGGAGCAGAAGGGGATTCTGAGTGTAGCACCAGTCATATGTAAAACTGATGGAAGTGTCAACCAAGTGAACAGTACAACATGTAAAAAAGGAAAAATAATCATTGGGTTGGACTGAAGCTTTATCCAGCCATCCCTAATTATGATTGATGACCAACAGTTAAATACCTAACAGAAGAAGAGATTCCAAGAATATCCTCAGTCTCAACAATGATGATGCCCAGCATCTGTGTGCAAAATAGATCTTGGCTTCCCCTCCAGCCTCTACCATCACAAAAGTCAAAAACCAGCCATTACATTTTCTGACATTACATGGAGTGAGCAGACTGAGAGCACTTGAGACAGTGATTATTGACTCAAACAACTTCCCAATTGTGTTACTAAATAAAGACCTACAAACCAGGAGTACCTGCTCCCTTGCCAAGCTCTACCAGCACAGTTACATCAACTTGATAATGTGGAAATCTGCTTGTGTATGTCCTGTTCACAAAAAGCAGTCAAGTCCAATTCTAGAATTTGTCATGCCCTCTCAATCATCTGTAAAGTGATGGAAGTTATGATGAACTGTGCTACCAAATAGCACTTATTTACAAACAAGCTATTTGCTAATGCCCATTTTATGTTTTACCAACCTTAGCAGACATTGGTGTAAACATGGACCAAACTGAATCAGAAACAGGTTGATTATCACTGACAAATGTTGTAAAGTTTGTTGTTTTGCACCAGCAGTACAAGACATTAAAAACTACTGTAAGTTTCAAAAATAAATAAACAGTGCAAAGAGATGAGTATTGAGGTTGTGTTCATGGACTGTTCAAAAATCTGATTGTAGAAGGGAAGAAACTTTTCCTAAAATGTTGAATGTGGGTCTTTAGGTTCGTATACTTCCTTTCCAATGGTAGTAAAGTGAAGATGGCTTTTCCGTCATGCACAAGGCACAATTCAGAGGTGTGGTAGAATTCTATCCACTTGTATGGATGAGTGCTGCTCTGACAGCTTTGTACCCCACCCACACTCTGTGTGTTATGGCACTGTTTACAAAACACAGTGCAGGTATCCCCTATGTGCTCCAACAACTCTTCGCAAACTATTAGCCTTTGCCACCAGAAATGGTGAGAGCATCAGGCATGTGGGAACAACTCCCCTCCAAGTTAGTGCTTTGGAAATATATCACTAGTATTTCAATGTGGTTATGTTTAAATCCTCAAGCTCCCTGCTGAACAGCACTGTGGAAGTATCTTTATCAGACCTCAGCAGTTCAAGAGGGTGGTTCACTATCACCTTTGCAAGAAGCATTGCGTGCAGTAAATGTTGGCCTTGCTTGCGATGCCTCTAACTCAGAAAACGATTACATCTTTAAAAAATCATTTAAAATTCTATCAGTGGCACACTGAAATATTAATTCTTAAGGGAATAATATTGATCAGGTCTGTTGAACTTTCATCCTTCTCATTCAGGACTAAAAGTCTTATAACTGCTAAGAATAATATTTAAGCCCTGGAGTTTTTCCAAGGTCAGTTGTGAAGTAGAAAATTGGGGGGGGGGGCAAAAGCATTAATTTGCTCTCTAGTTTTATTATTCCTTTGGGCAGATACATACAATACTGCGCACAAGTCCTAGACACATGTAAAAAAAACATTCTGTAAGGCAAAGATGCTTTCAAAAGTGAAGAAATGAAAAGTTACCAAATAACAAAAAAATTACTATCGAGAGCAGTAAACAGTAAAAAAACTAAATTAAATCAATATTTAGTGAGACTGCCCTTTGCCTTTAAAACTGCATCAATTCTCTTGGGTACACTGTCGTGCAGTTTTATAGGAAAATTGGCTCGTTCATTGCTCTAAGCGCCTTAGGGAACTTGCCACAGTTCTTCTGCAGACTTTGGCTGTTTCGCTGGCTTCTGTCTGCAGGTAATCCCAGGCAGCGTCAATGATGTTGAGGTCAAGGGTTTGTGGAGGCCATACCACCTGTAGTAGAACTCCTTGTTCTTTGCACTGAACATAGTTCTCTATGACCTTGTCTGTGTGTTTGGGGACATTGTCCTGCTGCAGAATGAAGTTAGGACCAATCAGACACCTCCTTGATGGTATCGTGTGATGGGTGAAAATTCGCTACTTCTCAGCATTGAGGATTCCATTAATTTTCACCAGATCACCAACCCTGTTTGCAGAAATGCAGTCCTAAACCTGCAGGGAATCTCTGCTGTGCTTCACTGTTGGCTATAGACACTCATCTATGTCACACTCTTCAGCTGTTCTATAGACAAACTGCCTCCTGTTTGAGCCAAAAATTTCAAATTTTTGCCATTTTTCAGCACTTCAATCCTTGTGTTTTTGTGTATAGATGAGTCTGTTGGCTTTACTTCCAGTTTGGAGGAATGGCTTTTAGCAGCCAATTTTCCATGAAGACCTCTTCTGTCAAGACTTCTCTGGACTGTAGAGGAGTGTACCTGGGTTCCAGTGGTTTCTGTAGGTTCAAAACTGACAGCAGTGCTGGACTTCTTTCAAATTAGAAGGGACATCAGATTGATGTTTCTTGTGTCTGCTGCACTCAATTTCTGTGGCCGACCACTGCATTTCTGGTCTTCCACCTTGCCCATTTCTTTGAGCTTCTTCAAAAGAGCTTGGATATCACATCTTGAAACTTGTCTGCTGTGAAATTTCTGCTTGGGAGAGACCTTGCTGATGTGAAAGAGGCCTTACTATCTTGTTGCTATGCTCACTCTTGTGTAGAGTATAAGAGTTGATGATTTGAAGGATAAACTGTCACATCTGCCACACCCTCACCTTTTAGTTTAATTGGTCCTTCACTCAGTTTGATTCCTTCTACACCCATTTTTGATTTAGTTCATTCAACTCAGTGTGTCATTAGCGCCTGTCTGTTAACTTTGTTTAATCATGCACTGGGTTATATACCTAAAAAGTAATCTAATTTTTATTTGAAAAGTGGTCTGTTACTTAATATGTTACAAGCAACACACATCAAAGTTGCTGGTGAACGCAGCAGGCCAGGCAGCATCTCTAGGAAGAGGTGCAGTCGACGTTTCAGGCCGAGACCCTTCATCAGGACTAACTGAAGGAAGAGTGAGTGTTAATATATTAACACTTAATATGTTACTTTCTTTAATGAAATATGAACATTTCTCTGTAATATTTTGTTTGGAAAATGTGTTTGGAAATCTAAAGTTTGCACTTTTCTACTGACACACTAATGCAGAAAACAAAAATAAACATCTAAAACAAAATTTATATGAAAAATCTAGGGTGACTAAGACTTTTGCACAGTACTGCAGTTCTAGGACAGTAAAAGATTTTGAAATTGTTGTATTACTGGGATAAAAAGGCAAGATGCATATTCCATCATAAAAATAGATAGTTGTCCTTATTATCCATTAACTCTTCATATTACCTCTTTCAGTAAGAGTAGTTTCCTTCAATGGAAATTGGTTTCAAGTTGGTTTTGGATTTATGTCAAAAATGTTGGATCTTCTAAACAGATCTGATTCTGACAGGTCAGCCTCTATACACTTTGCTATTAAGTATACTGGTACATGAATAGGAGAGGTTTACAGGGATATGGGCATAACTCAGGCAAATGTGATAGTTGCCAGGGATGAGTTGAGCTAAATAAGCTTATTCTATACTATATAATACTCTTGACTCTGGCTAAGTAATAAGTAAAAAGAGCCAAGTAACATCTCAAAACTGTTGCACCATTTATAAGATCATAGATGAACCTTTTAAAGTTCAGTTTACCACTGGATTCTTGGATCAGCTTGATAATTCAAGCTCATAGGACTAGATGTTTTAATCCCTTTGATAAGAAGAACGTAACTAGGTCATAGCATAGAGATCTTGACGTGGGGCTTGATTCGTGGCAGATGCTCCCCAGGGGTCATCAGGTAGGCACCCCTCTTCTTAGATGTTTTGTTAGTTTAAGCCCACTACATCTCCAGAGGGCTCAACAGTGCAACCAGGCATCCCAGGTGCACCCTCCTTCACATCTGGCCACCGATGGGTCATTTTACTCTTCATCCATAACTTGTGGCTGCTTCGCTCGGCTATCTCCGAGAGTTCTTTTATAGCTTGCCGCTGGCCCTGGCCTTGGACTCCCAATCCCTTCAGCAATCTAACCATGGAAATAGCTACAAATCGTCTGTAGCCAACCTCTACTGGGAAAGTCTGGACCTTCCATCCATGCTGCTTAGCATCTGTCGGCAGCTCAGTGTATCTTACATGTTTCCGCTCATACACCTGGCAGACTGTATCTTTCCAGGGCACTGTGATCTCTGAGATTACTACAGCCTTCAGACTGCTGGATCACAAGACCAAATCTGATCTGAGGGTGGTACTGGCTATTTCTGAGAGAAATATTAGCCTTTTGTCAAGGTCAACAGCCACGTTCCAGTCTCGAGCAGGTTCCAGTTTGCCTGACACCAACCGTGTCACTGGGGGAGGCACTGTCTGTCCTTGCCGGACAAAGGGAATGTGGATCTTCCAGCCATATGGGGCTTAGCATTGTTATTCAGCCTTTGCTTCTCCACAATATGGCTGCCCTTGCACAGTATGGAAGAAATATCTGCCAGTTTTGGTTCATTTGGCCTCATTGTTACATTTGAATTTAAAATCTGTGAATTCAAGTTCAGCTGCAGAATTAAAATTTACAAACTAAAAATTTAAGCTTTCAGGGAGTAGAAATGCAAGAGGTATTCTCTTCAGTTGAGACTCTTATTGAAAAAAAACCTTCATCTATTCTCTCAAGGTATCAAATAAAAACCACATACAGGGAGCCTGGGGAAGGTGTGCTTTGGGGTCCTGGCGAAAATTTATTAATTGATTAGTAATGAAAAACGTAGATTATCTCATCATTGTCCCATTGTTGTTTATAGGGGTTTGCTGCTCTTCGATTCATTAGAGCAATGACTACATTTTGAAAGGACTGTAAAGTTTTGGAGAAATCCAGAGATAGTGACAAGCGCTGTTAAAATGAGCAAATGTATTGTAGTATTTCTGCTGTCGTGCAGCAAATGGCCTGCTACTACTGTAGTTTGTAACTTCCTATATCATATAGTTTTTCCCCAGATAAAGGTTCTTTGTCCCTTTGCGCCTCACATCGCAAAGGTTCAGAATAACCTTCTGCTGTCCAAATAGGTTAGATTACATAGATGCTAAGGTATCAATTCTACCATTATTTAAACCAAGTATTTCAGGTTTTTGTTTCTCTATTAGTTTTTCCAAGAATGAAATCTGTCATCAGTACTTGGCATTGGGTGGCAATCCCGAATAAATATTGTGCTGCACTGTTCTTTTCAATGCAGCTATCCTATAGAGTGAAATCTTGTAATTTTTAGAATTCATAGTAAGACCAACAAACAATCCGCTTATGTTTAGGTGATCCTGGAGAAAACAATAAAACAATCAAATATAAATTGTCAAGATTGAATGGCTAATATTCTAATTGGGAAGGTGGTCCTATTGTAAAAACATTCTACCGAAATTGTCTAAGAACCATTGGATTTAGTTACGTGTTGGCACAAAACAATGCAGTGGGATTATTTTCATGATCAAATTGATTTAGAACAATGACTGCAAATTGTCCTTGTGAAGCTGGCACAATGAACATTACTATTGATTCACATATTCTAAGAGGATATGAAAAATATTGGCACAATGTTTTTTCCTGGTGAATGATGAAAAATGTATTCATGATGACATGCATAATTCTTGTTTCTGTAACACACTTCTCCAGCTCCCAAAATTGAGCAAATATGCTCTTGCTTCATTTGTTAATTATAATAAGGTAGTATAGCAAACTTGTCTAATTTTAAGATTAGCAGTAAATAATGGGTTTATTTATTACCATCAAAAGTTAACATTTGATATCTGAATGTTGCTTTCTATCAGCTCTAGACAGAGCCTATTCAGCTATTGTAAGGACATTAAGTAAGGGGATGTTATACTTCTAGCAATTAATGCCAATTTAATCTGTTCTAGCACTCATAAATTATGGATTTTCGGGATTATTTTTTAACTTCTACCTTGAAATGTTTCAGGAATAATGGCTATTTTTGCCTTGCACTTGTTTTCTTATAATGGTTCTTTTAATTTCACTTTGCTTTTCAGGTTTCTTGGATTCCTGATTTGAAGATGAAATTGCAAAAATTTCTTTCTGCGAGTTTAAACGTTCCCAGTGCCCCAAGGCTGCTGTCTTTATTTGTATCCTTTTTTAAAAAAATCTTAATCTCCTTGAAAATGTTTATCTTTTATGACTGAGATTTAGTCCTCCGAAGGCAGGTATTAGAATAATACAGCACAGGAACAGGCCCTTCAGCCCACAATCTTGTGCCGAACTCATTAAATTAGTAATCAAATGCCTAACCAAACTTGTCCATTTTGCTTACACAGTGTGCATATCCTTATATTTTGGGCACGTTCATGTGGCTATCTAAGAGCCTTTTGAACGCCTCCACCACTACCCTGGGCAGTGTATTTTAGGCACCCATCATTCGTAAATATCTCCTTTGAACTGACCCCATTTGCCTTAAATTCATACTCTCTGGTATAAGACATTCCAATGCCAGGGGAAAACTCCATCTTTACTATCCATGATCTTATGAATCTGTATAAAATCTTCCCTCAGATTCCACTACACCAGAGAAAGAAAATTAAGATTGTCCAATCTCTCTTTATAGCTCATGCCCTCTGATGCGGGCAGCATCCTGACAAACTTCTTCTGCATCCTCTTCAAAGCCACAACATCCTTTCTATAATGGGGGTGACCAGAACTGAATGCAATACTCCACATGTGGCCTAACTAGAGTTTTATAAAGTTGCAACATAACTTTCTAATCTTTGAACTCCATTCCTCAACTTATTAAAGTAAACATGCCACACGCCTTCTTTACCAGCCCATCTGTGTGGCAACTTACGGATTTGGACCCCAAGATCCCTCTGCACATCAACACTGTTCAAAGTCTTGCCATTAATAGTGCATTGTCTTTGCACATTTGCCCAGACTAAACTCTTATCTGCTATTTCTCTGCCCATATCTGCAACTGTGCTGTATCCTGCAATATCTTTGCCAATCTTCTGTGTCAACACCAATCCATATATCATCTGCAAGCTTACTAGCCTACCTATCTACATTTTCATCCAATTCATTTATATGGACCACCAACAGCAGTGGTCCCAGTACAGTTCTCTGTAGAACGCCCCTGGTCACAGACCTCCAGCCAGAATAAGCCCCATCATCATTACCCTCTGTCTTCTATGGGCAAGCCAATTCTGAATGCATATGGCATATTCACTGTGGCTCCCATGCATTATAGTCTTCTGGATGACCCTCCCATGAGGGACAATGGTCAACACCTTACTAAAATCCATGAAGGTAACATCCTTAGCTCTACCTTTATCAATCATCTTCATCACTGCCTCAAAAATATCAAACAAGTTAGTAAGAGTAAATTAGTAAATATTTTGAGTATAAGCAGTGGGGAGAGGATGCGTATAATGGAAAGATAGGATGCGTATAATGGAAATATAGAATGCTGCAAATACTGATGGTTTAGAATGAAGGCACACAATAGTGAAAACACTCCAGCAGCACTTGCAGAGAGAGTAGTAGAGCTGAACAATAGTAATGGATATATAGTCCTTTTTCCGAGAAGATAGACAACAGATGGACATATGAACAAGCTAATTTATTAATTATTTGGCTGCTTTATTTTTCTGTTGTTACTGTTTGTGGTTAGTCTCAGCCTTCTTACTTGAGGAAAGTTTAATTGCCTGTGAGATGGGTATGACAGAATATCTCATGTTGTATAAATTGCGAATAAGTGGGAGAGAGATGAAGAAAACAAAAGAAATACCTGTTATAGAATGGAGGTCAAGAGACAGTGAATGACACAAGTGATGGATAAATCTATTGATCTGGAA
Source organism: Mobula birostris (assembly GCF_030028105.1). NCBI lineage: Eukaryota > Metazoa > Chordata > Chondrichthyes > Myliobatiformes > Myliobatidae > Mobula > Mobula birostris. The sequence goes on along the minus strand of NC_092373.1, from coordinate 42,844,661 downwards.
TCAAATCTAATGAACCCCTGTTGCACTCTTTATCTCAAGTCTATTCTTTCTTAGGTTGGAAGACCAGAAATGTATAGTTTTCCACATACTCAAATCCTCTTGCCGTATAAGCCATATGGCTTCCTAATCGCATGGTGTAACGACATGTTCACTTATGCCCATCTGAACACCAACATCATTCAGTCTCTCACCATTTAAAACAATACTCCACTTTTCTATTCTTTTTATCTCTTATTTTTTTTATTTTGTATTTTATCTGCCTGATAGATATCCATTCATTCAGCCCATGAAGCCTTTGATGTTAAAACTTGGGGTACTAGCAGGATATAGAGGTTGTTAATTTATATTACAATTTCTATAAAAGTTAAGTGTTTGCTGAACCTAAAAGTAATTATCCTTGACCTATCTTTCAAAGAAAGAAAATGGACACGAGTACAAAGGTAATGCCGTTCAATTTAATTTGTGACTTTTAAGATTGTTATTCATTATTTTCACACAAAAGATGGTGAACTTGTAATCATCCAGACATTACAGAAACCTTTTAATCCTTTTTTGGGGTGAAAATTTAAACATTTGACAATTTACTACAATTTTCAGATGATTTTCAATATTTTCAGCTGCTTGCCCACTTGAATATTTTATTTGAATAATGGTACAAAAATACTACAGTCTTTTGAAAGTCCAGTGGTATAAAAAAATTATATAAACAAAATTATTCACTGACAGTGCCCATCTTATTGTGTTACATAGTATTCCATTGTATAAATGGAGTAACTGGTCCGACCGGTTTATGTTGATGTTAATGACCCAATTTACCATCTTCCCATCTTTCCGCATTCAATCTTGGTGTCTTGAAATTGTTGGAGAGGTGTTGATAAAAACAGTGTGTGCTGAATTTTGTAAGTTTTACATAAGGCCTTCAGTTCATAAAGCTGGGAACAAAACAAAGAAGTAGATCATGACCCAATATAGCATGTCCATGTCCCTGTGGCAAGTTACAGTCATGCTTGAGTATTTGTTATTTGGGAATTGTCTGTCATCATCACCAGGGGGTTTCACAATCTAGGCTTCAGTTCAATACTGCAAACAAATTACTATCCTTAGTAAGTCTATATTTGCTTTATCAAATTGAAAGAAAACTCTTTTTTGGTTTGTGTTCATTAGGGATTTTTTTTTGATGGGGAAATAGGAACTTTCCCATGGGGTTGGGGGTAGAGAAATTAACACCAGAGACCCTGAGTTGGCTAAAATTGTAAAAATAAACAGCAAGAAGACATGACAAATTTTCATAAACGCAAGAAATGCTGTAGATGAAATCCAAAGCAACTCACACAAAATACTGGAGGAACTCAGCAGGTTAGGCAGTATCTATAGAAATGAATAAACAGATGACATTTCAGCCTAAGACCCTTCAGGGCTCAAAATGAAAGGGGAAGGAGCCAGAACAAGCTTGGGGAGAGGATGGAGTACAAGCTGGAAAGTGGTAGGTGAAGCTAGGGTGGGGGAGTGGGAATGAAGTAAGAAGCTGGGATGTGATAAGTGGAAAAGGTAAAGCCTGGAGATGAAGGAATTTGAAAGGAGAGGAGAGTGAATATTGGGAGAAAAGGAAGGCGAGGGGACACCAGAGGGTGATGATAGGTAGGTGAGAAGAAGAAAAGAGTAGGAGGGGGACCAGAGTGGAGAACTGAAGAAGAGAGAAGTGAGAGGGGGAGAAAATACCAAAACTTGGAGAAAACAATGTTAATGCCATCAGGTTGGAGGCTACACAGATGAGGTTTTCTCCTCCATCCTGAGAGTGGCCTCCTCGTGGCAGTAAAGGAGGCCAGGCACCAAAATGTTGGAATATGAATGGGAATTGGAACTAAAATTGATGGCGATCAAGAAACCATGCTTTCAGCAAATGGAGTGAAGGTGCTCGACAAAGCTGTTCCCTAATCTACGTCTGGTTTCACTAATGTAGTGGAGGCTGAGTCCAGAGTAGACGAACCTAACATAGTTACAGGTGAACAACAGGAATTCTGCAGATGCTGGAAATTCAAGCAACACACATAAAAGTTGCTGGTGAACGCAGCAGGCCAGGCAGCATCTCTAGGAAGAGGTGCAGTCGACGTTTCAGGCCGAGACCCTTCGTCAGGACTAACTGAAGGAAGAGTGAGTAAGGGATTTGAAAGTTGGAGGGGGAGATCCAAAATGATAGGAGAAGACAGGAGGGGGAGGGATGGAGCCAAGAGCTGGACAGGTGATAGGCAAAAGGGATATGAGAGGATCATGGGACAGGAGGTCCGGGAAGAAAGGCAAGGAAGGTGGGGGGGGACCCAGAGGATGGGCAAGGGGTATATTTAGAGGAACAGAGGGAGAAAAAGGAGAGTGAGAGAAAGAACGTGTGTATAAAAATAAGTAACAGATGGGGTACGAGGGGGAGGTGGGGCATTAGCGGAAGTTAGAGAAGTCGATGTTCATGCCATCAGGTTGGAGGCTACCCAGACGGTCTGGGTAGCCTCCAACCTGATGGCATGAACATCGACTTCTCTAACTTCCGCTAATGCCCCACCTCCCCCTCGTACCCCATCTGTTACTTATTTTTATACACACGTTCTTTCTCTCACTCTCCTTTTTCTCCCTCTGTCCCTCTGACTATACCCCTTGCCCATCCTCTGGGTTTCCCCCCTCTTTTCTTTCTCCCTAGGCCTCCTGCCCCATGATCCTCTCATATCCCTTTTGTCAATCACCTGTCCAGCTCTTGGCTCCATCCCTCCCCCTCCTGTCTTCTCCTATCATTTTGGATCTCCCCGTCCCCCTCCCACTTTCAAATCCCTTACTCACTCTTCCTTCAGTTAGTCCTGACGTAGGGTCTCGGCCTGAAACGTCGACTGCACCTCTTCCTAGAGATGCTGCCTGGCCTGCTGTGTTCACCAGCAACTTTTATGATAGTTACAGGTGAAGTGTTGCTTCACTTGGAAGGACTATTTGGGGCTCTGAATGGAGATGAGGGAGGAGGTCACTGGGCAGGTGTAGTACTTCTTCTACTTGCAGGGATAAATGCCAGGAGGGAGATTGGTGGGGAGTGACAAATGGACAAGGGAATTACAGAGGGAGCAATTCCTTTGGAAAGCAGCAGCTGGAGGGAGGTAAAGATGTGTTTGGTCATAGGGTTCTGTTGAAGATAGCAGAATTTGCAAAGATGTGCTAGATGTGGAGGCTCGTGGGGTGGAAGCTGAGGACATGAGGAACTATCCCTGTAGGGCAGTGGGAAGATTGGGTGAAGGTGGATGTCTGGGAAATGCAGGTGAGGGGAACATCAATGGTGGAGGAAGGGAGTTTTGGGGTTTCCCTTCCTCCACCATCGAATCAAGAATGGAGTTTCCCTTCCTCTACTACTGATTAAATTCACTTAGTCCATTTCTGACACGTCTCTCCCTTTTTTTCAATTTCTCTGTCTCCATTTTTGGAGACAATTTGACTACTGATATATTTTATAAACCTCTTGACTCCCATGGCTATCTTGACTATACCTCTTCCCACCTGTCAACTGTAAAAATACCATTCCCTTTTCTTAGTTCCTTCATCTCCACCGCATTTGTTTCCAGGATGATTCTTTCCTTTCCAGTATATCAGAGATGTCCTCCTTCAAAGAATGGGGTTCCTCTTGATGAAGGGCCTTTCATCTGACTACCATCTCCCCTGGTGCTCCTCCTCCTCCCTTTTCACTCATGGTTCACTCTCCTCTCCTGTTAGATTCCTTCTTCTCCAGCCCTCTACCTTTTCCACTTCAACCCTTTGGCTTTTCCAACACATCTCAGCTTCTTTCCTTATCTCCCCCTCTCCCTCACCCACCTGGCTTCACCTATCACCTGCTACCTTGTATTTCTCCTTCTTCCACCTTCTTATTCTGGTTTCTTCCTTTCCAGTCTTGATGAAAGGCCTTGGCCTGAAATGTTGACTGTTTATTCAGTTCCATAGATGTTCCTTGACTTGCTGAGTTCCTCCAGCAATTTGTGTGTGTGGCTCTGACAGTTTTTCATATTTTCTTATGACTTAGCATATTCTTATTCACCCTATATTTCCATCAGCTCTTCACAGATTATATCACTCCGTAACACTATGGGCAGTTTACACTAGCCAATTAACCTAACAATCCTCAACCACATTTCCATCTTGTGTTGGTTTAACAAACACTGTTTGTTAAAATCTGACCACAAATAAAACTAAATCTATCATAGAAAGTTCAGAGAGGAAGTAAAAGAGATAATGAGAGAGAAAGAGGGCATGAGAAAAGATTTGGCAGGAAACACAAAAGTGTGTCTAAAAATACTCTGAAGATGAAGCAAAAAAGGATTTTAAGAGAAAGGAAGAGCCTTCTGAGGATAACCAGGAAATCTACTCATGGAGGCCAAGGCATGACTGATGTACTAAGTGAATATTTCACATTAGTCTTTACCATGGAAGAATCAGAATCAGGTTTATTATCACTGACATCTGACATGTGTCGTGAAATTTGTTGTTTAGCGGCAGCTGGACAGTTCAACACATAACATTTGGATACATACAGTAAAAAAAAAATTTAAATGATGCAAAATAAAAGGTCGATCAGATGTCTACAAGTTGAAGTCCGATGGACATAGCCCTGGATCTGCCAGAATACTGGGGAAGTCAGAGCCTGACTGGAGACCCAGAGGCTGGGGCTGGAGGACTGTCTGTTTGTGTGAGTGGATGGGAAGGAGGGAAAAAGCTTGTCTTGTTGCTGTACTGTTGTTGTTGCTAGTGCTGTTCTGCTGAACATTTTGGGCATGCTGTGTTAGCATCAGAATTTGTGGTGACACTTGCGGGCTGCTCCCAGCGCATCCTGAGGATGTGTTGGTTGTTAATGTAAACAATGTATTTCACTGTATGTTCCGATCTGCATGTAATAAATAAATGCGTCTGAATCTGAAATAGTGAGGTAGTGTTCCTGGGTTCACAGACCAGGCAGGAATCTGATGACAGAAGGGAGAAGCTGTTCCTAAAACATTGAGTATGCATCTTCAGGCTCCTCTACCTCCTCGCTGATGGTAGTAATGATCAGAGGGCATGTCCTGGATGGTGAGTGCCCTTCATGAGACATCACCTGTTTAAGATGATGGTGGGGAGGCTAGTGCCATGATGGAGCTTGTTGAGTCTGCAGCCTTCTGCAGCGTTTTCCAATCCAATGCATTGGTACCTCCCTGCCAGATGGTGATGCAACCAGTCAGAATGTGGTACATCTGTAGAAATTTGCTAGAGACTTTGGTGACATATCGTCTTCTTAAATTCCTAATGATGTATAGCTGCTAGCCTGCTTTCTTGATAATTGCATCAATATGGTAGGCCCAGGATGTTGACATCCAGCAGATACTTGAAGCTGCTCACCCTTTCCACTGCTGACTCCTTAATGAGGAATACTTCTCCTGATTTCCCCTTCCCGAAGTCCACAATCAGTTCCTTGGCCTTACTGACATTGAGTGCAAGGTACCACTGAACCAGCTAATCTATCTCAGTCTTGTATGCTTCCTCATTATCATCGGAGATTGTGTCGTCAGTGATTTTGTAGATGGCTTCTGAGTTCTGCCTTGCTGCACAGTCATGAGTGTAGTGAGATTAGAGCATTGGGCTAACCATGTGTCACTGAAGTGCATCTGTGTTGATTGTCAGCGAGAAAGAGATATTATTTCTGATCCATACGAAATCACTGGAGTCCCAGTAAAAGAAGATGTAATTGTGGATGAGATAGAAATTGAACTTAAAGTGGATAAAGTAATTATTATTGGGACCACTGCTTTTCTTAACTTTGGTGTACTACCCTGTAGTATTGTACTATTTTCCAAATTTGCAGATAATAAAATTTAGAGGCATAGTGACCTGTGAGGAGATTAATGGCATATCTCAAGGAGATATAAACGGGCAGGTAGAATGGCAGATGAAATTTAAGCATTATACTTCAGTGAGAAGAATGCGAAAATGCAATATAAATTAGAGGTCAGATGTCCAAAATGGGTAAACAAACTGAAAAACCTTTGGATATAATTGCATAGTTCAAAAAAATTGGTAGAGTGAGGAAATGATCAAAAAAATCACATGGCGTCCTGACCTTTAACCTGGCAAGACACTATCAGGCAGACACTGGCCTTGACACTAACAATCAAAATATCACAAGAAAATTGTTTCATGTGGGGTGGTTAGGATGTGAGGAATCACAGTGGAAGCAGATTCAATTATAACATTCAACAAGTGCTGAATAACTATTTTAAAGGAAAGAATTTGTAGGGTTTTTGGGGGGAGGCCTGAGAAAGGGACTGGGTAGATTGCTTAGATCCAGTGTGGATTTTTTTAAGATCAATAGCCTCCTTCCATGTTATGACTGTACTATGTTTCAGGAAATTACCCTCGTCCAGGTAGGATGCATCCTAGTTGCTGAGGGACTGGACCAAAATGCAGAGGCCTTGGTAATCATCTTCCAGGATGGTGTCTAAGGACTGTAATGGTTTGATAAATGCACAAATGGTAGAAGCATGCAGGATCGGTTGGGAAAACCAGACTGGTAATGGATCTCAAGAGACTGAGCTTGTTGAATGCCTGAGAGATGGCATTTTAGGTCAGTTTGTCGGTGAGCCTACTTGGGGATCAGCTATACTGGATTGGATGTTACGTTATGAACTGGAGGTGATTAAGGAGCTTAAGGTAAAAGAACTAAGGAAGCAGTGATCACAGTATGATTGTGTTCAACTTGAAATTTGATAGGGAGAAGGTAAAGTGTGATGTAGCAGTATTTCAGTGGAGTAAGGGAAATTACAGTGGTATGAGAGAGGAGTTGGCCAAAGTAAGTTGGAAGGAGCTGTTGGCAGGGATGTCAGCCGAGCAGCAATGGCTTGCGTTTCTGGGAAAACTGAGGAAGGTGCAGGACATGTGTATTCCAAAAATGAAGAAATACTCAAGTGGCAAAATAGTACAACCACGGCTGACAAGGAAAGTCAAAGCTATTGTTAAAGCAAAAGAAAGGGCATACAACAAAGCAAAAATTAGTGGGAAGATAGAGGATTGGGAAGTTTTTAAAAACCTACAGAGAGCAACTAAAAAATTCATGAGAAGGGAAAAGATGAAATGTGAAAGCAAACTAGCAAATAATATCAAAGTGGATAGTAAAAGTTTTTTCAAGTGTGTTAAAAATAAAAGGGAAATGAGAGTGGATATAGGACTGCTAGAAAATGAGGCAGGAGAAATGATAATGCGGGACAAGGAGATGGCTGATGAACAAAATGAGTATTTTGCGTTGGTCTGCACTGTGGAAGACACTAGCATTATGCCTGATATTTTAGTGTGTGAAGGAAGAGAAGTGGGTATGCTTACTGCTACAAGAGAGAAGGTGCTCAAAAAGCTGAAAGACCAGATGAACTGCACCCTAGGGTTCTGAAAGAGGTAGTGTTAGAGATTGTGGTAGCATTAGAAATAATCTTTCAAAAATCATTGGACCCTGGCATGGTGCCAGAGGACTGGAAAATTGCAAATGTTACTCCGTTCTTTGAGAAAGGAGAAAGGAAATTATAGACCAGGTAGCCTGACCTCAGTGGTTGGGAAGATGTTAGAGTCGATTGTTAAGGATAAGGTTATGGAGTACTTGGTGACACAGGACAAGATAGTACAAAGTCAGCATGGTTTCCTTCAGGGAAAATCCTGCCTGACAAACCTGTTGGAATTCTTTGAGAAGATTACAAATAGGATAGATAAAGGGGATGCAGTGGATGTTGTATATTTGGACTTACAGAAGGCCTTTGACAAGGTGCCACACATGAGGCTGCTTAGCAAGTTAAGAACCCATGGTGTTACAGGAAAGTTACTAACGTGGTTAGAGCATTGGCTGATTGGTAGGAAGCAGCAAGTAGGAATAAAAGAATCCTTTTCTGGTTGGCTGTCAGTGACTAGTGGTGTCCGCAGGGGTTGGTGTTAAGACCATTTCTTTTTATGCGTATATAAATGATTTAGATGATGGAATAGATGGCTTTGTTGCCAAGTCTGCAGATGATACAGAGATTGGTGGAGGGGCAGGTAGTGTTGAGGAAACAGGAAGGCTGCAGAAGGACTTAGATTAGGAGAATAGGCAAGAAAGTGGCAAATGAAAAACACTGTTGGGAAATACATGGTCATGTATTTTGGCAGTAGAAACAAATGTGTGGACTATTTTCTAAATGGGGAGAAAATCCAAAAATCTGAGATGCAAAGGAACTTGGGGGTCCTTGTGCAGAACACCCTGAAGGTTAACTTTCAGGTTGAGTCAGTGGTGAGGAAGGCGAAGGCCATGTTCGCATTCATTTCAAGAGGTCTGGAATACAAAAGCAAGGATGTGATGCTGAGGCTTTATAAGGCACTGGTGAGGTCTCACCTTGAGTAATGTGAATAGTTTTGGGCCCCTCATCTTAGAAAAGATGTGCTGGCATTGGAGAGGGTCCAGAGGAGGTTCACAAGGATGATTCCAGGAATGAAAGGGTTACCGTACGAGGAACGTTTGATGACTCTGGTTCTGTACTCACTGGAATTCAGAAGAATGAGGGGGGGATCTCATTGAAACCTTTCGAATGTTGAAAGGCCTAAACAGAGTAGATGTGGAAAGGATGTTTCCCATGGTGGGAGAGTCTAAGACAAGAGGGCACAGCCTCAGGATAGAGGAGCAACCTTTCAAAACAGAGATGCGGAGAAATTTCTTTAGCCAGAAGGTGGTGAATTTGTGGAATTTGTTGCCACATGCAGCTGTGGAGGCCAGGTCGTTGGGTGTACTTAAGGCAGAGATTGATAGGTTCTTGGTTGGACATGGCATCAAAGGTAATGGGGAGAAGGCAAGGAACCAGGACTGAGGAGGAGATATATAAAAAAATAGAATCAGCCATGATTGAATGGTGGAGCAGACTCAATGGGCCAGATGTCCTAATTCTGCTCCTATGTCTTATGGTCTTACATTGATGAAGCAAGTTGAACATGACAGCTTTTTGTTGAAAATGTCTGCATGAAAAGAATTCGTTTCATTTATAAACAAGAACCGATTAAAGATAATTGTGTTGACATTACATTAGCAGAATTGGTGCATCAACTCCAGCGACAGTTAACAGAGACCCAGCAGAAAGCAGCAACATACATGAAAAGTTACAACAAGTTACAAGCGGATTACCATAACCTGATTGGAGTCACTGCAGAGCTAGTTGATTCCTTAGAAGCTACAGTAAATGGGAAGATGGTGAGATATTTATCAACTAATTGGTTTATACTTTTGATGTATCATTTTGTGATTGTATAAATATTTTAAAATTTGAACAGTGCTCTAAAAATATCAGTGAATAATCTGTGATGTATGATTTTTATGATCTTGCTCAAAGTGTTTCATGTATGTCATTGATTTTTATGTGAATAGTTCATACAAAATGTATTTTAATGTAAATTCAGCAGTAACTTTTCAGTTGACATAATAAGGATGTCTTGGTCATTAAGTACCATCTAACTATCTCTCAATTACATATTTTCATACCACTTGACACCTCTTCATTCTAGAAAGGTGTATTCTTCTTAAGTACATTAGGTGATATATCCTCCATAATGTTGTGTGGTTGAGAATCTCTTGGGTTTATCATTCTCTGAGTGTAGAAATTTTTCTTCATCTCAGTCCTTAGACTTAATGACAAGAGATTCTACTGATGCTGAAAACTCAGAGTAACATAGAAAAATTGCTGGAGGAACTGCAGGTCAGGTCGCATCTAGGGAAAGGAAAAAGAAGTCGATATTTTGGACTGAAACCCTTTATCAGGACCAGAAAAGAAAGAGGAAGAAACCAGAGTAAGAAGTGGTGGGGGTGGGGGAGAAGCAGTACAAGCTAGAACGTGATAGATGAAGCCAAATTGGGGGAAGGTGGGTGGGTGGGGAAGGGGGAATGAAGTGAGCAGTTGGGAGGTGATAGGAAGAAAAAGTAAAGGACTGAATAAGAAGGAATCTGGTAAGAGAGAAAAGCGTACCTTGGGAGAAAGGGAAGGAGATGGAGGCATCAGAGGAAGGTGATAGGCAAATGAGGAAAGGAGGTAAAAGGGTGACTAGGTTGGGGAATTGAAGAAGAGGGAAGGGGAAGAGAAGTTAATGTTCATGCCATCAGGTTGGAGGCTACCCAGATGGAATATGAGATGTTGTTCCTCCAACCTGAGAGTCGCCTCATCATGGCAATAGAGAAGGCCATGGACCGGCATGTTGGAAGGGGAATTGAGATTGAAATTAAAATGGTTGGCTGACAGGAAATCCTGTTTGTTGTGGACAAAGTAAAGGCACTTGGCAAAGCAGTCCCCCAATCTTCTTTGAGTCTCTCCGATGTAGAGGAGGCCACAAGGGGATGATACAGTGGATGACTGTGATTGACTCAGAGAAGAAATGTTCCCTCACCTGGAAAGGCTGTTTGGGGCTCTGACTGGTGGCAAGGGAGGAGATGAATGAATATATGTAGTACCTCTTCTTCTGCTTGCTTAGATAAACGCCAGGAGGGAGACACATACAAGGGAATCACGGAGATAGCTGTCCCTGTGGAAAGCAGGGAGTGGGGGTGTCAATAAAGATGGGGTAGGATCCTGTTGAAGATGGTGGGTTGTGGAGAATGATGTGCTCGATGTGGAATCTCATGCGTTATAGCTGAAGACAAGGAATTCCATCTCTGTTAAAGGCGGCATGAAAATGGGATGGTGCGAATGTCCAGAAAGTGGAGGAGATGTGGGTGAGGGCAGACTTAACCCTTATCTCAAGACTGCGACATCAAGTTCTAGAATCCCCCAGCCAGCAGAGGACATTTTATCCTCATCCAGTCTGTCCAGTACTATCAGAATTTTGAACATTAAAATGAAACCCTCATTCTTGTAAACTCCAGTGAATTCGAGCCGAATCAAGCTGATCTCTGCTCATATGACTGTCTTGCCATTCCCAGGACTCAGTCAGGTAAACCTTCATTCCAGTTGCATCAAAGTTTCCTTAGGTTGGAAGACCAAAACTATATACAACGCTCCTAGTGTGATAATCCTAGAAGGATTATCCTTCTCCCTGTGCTTAAAAGATCCTGCAGCTAAGGCCAATGAACCATTTGCCTTTATAATTGCAAGCTGCACCTGTATTGTTTGCTTTCACATACTTGTGTATGAAGATGCCCAGGTGCCTTTGTACATCATTTTTTCCCAATTCTACAGCCAATTTAAATAATACTCTTGACATCCTCTAGATAATTTCACTTCAAATCTCCCATGGATCATTGCATATTATTGCTTAGGTGCAGTCATGAATTAGGAAGTAAATGGTCAAATTAGAAGTGTAGTTTTACTTTGATTGTGAATTCAAAACAAATAGGATTTGCGTATCATTAAAAACTTCAGAATCATTTGCTAGGTACTTGCTGCTATTTAATTCATGACTGCCAAAATGTATACAAAAATGCATTAGAGTAACTAGCAAAGCCATGTACAGGTTTCCCCTGCCATTCGAAGGTAGAGCGTTCCTATGAAACGGTTCGTAAGCCGGAATGTCGTAAAGTGAAGAAGCAGTTACCATTTATTTATATGGGAAAAATTTGTGAGCGTTCGCAGACCCAAAAAATAACCTACCAAATCATACCAAATAACACATAAAACCTAAAATAACAGTATCATATAGTAAAAATAGGAATGATTTGATAAATACACAGCCTATATAAAGTAGAAATACTTTTCTACAATCTTTTCCGCACTATTCTCGGTAGCGAAAATCTCGTGGAAGCGCTCTCGGCAGAAACACTCTCTCCAGTAACCTTTAAGCTATAAAGCTGCCAAATCATACCAAATAATGCATAAAAATACACAGCCTATATAAAGTAGAAATAATGTATGTACAGTGCAGTATCACTTACCAGAATTAGGAAGACAGCGCCGGACACACTGATGGTGTGTTAGGCTGAGTCGTCAGAGGCTGGGGTGGTGCAGTGGTCCCCAACCTCCAGGCCGCTGACTGACACCAATCTGCGAAGCATTCAGCGGTCCAGCGGTGGCCGGAACGCACCCAGCACATCTTTAAGAAAAAAGCTGAAATAAACAAGCTAATTAATTAGGTGCCGCCTGGCACGTAAATGTCGGCCCAGATCAGAGGCAACGCAATCAATCGCCTCTGATCTGGGCCAACATTGAAGGCTGGGTGGCACCTAATTAATTAGCTTGTTTATTTCGACTTTTTTCTTAAAGATGTGTTGGGTGCGTCCTGGCTACCGCTGCATTCTCCGCGGCAATGTATCGGTCCGTGGCCCGGGGTTGGGGTGGTGGGACACTGAGGTGTCATCTCATTGTCGTCTATTCCCATCAGGGCTGCCAGGTCATCTTCATGTCTGCCTCGATGTCGAAGGTCGAGGTTCATCATCTCCTGTGGCTGATGCAGAAGGCTTGAAAAACGACACTATGCTTGACTGCTTAGCCTCGTGCATTTTTCTATCACCTCATGCAGCTGCTTCATGTTCAGTTCCTAGATGACTTCACTTTCGGTCCATTCGCTACTGCATTTGGTTTTGATTGTTATCCTTTCCTCTTCCAATTGCATCAGCTCTTCATTTATCAGTTCTTGGTCATGGGATGCCAAAACCTCTTCAACATCTTCTTCCTCAATTTCCAAAAGCCAAACTCACTTTGTCCTTACTTCGTTCACCACAATCAAAATGCTTAACTATGTCTAGTTTTACGCTAAGTGTAACACCCTTACGAGCTCTCTTAGGCTTTTCCGATACCTTGGAACTCATTTTGCTAACGGCTGCTCACAGGCACGTGTTTAAACAATGCCGGCTAGAATGCAGTTCCTGGGGAGGAACTTGGCTGCTCAGGGCGCGCGCTGCCTTTTTTTGTAACAGTGAAAACACCTTCTGTTAGCGAAAACAGGTAACTAATGTAGGCCTTTCGTAACAGCGAGGTTTTGTAAAGCGAACGTTCGAAAAGCGGGGGACACCTGTATTTAATATTTATATTAAAATTGTTAATTTATGTTCTCATTGCAATAGAATGCCCAAATGATCTGATTTTAATTATCTTTATGATGTAAAGTGTCACTTTTAGATATTTGGGGATAACTTTTGAAATCTTTAGAAAGATGAATTTCAAAAGAAATTCAAGATAGTCACAAGGACTAGTTATCTCTTCAAGTGAACATGTCAGTGCTGAAGGCAAATCAGTTTAGTTAACATTACACGTCATATATAGCACATGTCTATAATGACCTAATAGCAAACAACTACACCTGAATTCTTAGCTGAGGCATTCTTTGATCTACATAGAACATGCAAAAAAGGTAAAAGCAGTGAGAAAACAGAACAGTGCTTAACATATTTACATTTCTATTTCCTGTTAATAGATCACCCCAGAGTACCTTCAGAGTGTATGTGTTCGATTATTTAGTAAACAAATAAGACAAAACATGGCCCAAAGTATTGACTTCACAAGGCCAGGCACAGTGAGTACAAAACATTGATTTTTTTTTTTTTACTAATCTAGTGAAATAATTCTGAAATATTCCTGAATTGTGAGTAATTATATGTAATTATTCTGCTTGTTTTCAAATACTGGGTTCAGTTTGTAAAGTCATACAGTCCTACAGCATGGAAACAGGCACTTCATTCCTTCTTATCTTTTGGACATTGTTGCCCACCGAATTAGTCCCATCTCCCTGTGTTTGGTCCATGGTCCTCTAAGCCCCTACTATCGATTTACTCATCTAGATGGTTTTTAAATGTTCCCTGCCTCCACCACTGTTTCTGGCAATTCATTCCACATTACCCTTTACATGGAGAAACTGCCCCTGATGTCCTCTTTGAATCTCTCACCTCTGATCTTAAACATCTGCTGTCTTGTTTTTACCACTCTCCCTTTGGAGGGGAGAAAACTTTGCTTTCTCATGATCTTGTATACCTCTATCAGGTCACCCTTAATCTCCTAAATTCCATGGAATAAAGTCCTAGTATATGCAACCACTCCTTGTAACTCAGGCCTCCAAGCCCAGGCAACATCCTGCAGTCTTTCTGGTTCACTAGCATCCTTCTTGTTATAGGGGGACAAAAACTGTACACAGTACTCCACCCACAGAGACTCTGTAGACAATCCCTCGATGATGTCCACCTTTTCTGCAGCCGTGACACTATCTCTGTTCAACAGTGCCACGCCCCCAGCTCTTTTGCCTCCCTCCCTGTCCTTTCTGAAACATCTAAAACCCGGCACTTGAAGTAACCATTCCTGTCCCTGAGCCATCCAAGTCTCTGTAATGGCCACCACATCATAGCTCCAAGTACTGATCCACACTCTAAGCTCATCCGCTTCGTTCACAATACTCCTTATGTTAAAATAGACACATCTCAAACCGTCCGTCTGAGAGCGTCCCTTCTCTATCACCTGCCTATCCTCCTTCACACACTGTCTCCAAGCTTTCTCTATTTGTGAGCCAACCGCCTCTTCCCCAGTCTCTTCAGTTCGGTTCCCACCCCCCAACAATTCTAGTTTAAACTCTCCTCAGTAGCTTTAGCAAACCTCCCTGCCAGGATATTGGTCCCCATGGGATTCAAGTGCAACCCGTCCTTTTTGTACAGGTCACACCTGTCCCAAAAGAGGTCCCAATGATCCAGAGATCTGATTCCCTGGTCCCGCTCCAATCCCTCAGCCACGCATTTATCCTCCACCTCACTCTATTCCTATACTCACTGTTGCGTGGCACAGGCAGTAATCCCAAGATTACTGCCTTTGCGGTCCTGCTTCTCAACTTCCTTCCTAACTCCCTGTAGTCTTTTTTCAGGACCTCTTCCCTTTTCCTACCCATGTCATTGGTACCAATATGTACCATGACCTCTGGCTGTTCTCCCTCCCACTGCAGGATATTGTGGACGTGATCAGAAACATCTAGGATCCTGGCATCTCGGAGGCAAACTACCATCCGCGTTTCTTTACTGCATCCACAGAATTGCCTGTCTGACCCCCTAACTATAGAGCCCCTATCACTGCTGCCATCTCCTTCCTTTCCCTCCTTCTGAGCCACAGCGCCGGACACTGTGCCAGAGGCACAGCCACTGTTGCTTCCCCCAGGTAGGCTGTTTCCGCCCCCGCCCCCCCCCCCCCAACAGTACTCAAACAGTAGTACTTATTGTCAAGGGGTACAGCCACAGGGGTACTCTCTAGTACCTGACTCTTCCCCTTCCCTCTCCTGACTGTGACCCACTTGTCTGTCTCCCGTGGCCCTGGTGTGACCACCTGCCTATAACTCCTTTCTATCACCTCCTCACGCTCCCTGACCAGACGAACGTCATTGAGCTTCCTAACTCGGTCCCTTTGGAGCTGCAGCTCGACACACCGGGTGCAGATGTGGCCGTTCGGGAGGCTGGGAGACTCCAGGACTGCTCACATCTGACACTGAGCACAGAAAACCGACCTCACAGACATACTACTTCCTTTCCGCAATTAACACAGGTAAACCTACCTTGCCTCATTACTGCCTTATCTCATTGAGCCAAAGCCCTATCACTCTGCTACCTCTCACTCCGCTGCCCGCTCCGAACACTACCAGCTGGATATGGCGGTCTTTTTAAACTTTTCCCACTCTACTGGCTGACGTCACACGCCTGTGCAGTCTTGCCTCTCTTAGATTATGAAGACACGTAGTCCTCTTTTATTGTCATTTAGTAATGCATGCATTAAGAAATAATACAATATTTCCTCCGGTGTGATACCACAAAACACAGGACAGACCAAGACTGAAAAAACTGACAAAACCACATAATTATAACGTATAGTTACAACAGTGCAACAATACCATAACTTGATGAAGAAGTCCATGAGCACAGTAAAGTTCAAAGTCTCTCAAATGTCCCATATCTCACACAGACGGGAGAAGGAAGAAAAACTCTCCCTGCCATGCTTGACCACAATCCGTCTCTGAGTCATCTGAAAACTTCAAGCCTCCGAATCAGCATTTTTCACCGGAGGGCTGTGCACGTGCAGGCACGTCGCCATCTTCACCTCCTGCCCTTTTACCCTGAGTAGTAAAATGCCTTCACTCCGGAAACCCTTAGCTGTTCCACTCGCAGCCTTCTTGCACCGGATCAGAGACTGAATATTATCAGCTGTCTCTTTGTACTCCTCTTATCAGTTGCATTATCTTTAATGACATTCAAATATCAATTTACAATAGGTAGCCATTATTGCTTGTGATCGAAAATTAATTTCTACCTTAGTTGTCTCTGTTACTAAACGAGCAATTAAATAACAGTCCAATTGAACTAGTAAATCATAGAATATGGTTAAGTCCCACCATAATAATTTGACAATTCGTTTGTTTTTTAATTTTTCTGTATAAGTCTGTTACTAGTAACAATGATCATGAAGCTGTTTGGCTATAATTAATAACCCAGCACCTCATTCATGTACTGCAGGAAAAGAAAGGCTGATGGAACTTAACTATGACATGTGTGAAGTATTGCATTTTGAGAAGGTAAACCAGGACAGAATTTGCACAACTATTTGTCAGAGCCCAGAGGAATGCTATAGAACAGGGAGACCAAGAGTACAACTACAGAGTTCCCTGAAAACGGTGACACAAGTAGACAGAATAGTGAAGAAAATATATGGCAAGCTTGCATTCATCAATTGGAACATCACGTTACACCTGTGCAAGATGCTGCTGTGACTGCATGTGGAATATTGTGTGCTCTTCTGGTCACCAAGTTACAGGAAAGATGTTTTGTAGACTGGACAGCTGAGATGTAAGGAAAGATTGGATAGGCTGAGAGTGTTTTCGCTGCATATTAAATCATGAAGAGCGTAAGTAAAATGAATGGTCACAGTCCTTTTCAGAAGATAGATGAGCTTAACACTAGAGGGCATAGTTTTAAAGTGAGAGAGGAAAGATTCAAAGCTTAAAAGGGTGTTGGATATAAGGAACAATCTCTCAGGATGTAGTACTGGAGGAATAATTAGAACATTTAAAATACATTTATCTGTCTACATTGATCAGAGAAAGTTTAGAGGGTTAAGGGCAAAACACAGGACTAGCTTAAGCAGGCATCTTGCTTGTCAAGGACAGATTGGGCCAAAGGACATGTTTCCATGCTGTATGACCCTAAAGGATAATTTGATGTCCATATTTGTTTCTACCCATGCAAACACGAGGAAATCTGCAGATGCTGGAAATTCAAGCAACACACACACACACAAAATGCTGGGGAACGCAGCAGTCCAAGCAGCATCTATAGGAAGAGGTACAGTCGATGTTTCGGGCTGAGACCCTTCATCAGAACCAACTGAAAGAAGAGATAGTAAGAGATTTGAAAGTGGGAGGGAGAGGGGGAGATCCGAAATAATAGGAGAAGACAGGAGGGGGAGGGATGGAGCTAAGAGATGGAAAGTTGATTGGCAAAAGGGATACAAGGCTGGAGAAGGGAGAGGATCATAGGACGGGAGGCCTAGGGAGAAAGAAAGTGGGGAAAGCCCAGAGAATGGGCAAGGTGTTATAGTGAGAGGGACAGAGGGAGGAAAAAGAGAGAAAAAAAGGGGGGAAAAGAAAAAATAAATAAATAAATAAGTGATGGGGTACGAAGGGGAGGTGGGGCATTAACGGAAGTTAGAGAAGTCAATGTTCATGCCATCAGGTTAGAGGCTACCCAGATGAAATATAAGGTGTTGTTCCTCCAACTTGAGTGTGGCTTCATCTTGACAGTAGAGGAGGCCGTGGATAGACCTATCAGAATGGGAATGGGACGTGGAATTAGAATGTGTGGCCACTGGGAGATCCTGCTTTCTCTGGCGGACAGAGCGTAGGTGTTCAGCAAAACGGTCTCCCAGCCTGCATCGGGTCTCGCCAATATATAGAAGGCCGCATCGAGAGCACAGGACGCAGTATATCACCCCAGCTGACTCACAGGTGAAGTGTCGCCTCACCTGGAAGGACTGTCTGGGGCCCTGAATGGTGGTGAGGGAGGAAATGTAAGGGCATGTGTAGTACTTGTTCCGCCTACAAGGATAAGTGCCGGGAGGGAGATCGGTGGGAAGGAATGGGGGGACGAATGGACAAGGGAGTCATGTAGGGAGCGATCCCTGTGGAAAGCAGAAAGAGGGGGGCAAGGAAAGATTTGCTGAGTGGTGGGATCCTGTTAGAGGTGGCAGAAGTTACAAAGAATTATATGTTGGACCCGGAGGCTGGTGGGGTGGTAGGTGAGGACCAGGGGAACCCTATTCCTCGTGGGGTGGTGGGAGGATGGGGTGAGAGCAGATGTGCGTGAAATGAGAGAGATGCGTTTGAGAGCAGAGTTGATGATGGAGGAAGGGAAGCCCCTTTCTCTAAAAAAGGAGGACATCTCCTTGGTCCTGGAATGAAAAGCCTCATCCTGAGAGCAGATGCGGCGGAGACAGAGGAATTGCGAGAAGGGGATGGCATTTTTGCAAGAGACAGTGGGAAAAGAAATAGTCCAGGTAGCTGTGAGAGTCCATAGGCTTATACCTTGCCCATCCTCTGGGCTTCCCCTCCACTTTCTTTCTCCCTAGGCCTCCCGTCCTATGATCCTGTCCCTTCTCCAGCCTCGTATCCCTTTTGCCAATCAACGTTCCAGCTCTTAGCTGCATCCCTCCCCCTCCTGTCTTCTCCTATCATTTCGGATCTCCCCCTCCCCCTCCCACTTTCAAATCTCTTACTATCTCTTCTTTCAGTTAGTCCTGATGAAGGGTCTTGGCCCGAAACGTCGACTGTACCTCTTCCTATAGATGCTGCCTGGCCTGCTGTGTTCACCAGCATTTTGTGTGTTTGTTTCTACCTATGTGTTATTGGTCACCATATCCTTTAACACCCTTTCGATAAACTATACAATCAATAGTTAAAGAAAATGTACTAGCTCTGACTTGAGGGGAAGTATGCGTGAGGAATAATTCTTCCTGCAAAATCTGTATCATGTCAGTAAATTTAAAAAAAAACAAACAAAATATAAGTCTTAAAAAAGTACTTTACCCCTTGTTCTTTATGTCAGGGACATCTGATATTAGGTCACCTGAAATATATCAGCAGGTCTATGATATATGAGGAAATTGTCTCATGAATAATTAAATAGAACATAGAATAGTACAGCACAGTACAGGCACTTTGGCACACGTTGTTGTGCTGACCCTCAAACCCTGCTCCCATATAAGCCTCCGCCTTAAATTCCTCCATGTACCTGTCTAGTAGTCTCTTAAATTTCACTAGTGTATCTGCTTCCACCACTGACTCAGGCAGTGCATTCCACGCACCAACCACTCTCTGAGTAAAAGACCTTCCTCTAATATCCCCCTTGAACTTCCAACCCTTTACCTTAAAGCCATGTCCCCTTGTATTGAGCAGAGGTGCCCTGGGGAAGAAGTTCTGGCTGTCCACTCTATCTATTCCTCTTAATATCTTGTATACCTCTATCATGTCTCTTCTCATCTTCCTTCTCTCCAAAGCGTAAAGCCCTAGCTCCCTTAATCTCTGATCATAATCCATACTCTCTAAACCGGGAAGCATCCTGGTAAATCTCCTCTGTACCCTTTCCAATGCTTCCACATCCTTCCAATAGGGAGGAGACTAGAACTGGACACCACTCCAAGTGTAGCCTAACCAGAGTTTTATAGAGCTGCATCATTACCTCGCGACTCTTAAACTCTATCCCTCGACTTATGAAAACTAACACCCCATAAGCTTTCTTAACTACCCTATCTACCTGTGAGGCAACTTTCAGGGATCTGTGGACATGTACCCCCAGATCCCTCTGCTCCTCCACACTACCAAGTATCCTGCCATTTACTTTGTACTCTGCCTTGGAGTTTGTCCTTCCAAAGTATACCACCTCACACTTCTCTGGGTTGAACTCCATCTGCCACTTCTCAGCCCACTTCTGCAACCTATCAATGTCTCTCTGCAATCTTCGACAATCCTCTACACTATCTACAACACCACCAACCTTTGTGTCGTCTGCAAACTTGCCAACCCACCCTTCTACCCCCACATCCAGGTCGTCAATAAAAATCACGAAAAGTAGAGGTCCCAGAACTGATCCTTGTGGGACACCACTAGTCACAACCCTCCAAACCGAATGTACTGCCTCCACCACGACCCTCTGCCTTCCGCAGGCAAGCCAATTCTGAATCCACCTGGCCAAACTTCCCTGGATCCCATGCCTTCTGACTTTCTGAATAAGCCCACCATGTGGAACCTTGTCAAATGCCTTACTAAAATCCATATAGATCACATCCACTGCACTACCCTCATCTATATGCCTGGTCACCTCCTCATAGAACTCTATCAGGCTTGTCAGACACGATCTGCCCTTTACAAAGCCATGCTTACCACAGACGTAAGGCTCACTGATCTATAATTACCCGGACTATCCCTACTACCTTTTTTGAACAAGGGGACAACATTTGCCTCCCTCCAATCCTCCGGTACCATTCCCGTGGACAACGAGGACATAAAGATCCTAGCCAGAGGCTCAGC